>NW_024070188.1:76164456-76764456 GCF_014754425.2 Oryx dammah | reverse complement strand
GTGTTTATAGAATGTCTCAACCAGAAGGTAAGCTCTGAGCAAAGCTGTAGATAAAGAATGAGTGATGGAATGTCAACACACTTCCTTATTCTCCATTGATGGTGTAAATGCAAAAGGAAATTTTCCTTCAGAAAAAGAAAACATGGTTAATTCCTGGAATACCATAGTAGATTCAGACAAAATTAGCAATGAACCATTTCAGTTCAATTCAGTGTAGATTTCGTGTATAGATTGCCATAGGATAAACTGGTTCTACACAGTTTAGCACCGAAGCGAAAAAACAAACTTTTAAGTCACATGCAATTGTTTCTGAATTCCAGTTCTACACGCATCTGTTGTATAACTTTAAGAAAAAATCACAGAACCTCCTTGAGTCTCGTATTTTTCATGTGAAATGGAATAAAGATAAGGATAGTAATAACATCCACCTTCCAAAGTTGTTGTAAAGAGTGGAGGTAGTGCAGGCCAAGCAACTAGCACAAAGGCTGGTATACACTAACAGCTCACTAAACAGTAAAGCTATTGCAATTACAGTTATCACTATTATTATTATTTTGAGATGTGGAGTGAACGAAAAGCTTGTTGATAGTGATATTTATTTGGAAACTTATTCTACACCATCTGGAAATAGAATAATTTGTCCCCATTTATTTTGTGTGAGTTGGGAAAACGTATTCTCTAGAAGAATTTTTGATGTTTTGTGACTCAACAACAATGTTAAAGGCATGGAGCCAAAAGCTTTCCATTTCTATCCTAGGTTCTCTAATGTGAGCAGTGAGGGCAGGAGTGAAGGAGCCTTGACAGGTTCACACCTTTCTCTGGTTGCCTGGGTAACCAAAGCCACCTGGTAACTCACATGTGCAAGAACCTCACCCCACTGAGACTCTGGCACCAACCTGCCCACTTCTCCCCGCTAGACATTTAAGGGATCTTTAAGACAGCTGAGGCTTCACTCCACTGAATAATGTGGAAGCCGGGAAAATTGTCGCAAATTTTTAGGAGGATGAACTGCTTTTAGTGAAACTATTACATGACAAAAATCAAGTCATTTTATAACAATGTAAAATAACCTTTCCCCCACCGCGCCCCCGCCCCAGTGGGGGGGGGGGACGCCCTATGGCTTAAATGTTGATGTATGGCAAAACCCATACAATATTGTTAAGTAATTAGCCTCCAATTAAAATAAATAAATTTATATTTTTAAAAAAGAAAGAAAGACACCTCAACCATTAGTTTGGCTTCCTAGGTGGAAACGCTGGAGACACGGGTTCAGTTCCTAGGTCAGGAAGATCCCCTGGAAGAGGAAATGACAACTCACTCCAGTATTCTTGCCTGGAAGATTCCATGGACAGAGGAGCCTAGTGGGCTACAGTTCTCCCAAAGAGTCAGACACAACTGAGCACTTAGCTTGCTTCGGCTAATTTAGATATTTTTGGCCAAACATTAAATTGACCTCTTTTAGACTCTTCTATTCATGAAAAACGGTGTGAAACCACTAGAGCAAGTAATTATTTTCCAATCTCGAGTACTTTTGAATGCTAAGGGTGAGAAAAGACAGATCTCCAACAAGGAGTCAGCCAGGTCCTAAGAGTGTGAAAACCCCTTAAACATGCAAAGCAGAGCACAGATGCACTCCTCAGCCACACACACTGCTTTATAAGAGCCTCAAATGACTCAAACCTGGGGCTGATTAAAGTAAGATGTTTCTTTCCCAGAGTAAGAAAGGATTATTAATAAAGCATTAGGAAATGTTCTCTGGACAGCCTGAGTTTTCAAGATAAAGCTGTCATTTCTTGGCTGTTTTTTGAGCACTTGGGATTTACACTTTAGCACCAGAGCAACTTCACATCTCCCAAGAGATCACAAGTGTGGCTACTCTGCTGAGGTTGTCCAGAATCACTCACCTGCCATCACAGACATTTCCCTATGTGGACTACAATGTGACAGGCACAGCCACGTATGAGGGAAATCCATCCTCTGTTAGTCTCTCAGTCCTGTCTGACTCTTTGCGACCCCATGGACTGTAGCCCGCCAGGCTCCTCTGTCCATGGGATTCTCCAGGCAAGAATACTGGAGTGAGTAGCCATGCCCTCCTGCAGGGGATCTTCGTGATCCAGAGATTCAAACCTGCATTAATCTGAGCCACCAGGCCACCCTACTGTACCACAGTTGCTAAGAGGGCAAAACTTTCACTTAGTAATAAGGAATATTAATTTTGTGCATTGTTTTTGTTATTATTCATTTTAAAAGGTGCTTGCAGTGATTCTACCTTGATAAAAAAGTAATTATTTCAGGAAGAAAAAGGTGTATTAGCAATGACAAAACAAAATTTCAATTCTCAGAATACTCTTTGTTTTTTGGATGATCTCTATCAAAATCCCTGAATCTTCTACCACAAGTTCACCAGCAGGGTCATTAATTATGTTTGAAATCTCACCTGCTGTGGCCATAGTCTCTGCTTCACCCTCTCACTCTCTCTTCCATGGGACTTCTTCCTTCTAGAGTGACCACTGGGCCATTCCCATCCACGTGCCAAGCCAGGCACAGAACTGCTCCTATCAGGGCCTCTGTCCTGAGATGGGTGTGAAATGCCTCCCCCACCCCAGTGTATGCAGCATAACCTCCTAGAAAAGCTAGATTTATGATCCAGCCATATTTTCCAAAACAATTAGTTATATTTTCCATTCCCCTTCAACTCTCTGAACACTATATTCAGAAGCAAATAATCTAGTTGAAGTCGTTGCTTGTCGAATGAACTTAAGCATCTTTTGTTTCTATAGGAACCAAGTGAGCCTCTCAACAGTTTACATGAGTTTATGGGATGAACCTGAAGGCCACAGTCCATGGGATCACAAAGAGTCAGACAAGACTGAGTGACTACACTTTCATTCATTCGCATGTCCCATTTGATATGGAGAGAAAGAGAGCAATGGTGTATGTGACTATAACATAATAACAGCAATTTATAAACTTCATCAAAAATCATCCTAATTTCTGTGTGTTCCTGTAGATGTCTATGTTCCCAAACCTCCTCTGTGTATGTGTATATGCGCATCTGTACATACATATGTATAAATGGATACTTTAAGGGACTCTTCTCACCCTAAATTCTCTCTCTGGCAACATCATCCCTACTCATCCTCCTTTATTACCTACAAAAGGTGGCTCACAGGTGTACATCTCTAGCCCTGACATCTCTGAGTTCTGGGCTTGTCTGTTTGATATCTTCTCAAGCTAAACATATAGTTTTTCATCTTTTTTCCTCTTCCCTTGGGGCAAGCTGAAATTAAGGGGAATCTTGGTCTTCTTCAAGTGTTTTCTCTCATACCATCTACTGAGAAGTATAAAGACAAATCTGGTTCACCTTTTCTTCTTCCTTCCCCTTCATCCTCAATACCCAATCTCTCACGAAGTGCTGGGTAATTTATCATGTCTTTTTCTGGTTAACCATCATCTCTATTTCCTTTAACTCCATTATAGCTGAAACCATGCTGCTGTTGCCACTAAGCTGCTTCAGTCACGTCCAACTCTTTGCAACTCCCATGAACAGTAGCCCCCTAGAGTCCTCTGTCGATGGGATTATCCAGGCAGGAATACTGGAGTGGGTTGCCATGCCCTTCTCCAGGGGATCTTCCTGACTCTGGGATCAAACCTGTGTCTCCTGCATTGCAGGAGGATTCTTTACCACTGAATATCTGGAGAGGCCTTATAACTGAAACCATTTGGGAGTCCAAAAAAGATGGTTCCCACTGGAATAGATCAAAGCAGGAGCTAAAATTGGGAATACAAAGTAAAGATTACTCCATATTCTAAAGACACCAGAAAACATATGGTATCCAGATACCTCTTCGGGGTTTATTAAGAAGAATCCACACCTTTTGGAACTTAGAGCCATGAACTTAACTGTCTTCCTCTAATCTACAAAAGAGATGGCTACGAGAAGGGCAAGGGAGAATTCTGTAATTTGGGGAACCACTGATGCCGCCATCAACACCATCACCACCTCCGAAAAGTCAGGTGACTAGATCAGACGATGGTTTCTCATTGGCTTCCCTTCTACTAACAGACTTGTTTAGATGCTTTTCTTTCATTTTAATCAGGGTGTAGTTGCTCTACAATGCTGTGTTGGTTTCTGCTGTACAACACAGTGAATCAGCCATGTGTAGGTCATCACAGAATACCAAGTTGAGTTCCCTGTGCTCTACAGCAGGTTCCCATCAGTAAACAGATTATATATACACTTCATATATGTGTATATATATATATATATAAGATATATATCTCAATCTCAGTCTCTCAATTCATCCCCCACCCCATGTCTACATGTCCATCTCTATGTTTGTATCTCTATTCCTGCCCTGCAAATAAGTTCATCTGTGCCATTTTTCTAGATTCCACATATATGTGTTAATATATGGTATTTGTTGTTTTCTTTCTGACTTATATGCTACTTGTGACTGTTTAAGTGAAGAGAAAAAAGAACTGGAAAGGGATGTCATTTCAGAGGTGCAGCCACATTTGTTTTGAATTTCTGCATTTGTTGGAGTAAGGATGAGTAAGTGTCCCAGGGTCCAGCAGACACCACGGAAGTGATGTGGGTGTGAGTCATCTAGCCGGCCCCTTATGCAGGAGGACTTGCTGTTGGGCAAGACAAAGCCAGCAGCAGAAAGATGTCGATGGGACACCAGACGGGGAGAAGGAAGAGTGAAGCAGCTAGGTAGTGAGAAGGATCTGAAAATGCTCTGAGAAGAACTGATACGTGTATGTCATCAACGAGGAAGGCATTTAGAAGTCTGCTCCAAAGGGAATGTCTTCAGTCCATTTGAATTCACTGGAGAATCAATGATGGTCAAGGGAGGATGGCATCATCATCAGGTGAAAGAAAAGGCATTTGGTCCCTTTTCTCTTAATCTTGTCTCCAGATTCTCAACATACCAATAGAATCACTAACAGAAAGGGGAGACGACAGCGTGAAAGCACAGGCAATATCCCCTCATCCCTGGAAGTTCTTCTGACCAAAGTGTGGGTGATGCTGAGAGCACCCAAAGTGTGGGTGAGAGGAGAGGCTGACAACGGATTGAAGCTTTAAATGAGCCCAGTGTGAACTGGACCAAATGACTGAAACATGTCCAAAAGGTTTGCATCTGTTCAGATGTCACTAAAGGATGGAAAGTCAACATCCGACAAGGTTTATTTAAAGAAAATAAGAGGAGAAAACAAAACTGTTATATTTCACATTTATGCTTAATGAAGCATAGACCTTTTCATAAACTAGATGTAAATGCTACCAATAAAATTCAATTAGACCACTATTTTCAATTACTGACAAGCCTACCTGCGTCCATTCTGGTCTCCCTCAAGTGTGATCTTGTGGAGGGGAAAAAAAATATGTCTAACCACATTACCCTCTCAGATCTAGCAAAAAAAAAAAAACGTTCCATTTTAATACTCATTATTTTTAAGACCAAGACAAAATGCTTTAGCTTGAACTGTGAAGACTTGCAATACCCAGATTCCACCTGCTGCTGCTGCTGCTGCTGAGTCGCTTCAGTCGTGTCCGACTCTGTGCGACCCCATAGATGGCAGCCCACCAGGCTCCCCGTAACATCCTTTATTCCAGGCTCTCTTCTGTAGCTGTTTACTCAGCCTTCTTTCAGTACCGTCTACCGTATGCTCCCCATGCCAAAGGGCCTCTGCACATGTTCTTCTCCCTGAATTTGTCCCACATTTTGCCTACTTAACTCCTAATCTTCCTTCAGATCTCATTTTCTCAAAATAGTCTTTCCTTCCCTTGCTCACTAGGTTACTTCCCACAGTTAAGACTGTCCTAGTACTGTGGATAACACTTTCTGATATTTGTCAGAGGTGCACTTTTATATTAGTTTTTTTTTTTTAAGTTTTGTCCTTCTCTGTGCTCTTCACCTTCCTCACCCCTCAGCATGTTCTGCGATTGCAAAGACCATGTTTGTTAATACTCATTTTTGTATTCTAATCGTCTAACACAGTGTTGGACACATAGCATAAAATAAATGTAAATATTTATTCATGTATTAAATAATTAATAACTATTTCTTTACATAGTCTAAATATTTATTCATTAAAATAAAGTTTAATGAGTAAATAAGTTATCAATTATATGTATTATGATCATAAAAATAATAGCAACTAAATAAAAATGCTGGTGTTCAACAGTAGCTTTTCTCTTGGTTAGTCTGGCTCTCATTGAATATGCCAATGATCATCCATATTTGGGTTAGTGGGTCAAAGAGCATAATGACAACTTGAAAAGTTGACACTGAAATCCAAAATACAAATAAGATTTAAAGTTTGAAGCCTGTGATCCATGTGTCCAGGTCACAGCAATGCTGCTCCCTGAACATCCTCAGGTTAGAACCAGGAAGCACTTGGAAAAGTCCACTAGTTTACAAAAAATAAAGAACAGGAAGATAAAAATATGCAGACCCACTGACAGGATCCACCTCCCAATACTAAATGGCAGGGAAATTATACCAGCAAAATCACTACAACAGTGATCATCTAGTAAGTCCTCACTAAATGCTGGAGAATTACTGCAACTATCGATGTGTAATACTTTGTTTGCTGATGAAGTATGATCACACACAAAATTCAGTTGCAGTGTTTTCATGTTTTTAAATATAGTACTATTTTTACAATTCGGAACAATTTTTTCTGTAATTTTAATAGCAGACTTGTCAAAGTGTCTATGTTTTCTTATATTTTTATTTCTATTTTTCTCACATTTTAAAGGAATTAATGGTACATTGTTTGATTAGAATTCCTTGACAGTATTAAATTGGGTAAATTCATTTTAAACTTCAATCTGGACATATAGCAACCAACCTTCCCAGTGCCGGGCATCACGTGGAAAAGTACTCAGATTTCTCCAAATTATTGGATTCTAGGAACTGTCACGGCTCAGTAGTACTCTGTGTTTCTGATACTGAGGCAATGTCAATCCTAAATGAGGAGGTTCTTACTGTGAAATTGGCTGTTCACCTCTGGGAATACCATCTGACAAATGACCTAATGTTTTTAAGGTTATTCTTAAAGCAACTAAATAATTTCCAAATGGCTGCACCAGGCTGGAGAATTTTGTTTTTTCTAGAAAAGACTTTACCATTTTTCTAACCCTAGTATGTCATCTTCAATCTACAGAATAGATCCACAAGCTAAAACATTAAAGTAAAAACCAAACCTTATATGTACATCAAAGGTTCAGCCTGTGCCAAATAGTGACAAGCTCTAAAAGGAAAAGAAAGAAAAAAGCCAGCACTCTTTGGAATATAAGTGACTCTAATCCTTCACTAGAAACTCTTTGATTTAAACATGTGGTTTGACCACTGCAGGCCCAGGAGTGCTATATAATTAAAAACATATTCAAGGCAAGAGTCTCTGAAAGATATTTGAATGTAATTTTCTATCTTACTTAATTTGAAAAGAATGTAGTTAATATTATTTTATTTCTTTCTTTTGTTGAAGTATAGTTGATATACTACATGTATGTAGTTGATATATATCTATGATATGCTATATATATACATGTATGCATGTATGTACATATGATATGTATGTATGATATACTATATAAGTATATAGTTGATATACAATATTATATTAACTTCAATATTCATTAACTTCAGGTGTAACCATCATCACAAAAACTATGGCTTAGCTATACAAAGACAGATTTTCATTAATTTTTGTTGAGACTTGCAAGGTTCATAAATTAGAATTTCATTGAAATGAAATGGCTTATCATTTTTCAGTTCCTTCTTGAACTTCTAAGGTAAGCAATAATCCAATGTGACTATTCCATGTTATTATTCATGGTTCTTCTATTTTATGTTTTTTATCAGTATCATTTGTGTGATATGATTTCTGTGATTCCTGCTGTATAAAGTCATCAAATATCAATGCAAGAAATGCAAGAAAAAAATTATAAAAATGGCATGTTTTCCTTCTACAAGTGAAGTTCACAAATCAATTCTAATAATTCAAGGAGGGCTGGGATGCAGAGAGTGGGTGAGGGGGGGTGTAAAGAAGTAATTGAGACCCTGCCCTCTGCATGAAAATTTGATGCTCATGACTCATTGTCAGGAAGCCATGCTCTTTAAATTTCAATAATGGTGATGAGTTTGTCCTGAGTCATCCACACTCTTGCCCAGATGTTTCTATGACTCAGCCCTTAATTTCCAACAAGTGCCTTCCAGCAAAACAAACATATAGCACAAGATATTTATATTAATTTATAATGTTGATAAAAATCAACAACATCAAATTACTATAATTTCTAAACCATTTCCTATAAATATGTACAGATTTGCTCCCCAAAATGACTGTGGCCATCAACATTTTTGAGTACTAGTGATTAAAGACTCTCCCTCTCTGACTTCCAGCAGGGACTCTAAATCACCAAGATCTTAAAAGGACAATTTCATAATACCAGTCACTGGGGTCTTTTTGACCATTTTCCCTAATCCATTTAGGACCATGTAGATTTTTTCCCCTTTCATTTCACAAGACAGGAGACAAAAAGGATTTTTCACCTTGGCTGCATGCTTAGAGAGAGTGTGAATGTACAATAAAGCATTGTTTTCATATTAGGCTGCATGGTTTCCCATTAAAGGCAACTTGTTCAAGGCTTGGGTCATGCTCATGAGTACTTTTTCATGTGTTCTAACCAATGAAACCAAGAGATGGTGCATTAATTTGAAAAATAATCCTCAAACTATAATCTATGTCTGTAAAAGTCATAGTGCTATTATAAATACAAAATTTTATAAGTAAAACATTGCTTGAAAACAGACACTAGCCTTATTTCCTTGGGGTGATGTGAAAAGAACTATAAACTTCTTTATAGTAACAAAGTCTTTTGGGGAGGACGGAGGCTTTAGGAGAGGAAACCCAGTCAGTGCTATATAATTATGGAGTCTGAAATATTAGCAAGCGTAGGCCGCATATTTTTGGAAGGACTGTTACAACCAAAAGAGGGCTGCCTCTTTTCGGAAATGTACACTGGGGAAACCCTAGCCCCAGTCTCTCTACAAATTTCACAATTGGTGAAGAAACTGCTGAAACTCTGGAAGGAGAAATAAAAAGCAACAGGCATGGAAAACCAAGTGGGTCATCTCAGAAATCATTATGTTGCAAGAAGGCTGGTATAAATTTCAGGAACCTTGCTGAAGATTCTTCTCTCAAAGGCACATGGGGATATGCAAATTGACTTATTTTATGAAAATTGAGTCTTTGAAGTCATCACATGAGATTCTTCTAAAATTCCAGAACTACTTCTTTTTGCCCTGCTCTATTTACACTGATCATCCAATAAGTAGAGGTGGTGCAAGATAAAAATTAAGATATGTCTAGCATAGTTGATCCTAGTGGTAGCTTCATAGTAACCAGCATGTCTACCTGATTTTTCAATATATCTTGAAATGCATTAAGCTTAATTTTGGAAAGAAAGTGGCTCTGTTTAGAATGGCAGACACATCAGAGATAATTTTTATCCCTCCATTATTTTCCTATTATCTTAAATAGAATGCATAACAATATAGCATTACAGAGATTTATGAAAATAACTTTAAACAAATGGCATTATCATGTCGGTATTTGGAAATGTCCTTTCAGGGGTAAGGGGGATTTGAATGTGTCTTCAAGAGTAAAGAGCACAAAATCATTTAAAAGCTTATTTCAATGAACTCAGGCAAATAGGAGCGTAAGACTAGAGAACCAGCCGTTTCACTGTGTACTAACCCACCACCACTCCTTACACTTCCACCACTCTAGACCTTAGTAGTGAGCACTTTTTATTAAAGCCATGAGAATATCCTGACTTCAGATGTGGAAGATGAAGACCTCAGGAGAGAAGACTTAGGAAGAGAACTTAGAAAGCAACAGTACAGACAGGCAATGATGTGGGCTGAAAGAATCATTGCAAATCAATGCAAATTTGAATAACTGATGTACCGTTTATTACAGAGCGTGGGATGGGAAAGCTGGGTGCCATACTTGTACTTGGCTCCATTATGTATTTACATTTCCAGACTGCCAGATCCACTCATATTCAAAGGGAAATTCAGAAACATCATACCAAAGATAATCAATTTGTATATTATCATCCACTTAAGTTTATCTGTTCTGTTACCTGCTCCAACTATGCATGTAATTTGAAATAGACTAAACTTTTTCCTTTCAACTCTTCCCTGTTATTACATTTTGTAAATTTTCAAGGACTCACAAAGTATCAGAAGCTTAGGATTTCATGACCACATAAATGTTCTTTACTTTTAAAGTTACTAAAACCAGAGTTTGTTGATATAAGTTCTCTTTATGAATTCTTCCTTATGCTGTAAGAACAGTTTGGAAGGGATGGGGATCAAGAACACCATAAGCACAGTTTAGAGATACATACTTTTAGAGGTACATATTTTCATTTCCCGTATAAAATATTTTCAGATAGAATCCAGTTAAATGTCTCAAGGAAATTTTCATGATATATGTGAGAATAGCATAGGCAAATATTGTCATATGTAAGGAAGAACAGTATCTTTATAGAAATTAAACCTCACCTGGGGTCAACTCTTATTTTTCATCCTTACATTCTTATACTGTTTCCTTCTTTGAGAATGAACATTTACAAAAACAATATTCTCATTTAAACCTAAGTGTAGCAAATTTATTTTTAAATACTTGTATTACGGTAAAACATAACACAATATTTGCCATATTAAAATGCATAATTCAGTGGCATTAATTACATTGAGAGTGTTATGCAACCACTACCAATATTTTCAAAACTTTCCCATCACCCCTGTGCGACCCTATGGTCTGTAGCCCTCCAGGCTTCTCTGTCCATGGGATTTTCCAGGCAAGAACACTGGAGTGGGTTGCCATGCCCTCCTCCAGGGGATCTTCCCCACCCAGGGATCGAACCTGCATCCGTTACATCTCCTGCATTGGCAGGCAGGTTCTTTACCACTAGCACCACCTGGGAAGCCCATCACTCAGTATTCTTTACTTTAAATGATAACTCTCCACTCCTCCCTTCTCCATCCCCTGGTAACCTCAAATCTGCTTTCTGTCTCTATGAATTTGCCTAAAGATTTCATGTGAATGGAATTATACAACATTTTACCATCTTGTGTCTTTGTTTTTCACTTAACATAATATTATTTCCAAGGTTCATCCATGTTGTGGCATATATCAAGATTTAATTCATTTTTATGGCTAAATAATATTCCTTATATATGCATTTAATGTTTTCTTTATCCATCCATCTGTTGATGAACATTTGGCTTGTTTCCACCTTTAGACTACTTTGAATAACGCGGCAAAGAATATTGCTATTCATGTATCCAAGTCCTTGTCAATTGTTCGAAAGTGGAGTGGAATTTCTGGGTCATTTGATAATTCTATGTTTAACTTTCTGAGGAAATATCTAATTTTTCCACTGTGGCTGCATTATTTTACATTCCTACCAGCAATGAATGAAGGTTCTGATTTCACAGTATTCTCAACAACATGGAGTACTTCAAACAAAACTGACAACAGCAGAGTACATATTCAATGTCCAGATATTTTTAAACTCTTTAATTAAAGGTTCTTATTCATTTGATTTAAATAATATATAAAGCTGTTCTAGTTCTGTGAGAGACTTTTTAAAATATTTTGTAAAGAAACTTTTCCTTGAATTATCTGTTTATCAAAGCTTATTGGCCATGTCTGACTCTTTGTGACCCCATGGACTATAGCCCACCAGGATCCTCTGTCCATGGAATTATCCAGGCAAAAGTACTGGAGTGGGTATCCATTTCCTTCTCCAGGGGATCTTCCTGAGCAGCAGATTTTTTACCATCTGAGCTACCAGGGAAGTCCTGTTTATCAAACTATATGCCATTTATTTTAAAAACATAACTTTGTTTTAAAATAACTTCAGAATGTTACTTGATCTACATGACTTTGTAAGATATAAATAAAAATATTTGTCTGTCTTCTTACTTAATCCTCTTTTTAATTCATTCCTGTTTTTATATTGCTTTTTTTTCACAGTGTAAAAATTCATTCACCATAAAAGTATATATTAATTTGCTATTTCTTGTTCTTATTTCCTAACTCACATTAGTGTAGAGGAAAAAATGAGTAATGGGTCCGTGTATGTACTATGACTAAATTATATTCAACAGTCCAATGACTATTCAACATTTCTCATTTCTAAATAGCATTCCATAAAAAGTTCTAAAATAAGGAGTAACGGGAGTTTTTCTATTTTCTGTTTTTTTAATGGAGTCATTTAGGAAAAGGATTGCCAATTTATCTTTAAGTTTTTCTCTCTTGTCTGTTTCCAACAAGCCATGCTCACCAACAAATCTCTCCCACTCAAAAGCGTGGAAATAGACATGCTGAGAATGTGAAAAGGATATATGCCCTGTGATATGAAAACAGGAGTGGGTTGCTTCACTTCCATCTCCTTCTGGAGGATTAAACTGATACTAATCCTGAAAAATACACAGAAAAAAAATCTCCTCTCTCAAAACATACACTCACACACGAGTCATTTTAGTAGTACAGGGAAGGATTCTTGAACAGCTCTAACTTTGAATAAGGTGAGGGGAAGTTTTAATTAATAGTTTTTAATAAATAGCTAACTGTGCTAGCTGTTAATTAAAATTGGGAGTATTTATTGTCCAGAAAATCCTAATAATGCCTCTTCTTAATAATTTTTAAAATAATAGTGAAAGTAATTATCAGAACATTTACTAAGAGGACAGAAAATAGATAGAAATAGCTGATCTAAAAAACTGACAAGCACTATACTCTTCTCTCAGTTAGACTTGCTACCAATGAAGAGATTTATTATTTTCTGAACAGTATATAAACATTTCAGTTCCTTGACAGCATGTGTAGTCTTATTAACAACAACAAAATAAGCAACAAAAATGTAATCTTAGAGTCATATTTGTCTTTGATACTGCAAGAAATGCCTAAGCCATGTCTGAATCTGAAAGACAGACCCCAGCAAATGGAATGATGGAATGCAAGACTACCCTACAACCTCTCATTTGGGTTCTTTTAGGATCTAAGTGAGTGATGTACTTAGACTGCCCCTAACCATGCCCACATCCAAGAAAAATGCAACACCTGATTCACTACCAACACTCAGCAAGGGGTGTTCTTAAAAAGCTCCATCTCAGTTCTTCTCTTGAGCTTGACCACAAGCCCTATGGAACAAAAGCAGGAAACTCCCAAGCCTCTTGGTTGCAAAGAAAACATCTAAGTGATAAGGGGTTCTGCTCTCAGCTAAGTGTGGGAGATATCTGAGAAACTCCAAGGAACATATGCATGCATGAACACACATGCCACACACACACAAACACACACACAGTCTTTCAAAAGCTTATCTGAAAGAAAATGGCTGTGATAAGTCACTAGCTCACTTGTAAATATTCAAGCCATTCTCTAACAAAGAGTGGTGCTCAGGATTTTTTTGGTCAATTGTTGTACATCACTTGGAGTTTCTCATTTACCACAAATAAAGAAAATCAAAATGAGGTGTTTCTAAGCATCAGTCAATATAAATACTTTAATCTTTGCTTGATAAATGGAAATAGATAACCTGAAGAGGAGTGTAACTAAATGTATTTTGGATTTTTAAAGATACCAAAAGGAGGGATATGTTCATTATTCAGGGAATTCTGCTGGGCCTGCCACCACCTACAATGCACCCACGTGCAGTTGTACAAGAAATAGAAATAATCCAGCACCCTAATAACAGGGGGGATTGTCTTGAGTTCAAATCTCTAAGGAAAACAAATTAAGTCACCTGTCAGCTACAGAAACTTCCCAGTAAAGATAATGGCTAAAAGCAAAGGAAAAAACGGAGTAGTTCAGAAAATAAATGTGTGCTAAGTTGCTTCAGTCACATCCAACTCTTAACTACCCTATGGACTGCAGCCCACCAAGCTCCTCTGTCCATGGAATTCTCCAGGCAAGAATACTGGAGTGGGTTGCCATATCCTCCTCCATGGCATCTTCTGGACCCAGGGATCAAACTCAAGTTTCTGATGTCTCGTACAATGGCAGGTGGTTCTTTACCACTAGGTTAACCTGGGAAATAAATATTATGTATCAAATATGACCTTTTGCACAGCTTTGTAAATGAAGTCCATAGTGATTACCCATATTTTTCCTTTGTTCTGGTATGTTCATATTTGCCTATGACTTTTTTCTTTTCCACTCTCACTTTCACCTATGCTACTATACAGGATGTGTGAGTAATGGTTCCTCACTGCAGAGATTACAGGATATAAACATGCTGCTAAGTTATGAACTAAAAGAAGAATGAACATAAAGCAGAAATTAATGCAGGAACTGATGAGACTTTGTGCCATCGCTTTCAGGGAAGATTTGTTTTTGTTAGTACAGGAATGAATATATTATGTTAGACAGTAGTGCTTAGGAGTTACTGTGAGGCTATTTGCAATTTTAAATATTAGAAGATGGCTAGAAGTTAAATATTGAAAACCAAAGAGGTGTACCATGCAGAGAATGATGTTCACTCAACACCCACTGCAGTCTCCCTCAAGCTTATCTTCCTGTATTGCAGTGATTGGCAGTGGAATTTGTATATTACCATACCAAAGGAGAAATCATTTCAATAGATGCAAAAATGTCTGCAAAAATCAACTAGTATTCATGATTGTTTCAAAGCTCTTCAGTTCAGTTCAGTCGCTTAGTCGTGTCCGACTATTTGCGACCCCATGAATCGCAGCACGCCAGGCCTCCCTGTCCATCACCATCTCCCAGAGTTCACTCAGACTCACGTCCATTGAGTCCGTGATGCCATCCAGCCATCTCATCCTCAGTCGTCCCCTTCTCCTCCTACCCCCAGTCCCTCCCAGCATCAAAGTCTTTTCCAGTGAGTCAACTCTTCACATGAGGTGGCCAAAGTACTGGAGTTTCAACTTTAGCATCATTCCTTCCAAAGAAATCCCAGGGTTGATCTCCTTCAGAATGGACTGGTTGGATCTCCTTGCAGTCCAAGGGACCCTCAAGAGTCTTCTCCAACACCACAGTTCCAAAAGCATCAATTCTTCGGTGCTCAGCCTTCTTCACAGTCCAACTCTCACATCCATACATGACCACTGGAAAAACCAGAGCCTTGACTAGACGGACCTTAGTCAGCAAAGTAATGTCTCTGCTTTTGAATATACTATCTAAGTTGGTCATAACTTTTCTTCCAAGGAGTAAGCATCTTTTAATTTCATGGCTGCAGTCACCATCACGCTCTTAGCCAACAAGA
Source organism: Oryx dammah (assembly GCF_014754425.2). Lineage (NCBI taxonomy): Eukaryota > Metazoa > Chordata > Mammalia > Artiodactyla > Bovidae > Oryx > Oryx dammah. The sequence continues at coordinate 76,749,137 of NW_024070188.1, read as the reverse complement.
AATAGAAGTTGACCTCCTTAACCTGATAAAACAATCTGCCAACCTTCACAGCAAAAATCATTTCAGATTGAAATATAGGTGAATTCCTACTATCACTCAAGATACTCCAAACTAACACAATATAACAGGAAAAAGAAACAGGATGTAACTACAAAATTTTACAGAAAAATATGTCATTATTTGCAGGTGAAAAGTTCATGTTCCAAAAAAACAGTAGTAATGAAAACAATTATAATACTATCTAAATCCAACCAGTCTGTTCTGAAGGAGATCAACCCTGGGATTTCTTTGGAAGGAATGATGCTAAAGTTGAAACTCCAGTACTTTGGCCACCTCATGAGAAGTGTTGACTCATTGGAAAAGACTCTGATGCTGGGAGGGATTGGGGGCAGGAGGAGAAGGGGATGACCGAGGATGAGATGGCTGGATGGCATCACGGACTCGATAGACATAGTCTGAGTGAACTCTGGGAGATGGTGATGGACAGGGAGGCCTGGCGTGCTGCGATTCATGGGGTCGCAAAGAGTCGGACACGACTGAGCAACTGAACTGAACTGAACTGAACATTTATTAAGCCCCTTCTGTGTCAGGCACTTTTCTAAGCTGTTTATATGCAGTATCTTAATAAAAGAGATTACTAACAAACATATCCTTTACCAAAAAATAATTTGGGGGATAAAATATCATAATTTATAAAAGTCCAGGAAACAATAGGATACATGAATAACACATACAATAAAATAATGGGCCTGCAAATATTGAAATCCAGAAAGAAAATATGGAATTTAAGAGTTGAGTCCCAGATATAAATGTATAAATAGCTCCCCTGGGTGTGTGTCTGCCAAGTCACTTCAGTCTTCTCTGACTCTTTGTGACACTATGGACTATAGGCCCCAGGCTCCTCTGTCCACTGGACTCTCCAGGCAAGAATACTGGAGTGGGCTGCCATGCCCTCCTCCAGGGGATCTTCCCCACCCAGGGATCAAACCCACGTCTCCTTTATCTCTTGCATTAGCAGGCAGGCTCTTTATCACTAGCATCACCTGGGGAGTCCATGAATAGCCTAGGATGAACCAAAAAAATAATAAATAACACCTACATGGAGAAAATTGGTAAATATCATTAAAGACATATGTACATGAGAAAGTAAATGTAGGAAAATAGCCAAGAAGTTTAAAAAAATAAACAGCAAAATGAGGAATCAGACTTATTTTGAAACTATGGTAACTAAACATTTTATTCCATAGATACAGACAAATATATCAATGGAAGTAACTTCGAAAACAATAGAAACAAAAACTGAAGCTGCTCCTAACATGGAAACTTGACATATGGCAGAAGTGGCATCACAAACTAGGTCACAGGGAAAAATAATATATCATCCCTAATGGATTTAAATAAGCAAGTGTAGAAACAAACTAAATAATTCAGAACTCTTTGAAGAAAATATAGCAGAATATCTTCATGACATCAAGACAAGAAGAAATTTCTTAAGACATAGGAAGCACAAATTACAAAGAAAAATCCAGTACAAAATAAGCATATCCATATGACAAAAGTAACTCTAAACAAGATTAAAAAACAAACAATAGGCTGGGGAATGTTTGAAATATATATAATATGCAATAATGTATTTATCAGAGTATATTGTTGTTCAGTCACTCAGTCATGTCCGACTCTTTGTGATCCCATGGACTGCAGCATGCCAGACTTCCCTGTCCTTCACCATCTCCTGGAGTTGGCTCAAACTCATGTCCATAGAGTATATAAAGAATTTCTACACATAAAAATTGAAAAAGTAGTAAGTGTTCAAAGAGAATTTCACTGGAAAAAAAAAAAAAGCTCAAATGAGCAACAGGTGAAGTTTTCAGCTTGTGTGCATTTAGATTGGGTCCGTGTAACACATGGACATGGACAGAAGGGATGGATGCCACTTGTGGTTCTGGAAAAGAAAAAAATGAAATGGGGTAGGAGAAGAAAGAAGAAGGGGATGAAAACAAGATTGAAGAAGAAGAGAGGAAAAGGAGAAGCCTAATCTTAGGAGGAAAGCATTTACAGTTTCGCCACTAAGCATAATAGTCACAGAATCTCCTGTAAAACTCAGGAAGTTCTTTATTTTGTCTTGTTGGCTAAGAGTTTTTAATCATAAACAAGTGTTGCATTTTTTTCAAACACTTTATCTCAATTTATTTAGATGTGTTTGTTCTTCTTTATTCTGTTAATATGGTAAATGATATAGATTTTTCTAATATTAAAACAACTTTACCTTCCTAAAATAAACTTATGGATTTATGTATCGCTCTGCCTCTTGAGAAATCTGTATGCAGGCCAGGAAGCAACAGTTAGAACTGGACATGGAACAACAGACTGGTTCCAAATAGGAAAAGGAGTACATCAAGGCTGTATATTGTCACCCTGCTTATTTAACTCATATGCAGAGTACATCATGAGAAACGCTGGACTGGAAGAAACACAAGCTGGAATCAAGATTGCTGGGAGAAATATCAGTAACCTCAGATATGCAGATGACACCACCCTTATGGCAGAGAGTGAAGAGGAACTAAAAAGCCTCTTGATGAAAGTGAAAGAGGAGAGTGAAAAAGTTGGCTTAAAGCTCAACATTCAGAAAACGAAGATCATGGCATCTGGTCCCATCACTTCATGGGAAATAGATGGGGAAACAGTGGAAACAGTGGCAGACTTTATTTTGGGGGGCTCCAAAATCACTGCAGATGTTGATTGGAGCCATGAAATTAAAAGACGCTTACTCCTTGGAAGAAAAGTTATGACCAACCTAGATAGCATATTCAAAAGCAGAGACATTACTTTGCTGACTAAGGTCCATCTAGTCAAGGCTATGGTTTTTCCTGTGGTCATGTATGGATGTGAGAGTTGGACTGTGAAGAAGGCTGAGGGCCAAGGAATTGATGCTTTTGAACTGTGGTGTTGGAGAAGACTCTTGAGAGTTCCCTTGGACTGCAAGGAGATCCAACCAGTCCATTCTGAAGGAGATCAACCCTGGGATTTCTTTGGAAGGAATGATGCTAAAGCTGAAGCTCCAGTACTTTGGCCACCTCATGTGAAGAGTTGACTCATTGGAAAAGACTTTGATGCTGGGAGGGGTTGGGGGCAGGAGAAGAAGGGGACAACAGAGGATGAGATGGCTGGATGGCATCACTGACTCGATGGACGTGAGTTTGACTGAACTCCGGGAGTTGGTGATGGACAGGGAGGCCTGGCGTGCTGCGATTCATGGGGTCACAAAGAGTCGGACATGACTGAGCGACTGAACTGAACTGAACTGACAATATTTTCTTTACATTTAATGAGTGTTATTGGCATGTAACTGTATTTTTTCTTAAATAACATCGTGGTTTTGTATCAGAGTAGGTTTACTTTAGTTGAAAAATCAGTAGGTTTACATCAGTTTGAAATAGAGGAAAATCTTCCTTTATTTTCTGAAAGCATTGATAAACATTTAGAATTGTTTGTTTCTTAAGATTTTGTAAAATTCATTGGTGAAGCCATCTGGGCAAAGATTTTTACTGTGAGGAAAAATTCTAATTACATATTAAATTGTTTCATAAATTATAGGAAGGTCCTGATTTTAAATTTCTCCTTATGTATGATTAGATAGTTTGTGTCTTTCAAGGATATTGTCAATTTCATCTGAGCTATCAAATTTATTGGGAAAAAATCGTGTTACATTCCTTCATTATCCTTTTAATTGTTGTACATCTGAAAAATTATCTGGGCTTTTCATTTTAATTTTTATAACTGTGTTCTCTCTGATTTTTCATTGCTAAGACATGAAAGAAGAAGTTTATCAATATTATTGATGAATTCAAAATTCTTGTTTTTGCTTTTGTGAGTCTTCTGTATTGTTTTCCCTTCTCTAGATTTTCTCTCTAAACTTTATTGTTTCTTTTCTTGTAACTTTTGATTTATTTTACTCTTATTTTTCTAGATTTTTAAAGTAGAAGATTATTTCACTGTTCTTATAACTGTTCTTGGGCCGATAATGTTTCCTGGAGAAACTATTAATTCCTTGGAGAAAAGAGAAGTTAGGACTCAAATGCAGAAAGAACACATGCAACTTGGGACATTCTCACAATGTCTAAAACCTTAAGTACTGCAAGCAAAAGGTGAAACATGACCAAATGACTGCAAGATCAGGGAGATCAATCACTCAGTGAAAGCTAGAGGTTGGGCTAATAGGAGATAATTCCAATGCTATTAAAATTGGTTACCTGTCTCAACAATAAAGGACAGAAACAGTAAGGATCTAACAGAAGCAAAAGAGATTAAGAAGAGGTGACAAGGATACACAGAACTACATAAAAATGGACTTAATGACCCAGAGAGCCACAATGATGTAGCTGCTCATCTACAGTTAGACATTCTGGAATGTGAAGTTAAGTGGGCCTTGGGAAGCATTACCACTAACAAAGCTAGTGGAGATGATGGAATTCTAGTTGAGCTATTTCAAATCCTAAAAAAAAAAAAAAAAAAAAGATGCTGTTATAATGCTGCGCTCAATATGCCAGCAAATCTGGAAAACTCAGCAGTGGCCACAAGACTGGACAAGGTCAGTTTTCATTCCAATCCCAAAGAAAGGCAATCCCAAAGAATGTTCAAACTACAATACAACTGTGCTCATTTCACATGCTAGCAGGGTAATGCTCAAAATCCTTCAAGCTAGGTTTCAGCAGAACAGGAACTGAGAAATTCCAGATTTACAAGCTGAATTTAGAAAAGGCAGAGGAACCAGAGTTCAAACTACCAACATCTGTTGGGTCAGAGAAAAAGCAAGAGAATTTCAAACATCAACTTCTGTTTCATTGACTACATGGAAGCCTTTGACTTCATGGATCACAACAAACTGGAAAATTCTTAAAGAGATGGGAATACCAGACCACCTTACTTGTCCCCTGAGAAATATGCATGCAGGTCAAGAAGCAACACTTAGAACCAGACAAGGAACAATGGACTAGTTCAAAACTGGGAAAGGAGTAGATCAAGGCTGTATATTGTTCCCCCGCTTATTTAACTTATATGCAGAGTACATCATGTGAAATGCCAGGCTGGATAAAGCACAAGCTGGAATCAGGACTGCCAGAAGAAACACTGACAACCTGAGATATGCAGATGATACCATTCTAAAGGCAGAAAGTGAAGAGGAACTAAAGAGCCTCTTGATGAGGGTGAAAGAGAAGAGTGAAAAAGCTAGCTTGAAACTTAGCATTTGAAAAGTTAAGATCATGGCATCCAGTCCCATCATTTCATGGCAAACAGATGAGGAAAATGTGGAAATAGTGACAAATTTTATTTTCTTATGCTCCAAAATCACTGTGGATAATGACTACATCTATGAAATTAAAAGACACTTGCTTCTTGGAAGAAAAGCTATGACCAACCTAGATAGCATGTTAAAAAGCAGAGACATCAATTTACCAACAAAGGTCTGTATAGTCAAAGCTATAATTTTTCCAGTAGTCATGTGCAGATGTGAGAGTTGGACCATAAAGAAGGCTGAGTGCTAAAAAATTAATGCTTTTGAATTGTGGTGCTGGAGAAGACTCTTGACAGTTCTTTGAACAGCAAGGAGATCCAAACAGTCAATCGGAAAGAAAATCAACCCTGAATATTCATTGGAAGGACTGATGCTGAAGCTGATGCTCCAATATTTGGCCACCTGATGTGAAGAGCCAATTCATTCAAAAAGACCCTGATTCTGGGAAAGATTGAAGGCAAAAATAGAGAAGGGAGTGGCAGAGGATGAGATGCTTAGATAGCATCATGGACTCAATGGACAAGAGTTTGAACAAACTCCAGGAGACAGTGGAGTACAGAAGAGCCTGGGAAGCTGCAGACCATGGGGTCACAAAGAATCAGACACAGCTTAGCAACTCAACAACAATAACAGACTTTAGAAGTATTATTGAAATTGATACTAATCTGAACTAGATTGCTGTAAATTAAGATATTAATGGTAATCTGCAGGACAATCACTAATAACTCAAAAATAAATAGTAAAAGGAATTTAAAACAAATGGAAATTTTAATTAGTAAGTATCTATTTAACACTAAATGAAGACAGTAATGGAGGAAGTAAGGAATGAAAAAGATAGAAGACATTCAGAAAAGAAACAGCAAAATGGAAGATGTAAACACTACCATATCTGTAATTACTTTAAATGTAAATGCATTAAACTCTTCAATTAAACAGCAGAGGATGGCAAAATAAATTTTCAAAAATAATCTAACTGTATGCTGCCTATAAGAAACAAACTTCAGATTTATAAACATAAATAGTTTGAAAGTAGAAGGATGGAAAATATACATACTATGTAAAGAACAACCAAAAAAAACCCACCTGTGTGACTGTAACATGAAAAAAATAGACTTGAAAAAACTGTTATGAGAGACAAAGAAAGACATTTTATAATGACATAATCAACACTGTAGCTTGGATAATATAAATCAAACATCATTTTTAAGAACTGAAAAAAATGAAAAATATATTGAAAATGAGGAATAATATAGAAAACATTCTTTTATCATAAGGCAGTAAGACACAATTGATAACAGATTTTCAGTTGCTAAGTCATGTCAGACTTTGTGACCCCATGGACTGCAGCACACCAGGCTTCTTTGTCCTTCACTGTCTCCCAGAATTTGCTCAAACTCATGTCCATTGAGTCAGTGATGCTATCGATAACAATATTAGTGTACAAAAAGGCTTTTTCATCTACAAATTCTTTTTTTTCAAAGGGGAAATAGAAATTTAAATTATAATTGCTATAATAGAAAAATATAATAAAAATTGCTCTAATGTTGGGGACATCACTTTAGCAATCCTTAATATAAAATTTATGCACTCAAATATTTATAATAAAAATAAGTATTATTGCTTACTTTTTGATTGCTATCTTGATCTAAGTTTAGTTACAATTTACTGTTCTTACTGTCCTTTTCAAAAATTTTTCTTGCATTTTCTATAATTTCTGTAGCATTAAAAATAATACTGTGTTATTTGAACTTATTTTGAATTTGTTCTTTAGCTTCATATAGTACCCTTCTTTGTTTCAGTCAGTGCCTTTTAGTTTGAATTCTATTTTGTCCAATGCCAAGTTTGAGACACCCCCTTTCATTTTAATAAGTTTACTTTATATATTCCTTATCTTTTTAATATCTCTGTTTTTGTCATGTCGTTAGCATATATCTCAGATTTGGGGTTTACTATGATCTAACCTGAAATCTTTTCTTATGATAAGAGTGATAATTCTATTTATGTGTATTAATATGAAAGCCCTTTTGAGTCTCAAATGTGCTATACAATTTTGTTTTTTATTAAGTATATTGATGTGTGTGGACATTTATATAATTAGAAATAATAAAATTCTCTTCTAGTCTTTCCCTCCTTTCCTTCACCACCTAAATCTACTCATTGTCTTTTTTAGTGCTCAGCACTACACTTAAATATGGTCAGATCTTGGCTATTTGATTTGTCATTTTAAATGATGGTCTTTCATTCTCTATTATTATTTAGGAAGAAGTTTGTGTGTTCATTCCTTTTCCAACTTCTCTTCCCATTCAGCCCTACATTTTTTGTCAATTCAGGTGTTTTTACACTGTCAAAGCACACGTATATATGCTATTGTTTCATTTATCACAAATTTTTAAAAATGCTTAAATGCACAGTTTAATAAATTCACTGTGCCTCATCTATAATTTTGCCAAAAACTGTCTAATCATTTTTCAGTTGGCTAGATTTTGAAATTTATTTGCATAAACTTGTACAAAGATATCTTTTGTGATCTACAAAACTTCATTTTGTTTTGATGGTTATTTTCTCCCTGTCATTCCTTATTTTTAGTATTTGCACATTATTTTTATTCATTAATTTTACTTCTGATTTTTTAAATGATTTTTATCAGTTTTTAAATTTGTTTTACTTTTTATTTGTTCTGGTTTAATTATTTCTGCTTACTTCTTTAGTAATTTCTTCCTCTGCTTTTCTTCAGATTATGTTGTCCTTTTTCATAACATTTTGAAAGAGAAAATTAATATATTTGTTTTCAGCCTTTCTCAGCTCCAAAAATCTGATGAATTTCAAACACGTAAATTTTTTTAAAAATCACAGCAAGACTGTAGTTAAATTGCAGGAAAATAATGACAAGAGACATTCTTAAAAGAATCCAGAAAAAAGTTGGATAACATAAGAGAAAAAGGACTAATAGACTGATGGTTGACTTCTCAGGAGCAAATATGAAACAGAAATATTTGAAGTTTCTTCAATTTCACACATAAACAAAACCCTAAAGACCTATGTGTTCACATAAATCAGGATATATTTATGAAAATATTCATATCAGTAATGTATATGATAGCCCAAAACTTAAAAATATGGTTGGCCCTCTGCATCCACAGTTATAGATCCACAATTGATTGAATCTGTGGATGCAAAACACATTGATATAAAGGGCCAACCATTACACTGTTTCACAGGCATATCTCAGAGAGGTTGTGTATTGGTTCTAGATTACCATGATAAAGCAAGTATAGAAATAAACCATGTCACATGAATGTTTTGGCTTCCCAGTACACATGTATCTAAAAATTACTGTACATACTTTAAAAATACTTTATTGCTGAAAAACTTTAACCACCATTTGAGCCTTCAGCAAGTTGCAATCTTTTTTGCTGGTAAAGGGTCTTATCTCATTGTTTATAGCTGCTGACTGATGAAGGTGGTGATTGTTGAGGGTTGGGGTGGCTGTAACAATTTCTTAAAATAAGGCAACAATGAAGCTTGCCACACCAATTGATTCTTTCTATCATGAACAATTTTTCTGTAGCACTCAAAGATGTCTGATACCTTTTTAATTCTTTCAAAGCTTCTTTCAAAACTGAAGTCAACCATCATCTTCTTACCCCTGCCACTGTTTTATCAACTAAGTTTTATGTCATCTTCTAAAGTCTTTGTTGCCATTTCAACAGCCTTCATAACACCTTCTCCAGGAGTAGCTTCCATCTCAAGAAACCACTTTCTTTGCTTATCCATAAGAAGAAACGCCTCATCCATTACAGTTTTATCAAAAAGTTGCAGCAATTCAGTCATATCTTCAGGCTTCATTTTTAATTCTAGTTCTTTGCTGTTTCCACCATATCCACAGTTATTTCCTGCACCAAAGTCTTGAATCCTCCAAAGTCATCCAGGAGAGTTGGACTCATCTTCTTCCAAACCACTGTTAATGTTGGTATTTTGACTTCTTTCTATGAATCAAAAATGTTCTTAATGCATCTAGAATGGTGAGTTCTTTCCAGAAGTTTTTGATTTACTCTGTCGACATCTATTGGGAAAGATTGAAGTCACGGGGAGAAGGGGATGACAGAGGATGAAATTATTGGATGGCATCACTGACTCAATGGCACAAGTTTGAGCAAACTCTGGGAGATAGTGAAGGACAGGGAAGCCTGGTACGCTTCAGTCCATGGGGTCACAAAGAGTTGGACATGACTTAACAACTGAACAACAACAAATCTACCAGAGGAACCCTATGGCAGCTGTATCCTTACAAAATGTGTTTCTTATATAATAAGACTTGAAAGTCAACATTACTCTCTGATCCATGGGCTGCAAAATGGCTGTTGAGTTAACAGGGATAAAAGCAACATTGGCCTCACTGTACATCTAAATCAAAACTCTTGGGTGACCAGGTTCTTTGTCAATGAGCAGTAATATTTTGAATGTGATCTATTTTTCTGAACAGTAGGTCTCATCAGTGGGCTTAAAACATTCAGTAAGTCATGTTGTAAACAGATTGTTGTCATCAGGTCTTGTTGTTCCATTTCTAGAGCACAGGTAGAGCAGATTTGGGTTTCCCATGTAGGAGACGCAGGTTCAATCCCTGCATCAGGAAAATCCCCTGGAGGAGGAAATGGCAACCCACTCCAGTAGTCTTGCCTGGATAATTCCATGGACAGAGGAGCCTGGCAGGCTACAGTCCATAGGGTTGCAATGAGTCAGACATGACTCAGCACAGAGCAGATTCAGCATAATTTTTAAGGGCCCTAGGATTTTGGGAATGGTGAATGGGCATTGTCTTCAACTTGATGTCACCAGCTACATTAGCCTACATTACTACATTATTAAGAAGAGAGTCACCTTGTCTTTTGAAGCTGTGCATTGACTTCTTGTTTACGGAAGTCCTAGATGACATATTCTGACAGAAGGCTATTTTACCCACATTAAAAAATCTGTTGTTCAGTACAGACACCTTCATTAATGATCTTAACTAGATCTTCTGTATAACTTGCTGCAGCTTCTACGTCAGCACTTGCTGCTTCGCTCTGAACTTTCACATGATGGAGACAGCGTCTTTCCTTAAATCTCAGGAATCACCTCTGGCAGCTTCATACTTTGCTTCACCTCTCTCAGCCTTCAGATAATTGAAGAGAGTTAGGGACTTGCTCTGGAATCGGCTTTGGCTTAAGGGAATGCGGGGGCTGGTTTAATCTTCTATCCACACCACTAAAACCTTCTCCGAATCAGCAATAAGGCTGTTTCACTTTCTTATCACTTGTGTGTTCACTGGAGTAACACTTTTAATTTCCTCCAAGAACTTTTCCTTTGCATTCACAACTCGGCTGTTTGGCTTAAGAGGACTAGCTCTCAGCCTATTTCACCTTTCAAACTGCCTGCCTCTCTAAACGTAATTATTTCTAGCTTTTGATTTAAAGTGAGAGGCGTGCAACTTTCACTTAAACACTTAGGGGCCACAGTAGGATTATTAATTGGCCTAATGTTAGTACTGATTTGTCTTAGGCAACAGGGGGTGCTGCGGAGAAGGAGATGGGAGATGGGTGGTGAATGGGTCAGTCATAACACCCACGAAACTTAAGTTTCCCAGGTTGTATGCACACAGTTCGTAGTGCCCCCAAATAATTATGATAGTAACATCAAAAATTACTGATTGCAGATCATCATAACAAACATAGTAAAAAACAAAAGTGTTTGAAATATTGCAAGAATTACTAAACCAAAGCATGACACAGAGACAGGAAGTGAGCAAATGCTGTTTGGGAAAATGACATCAACAGATCTGGTTAATGCAGGGTTGCTACAAACCTTCAATTTAAAAAAAAAAAAAAAAAGGCAGTATCTGAGAAGTGCAATAAAAGCACTACAAAATGAGAAACGAGATATACTTGTACATAAGGAATTTGCACACATATGGATTGTGGTATCTATGGGGATTATGGAATCAATCCCCCACGGACACAGGGACAACTGTACAAAAACATCTATTAGCAGTAGAACTGATACATTAATGGTATATTATAGTCATATCATGGCATAGTATATTCTTACAATAGAATACTACATAGTAACAAAAATAAATGTTCTATATCTTTTGAATCAATGTGGATAAACCCAAAACCTAATATTAAGTGAAAAAGCAAGTCACAAAAGAATGTGCTCTGCTTGGTTGCTCACTCATGTCCAACTCTTTTGATACCGTGGACTGAAGCCCACCTGGATCCTCTGTCCAAGGGGAATCTCCAGGCAAAAATACTGGAGTGGGTTGCTATGCCCTCTTCCAGGGGATCTTCCCAATCCAGGGATCAAACCTTGGTCTCTGGCATTGCAGGCAGATTCCTTACCATTTAAGCCACCAGGGAAGCCCACAAATACTGGAGTGGGTACCCTATGCCTTCTCCTGGGGGACCTTCCCAACCCAGGAATCAAACCAGGGTCTCCTGCATTGCAGGCAGATTCTTTACCAGCTGAGCTACCAGGGAAGCCTCATAAAAGAATACCTACTGTTTAATTTTGTTTATATAAACTGTGAAAACAGGCAAAACTATACAAAATGCTTTTCAGCAATATATTTATATGGTACATAGAATAATGCTCCCTCCAAAGATGTCCACATTGTAATCCTCAAAACCTGGTAATATGTATCTTACTTGGGAAAAGAGATTTGAGGATGTGGTTAAGGACCTTGAGATGGGTGGATCATCCAGGTAGATTCAGCTATTGGGTTGACCAGAAAAGTTCATTCGGATTTTCCTACGACATTTTATAGAAAACCCCAAATGAAATTTTTGACCCAGCCAATAATTACATGGATCCTTAAAGACAGAGAGTCTCTTCTTGCTGTGGTCAGAAGGAGACAAAGCGACTAAGTCACTTCGGGGGAGACTGAGTGTGACTAAGGAAGAAATTCAGAGAGATGCAACATCATTGACTCTAAAGATGGAAGATGATCATGAGCCAAGGAATGTGAGTGGTCTCTAGAAACTGGAAAAGGCACGAAATGGGTGCTCCCCTTGAGCCTCTGGAAAGAAAAGCAGCCTTATCAACACTTTGATTTTATAGCCTGCGAGACCCATGTCAGACTCCAAACCTACAGATTACACTTTTTAAGCCATGAGTGAGTTTGTGCTAATTTACTATGTCAGCAAAACAAAATTAATACAATATGCCTGTGCTAAGATTTTTTTTTTAATGTGTAAGAATGAATTAACAAAACCCCACAATCAGAGTAGATACTCAGGGACAACTGAGGCACTAGGCCACGTTTTAATTCTCAAAATGGTAAATGCAAGGCAGTCATTATTTTACTATTGTTCACTAAATTGTGCACACAACTTCTTATGAATATTTGATATGTAAGAATGCTTTTAAAGGCAAAGCCATAGGCGAGGGGTGATGCTATAGGCAGGGTATCACTTCACACCCTGAGTGGACACCTCAACCCCATGGCCAGATGGATGAGAATCTGAGTTATTGCCAGGATACCTTTCTGCATGTTCTGCCCTTGAGGATAACAAGGTCATGGGAATTTCTCACGATCATGTGGACATTGTGAAACTTACCTGTGTTTGAACCAACTTGCTGGCATCCCAGCTAAGAGGACTGCCCACTCAGTGAGAACATTCCATCCACACGAGCCTGTGGGGAGACCATGAGTGGCAGGATTTGGTGTTAGAGGACTTGTGGAAATGTTGGAGCAAATGTAAGGGAATTGTATGTGGGTGCCCTTGCATGGACCTCCTAAGAACCTATATGTGTGCTCACAGACAACCAGTGACTGGACATGTGGCATACAAATGAAAATGCCAGCCCATTAGTATCTGTCTCCAAAGTACGTACAGTCAACAAGGAGAGACCAGTAGCCAAGACCAGTAATTAAGAGATGTGAGCCCTTTTCTCTATTCTTCTCCTCCCTGACTCCCTCCAACCCAGTGAAGTTGGGTCTTAGATAGAGGCAGTGGGGAGACAGTGACTGAGCAGACCATGCCCAGTCTTCATTCCAGGTCCTTTATGCCAAGAGCCTGTCCTGCAATGGGAAGAAAAAGATTTTGAAAAAGATAAATGGAAAACTTAAATTGGGTGGAAGTCAGTTTTAATAATGGAAAGTGACCAGATAATTATAGAACCTGCCCAAGATATCATCAAGGAATAGGGAAAAGGGATTTGACACAGAAAGTTTTAAGACTGTAACTGAAAAAAGAAAGCTGTGTCAACTGAATATTCCACCAAACTATCTCTTTTAAAAAATACATAGGTAGTGAAGTGTTATGTTCAAGTTCAAAGACAGTGGGGAGTATAGCCCTTACATCTAGTGTTGTGACTCAGCCACTCTTGAACCCTAGATAAGTTATCTAAGCTTTTTTTTTAAAACTCATCTAAAAATGTAGACTAAATCCGTCCAAAAGTATATCAGTTTGCTCAGTTTTCTAATAAAAGGGAATAGCATCTATTTTATAGTATTTAGGGTGGGACTAGTAAGGGTTAAATCAAATTATAGACACCAAGTAAACACCAGGGTACTTGACATGTAGTGTGTGCTCACTGAATGTGAACTTTAGTAATTGCCTGAGAATTATGGAACTCAGAACTTGGCAAGAGTTTCTGGAAATGGTGACTTCTGGGATATAGGATGAATAATGGTTAGCCTGCAGAGAGGGGCTCCTGGAGGCCTTGGTGAACAGGAGGAGAGGGAGATTCCAGGCCGTGAGAACAGTATAAGCAAAGAAAGCAGGAAACAGAAGCATTGTGATGTTTCAGGGGTGGGGAAGGGATGGTGTACAAACATTTTCGTGTTTAAGCTGTCAGTCAAAGAGACAAGTCTGGAAAAGACAGATGAGGACTAGATCACAAAAAGCCTCAAGGGCCCTTCTTTATATTCTTCCATGCTCTGCATCCCAGTAAAAGGTCCAAACTTTTCAGTTATTATACATACAAGGTTCTTCTAGATCAGGCTTCTGCCCACTTTTCAAAATTCAAAAGCATATGCCATGCACAGACGGATAGATAGATGACTCCAGCATGACCTGAGATTTCCCGAATACATTAGAGGTGCCCTGTCACAGAGCACTGCTCACATTATTCTTAATGCTTGAAACAGTCTTATTCCTCTTTCATGTGATAAATGCCTTCTTTCAAATTTAATGCAATTGGCACCACCACTGGGAAGACTTGGCATCCTTTTGTTCAAGGTCAACAAATATTTACTGGTCCTTCTTCATACATGGCACTGAGCAAGATGCTGAGGAAGCAAAGTCCTTGCCCACAAGAGTGAAAGTCTTCGAGGGAGATGGCCAAATAAATAGGTAATGACTAAACAGTATTAGGACTCAGATCAGTAGTCCTAGGGCGCCCTGAGAGTCCCAGACTTCTAATTTAAACCCGTGGGATCAGAGAATGTTTCCCTGGAGCCCAGGATTCTCTTCCTGGTTCCTGACACTCCCACTTAGATTCCTAGGAGAGGCAAGAGAAGGAAGAGAATAAAAGGAAGACATGATAAAACTGATTGTGCTTTAGTCTGTGTCAAAAGTTACGATAAAGCACTTTCCAAGAAGGTCTTATATAATCCTCACAACAACCCTGTAAGACATCGAGTTATTATTCCCATTTCAAAGATGAAAAAACTCAAGTAACAGAGGTAAACCTATTGGCCGGTGTCATCCACTAACGATGGGGAGAGCAAAACCCCCAGTCTCCATCATATGCACTTGAATCCCAGGCTGTAAAACACTGCAAGATGCTCTTGAAAGTGAAAGTGAAAGTCACTTAGTCGTGTCTGACTCTTTGCAACCCCATGGACTATACAGTCCATGGAATTCTCCAGGCCAGAATACTGGAGCCAATCCCTTCTCCAGGGTATCTTCCCAATCCAGGGATCAAAACCAGGTCTCCCGCATTGCAGGCAGATTCTTTACTAACTGAGCCAGGGGAAGCCCCACGACACTCTTGGATAGCAGCAAAATGATCCCATTTTTAAAAAGATAATGGTAGATGGAGGGCAATTATCACAATTTTCTATAAATATGGTTTACATGACTCTCTCCCTCTTCAGTCCACATCCTCCTAGACTCTGGGAGATTCTCTATGACATAGGAAATAGAGCTTATGTATTATTCACTTATTACCTAGAGTCTCCAACAGATAGCTGACTCAGAGTTAGCACCGATTAAATGTTAATTTGAAAGCCCGAATGCAGATATGAATGAACGAATCCTTATATGAATGAATTCTCTTAAGAACCGGAAAGAAGTGAACACATGGGAAAAGCCACAGAGCTTTAGGAGTTGGGGACAGTGGGGAGCAGGCAAAGGTCCAGGCCAGAATGGCAAGTTGCCGGCGCCAGAGAGGTCCAACAGTAGGCAACAGGCAGATGTCCTGGCAGCTAGGCAGATCTTGGTGTCAAGGATTTGGCAATGGGAAACGGATGGACAAGCAGGCAGGCAGGTGGTTGGCAGCAAGGACTTTGGAAGCAGGTAGCCGGTCATGCACCAGTAAAGCGGGACCTCATCGCTTTTAAGCACTTGGATAATAAAGTGGCCCTTCCATTCCAGACAACCAAAGCAGGCATTCAGAGGCAACAGGAGCAAAACAAAGGAGGTGATCTGAGGCCAGGATCCAAGGTCAGAACTGCACCTTGGGGAGCTCTGATAGGTGCAGAGCCCACAGGCTGTGCCTACAGGTCTCTCTGGATTGCCTCTTTCTGGAATCCTTTCTGTTCTTTGGACCAAGGGGCCCTGCAGGAACTGTTGGTTAAGCCTGTTTATAGCAATTTATTGGTCTCAGCTGTGGGGATAGGCAAGCTATGGAAGCAGGAAGTCAGGCACATCTTTATTAACGGAAAGTTTCTGTGATTGGGCCAAAACCAGTGGAGTCATCTTTGATTCCTCAAATTCTTTTATACCACACATCCAAGCAGTCAGCAAATCCCATAAGCGCTGCTCTGAAAATGTATCAAGCATCTGACTACTCCTGAAGACTTCACCACTACGACTCTGATCCACGTCACCATCATCCCTCACGGAGTTAATTACAGTTGTTCCCTAACCCCACTCCTGGCGTCTGCTTTTGTCCTTGCTCCCTAGGCCATAGCCAGACTGGTCCTATTCTCATGTCACCCCATTTTCTATTTGATTGTTGTCTTTTTCTTTTTTCTTTTTTTTGGTTGTTATCATTTTCTTACTGATAATTAGCAGTCCTTTGATGCTGGGAAAGATTAAGGGCAGGAGGAGAATAGGGAGACAGAGGATGATATGGTTGGATGACATCACCGACTCAATGGACAGGAGTTTGAGCAAACTCTGGGAGAGAGTGAAGGACAGGAAAGCCTGGTGTGCTGCAGTCCATGAGGTCACAAGGAATCGGGCATGACTTAGTGACTGAACAACAACAATCTTTTAGGATGTTGTATTATATACACACTGCAAACAATCTTCTCAGAGGCTCTGCCTTCTTTCACAGCACTCCACTATTCAAAATCTTTGATGGCTCTTCAATTCTCCAAAAGTATAAGCCAACATCCTGAGCTACAAGGCAAGACACGATTACCTTCTCTTTCTCTCTCTAACCTTATCTCTCACAACCCCCAGCCCACCCTCCCTTGGGTGTTCACTGCTGTTGTGACTGTGACACACACAATCTCACCTCATGGCCTCTGCACTGGTTGATAGCTCTATTGGAATGTTCTTTCTCCAGGGATCCACTAACTCAATTTCTTGCTCCCTTCATGTCTTTACTCAAATATCACTTCCTTGAAGTAAAATTGCTCAGTCGTGTCGACTCTTTGCAACCCCATGGACTGTAGCCTACCAGGTTCCTCCATCCATGGGATTTTCCAGGCAAGAATACTGGAGTGGGTTGCCATTTCCTTCTCCAGGGGATCTTCCCAACTCAGGGATTGAACCCAGGTCTCCCACACTGTGGGCTGACGCTTTACCGTCTGAGCCACCCTTTTTGTTACCCTGTGTACAATTTCAGAATCCTTTTCAACTCAGATGTCCTCACACAATCACAGGTCCTCTTAAGCTTTCCCCTTACAGTTGTCTAACTTACCAGACATTTTATTTATTAACCTTGATTTTTGTTTGTCTCCATCATTATGAATATAAGCTCCATGTGGTTAGGGATTTCCTTTTTTTTTTTTTTCCTTGTTAAGGAACTTTTCAAAGCCCTTAATATGCATTTGCCAAATCCCAAGAAAGAAATTTAGAGATCAATTTCCATTATCCTAGTTTATTTATCAAGTGAATTCATTGTTTCCCAAGTACCAATGTTAAAGGGAAAACAACAGTTTGAGAGTTTCAGGACCTATTGTCCTGAATATAGACCGCTGCCCCTTTTTTCAGATTCATTGGACTCCCTATTGACTAGAACAAGGATTTCAAAGACCAGACAGATATAACATATTAGAAACATACCAGATATTGCTAACAATTACCATCATATTTCTTCCTTAATCTTAGGTGTGACCTCAGAATTCTACTCAACACAACACTGCTGCTGCTGCTGCTAAGTCGCTTCAGTAGTGTCCGACTCTGTGCGACCCCATAGACGGCAGCCCACCAGGCTCCCCCATCCCTGGGATTCTCCAAGCAAGAACACTGGAGTGGGTTGCCATTTCCCTATCCAATGCATGAAAGTGAAAAGCGAAAGTGAAGTCGCTCAGTCGTGTCTGACTCTTAGCGACCCCATGGACTGTAGCCCACCAGGCTCCTCCATCCATGGGATTTTCCAGGCAAGAGTACTGGAGTGGGGTGCCCTGCCTTCTCCCCAACACAATACTAGCAGATGTTAATTAGAGTTGGTGTGGAGATAAAATGAATTTGCCACATCTGAGATTTTAACCCCTCTCTCACCATACTATGATTTCTAACCCAAAAACCCTTCTTCACATCTCAGCATATATTACCAATGGTCTGTGATTTTTCCTAGTCATTCAAGGGGCCACAGTCACCCTTGAGCTCCCCAGCATGATCACCACTTCATTTCTTAGGTTCTGATTCATCTATACAACCTTCACAGAGCCTTGCACAAGGCCTCGCGTATTAAAGCTCCTTAATATTTTCTAAGTGGCTGTCAGCCAAAAGTATATCAAGTAACTTTCTATTTAAATATGTTATATTCTCAATCTTTCCTTTGGATTCTTACTGCAAATATGAAAACCATTCAAAATCAGTCCTGGGCAATACAAAGAAAGTTCTTTGGGTGCATTTTAATGGGCTACTTTGATCCTGTGTCATTTCTATGCTGTGCAGTTGACAGTTTTGATTGCAAAACGTACAATTTCCTTTTTCATCATTCTCTTGTCTCTTTCCTGGAAAAAAGATAAAAACAAATTTAAGTGTTTTCATTGATTTCTTCTGGTAACTTCATGGAAGTAAAGCCTATCTCACTTAGATTATAAATTCTCAACGAGCACTACAATATTTTCCATTGTAGTTTTATTCCCCATGATGCCAGTACAGATGCTTTCTGAGAGCATTTTAGGAGAATGGGTGAATGAATGAATGAATGATTAGATGGAAGAAACTTGAATAGGCAATCATTTAGCATTAGGTAAATGCTACTAATATTCAAATGTGAAGACAGGTGAGACTGTACAGGATTTTCAATACTATATCAACATATCCACACTATAAAACTAGTTCAAAGAAAATCAAGAAATCATGGAGACTTTAAGAAGCTTTTGGCAATGTGAGTATAGATTTTCTGATCTGCAACTTAAGTATATTTCAATATGGGACTCAAAAATTAATCACTTGGACCCTTTTGAACACTAGACACCTTTAGAAAACTAGTCTTCTCCATATACATAAATACAAAGATCTGTGTTGGCTTTCTGCATCTCTGATCTTGCCCTGCCATGAGCCAAACCTAGAAAAGATGATGAGAAATTAAATCACTGCCTCTCTCCCCTCTTCCTTCATCAAGCTCTGGAAGTAGGTCTGACAAAGAAGAAGCCTGTTCCTCAATCAGGCAATCATTATCTAGAGACCTTTAAAAATCTCACAATAACACAACATTGACCATTAAGTTTCTGGAACTTTTCTCCATCTGCAAAGAATCTAACTGTAACAATTGATGACTATCGTGTGCTCTAAGTGAGATAAACACTTGACTATTTTTCCATGGTGGAGCAGAGGACTGTTGTCCAACATTACATGAGAGATCTGTTGTACCAAACAGAACGTGAGTATGTGGCCTTCATCTACTGAGAACTTCTATAAAGTACTTCAGTCAGTTCAGTTCAGTCACTCAGTGGTGTCCGACTATTTGCGACCCCATGAATTGCACCACGCCAGGCCTCCTTGTCCATCACCAACTCCCGGAGTTCACCCAAACTCATGTCCTTCAAGTCGGTGATGCCATCCAGCTATCTCATCCTCTGTCATCCCCTTCTCCTCCTGCCCCCAATCCCTCCCAGCATCAGGGTCTTTTCCAATGAGTCAACTCTTTGCATGAGATGGCCAAAGTATTGGAGTTTCAGCCTCAGCATCAGTCCTTCCAATGAACACCCAGGACTGATCTCCTTTAGGATGGACTACTTGGATCTCCTTGCAGTCCAAAAGACTAGCAAGAGTCTTCTCCAACACCACAGTTCAAAAGCATCAATTCTTCGGTGCTCAGCTTTCTTCACAGTCCAACTTTCACATCCATACATGACCACTGGAAAAACCATAGCCTTGACTAGATGGACCTTTGTTGGCAAAGTAATGTCTCTGCTTTTAAATATGCTATCTGGGTTGGTCATAACTTTTCTTCCGAGGAGTGGGCGTCTTTTAATTTTATGGCTACAATCACCATCTGCAGTGATTTTGGAGGCCCCCAACAATAAAGTCTGACACTATTTCCACTGTTTCCCCATCTATTTGCCATGAAGTGATGGGACCAGATGCCATGAGCTTTGTTTTCTGAATGTTGAGCTTTAAGCCAACTTTTTCACTCTCCTCTTTCACTGTCATCAAGAGGCTTTTTAGTTCCTCTTCACTTTCTGCCATAAGGGTTGTGTCATCTGCATATCTGAGGTTATTGATATTATGACTCAAAAACAACTCTATATTGCCAAGCCATTGCGGGAATGTATGGTGTGCACAGTTGGGCATAACTGATAAAAACCGCATGAAGGTGTTTATATCTACTTCTGGGGACTCATTCAATGGCACTGAAATATAAATTCACTCATGCTACTCTGAAAGAATATTATTGAGCTTTCTAAGTTCAATAACAATCAGTTAAACAACTAAAGGGATATTAACCACCAA
Organism: Oryx dammah; assembly: GCF_014754425.2. Taxonomy (NCBI): domain Eukaryota; kingdom Metazoa; phylum Chordata; class Mammalia; order Artiodactyla; family Bovidae; genus Oryx; species Oryx dammah. The sequence continues at coordinate 76,728,557 of NW_024070188.1, read as the reverse complement.
TGATTTATTTAAAAAATAAAATATAAGTGAAATGTGTAACTCTACATCTCATTTATATATTTGGGAGGCAGACTGTCTTCTTCCCTTTTTCTCATCTCCAAATATTAACAAAGAAATACAAGTATTTTTTTGTCTTCTCTGATTCTTCCTACACACTTCTCTTTTTTTAGCTTTATGACTTCCCTTTTTTTCACTGAAGTATAGGAGATTTACAAAGGTGTGTCAGTTTCAGGTGTATAGCACAGTGACTCGGTTTTCATCCTAAATAAGTTCCCTAAGAAGAGCCTGTCTCTGAAGTTTGATCAAAACCAATTGAAGAAACATAATGAGGCCCATTTACTAAAAATAAAGAAAAAAGGTATTTAAACAGTCAAACTATCCTTCCACATTCCACTCTGGAGAATTTTGTCTGGATGAAACAATCCACTCTGGAGAAGTTTGTCTGGATGGAACAATCAGGGTTTCCTAGATTCAAGCAAAACTTCTCCCTCTTCCCTCCATTTTCAAAAGAAAAGCAATCATTAAATAAGCAAGCATGGGAGAAAAGAGAGAATAAAATGTAAAGATAAAGGATACCAAATTAACTGAGATGGATTCCTAATTATGAGTAAATGTACTGTAAATAGTCTGATGCTCTGTACTTTTCTGATTCCTCCTGTCTACAGATACCTTGTATTCAAATCTTCTGTGTGCCTCCTATACCAAAATCTGCTGCTGTATCCAGATTCAGTGAAAAACACGTGCAGAATGTCATGGAAATATTCATGATCAAATGCTGCTTTTCATATTTACCACACAGCTGTTTAATGATGCTAAAGCCAAGGGAGCTCTGAAATTCCACATAAAAAGAAAAGAAGGCATCTCTATGTCCAAAATGAACTGAAATCCATTTCTGAGTCATTTATAATCATTTTATACAACATTTGTGAAATAAATGTGAAAACATAATTCCAGGCTATCATAGGCCTTAATAAAGTTTATTGAATTGAAATATTGACTTGGCCATCATTTGCTATCATGGGCACCCTGGATGGTTCTTAAGACCCAGACATACACACCAGAGGCTGCAAGTGATGAACGTCATTAAGAAGCGGCTGGTTCCACTCATTTCTCTAACACTTAGAATGTGGCAACTCATCCAGTTCCTAGAGTGCTGTCATTGTAGCTTCTGGCTAACATACAAAGGATGACATAACAACCCGACAACTAGGAAAGGAAGTCACCAAGCAGTAACATTAAGATTCAGCAAGTAAATGATCAGCAGAGGAGTCCAGTTGTCCTAGGTGCAAGCGACTGCCCAAACAGCCATGATTACAATTTAAGGACGTTCACAGAAGCAAGGATCTCTTTCTTATCAAGTATATTTGCTTTAAAGTTGGTTCTAGGAATGCTACTCCGGCATCGAGTTGAAATGCATGTCATTCCATGGAGCTGTCTTTGATGAGGGGACAGGGGAAACAAAACGGTCTATCTCTGCACTTCTGGGACCCAAGAGATTCTGACCAGCAGCAAGGAGGACCCAAGACGAAGTGTCAGGAAAAACAGAATATTCTTCCTCAGTGTGTTATTTATTCATTCAATCATGCACTCATTCACTAAATACTGAGTATGTAGGATGTGTCAAATCTTGTTAAAACAATGAAAGATTCTCTTCTAGAGGGGAATGAGGAGATAATATACAAGTAAACAAATACAAGCTGATTTAGAAAGTGAATAATATGTGGAAGATAATAAAGCAAGGGGATCCAACAGAGAAGAATGCCGGGGTAGATTACACTGGGTAGTTGGTTAGATAAAGCCTACTGGAGTAGGTGATATCTCAGCAGAGACCTGTCGGGTATTTAGGAGCCTACTATGTAAAGGGGTAGCGGGGGTGCAGAGGCATCCAGACAAAAGGAACAGCAAGTAGACTTATTCAGGAAAGTAAAAGTCACAGGGCAATGTGGCTCTAGCACTCGAAGCTATGGCCTATTCGAGCATGGTATAAGAGAACCAGGCTGCGGCAAGATTAAATAGAAACCTCTCTGCTGTGGTAAGGATTAGGGTTTGTATTTAAAGTGCAACAAAATCTCACCAGAGAGTTTAAAGAGAAGCATGATGTGACCTGGTTATATTTTTTAAAAATTACCCGGCTACTGTTTGGAGAATGGGTTGACAGAGGCTTAGACTGAGTCTACAGCAATGGGACGGGACAGAAGTAGATGAATTGGGGACACCTTTTTAGAGATGACAGCACTTGTTAATTAATTGGATCTAGGAGTAAAAAATTAGATGTGAGAGTTGGACCATAAAGAAAGCTGAGCGCCGAAGAATCAATGCTTTTGAACTGTGGCATTGGAGAAGACTCTTGAGAGTCCCTTGGACTGCAAGGAGATCCAACCAGTCCATCCTAAAGGAACTCAGTACTAAATATTCATTGGAAGGACTGACGCTGAAGCTGAAGCTCCAATACTTTGGCCACCCAATGTGAAGTACTGACTCATTTGAAAAGACCCTGATGCTGGGAAAGACTGAAGGCCAGAGGAGAAGGGGATGACAGAGGATAAGATGACTGGATGGCATCACTGACTCGATAGACATGAGTTTGAGCAAGCTCCAGGAGTTGGTGATAGAAAAGAAAGCCTGGCGTGTTGTAGTAAATGGGGTTGCAAAGAGTTGGACATGACTAAGCAACTGAACTGAACTGAGGGGTAAAGGGGACAAAACAAAGATGATTTCTAAATTTTTGGCTGGAGTGATTGGGTAGAAACAATTAGAAGAGCAATAGGTTTGGAAGGGGGTGGGTATTTGAAGTTCTGCTTCTGAGAGCCTTGTTAAACATAGTAAGAATATCAGTCTTTTAGAGAAAATAAGAAATGTATCCCCAAAACATTTACTCAGTACCTAGCACATAGTAATTGTTCATTAAAACTATCATAATTATCTTCAAGTAGAGATGTAAAAGGAGGAGGGCATGGCAACCCTCTCCAGGATTCTTGCCCAAAGAAGCCCCATGGACAGAGGAGCCTGGAGGCCTGCAGTTCATGGGGTTGCAAAAAATTGGACACAACTGAGTGACTAAGCACAAACACAGTGATGTAAAAGTAGTTGAGGATGTAAAAGAGCTCTATGAGAGGTCAGATGGAGATATAAATCTGCTGCTGCTGCTGCTAAGTCGCTTCAGTCGTGTCCGACTCTGTGCGACCCCATAGACGGCAACCCACTAGGCTCCCCCGTTCCTGGGATTCTCCAGGCAAGAATACTGGAGTGGGTTGTCATTTCCTTCTCCAATGCATGAAAGTGAAAAGTGAAAGTGAAGTTTCTCAGTAGTGCCGAACTCTTAGCTACCCCATGAACTGCAGCCTAACAGGCTCCTCCGTCCATGGGATTTTCCAGGCAAGAGTACTGGAGTGGGTTGCCACAATGTAGTGCTGCTCAAACCATTTTTTGGAGGACTTTTTTATTTTTGATGCACCCTGTGTGGACCAATATTCTAGTAAAATTCAACAAAAACCTTTACGAATAAAACAAAATAAAGTCCAACTAACTAATGTGCTTGGATGCCAAGGCAATACCAAATTGCTATCATTTTCTTCTCAATTTCTTCTCTTCCTCTCAATTTCTATAGGTATCTCTCACCACAGATAAATATGGAACAATCTGCAGACCAGCACAAACCCAGGGAATACCCTGTGAAGAGCACTAGTACTCAAAGTCAGGGTTAGCTAGAGAGGAAGGCCCTGGAGCAAGCAGAGCCACAATTCAGTGAAGAAGCGGGTGGATGGGGGAGTCTAGGTGGGTGTTCAGTAAAGGAGCCTGAAATAATAACAGTGTTTGAATGTATGAACACACAGCAATGGGAAACCATATAGATCCACAAGTGTGCAGGGTGCTCAGTCCAGTCTAACTCTACGACCTCATGGACTGTAATCTGCCAGGCTTCTCTATCCATGGAATTTTTCAAGCGAGAATACTGGAGTGGGTTGCCATGTCCTACTCCAGGGGATCTTCCCCACCCAGGGATGAACCCGGGTCTCTTGTATCTCCTGCATTGGCAGGCGGATTCTTTATGGGTGGGCTGATTTACCTGGGAAGTCCATATTTACAGGCAATCAGTTTTAAATAAGAATGGGGGGGGGGTGCGGAAAGCCTAATCATTCCTGCCAGGAACTCACTTCTCTTCCCACAGATGTCACATCTGAAGAGAGAGACACCCGCTTCCCTAATTCACCCTCACAAACACTTCAGTCTAATCACTGGAGGGAGATGCAATCTAACGCCCAGGATGCAGTAAGTACCCAAAGCTCCTTCACTATCAAGCTGGGCTCCGCTTGCGAACTGCACAATTATCAGACCTGATCGCTATGGAGCTGACCTGGAAGGCTGCTTCCAGCCTGAGCATCAACACCTCAGCTAGTAATCCAGGACTCTTGCCCTGTCATCAGCTTCCCTCTCTCAAAACTCTGGCTCCAGGGGTCCTGATGTCCGAGACAAGACATATATGCCCAGGCCGAGAGAGAGCACCTGCGATCATTCTTAGGGAAGAGGGTCAGATTCGGGGCCGAGGACTTCAGTAAAATAAAGAACCCTTGATAAAAGTAGAGTCCCCTGGGAAGCAACACTTGCTTAATTTAACCTCATACTTCTTTGAACCCCCAGGGACGGCTTCCAATGGGACACTCCCCCCCTCCTCCACCTCCCCTTCTTGCACCTGTTTTGTTTCTTAAAAGACAGGCTTCTGCTTTCACATCATCTCCTAAACCGCAAGATGAACGCTGGCTGCGGGGGAACCCGAAGTTCGAAGGCGTCTAGGCGCGAGAGCCTGTCTCATCCCGGGAGGCTCCCAGGTCTCCCAAGGTGCCCGCGAAGCCGCGGACCCCAGGGGCGGCGACCCGGAGCTCCGCACCGAGCCCCCGAGCGCAGCGGGCGCCGAGGCGAGGCGGGCGCGCGGGGGCCGGCGGCCCGGGAGGGGCGGGGCGGTGACTCACGCGGCCGGGGGCCGCGGCTGCACCTCCGGCCGAGCCGGGCGAGGGGCTGCGCCCGCCCGCGGGGCGCATGCGCGCTGCCTAGCGGCGCCCGCTCCCTCCCCGCCCACCTCTCCCTCCCCCCCCTCCCCTCCCCTCCGCCCCTTCATCCCCGCCTGGCTCCCTCTCTCCTCGCCCGCCGGGTGCTGAAGTTGGGCGGATGGCAGCAAACCGGCTCCGCTAGAGGACCGAGCCGCTAGCCTCGCGCCCCCGGACCCATCGCTGCGCTGCCCACACCTCCAGGCGACTGGGTAAGATGTTGCCTCCGATCCTGAGTGGTGCTAAGTCAGTGGCATCAAAATGTCTGCTTTGCACCGATGGGTGCATTTTTTTTTTTTTAAGGTAATAGGGGGTGGGTGCAGAGGGGAAGGAAAGAGGGGGCGGAGAGTGCAACTGTCGGTGCCCCGGCTGGGGAGTCGGCTGGCGCGGGGGGTCTCTGGGCCGCCCCGGGGCTCCGCGGGAGGAAGCGGGGGCCGCGCCGCGGTTTGGGAAGTTGAATCCCGCGTTGCAGCCTCGGCGCGGTGCGCTCGTCGCTCTCCGGCTGTTGCGGCTGCTGCGGATCCGTTGGGCGAGTGTCCTGCCCGCCCCGGGAACCTCGAGCCGGGTTCCCCCAACGGAGAGCCGGCGCCTTGGGGATCCGAGCGAGGGCCGGGGAGGGGGCGGCGGCGGCGGCGGGAGACCCCTGCGGGGGCGCAAGGTCCCGCAGATCTATCTGGTCGGCTGCTTTTTAGCAAACCGAATGTGAAATTAACAGTGTCCAATCGAACGAGCACCTCGGGGTGGTATTTTCTTCTTTCTTTACCTTTGGGAAAATGCAGGTGGGGAAGGTGTAAGGGGAGGGGGGTGGAGTCGGGGCAAAAATGCATACCTTGAGCGTCGGTAAAATAGCAGAGGGGTGTGTGTGTGTGTGTGTATGTGTGTGTGTGTGAGTGTGTGTGTGTGTGTGTGTGTGTGTGTAGGGGATGGGGGCCTCTCTTTTGTTCTTTCCCTTCCTTTTGGTCGGAGGAAAGGGAGTTCCAGTGTGCACTGCTTGGGGTAGATTTCACAGCCATCCAGGGGGGAGGAGGTGGAACGCCCACCAAACCCCTAGCCGCTGCCCGGGTGGGTGTATCCGGGACTCTTGCTATAGGTGATGCTGATTCTTTCCATTATCGCTAGAATTCCAGTTTAATAGCGGCTGACTCGCCAGCCTTTCTCCTCCTCTGCCTCTTCTTGTGCTGCGGCAGAGGCTGGGTGCAGACACTCGGCCGTTTCCTCTACTCCCTGCCTCCCTGTCTCTGAAAAATGTCGGAGGACTTGAGGATGGCGGAGAGACAGAGCTGGTCTCGGAAACCACGGATGGGGAGATGCTCCTGGCGAGCGGGAGGCTGCTGGCAGGGCTTCCCCGGCAGCCCGCGCCAACCTCGGGAGTCCCTGGGCTCCTGGAGACAGAGCAGGGGTCGCCTTGGCCAAAAAAGATGCCCGTGCGGGAGACACGCCCTGCGCCCCCCACCTCCGTCCGGAACCCCTAAAGGGACACCCACTCACCTGGGACAATCTCGGTCGCCCTGGCAAGACTGACCCTGGCTCCTGGCATAGTAGCTTTCCTAGCCACTCTGACCTTTACATAAACGTTTCCTTCTTTAAAAAGAGGCACTCGAAGGTTTGTCTAGAGAACTTTGCAGTCTTCCCACAGTTGTTTTTTTCTTTTTCTTTTTAAAAATTGTTATACATCCAGACTCTTTCCATCATGGGATGGTTGTCACAAATAATAATGAGAGCAATCTTGTAGTTTGATTCCCGTTTAAAATAAGCGTTTCTGAGACTGTCGTCTGCATTTCCGGCATTCACATACACTGGTTTTCCGGGTGATGAACCCTCTGAAAATCATTTAATTGGAGAAATGAGAAACAGTTTTCACTCTTGGAATGAGAAATAATCTTTCTGTCTTGGTTTCATAGCTGCTAGACAGTATGTGTATTAAATACTTTCGAAAACTGTGAAACACTTTGGGTAAATTGTATTGTTTCTTGTGACAACAATAGCAGTTATCTGTGAAACATACATTTTGCACTAATACCTAATGAAAAGCTGATTTGTATTCATTAATTCAAATGAATGAGCCGTTTGACCTCCTCCAACTAAGTTACTATTATTAAGCTGTTTTTTCTGTTAGTATTAACTAAAACAATAATTAGCGCACTCATGGGAGGGTAGACATTCACTCTTTTAATAATCTAAAAAACTGTATTTAAAGAAATCATGGTAGGGTAGTTTATTTAACAGTTTTGGGAGATGAGAAAAGTGTTTATTTACAAAGGATTGGATGGTATCATTTATTAAATGAGATGAATCTCCATGACAATGCCACCTGATCTCAGAGCCATGGGCACTTTATCCTTCTTGCTGAATTTGTAGTCTGAAAGATTAAGAGACCCACCTAATTTACAAAACAAGCAAGAGAAGGTGTTTGTTATGCCAAATTCTACCCTCTTGCTCTGGCTCCTCAACTATTCCTTGGTTTTCAGTCCCTGTGAAAGAGAATTAACAAAAAGAGTTAACTTGCTATTCCTGTTCATTAATAAGGCATCCAGCTTTTCCTGCTCAAATAGATATCTCTCTGCCTTTAGGGATCTTTCTACAGAGATCTAGGCTTCCTTGTTGGCTCAGATGGTAAAGAATCTGCCTGCAATGTAGGAGACCCAGGTTCAATCCCTGGATCCGGATGATCCCCTGGAGAAGGGAATGGCTACCCACTCCAGTATTCTTGCCTGGAGAATTCCAAGAACAGAGGAGCCTGGTGGGCTACAGTCCATGGGCTCATGAAGAGTTTGGTACGACTGAGCGACAAACACTTCACTACAGTGTCCTAAACGTCTTAGGCTTTTTATAATAATAATAATAGCAATAATTTTTAAAAATTCCTTACCATTTCTTACCACTAGGGCCAGGGCCTTTGAAGAAAAGGAGAAATGTTTATATCCTCACCCATTTGACCTTATTATAACAGCCAAATACAAAAGTAAATTGATAAAAATTCTGGTTGACTTGAGGATTAAAAGTAAGAAAGCATTTACCTGTTAATTTCCAGTTGTAGAGATAGTGGCCTTCATTTAGAAATCCATTTGCTAAAATACACGGGCTTTTCTAGAAAAGTGAAAGGTGGGCATGGATAAGGAGATATGGAGGCAAGAGAGATGGGAACCTATCCAACTGCATTTCTGCTGAGAATACTTTTTCGGATAGCCCAACTCTGCTTACTTAACAATGAAAATATATTGCACCACCCAGAAGGGCAAATACAAGGACCACTGTACACACAGTGGATGAGAATAAAGTTGCCTGTGTGCTGTGCTTAGTCGTGTCCAACTCTTTGCAGCCCTTCGGATTGTAGCCCGCCAGGCTCCTCTGTGGGATTTTTCAGGCAAGAATACTGGAGTGGGTTGCCATTTCCTCCTCCAGGGGGATCTTCCTGACCTAGGGATCAAAACCACATCTCCTGTGTCTCCTGATTGCAGGTGGATTCTTTACCCACTGAGCCATCAGGTAACATGATAGTAAGAAGTGTTTTATTTCATTTGATTACTACAGGTAGAGTATAAGCGTGAATTCATTGTAGAGGTTTAAAATTATATGTTATTTCCAGGGAGTGACCTGGATCCTCAGAAATACTATAAATGTTTATGGAAATGTTAAAGAAATGAAACAGTCCTTAGATTTAGGTAGCCAGGTCTTTTAATGTTAGATTATATTTACCCTCATCATCTCTTCCCATCTCCACTTTCCCCCCAAAGACTTCCCTAATATCCCCCCAAAATTCCTTTCTCTTGTTATTCCTGCTGCTGTGCCAATACCTAGCATAATATCTGGCAACAGGCAAATATTAAATAAGAGCTTATTCAATGAATGAATTTTGCAGAGTTGGCAAAGATCACAAAAGATTTCCTTGATTTTTACATTTGTTTAGCAGAGTGCTCATGTTCATTACCAAATATACTAGTTTCAGATTCTAAAGATCAGGTTCATAGTCCTGCATCTTTGGAGGAAGCCATTTTCAGAATTGTCACTTTGTGAATATTCATGTTTTTGCCATAATACTGCTATTGTCGATCTGTTTCAAACTTTGATTAAAGTTTAAATTACCTGTGGGCAGGCATGGGCATGATGAACACAAGCTTTGGGGCCAGTTGACTTTAGTTTTTGTCCTGCCTCCTTTGTTTAATAGCTTTGTCACCATGGTCAAATCACTTACCTGCTTTGAGCCTCAGTTTCTTCAGATATAACAGCAGGGATAAACACCCACTTCCTGAAACGTTTGCAAGCGTAAATATAGTACAGTGTATATAAAGTGCTGGGTATGTGCCTAGCATGTCTTCCAAAGCCTAAAAAACTGCTACTGAAATATGGGGCAGTTTATAACCAATTCATTTCCTATGAATCAATAGGCTTTTTTTTTTTTTAAGAATTAGAATCACATTATAGAGCTTCATACTTGCTTTTACCAACAACAGACATTACTTTGTTGGCATTTTCCAAGAAACTGAAATCAGTATTTTTAATATAATTTAGTGACTGCAAAATAGTTCACCTTATACATTTTAGTTTATTAGTTAATCTTTCAATGTTTATGTTATTTCCAATATTTTACTGTTTTAAGTGATGCGCATTCTTAGGCATAGGTTTTTATGGCATTTTTTTCCTTTAGGCTTGATACTTAGGATATCTAGATCTCTCCCAAGTAATATCATCTTTTAAGAAATCATTACTAATTTGATGTGTGAAAATGATATTTTCAAACTTTTATTTCTTTGGTTACTAAGAGTGCTTATAATTTTATTCGACGTGCTTACAGCAGCTTTTTTTTTTTGTCTTGAAGATCACTTGTTCAAGTCTCTGCCGCCTTGTCCACTGTATTCTGATTTTATTTATTTGAAATGCTAATGTTAATTTTAAGAGACAAGGCACAAGCAAGCAAAGAAAGGAAGTGTTTAGTGACAAAGAAGACAAGAGGCAGACTGCTGAGATTATTGTAGCTGAACCGACTCCCTCTCACATGGAGTGAAGTAAACATCACCAAAGGCTGGAGGAGGATCAGCCATGCGATTAGGGCTGCTGTGGTGTCCATAACTCACTGCCACTTGCCACCATGCTTGGTCCTTCCAAAGTACATATTTCCTCTTACTCGTTGAGGTCTATCATTTTTGCGTACTATGCACGTACACTCACACCTTACTGACAAGAAGGATGTATCTTAAAGAAGAACTTGAACTTTCTAGCCAACCCAACATACGACATGACAAGTTTTTAGATTTTCATTGACTGTTGCCAGTTGCCAGTGTAAACTTTTGAGATTTCCTGAGATAAGTGAGATTGAAAGGAAATAGGCAAGTCGATGGAGGTCCTCCAGAGCATTAATTGAAGTTTCTCACCAGAATGAAATCAAGTAAGTTTCATTATAAGGCCATGTTGTATTGGAATCCTAACTTACCTCATTTTTTAACTGGAGGTGAAACAAATATTTAAAAGATGAGACTAATCTGGTACCTTAATGAGTTTGTGCTGTAGTGTTTCATGTGATTGAATGTTCTAATACGTTCCTGGTTTTGAATTTTTAAATTCTGCGACTATAGACAGTTTGTTTCAAAAGCTTAAATATTTAGTTTGGAAAATCTGTAAAGCCCCTTAGCTGTTAAACTACCTAGAAAGTGTAAAATTTTTTATAATTATTACTGGGTGCAGTTTATAAAACATTGTAAAGCCTCAGTAATACAGAATGTGTGAACCTGGAATTTATAATGAACAAGAGGCCCCTATGGGAGGAACAGTGAGGTCTGGTGGAACAGAAAAGCTTCAAAGTTTCAAATAGAACTGGATTTGCATTCTTGCTCTACTGTTTACTAGATGTGCAGGCTTTATTGGCTAAACTCTGTAAGTGCTTTATTCTTGAAATTCTAGCATGAGTAATAAACATCTAAAATCTCTCTGAATTCCTTAAACTTTGTGTTTGAGATTAAAAAAAAAAACTCTGTGTCAATAAATATAATTTTATTATAGACAATGAATGTGGTTCACAAAGCAAATATTTACTTCCTTGGATTAGGTCACAGGCTTTTCAAGGAACCTCTGATTGGCTATTGAAATACAAAGGTTATAATTCAAGAGCCATGGCATTACATTAAACAGACACAACCCAGGGGAAATTATGACTTAAATGAATGAGCAGGTAAGTGTTTATTTCATTTCTTTAATTATCTTGGGGCTTCCCAGTGGCATCATGAGTTAAATTCAAGGAAAATTCTTTTGTGAAAGTTGACAACAGTCTGTATTTCAATAAATGGTAGGGGCTCAGTTTTTATGTTTTTTGGCATATTATGACAGGCTATCTAATCTAGAGATTTTACAAATCCATTTTGGTTCTAGGAAAACTACCTCGTATCTCCACCCTATTTCCCTCAACTCTTTTCCTTTTTCATGCTTCAGTTAATCAAAATCAACAAAGGTTTGAAAGTCTGCTGTAACAAGAGTGGCAACTGTGTGATTTAATTTAAAGGGTGTGAAAAAGCATACGGAAAATTCCCTTTGAAAGAGACTTTAGAAGCAGGGAATGCAATTTGGTAGAAAGAGTTCAAACTTTGGATTCAAACAGCCAGAGATTTACCCTTAACCTTATGGAGTCTTAGTATCATTATCTGTAAATTAAAGACTGATTGTGTGTATCTTAAAAATGTTGAGTGATTAAATGAAATGATGTCCACAATTTGTCATGTATTGACAATCACTATGCAACTGTTATGGGACTTCCCAGGCAGCACTAGTGGTAAAGAACCTGCCTGCCAGTTCAGGAGACTTAAAAGACACGGGTTTGATCCCTTGGTTGAGAAGATCCCTGGAGGAGGGCATGGCAGACCACTCCAGTATTCTTGCCTGAAGAATCCCATGGACAGAGGGGCTTGGTGGGCTGCAGTCCATGAGGTCACAACCATAAGGTCACAAAGAATAGATGACTGAAGTGACTTTGGACACACATGCAACTGTTATATACTGTACTAGAGTTAAACAGTGAAAGATAAACCCAAGAATAATTAAAATAATTAAGATAAACCCAAGAAGCATCCAGTAGATGGTAAGTGCTTTAAGGCATTTTGTTTCTTGTCAGTATTTGTCTTGACTAATGGGTCCTTAATTAACATGAAAGATGTGTTATTTTTTCCAGAGCAGCTTGTTTAGCCAACCTGTTAAGTGAACATGCATTCATTCATAAACATTCTCAAGCGTATATTATGTGCCAGCCCCTGCGATATGATTTTGGATACAAAAAAAAAAAAAAGATTAAACATGGCCTCTTTCTGCAAGTTCACATAGAAGCTTCTTCAACTTAGTATTATTTTGTTTGCATCAGTTGAGCCCTGGTTGTTCTAAGTTTACAAGTCATAACTAGAGATGAGGTGGAAGTAATGAGAAAGGATCTCCTGAGTATTTAGGAATTTTAGGCTCATTGACTTCCAGGTGTAGAAATGTCCGCTGCTAAAGAAAGCTCTAAGCAGAGGCTCAGATAAGGGGAAGGGAAAATAGGAAGTGGTTCGCTGGAGCTCTGTGGTTGATTTACCAGCCACCAAGTCCAAACCACAGAAGACCTGAGGCTCAGCCATTTTTGTGGACCCACCCCAACTCCCAAATCTCCCTCTTTAAAGTGACCACATTTTTGTCTGCATACAGGTGCACTGTGCCTACCCCTCTCCCCCTCACTTAAAGGCTACCCTGAGTGATCACTGGGATATTATTTGGTATGTTGGGGGAGGGGTAAGCAAAGGAAGATAGAGGAAGTGATAACCCTTCCTCAGGACCCACATTTCCCATACAATAAATATATTGTCATTTTTTTTCCCCAATATGATTGCAGTTCTTTCACTGATAATCTTTTTGTAATATAGTAAATTGACCAGAAGGGGGTTCCTGGTGGTTCAGTGATAAAGAATCCGCCTGCCAATGCTGGATACTTGGGTTCAATCCCTGGGTTGGAGAGATCCCCTGGAGAAGGGAATGGCAACCCACTCCAGTATTCTTGCCACGGAAATCCCACAGACAGAGGAGCCTGGTGGGCTGCAGCCCATGGGGGTCACAAAAGAGTTGGACATGACTTAGCAACTAAACCAACACGATTGACCAGAAATCCAGAATAGTCTTTTCAGATATGAAAAAAAAGAAATTTGTTTTTAAAGAAAGCCATCTTCAGCACCTACTTGTTGAAATCACTAATGTGATCTCTAAGTCTAGCAACTAGATTTTTCCTGATCTAGGATGATTTGATATCATTTGTAAAACCAGGGTGAAGGCTTTAAGTCCTTCCTAGCAAAATACTATGAATGTACAGTTAATTTAGCTATATATAGTAATGAAAGAATTGGCATTATGAATGAATTAACTTGAAAATAGCTAAACCCTCATTTCAGCCACCAGATTTAACTTGCTTATCTTCAAAGCTTTAATTGGGCTGTTAATAAGTAACCATTTGTAGTAATTTGGGGTTTGAACCTATTTCTCAATTTATTTCACTCAGAACTACTATACAACATTTTGCTGGTAACCTATGAGTTTTGTGTGGTCAAGACTCACTAGATAAAACCACAGGAAAATTAGTATCTTTTTTGAAAGCACTAAGGAATAGCTATGCTATATATTTCTGTATAATTTTTTATGCTGAAAAGCAAGTGATAGAGAAATTCTTGTACATTGGAATTGTCACCAAAGTTGAATATTTTAAAAAGATGATTTTGTGTCTCAGCGTCTGAGTATATGGGTATGGTTTCCCTTTTTGTTTATGAGTTGAGAGCAGGAAATAACTGACCGGATGCTTGTGTAGTTATAGCCAAATGCTGGGAGGGGAAAATACATACTTGAAAATCCAAGGGGAGGTACACTGAGGTAAGAGTGAAAGTCAAGTAAAAATCAGAAAGACTCGGCTCAGAAAACGAGACTATTAGCTACAAACTTAGTACTTCTTAAGGTATAATGTCATTCAGTACATTATTATGTAACTCCGCTGTATGATGTAACCACCTCCAGTTTTGTAAATTCATGCGATCTAATCTTAAGAAGGTAATTTTTTTCCCCTTAATTCAGTTTTTTCATTGACTGAACCTCTGAGTAATACAAGTGGTGTTTCATGAGGTAGAATTTCATTAAATAAGCGTTAATTCCAGGATGGAAAAAAATGTAGAGCACTTTTCTTGACTTGACATAGGTTATGTTGAATAGCTAAAAATTCTTGTAGGTAATACTCAAATTCAACTGCATTGATAGAAAATCTGCTCCAAATTTTCTTTGTAAATGTCACTACTCCTAAGTCCATCTTGCATAAAATTAACTTTTTTTGTGTGTGTAACAAAGAGATCTTTACATTTTGCTTTAAAATACCAGCAGTGAATAAATGCACATTGTTTTATTGAGCAATGGACGGTACTATGACTTAACGTCCAAACTATTTATTAAGACTTTGAGGGAGTGACAAGTGTGTTTGGAGGAGATTATTTTTAAGGGAATGTGGATTTATGGCTTAGCAGAAACACTGAAAGTAATTACTTAGTGAAGCTGCTGATTACCGCCAAAATCTATGTTGCACTGAGTGCTCTGGCCCCTGACCACTAGCCCCAGGAAAGTCCAAGTCTGGTCAAGTCTGGTTAGATCTCATGCAAAAAGAAGGAAGAACTGGAACTGTGCTTGACATTGGACCCTACAATCTAAAAAATTAAATTATGAACAGGCAGAAATGATGGGAAAAGAGTGGTCTTTTGGTGCACCTGTTAATGGCCCACATGGGTCTGGTTTTCCAAGAATTTGCATTCTATTCCCAACTAGCCTTCAGATTCAGCTACTCATCCCTTTCACTCTTTTCGTTTCCTGCCTCTTTATTCACAATTAATGCAACTCACTGGAGCCTTACTCTGCGAATTGGGAATATGTGTGCTCAGTTGCTAAGTCATGATTGACTCTTTGTGACCCCGCGGACGGTACCCTCCTGCCAAGTTCCTCTGTTCATGGGACTTTTCAGGCAAGAATACTGGAGTTTGTTGCCTTGTCCTCCTCCAGGGTGTCTTCCCAGCCCAGGGATCAAACCTGAGTCTGCTGCGTCTTCTGCACTGGCGGGCAGATTCTTTACCACTGAGAACTAGGAGTAGAATCATTAAATAAGTCACTGCTGAGGCCGAAGGAACCTAAAGACTAGTTGAAGATAGAAAATGGACATGTAAATTGCTATTACTATTCTGTTCTAGGAGAGAAATAAAATGCTGTGAGGAACTTTCGATTCATTTTAGGTGGTCAGACCAGAATCTGGTAAACATTTCTTGGAGGCAGTAACATTTTTTCAAAGTACTGAGAGACGGAAATTTGACAAAGAATGGCCTTCCAGGCTCAGAGATAATGTAAAGAAAGAAAGGCACAGAACTAGGGAAAGCCGAAAAATACTTTGTGGCACAGTCTTCCAGAAGTACAAAGTACGGGCAGGAAATCACAGGGTAAAGCTGAGAAGGAGACAGATACTGACGGGTATTAATATCCAAGTGAAAAGCTAGCATCGTCCTTGATAGGGGCAGAGTGCCATGGGTGTCAAATAAATAGGACATTACAGGATGAAGACTGGACATGTCAGGTCTGGGCAGAGGGGAGGAGAAGGCAGCAGGAACACGATTTCAGCTCTTCAGGTGAGAGAAGATGAGGCCTGAACTGGGAAAATATCCAAAGGCTTACTGAAGGCAGTTGGAAAGATGATATCATAAAAACCTGTTCCACTCAGAGCTTTCAACACTTGGTCACCATTGAGATTTAGAAGATGTGAAAAGACCCTTAAAGCCAACGTAGATTTGAGCCTGGTATCTAGGTAATGCAGATGCCATTAAGACCTGGAGAAACCAAACTGATGAAGAGGCTGAGTTCAGCTTGGGGAAGGCTTTGCCAGATCCATCAGGGTTGTTGATTAAAAGCCCGATTGATTCAGTAGGAAGCAACAAGTCTGCTCTTAGCTATGTCAGTAGAGGCACAGAGCGTCTAGAAGGAAGTTAAGGACACTTCTGTACTGTTCTGCATTTTTCAAACCACAACTGCTGCTGCTGCTGCTAAGTCGCTTCAGTCATGTCCGACTCTGTGTGACCCCATAGACGGCAGCCCACCAGGCTCCATCGTCCCTGGGATTCTACAGGCAAGAACACTGGAGTGGGTTGCCATTTCCTTCTCCAATGCATAAAAGGGAAAAGTGAAAGTGAAGTTGCTCAGTCGTGTCCGACTTAGTGACCCCATGGACTGCAGCCCACCAGGCTCCTCCATCCATGGGGTTTTCCTGGCAAGAAACCACAACTAGAAGGCTGTTTTGAATTTCTTTCCTTCTGGACACCCTCATTAGAGTTTTGTGATACAAATAGTAAAATAAACAGAAACCAGTCATTCATGGGAGAAGTGATTATTGGAGGCATTTGTACTTTTTTAACCTGGAGTAGAGTGGTTTCCCTAGAGAATATGTATGTTTCTCCATTTGGAGAAGAGCCATGTGAAATGATTTGGCTCATTTTAAATTGCCCCAGTGACATAACAGGAATAACAAAACCACATGGCAGAGTAGTAAGGAGATAATAGAGACATTGCCCTGTATCAAATGTAAATTTGGCCTTTAATGTAACTTAGCTGTTTGTTATTGTTGTTTAGCGGCTCAGTTGTGTCTGACTCTGCAACCCCATGGACCATAGCCTGCCAGGCTCCTCTGTCTGTGGGATTCTCCAGGCAAGAATACTGGAGTGGGTTGCCATTTCGTTCTCCAGGGTATCTTCCTGATGCAGGGATCGAACCCACATCTCCTGCACTGCAGGCAGATTCTTTACCACTGAACCATTGTTTTTCAGTTCAGTTTAGTTCAGTTGCTCAGTCATGTCCGAGCCTTGGCGATCCCATGGACTGCAGCACGCCAGGCTTCCATCACCAACTGTCTTTACCACTGTCCTAAAAATAGCATTAGAACCAGTGGGCATATGTCATTGAGATAGATTTTGCTGACCTATTGAGAATAACTGTTTAACAGTCAAAGCCAGCTTGGTAGATGTGCTACCTTGAAAACTGATGAGTTTACTGCCAAATGCTCAGTGGATAAACAGTTGGCAGAGATGTTATAGAGATGAGTTAAGGGTTTGGAGGGTAAAAGAACGGCAAGGCCTCATTCTAACTCCACAGTTCAAATGGCTCCGGGGAATTTGGAATATAGACTCAGAAGAGAGGTTTCAGCTAGAGATAAACCTTGAAAATCTTTGATTACTGCTGGTGGTAGTAAGTGATTACCAGGGAAAAATGTTTAGGGAGCAGCAGGAATAGAATCCTGTAGAGTATCTATGTTGAATAGGCATGTGGGAAAAGAAGGAAACTAAAATACATGCACATATATATCAATACATTCATTCGTAAAATGATCAGAATGGGAAAAAGAGGTGTTAAAAAGAAAATGATATTCGTTTTTCTCTTTCTGACTTACTTTACTCTGTATGACAGACTCTGGGTCCATCCATGTCTTTACAAATGACCCAACTTCATTTCTTTTTATGGCTGAATATAAAATAGATCATGAATGAGAACCTACTGTGTAGCTCAAGGAACCCGACTCGGGGCTTTGTGGTGACCTAAATGAGAAGGATATCCAAAAAAGAAGGGATATATGTACACATATAGCTGATTCACTTTGCTGTGCAGTAGAAATTAACATGACATTGTAAAGCAACAATATACTCCAGTAAAAATTAATTTAAAAAAGAGAGTGAAGGCACTGTAGTATACCATGAAATCAAGAAAGTGGAATTACTCTTAGCCAGTTTCATTCATATTTATAGTTCTCTCCAAAAAAAGATTGGGAAAGAGACAGGGAAGGAAGAGCAGCTGGTTTTGTCATCTGGCAGAGAGGGTAAGATCAGGAAATTCCTTGGGATTGTCTAGAAAGCACTTGTGATTAATGATTTATCCACTTTCTGTTTCCAAAAGGTTTGGGGCAACTTAAACAAAAGCACTTTCACAGAGGGCAATGAAAAGTAAACAATATATAGGTAAGAAGCCACAGAGAGAAATAAATGGAGGTTAGGGGTGTGCAGTAAGCATGCCCCAGAACATGGATGGGCATGTTGTCATAACAGAAGCGCTCAGTTTCAGCTCTCAAGTTCCAGCCACCAAAGTAATAGGGTTTAACCAGACAGGTTACCTGGAACCCACTGGTAAACGAAGAAAACAGTCTTTCAGAAGTCTTTTTTTTTTTCCCTGGCTTGAATTTCTGTGAATTGTATATCCTATGGATTCTCAGTTAAGGAACGGTAGCATATTATACTACCATGGTGCTGCTGAATCAGATGCTGGCTTGCTTT
Organism: Oryx dammah; assembly: GCF_014754425.2. Taxonomy (NCBI): domain Eukaryota; kingdom Metazoa; phylum Chordata; class Mammalia; order Artiodactyla; family Bovidae; genus Oryx; species Oryx dammah. The sequence continues at coordinate 76,710,193 of NW_024070188.1, read as the reverse complement.
GAATTAGTTTCTTTTTTAAGCCCTTGAAGGTCAAGTATGTAGTATTAGGATGAAGTCTGTAAAAGCCAGTAAGGCAGTGATAATTTGAGATGAGCCAGGCGTCTGGTTACTCCTCAGTCTAAAAAATCAGCATGTGAGGTAGCATTAGAAGGAAGGGCATTCTCGCTAGGAGACTCTAGGGTAATTCCAGGAACACAGGGGAGAGAAGACACCACATGCCCTGAACCCTCAGGTCCTCTGCACACCCACTCCCTGGACGTAAACAACTCTCCTCTTGATCTTTCTCATCACCCACACTTCAGTTCAAATGTCACCTCTTTAAAGACCTTTTCTGTACTCTCTAATGTTGGCCCATCCTTATTCCTCCTTTGGTCTGTCATTCTTTAATAATAGCCTACTTTATTTAACCCACAGCCTTTACTGTACTGTTATTTGATTTATCATGTCTCCCTCCTTCTTCCAAAGAGAATGCAAATTAGTACACCGGGAAATGCCAAGAACAGAGCAGGTGCACCGTGTGTGGAAGGAATGAATGATTTGTGGATGGGGAGGAACTCAGCTCAGTATTGATGGGATAAACTAAACGAATGGTGGTTCTGGGAATGGAATAAATTCTCCCTAAAGTGCTAGCTGAGAAGGATGATTATCATCATGACAGATTTTTGTTTTGGGAATTTTAAGAACACTCGGACTTGGAAGAAGAGCCCAGATTCTCTGTACACTTGCTTTTCCACTTATAAGAAGCAGGGTTCCTACTATGAATGTTATGTTCATGAATATTCATTCATTGATCAAGGTTCTAAGGGAGGGAGGAGCATAAGTGGGAAGAGCACAAAGGGCCCTGTGGCGGGTGGGGGGGGGGGCGCGGGTTGGGGGCACACACACATACTCATTCATGTCTGATTCTCTGCAACCCCATGGACTGTAGCCAGCCAGGTTCTTCTGTCCATGAAATTTTCTAGGAAAGTATGTTAGAGGATTTCCATTTCCTGCTCCAGGAGATCTTCCTGACCCAGGGATTGAACCCATGTCTCTTGCGCCTCCTGCATTAGCGGGTGGTACTTTACCACCGCACCACCTGGGAAGCCCACAAAGGGCCCTACTTTGTGGCAAATTCTCTTTTTTCTCCTTTGAGATGAGACTGTTTAACTTTACCCACTTAACTTTTGAAGAATATCTTTCAAAAATATTGTTTGCTATTTTGGCATAAATAGTGTTGCAGGACTCTTTTTAAAAGTACTTTGTTATTAGTTGTACCTCCTTTTATGGGTCCCTCCAGACAGTTAACAATAAAACCCCTATTGTGCTGGGGAGTGTCGTTGTTGGGGGAGGTGTATGTGGGTGGTCCAAGAAACGCATAATAATTGCCTCAGGTATAAATCAGTTCACTGACATCCAAATAGAAAAGCAGAGGTGCCCTTTGACAGAAGCAAGCACCTGTGTATTGGAGAAGAAAATGAACTTAACTGATGTTAAGACTGAAGCCAGAACGAAAGGTGAACCCGAGACACAAGGAATGTAGACTAGATGTTTGAATGAACTATGGAGAGGTGAGGACTAAATAGGGAAGAGGGCATGGCAGCCTGAGGTGGGTAGCAGAACCCAGGAAAAGTGTTTTTCAACATTTATTTTAGGTTTACAGAGGACTAGGTTTGCTGGTTGTGAGAAGCAAAATCAACGGAGAAAGTTCCAGGGGAATGCTATGAAATTTCCTGGAGCATCGCTTTTATTCATCCCTGAGAAATGTAAAATGTTTCTATATGAAAACAAAAGCAAATATTGGGAAATAGCATATATTATTCATCATTCATTCATTCAAGGTTAGACCTAATCCTTGAAAGAGACTGTGATTATTTGAGCCCCATTTTGGGCTTTGCTTCCAGACTCTAGGGTACAAGTATAGCATTTTAGAAGTAGTGGAATTCCCCCAAGGTTATAGACAGACAAGGAAGTTTAGAATCATGGAGCATAATAAGCTCAAAAGGTACCTTGAAACTATCTGAGTCCACAAAAATAATTTTTTTTTCCTACCATCTCAACTCTAATATTTTAGCTCATAGATAGAAGAAAGATATTCTGGAAAAAATGTTAGAGATTGCTTTTTTTCCTAATGGTTTTACTGGAAACATCCAAAATGACAAAAAGTTTTTTCAGCTTAGAAGACAGAATAAAAATAATAATCTAGTTTTCCTTGCATGCTGAATGAGGAATTTTGATCATAATATTAACTGTATTATTTAGTCAATTGACCAAATGTTTGGCTGTTAAAAAAATTCGTAAAAACGTGAATAAAGAATTTTCTACTTATATTTTGTTAACTTGTTCCACAAGGGGCTGTCAATCTAATAAGTGTTGCCTGGTGTAATGAGCAAAAGTAAATGACCATAGTTTTGACCAGCTATGAATACAAATTTCAAAATGAAACTGAGTGCTAAAAGTCACAAATTCACTGGGAAAGCAGTCTTTTGAATGTGATATGAAATAAGGTTAATTTCTGTTTATGTTCATTCTCTTATTTGAAGGAAGAGTAGTGAACTGTCATTCAAAAGTAGAGAGATAAACAGAAAACTAAAGTTCAGATCATAAAAACGAAAGGAAGGAATCAGTGTTTAACTGCAGGTCTTTCAAACCACAAAGCAGAAATCAAATTCACTTTGTGTGATGTCTTGGGGTTGGTTGTTTATAATGTCCCACTGCATTTGGCTTCTATAGGAATAATCTGGGGATGGAGAACAAGTGATTTTGGAAAAAAAGTTGTGAAGTAGAAGAGGATTGATGCTGAATGAGAAGCAGACTTTTGTGTATGACTCACCCAGGGAAGTTTCTCTTTTAACAAATACTTTGTCGATGTTGTTCAATCGCTCAGTCGTGTCTGACTCTTTGCAACCCCATGAACTGCAGCACGCCAGGCTTCCCTGTCCTTCCCTGCCTCCCAGAGTTTGCTCAAACTCACGTCCATTGAGTCAGTAATGGCATCCAACCATCTCATTCTCCTCCTGCCCTTATCTTTCCTAGCATCAGGGTGTTTTCCAATGAATCAGCTCTTTGCATCAGGTGGCCAAACTTATTGAGTATCTATTAAGTGACAGGCTCTGTTCTGGGAGATTCAGATTTATTAAAAAAGAAAACAAACAAAAATGCCTGTCTCTAGGAGGCATATATGTTTGATCTTTGATTTTTTTAATTGACTCATAAAGGGAATCCTTTGTAAGGCATTCAGGGTCCTTTGTAAAGCTGGGCTACCAAATAGATATCTGTGTATATGTGTGTGTGTGTGTGTGTGTGTGTGTGTGTGTGTAATGTATTGCTAATAAAATATAATATATACATGTTTATGTATATTAATATTTTATTTTACTCCTCCATTAATTGCAAATAAATAAGGCTAAAGATCATGGCATCTGGTCCCATCACTTCATGGGAAATAGATGGGGAAACAGTGGAAACAGTGTCAGACTTTATTTTGGGGGCTCCAAAATCACTGCAGATGGTGATTGGAGCCATGAAATTAAAAGATACTTACTCCTTGGAAGGAAAGTTATGACCAACCTAGATAGCATATTCAAAAGCAGAGACATTACTTTGCCAACAAAGATCCATCTAGTCAAGGCTCTGGTTTTTCCAGTGGTCATGTATGGATGTGAGAATTGGACTGTGAAGAAAGCTGAGCACCGAAGAATTGATGCCTTTGAACTGTGGTGTTGGAGAAGACTCTTGAGAGTCCCTTGGACTGCAAGGAGATCCGACCAGTCCATCCTAAAGGAGACCAGTCCTGGGTGTTCATTGGAAGAACTGATGCTGAGGCTGAAACTCCAATACTTTGGCCACCTCATGCGAAGAGTTGACTCATTGGAAAAGACCCTGATGCTGGGAGGGATTGTGGGCAGGAGGAGAAGGGGACAACAGAGGATGAGATGGCTGGATGGCATCACCAACTCGATGCACATGAGTTTGGGTGAACTCCGGGAGTTGGAGATGGACAGGGAGGCCTGGCGTGCTGCGATTCACAGGGTCGCAGAGTCGGACACGACTGAGCGACTGAACTGAACTGAACTGAACTGAAAGGCATAATAGCTGTATCAGACTGAAGTATGAAAGGAATTTTCTACATTTAATTCTTTGTAAACTGACATGACATCAGTCCATTTCAAACCAATGTATTGTACTACTCCAAATACATTAGTTGCAGTTCAGAAAATCCTAGAATGAGAGGTCAGAGGAAGAAGAGTCCATGCTCCTGCCTTCCCTCATTCAAGGAAATAGAGCTGATAGCATCCCAAGTTCCGGGCACCAGGGGGAGAAGTGAGCTCATTTTTCTTAGGCAAGAAATCTGACTTCCCTCCAGGAATTTCCCAGGAATGAGCTGCCTGTTTTATATTCATCCCTTAGCTCTTTCTCACATTTGCTCTTGCTTTCCTGTGTTCTGGGCTCTGAGGTACATTTCAGAGAATTGAGAGCATGATGAACTGATAGAGAATTTTGAGGAGCATCAGAAAATTTAGATCGTATTTAACAGAGGTAGAAAACCAAAAGAAATATGTTCCTGAAATGCATATTTAGGTAGTAAGATAGGAATGCAGTTTTACTGTGTCTAAGCTCCTGGAAAAATTATGTATGTTAACTGTATAGTGTGTGGAGCCAGAATGGAAGTGAAGTGAATAAAAATGAATAAAGCTGTAACAGAGAAGAACCAAAGGCAGCTTAAAATTACAAGGAAGGATATGGTACTCTTTTTTTTTTTTTTTTTTTGACAGATGTTTAGCAGATCTCCCTGTAACTGACATGTATGCAAAGTTTCCAATTATAGGAGAAACAATATTTCCTAAAATGGAGCAATCTGACCTCCTCTTGTATCTGTGATTTATTTTGGTTCATAATGACATATACAGAATCATGGAATGCCTTTGTTTTCAAGGATAGCATTGAAGCAAGAAATGAAGACTTATCAGGAGCTGTTAGGGATTTGATTGTTACCAAAGGGAAATGAAACAAAGAAATCTGAATGTATTCTAAGAAAATAAGTAACTATAGCTAACGCTTTGGTTGGTTTTATTTGTTTTACAATGATGGACTTTACAAATGTATGAATATTCCGTATCCACTTACAAGATAGTGAAGGACAGAGAAGCCTGGCATGCTGCAGTTCATGGGGTTGCAAGAGTCGGACATGACTGAGTGACTGGACGACAACAGAAGAAGGGATATTTTTACAGCTGAGACTTTAAAATAATAAGTTTTGAAGTTATGTGTTTGGGGAAGGAATTAAAATGTAATTATCATAGTGCGTGATGTGATAGAAAATATGATACATACTTTAAGAAGTTTATTTTTACCAGTAATTGTTTTGTACAATGTGAAAATTGTATTATATAATTTATCTAGTTTAACTTAAAAGAACAATTAAAGACTTCATAGTAAAACGAAATCAATTTAAATAAATTATTACATTTCTGTTTAACTTGGTTTTTGACACTTTAAATATAACTGTAATACTGTTAAGACGTGTTTGCAAAAATCTTGACATGCCAGTGGTTATAGTATGTAGTGTGTGTGTGTGTGTGTGTGTGTGTTAGTTGCTCAGTCACGTCTGACTCTTCGCAACCCCATGGACTGTAGCTCTCCAGGCTCCTCTGTCCATGGGATTCTCCAGGCAAGAGTTGTGGAATGGGTTGCCATTGCCTTCTCCTAGTATATAATACTATACTGCTAAAATGTGTGTTTAATCTTGAGATGGGATTTTGGAGAACTGAATCCTAGCTATGGCCGTAAAGCTAATTCGTGAACTCCTGAATCCTAGCATGCCTAAGAACTGTAAGATTCAGATGAGATCACTGTCATGCCGTCACGATGTTTATGTTGGTTCCCACTAGTCATCTGGGGTTGCTGATCGACCATGGATCTGGATGCTTTACAACATAGTGAATGCCTCCTCCTAAAGGAGGATTTTAGAGGCAGACTCTGCGCTGCTGGAGGATGAATGTCTTCCTTTTCTTTCTCCCCCCCATCTTCTACCTACAAAAACCAATATATATGCTCACTTCCAGAAAGTGATTTCTGCTCTGCCACGTCTGTGCCTTTGCTCGACATATTTCTGCCTGGATCGCTGTACATATGTCCCTTCACATTCCTAAATCTAAGCTCAAGTCTGAAGACCTTCACGAACCCTCATCTGGCCTCCTCCAAGTGGCCTCTCTTTGGAAACTGCATGTGTCATAACAATGATACATGTTCTTTCTTTTTTTCTCCATAGTTTATTTTTTTTCATTTAGACACTTGTATTGTCTTCTCCATGAGCAAACCCTTTCCGTTTCCACATTCTTATCCAAGGGTGGCATCTACGCGTCACCCACAATGGAATTCCAGCAATCAACCTTGACTGATCCTCTCCACCACAACCATCACACCCTTGCTCATATCTAACTATCCCCAACCAAGGCTTACTCTGCCTCTTGAGAACTTCTTACCTCTGCCCCATTTCCCCATTTTTGCTCTTGCATTTCACTGTCCGCATCTTGCCCGGACTCCTTGGCAGCATTCTCTGTCCACCTGTCCTCCATGCCAGTGCCAGGATGAGCAAGCATATTACTCCTGATGCTGCCCTAGAGTTAGGAAGCATGCACTGTCTCCTATCACCTACAGATAAAATTCAAATACTTTGCCTGTCTCACTCCCTGATTCCTCCCTGCCTGCCTGTCTGTCCCTGATTGCTTTTTATTCTCAGGCACCTAATACCCCAGTCACATTGAATCAATGAATGAATCTATCTTTAAAAGACAAGCCATGCTATTATAAGTCTCCTGGGTTTTGCTTATAGTATTACCTATAGATGGAATGTTTTACCTGCCTTTATCTACTTGGAAAATCTCACACATTGCTTTCAATAGAACTGTTTCTAGCTACCCCCAGCATAATTCTGTGCTTACTCCTCCACAAATGAAAATTTGGTAGAGACTTTTATGATCTCACAACCAGGTTATAAGCTTATTGAAAACAGGGATCAATTTTTTAGAGGGGTGCAGAAGCTTTTCTTTAAATGTCCCACACAAATAATAGGTCTCTATATGCAGGTCAGGAAGCAACAGTTAGAACTGGACATGGAATAACAGACTGGTTTCAAATAGGAAAAGAAGTATGTCAAGGCTGTATACTGTCACCTGCTTATTTAACTTATATGCAAAGTACATCATGAGAAACACTGGGCTGGAAGAAGCACAAGCTGGAATCAAGATTGCCGGGAGAAATATCAATCACCTCAGATATGCAGATGACACCACCCTTATGGCAGAAAGTGAGGAGGAACTGAAGAGCCTCTTGATGAAAGTGAAAGAGGAGAGTGAAAAAGCTGGCTTCAAGCTCAACATTCAGAAAACAAAGATCATGGCATCTGATGGGTCACTTCATGGGAAATAGATGGGGAAACAGTGGAAACAGTGTCAGACTTTATTTTTGGGGGCTCCAAAAATCACTGCAGATGTTGATTGGAGCCATGAAATTAAAAGACGCTTACTGCTTGGAAGAAAAGTTATGACCAACCTAGATAGCATATTCAAAAGCAGAGACATTACTTTGCCAACAAAGATCCATCTAGTCAAGGCTATGGTTTTTCCAGTGGTCATGTATGGATGTGAGAGTTGGACTGTGAAGAAAGCTGAGCGCCAAAGAATTGGTGCTTTTGAACTGTGGTGTTGGAAAAGATTCTTGAGAGTCCCTTGGACTGCAAGCAGATCCAACCAGTCCATTCTAAAGGAGATCTGTTCTGGGTGTTCTTTGGAAGGAATGATGCTAAAGCTGAAACTCCAGTACTTTGGCCACCTGATGCGAAGAATTGACTCATTGGTAAAGACTCTGATGCTGGGAGGGATTGTGGGCAGGAGGAGAGGGGGACGACAGAGGATGAGATGGCTGGATGGCATCACCGAGTCAATGGACGTGAGTTTGAGTGAACTGCGGGAGTTGGTGATGGACAGGGAGGCCTGGCGTGCTGCGATTCATGGGGTCGCAAAGAGTCGGACATGACTGAGCAACTGAACTGAACTGAACTGAACTGAATAAGTATTTATGTACTGAATAAGTATTTATGTACTCCCTGTCCATCACTGTCTGTGAATCTGGAAGTTTACCTGTCAACCCTCTTTGAAATAAGCCATGCTTTGTAATCCAGTAGCAAAGTAGACACAGAGTAACATCTGTTTGCCAGCTAGCCCAAGATTATATAGCCTGATGAAGTAGACATACTTGGGATGCCTAGGATCAATCTGTTGATGTTGATCAGATTCCAAATTCCATAATGTTCCTCTGCCTAAGTTTTATTTTCTTGTTCTGAGCAAATCCCCAGATCCTTACATTGGCCACAAGGCCCTGTGTGATCTGTCCACATCTCCCGCACCAGCCCTTCCCCCGCAACCCATTTCTCAGAATCCGTCGCCTTCCGCTCTCCACCCTTGCTGCTTGGCCCAGCCATGTTGTTTTTGCATCACTGAGTCACATCTGACTCTTGTGCCAGGCTCCTCTGTCCATGGAATTCTCCCGGCAAGAATGCTGGAGGGGGTTGCCCTTTCCTTCTCCAGGGGATCTTCTCGACCCAGGGATCAAACCCAAGTCTCTCGCATTGGCAAGCGGATTCTTTACCACTGAGCCATCAGGAAAGCCTTGGCCCAACCATACAGCTTTTTGTCTATTCACGCGTGAGCCAGACTATTCCCAACTCAGACCCTGTGTTCCTCTTACCTGGAATGTTCTTCCCACAGACATCCATGTGGCTTACTCCCTTACCTTCTTTATCTTTCTTTGTTCAAATGTCACTTTTCAGGGACACCTTCTTATGCCACTGTTTAAAATTACAAGCTCCTCCTCTCTTTCACCTTGTTTCTCTAAATAGTACTCAGAAGTTCTGTGTGATTTTTATGTCATCTATTCACTACTGTATACCAGCTATCAGAGCCAATCTCAAAGTAGCTGTACAATAAATATTCGTTGAATAAATCAATGAAGCCATTTGATACGTACAACAGCTCTTCTTGTATATCCAACAAATATATTTCTCTTTGAATAAACTTTATGTCCATGATCCAATTTCAGGCCTAGTGGTTAGTTAATGTCTGACCTTAGTCAAACATGGTTTGGATTAGAGGGATTTAGCTTGGGTTTCACTCCTGGCTCTGTCACTTTCTAATTATATGACAATGAACAAGTCATTGCATCTTGCTGGGTCCAGTTTGTCTCATTTTTTAAAAACAGGGCTAATAATACCTAATGAATTACTGGGAATATGACAAACTATAAACTTCTGTAATCATGCTAGTTGGTAACTATTTTTACTTATTATCTGTGTGAAAAGCCAAAGAGGCAGCACGGCATAATGAAGAGTTTGAACATAATTAAACAGATAGGGATTTGAGTTCTGACTCTAGCACTTGTTAGCATATGACTCTTGAGAAAATTTGCCTCCTTTTCCGTAAATAAAGAGGATATTTATCCCAGAATAGATTGAAATATCAAATGAAGTAGCACAGTGTGCCATGTTTCAACAATTCTAAGATGCACACTTTTTTACATTTTAACATTTCAGAAACCAGTCGGCACTATATAGTGATGATGTCTTCAGTTCAGTGATGCATGGTGTGTATTTCAAACCTTTCATATGTGAAACACGATGGTAATTATAGTTCAGAATCTTTCAGATCACTCTGACAATTTTAAAATATTTTCCTCTGTATGTTTATGTATGACTGAGTTCTTCTCTGTTCACCTGAAACTATCACACCATTGTTAATCTGCAATGGTGGTGGTTTGGTTGCTAAGTCATATCTAACTCTTTGCAACCTTATGGTCTGTAGCCTTCTAGGCTCCTCCTGGGATTTCCCAGGGAAGAATACTGGAGTTGGGTTGCCATTTTCTTCTCCAGGACATCTTCCCGACCCAGGGATTGAACCTGGGTCTCCTGCATTGCAGGTGATCTCCTGCACTCAAGGCAGATTCTTTACCAACTGAGCTACCAGGTAAGCCCTAACTGGCTATTTATTGTTGTTCAGTCATTCATGTCTGACACTTTACAACCTTAGGACTGCTGCACGCCAGACTTCCCTGTCCTTCACCATCTCCCAGAGTTCACTCACTCATGTCCATTGAGTCGATGATCCCATCCAACCATCTCATATTCTGTCACCCCCTTTTCCTTATGCCCTCAATCTTTCCCAGCATCAAGGTCTTTTCCAATGAGTTGGCTCTTTGCATCAGGTGACCAAAGTATTGGAGCTTCAGCTTCAGTGTTAGTCCTTCCAAAGAGTAATGAGGGTTGATTTCCCTTAAGATTGACTGGTTTGATCTCCTTGCTGTCTAAGAGACTCTCAAAAGTCTTCTCCAGCACCATAGTTCAAAACCATCAATTCTTCGATGCTCAGCCTTCCCCAAACAAACAAAAAGTTTTAAAAAACAGATACTTTCCTCTCTTCCTCTACTGGGAAAAAAAATGGCCTTCAATAAATAATGTTAAAGTAGTTATATCACCTTAAAATATTTAATAGCCATTATTTTGTAGGTTGTCTTTAAACTTTTTCTGATTTTACCCAAAGAAAAGAAATTATTAATTTACTTAAGGCATTAACCGCAAAGCAGTTTGCTCATTTTTTTCTTTTCTTTGAAATAAGAGGAAGGCACTTTGTTTTCCTGAGTCTCTCTCCTTATATCTTCAACTCTGGTTTGGTTTACACTTTCTCTTCCCTTTGGTTTGGTCATGGAGGACAAGAATAGAAGAATATCCTAGCAACCCCGGCAACCACACTTTAACATAATATGGTTGCTAGGAGAAAAGGGTAGTAGCTGCACTTGAAAAGCACACGTGGCGCTGTCATCCCAGAGGAGCCAGTGGGCTGTGGCAGAAACCCGCAGATAGAAGCAGCATTCTCCACCACGCCTTCTATGGAAGGGCATGGAAATAGAACACAGTTATCATAACTGCCCTCCATCAATGGCAGTAATATTTTATACTTTACTTTAAGTAAAATATAGACACAAAGGGAATGAAAAAAGTTACTGCTAAAGATGTCATCAAAAGATAGGCAACATTTCAGCCCATTATTCCTCATACACTTTTCTTAAGCTGAAAACAAATAATCCAGGTTTCTTGTCTAGCAGTAGGTCATTCCTCAAATATTATATCATCCTAGATCTTGGGGCTTGTGTAGTATCCTTGTTTCCAGTGAACAGAATTGAAAAAGAGGAGTGCTATATGGGTTATTGCAAGAAATTCTGCACACATTAGCCATATTCTTTGCTCACCAAGCCATAAAAATTCTGAGATGGATGTAGTAAATGTCCATAATGACTTTCAATTGAGAAAAACTCATTGCACAATTCAATGTATTCATTCAGACATTATGGTTGAAATTCTACCAAGTACTAGCCAGTAAGTGTCAGGGCTGCAGCTAAAATTAAATATTTTAGAACACATGAAACAAGACACATACACAATGAAAATAGAATGCTTAATGTTTGCATTGTACTTTTCCTTTATGTGAGGAGAGCACCAAAATGTTTTGGGTTTAGCCCTTATTAGCATTTGAAAGAAAGTTAATATTCAGAAAGATAAATATTTGGGCATCCGTCTACATAAGCCAGCCCTTGGGTGGCAACTGTGATTAGATTCCTCCACAGGCACAGAGTGTCTGGAGGGACCCTCAGGGGCACTGCTGTCTGTGATATTGTGTTATAGCCACAGGAATGAGATGGGCTAAAAAAATGTCTATGAACTATCCCTGAATCATTTCAAGGGGACTCAAATAGTTGTCTATCCTAATGATTTCACTGTGTGCTTATTAATAGGTTATGGACAAAGTCCAAACTCAAGTGTACATGTATTAGATTCTATATCTACATTTTTAGACTCAGGAACATCTGATTCCATTCATCTAGTTGCAAAGCCTTTATAATTCAGCTACTTTCATTTTTCTTTTCTACGAAGAACTGATTAACCAGATCAACATGTAGGAAGCCCTTCTAAGTCATGAGCCCATGCCAACGGATTCTTCCATTCTTTTCCCCCTTTGATCTGTACGTTAAAAATGAGAGTATTAGCTTCCATTTGGGTATGCTTCTTCCCTAAATAAAAATGAAAATAGATTACAGAATGATGTGGATGTGACTTCAGTGAGGAAGCTAAAGACATTTTTTTCTTTGACTAGAAAAGTCTAAAGATTTGTACCCAGTAAAAAATTCCAGTGTAGTTCATTATCCTACTTCTTTGTAGCCCAAATCATATCTCTAGGAATGTAGCAACTTTAGAACTAGTCTTCCTGTTTGTTCACATACGTTTGTACACACACATTGAATTTGTAATTCTGCGTAACTTGGAAGATGTCTGAGTTTTGCCAGCTCTACCCTTCTAGAAGATGACAGAGTGTGTCTCTGGCATTATTATATTTCCTATCCTCCCTACTGGTGTCCCATTGGACATTTCACAGCATCATCTACTGTCCACTGTTAGGACTTACTGGAGGACTTAGGTGATAACTGTTATCACTCCTCTTAATAGAAAACAGCCAAGGAGCAAAATGTCTTCAAGTATAAAGGCAGGCCACTGTATTAATGGAAGCCAGACAATGAATTTTGTATTCCACTGGTAGTTACCACTTAAACCATCCAACATAAGTAATCACCAAGGGTGGCATATACTATTAACTGGTAAGGTCAATCCTATAGTCTCCATTTTTATTTTATAAAGGGATTCTGCTGTAAATAGAAATAACATCTGCCATTACTTTTAAAGCAATAGTGTACAATATAGAGTAGAATAAAGCATGAACTTTGAAGCCTACACGACTATGTTTGAATATTAATTCCAGTATTTAGAATATGGGCAAATTGCTTAGATTTTTTGAAGCTCAAGTTTTCACTTTTAAAGTGGAGAGACTATGTGATAGAATTAAAAGGAATAAATTAGGTCAATTAAAACATCAGGCAATAATGTCCCATATATATTAGTACTTAAACTATTATTTCTATTTCTTTTTGCTCTCTGAATTCTAACCCCAGTTATAACATTTGATTCTAGAGAAAAGTTGATATGGAGAATTACATCAGAATATAAACAAGACGGCTTCCCTGATAGCTCAGTTCGTGAAGAATTCACCTGCAATTCAGGAGACCTGGGTTCAATTCCTGGGTCAGGAAGATTTGCTGGAGAAGGGATAGGCTACCCATTCCAGTATTCTTGGGCTTCCCTTGTGGCTCAGCTGGTAAAGAATCTGCCTGCAATGAGGGAGACCTGGGTTCAATCCCTGGGTTGGGAAGATCCCCTGAGAAGGGAAAGGCTACACACTCCAGTATTCTTGCCTAGAGAATTCCATGGATTGTATAGTCCATGGGGTCACAAGGAGTCGGACACAACTGAGTGACTTTCACTTTCATAAACAAAACAGAACAGAAAAACTATGACAAATAGGAGCCTATTATTGCCTCTTACAGAAAAAAAATAAAATACATACACTGTGGCAGTATATAGTAAAGAATCTGCCTACCAGTGCAGGAGACAGGAGATGTGGGTTCGATCCCTGGGTTGGGAAGATCCCTTGGAGTAGGAAATGGCAACCCACTCCATTATTCTTCCTGGAGAATACCATGGAGAGGAGTCTGGGGGCGGGGTGTAACAGTCCAGGGGATCAAAAAGATTTGGACATGACTGTATATGAAACACAAAAGTATTTTGTCTTTAAATACACAAATTATCTGATACTACTTTTACATAAAAATTTGATTAATCAGAACACTCAAAGGAAAGAAGCCTCTAGGTAAATGATCTGCTAGGTTAATTAAGGCTCAACAAGTTTCCTTTAATTTCTTGGGGAAAAATCCTGTCAAATTGAAAATGTATTCATTCAGTTTTCTGCCCTCTCAAGAAGAATGTCCTGAATATAAATGGGGAGTGGTAGCATCTCAAAAATATTATTAAAACTTGTTCTCATTTAAAGGGTTATAGATTTAAACAGAAGAAGCTGAAGGTAGAGTGCTCAGTCATTCAGTCATGTCTGACTGTTTGTGACCCTATGGACTGTAGCCTGGCAGGCTCCTCTGTCTGTGGGATTTCCCAGGCAAGAATACTGGAGTGGGTTGCCATTTCCTGCTCCATGGAATCTTCCTGATCCAAGAATTGGACCTGCGTCTCCTGCATATACTGCCTTAGCAGGTGAATTCTTTACCACTGCCACCTGGAGCCCAATAACATTTGAGGAACTGAGTGCCAAGTGCTATGATGGGTCCTTTCATTCATATTCCCCTTGTGGAGTAATAATTAGACAGATGAGGAAATGAAAGTGTAGAGAATTTAGGTAATCTGCTTACAGTTATTGAAGTTATGGTGTAAGTAGAATTTGAATCCAGGACTTCTGGTTCAAAAGCCTAATCTTTTTTTTTCCCACCCAATCTCATATGTATTTTTCTTTATAAAAAGACTTATAAAATACAAAGTAACTTAGATTCCAATGAGAGAGAAATTTGATGTGGACAGAATGGCACACTTTCCCCAAAGACAGATACAGCTATTTTAGAAGAGTTTTCTCATAATATGTTTCTCTACTAAGAGGGCAGAAACATAATTCAAATTAAGTCAGATTATACTTATTTTAACTTCATCCCCTGCCAAGAGCTATTTAAAATTTAGTCCAAATCTTCTCCATTCAATGTTAAAAAATAGATTAATTAAAAGTTCTGGAGTATCTAAATGTAAATCAATAAACATTAAATATTAAAAATAAAGACAAAGTCACTTTTCATTAAACTGTGCTAGAAGGAGAGGGAACTTTCCAAAAAATCATGGTTTCATTTGAAAAGTGTGTTCGAGGGAGTGAGTGAATTAAATTTTTATTTCAACTAAATGCCACATGGATGTGGGTGGGTTCGCCTTCATTCTGCAATCTACTATGTCTAGATCACATCATAAAATTTATCATCCAAGTTAGTTTCATTTTAGAAAGGCTCTCACCTTGAACTAAGATATGAATATGATTAGTTCCATGCAAATCAGAATGAATGGGTCCGCTAACAGTGACCCTAACAATCTCCCACTCTGGTATTTTTGCCCTTTCTTTCTCTCACTCACTTGATGCACTTCCTATAATTATTCCTAGGAACATTATACCTGGGTCATCCTTATTGCTCACCATTTCGCCTTCCAGACCAGTCTCTCCCCCTTCTCCCTAAAAATCTCCAGGTTTAAACCTCATGTAATTGGATAACATGGGCTTCCCTTGTGGCTCAGCTGGTAAAGAATTCACCTGCAATGTGGGAGACCTGGGTTCGATCCCTGGATAGGGAAGATCCCCTGGAGAAGGGAATCAGATAACATAACCCTCTACCACTCAATACTCTCATCCACTTAACTCCTGGATCACTCCCCCTCATTTCTCACCCAGGGTCACTCTTGGTGTACTGTCCCTCTCACAGCCTTACTTCTGTTCTTAATAATTTAAAAAATTCCTCCTTGAGTTCCTTGCCCTCCTTTTTCCCAGTGATCTTGTTTTCCATCCTGTGCTAGACACTCACTTTCATGCCATTCCTCCTTAAACTGACACGTGGCAAATTTCTGCACCTCCTCCGTAATCGCAATGTTGGACATCATCTTCTCTGACTGCATTGCCTGCATTGTGTGTTCATTCTTCTCCCAGATTTCAGCAACCTTTTAACCACATGGGGGCTACAACTTGGTTGATTCACTGTCCTTCATACCCTTAATGTCCTCTCACTCCTGGCTGCTGAAGCTTTAAAAAAAAAAATCATCACTGGATTCAGTAAAGTTCAGTTCAGCTGCTCAGTCGTGTCCTACTCTTTGTGACCCCATGGACTGCAGAAGGCCAGGCCTCCCTGACTATCACCAGCTCCGGAGCTTGCTCAAACTCACGTCCATCGAGTCGGTGACACCATCCAACCACCTCATCCTTTGTCGTCCCCTTCTCCTCCCACCTTCAATCTTTCCCAGCATCAGGGTCTTTCCAAATGAGTCAGCTCTTTGCATCAGGTGGCCAAAGGATTGGAGTTTCAGCTTCAACATCAGTCCTTCTGGTGAACACCCAGGACTGATTTCCTTTAGGATGGACTGGTTGGATCTCCTTGCAGTCCAAGGAACTCTTTCAAGAGTCTTCTCCAACACCACAGTTCAAAAGAATCAATTCCTCAGCCCTCAGCTTGCTTTATAGTCATCCAACTCTCACATCCATACATGACTGCTGGAGAGACCATAGCTTTGACTAGACGGACCTTTGTTGGCAAAGTATTGTCTCTGCTTTTTAATATGCTGTCTAGGTTGGTCATAGCTTTTCTTCCAAGGAGTAAGAGTCTTTTAATTTCATGGCTGCAGTCACCATCTGCAGTGATTTTGGAGCCCAAGAAAATAAAACCTGTCACTGCTTCTATGTTTTCCCTTTTATGTACTATGAAGTGATGGGACCCAATGCCATGATCTTAGTTTTTACAATATTGAGTTTCAAGCCAGATTTTCTCTCTTTTCTTTCACCCTCATCAAGAGGCTCTTTAGTTCCTCTTCACTTTCTGCCATTAGAGGGGTATCATCTGCTGGTCTGACATTGTTGCTATTTCTCCCAGCAATCTTGATTCCAGCTTGTGCTTCATCCAGCCCAACATTTTGCATGATGTACTCTGCATGTAAGTTAAATAAACAGAATAACAACATAGAGCCTTATCATAGCTTCTTTCCCAGATTTGCATCAGTCAGTTGTTCATGTCTGCTTCTAACTGGCGCTTCTTAACTCACACACAGGTTTCTCAGGAGACAGTAGGTGGTCTGGTGCTCCCACCACTTGAAGAATTTACCACAGTTTGTTGTGACCCAAATGTTCACAATTTGATCTCTGGTTCGTCTGCCTTTTCTAAACCCAGCATGGACATCTGGAAGTTCTCTGTTCACATACTGCTGAAGCCTAGCTTGAAGGATTTTGAGAATTACCTTGCCAGCATGCGAAATGAGCACAATTGTACAGTAGTTTAAACATTCTTTGGCGTTGCCCTTCATTGGGATTGGAATGAAAACTGACCTTTCCCAGTCCTATGGGCACTGCTGAGTTTTCCAAATTTGTGGACATGTTGAGTATAGCACTTTAACAACATCATCTTTTAGGATTTGAAATAACTCAGCTGAATTCCATCATCTCCGCTAGCTTTGATTTTGTAGTAATGCTTCCTAAGGCGCACTTGACTTCACACTCCAAGATGTCTGTCTCTAGCTGAGTGACCACACCATTGTGGTTTTCTGGGTAACTAAGACCTTTTTTGTATAGTTCTTCTGTGTATTCATACCACCTCTTCTGCTTTTGCTTTTAAGAAACATTTGTGATTAATTTTGCTATGCAGTAGAAGCTAACAACATTATAAAGAAGCTATACTTCAATAAAAGTTAATTTAAAAATAAATAAATATATAATATAACAGACCAGTAATCCAAAAAAATGTCATTTTAAGAGAGAGAAAACCAAAATTTAGTTTTGCAACAGTATATTGTTTGATACTAAAGCTATTTTTGTTCTTAATTTTATAAACAAACCCATCAGGTATCATCCTGCTTTGACCAAGAGTAATAAAAACCATTTTCCGTGAAGGAAAAAGAAACATTTGACCATTCTCTCATGCAGTTACAATGCTGTTTTATCTAAAACCACAAATTACAGTTGACTTGTTCACTGCTTTTTCCATGATTTGTCAAGGAACAAATAAGTCAGAGTGCCCGTTAAGCAGTTACACTTCATTCTTAAGTTAAAATCTGACAAGATACTAAGTTGAAACAGCCACAAAACAAATTCTAGATTGTTCCCCTATCATTAGTGTTATATATAGAGAAGGAGACTGTATTATAAAGGGACAGTCTATACCTTTGGCCACATTTTTCAGATGATTTCTATCATCATTCTGAAATCCTTCAAGAAAAAGTTAATGGGAAAAGAATTAGAAAAAAATAGATTCATGTATATATATAACTGAATCACTTTGCTGTACACCTGAAATGAACACAAGATTGTTAATCAACTATACTCTAATATAAATTTAAAATTAAATTAAATTTATCTGAAATAAACATGAAAATCAGAGGTTTTCAGTTTTAATTAATTCAACCTGAAGACTTGAAAGCCAATTCTGCATCCATTTACTTGTCAAATTTTTATAAAGGAAAATTTTCCTTATAGAAACAGAATTTTAAGTTTTAGATGTTAAGTGGACTATTATTTATGCGGCAGTAGCCATATAACTGTCGTCGTCCGTGACGTGGAAAAAACTAGATAGAGGTCAATGTCTATCATCTAGTTTGATCCTTCTGCTGTTAAAGAAAGGAAGGAGCAACCCAATGAGATTAAATGGCCAGCTTAATGTGATAAGGAAGTGAACCCGGGTTGACACCCAGGATCTCCTGTTTACAGCCACTAATGCTTATTGAGCATGTAAGTGGGGAGCAAACACTTTGCCAAGCATTTTACATGCATCACAAAATCCTCACAGCAAGGTGGTGAGGTAAGTCTTGTTACCATCAGTCCTATTTGTTTTTCAAATGAGGAAACAGCTCAGAGAGGCTAAATAATGTTTCACTATTACACAGCAAGTGAGGTTCAGCCACACTGAACTCTCGTTTCCCCAGCACCTTATGCCTTTCCCATCCCTGTGCCTTTGCTCATGTTTCTTCTGCCTGGAAGTCCTGTTGGTATAGGTCTCTTCCCCCAATCCTTAGGTTGAAACGTGTATATTACCATATGTGAAACAGATTGCCAGTCCAGATTCAATGCATGAGACAGGGTGTTCAGAACTGTGCACTGGGATGACCCAGAGGGATGGGATGGGGAGGGGGGGTGGGAGGGGGGTTCAGGATGGGGAACACATGTACACCCATGGGTGATTCATGCCAATGTATGGCAAAAACCACTACAATATTGTAAAGTAATTAGCCTTCAATTTAAATAAATAAATAAATTTTTTTTTAAAGATTTAAAAAAAAAGACTGAAATGTCAGTACTTTTCACAAGCCATTCCAGCCATCTCTTCTGGATTCCCATAACACTGTTCACACTTCTGTCAAAGCCCTTATTTTGTATCATTATAAATTATCTTTTCATGTGTCTTTCTTCTCACAAGACTATTAGCTTCTTAAAGACTCTGCTTTATTTATATTTCTTGGATTTAACAGTTATCTAAGACATAGAAGATATCTAACAGTTGTCAGTTGGATAACTAAATTCTAAGACAAACTATGTGTTTTAAAGACCTGAGCTGATATATGCAGCTTTTCAGGGGCTTGGAACAATTTGGACCTTAAGTACTGTTTGTAATTATTTGCACACCAAGCTACACGTCTTTCTCATAGACTAAATAATCCTGTGCCTTTCCATTTGGAGAGTTATGCGTCTCCTTTTATGACCCAGGAAACACGAGTAATATATAATATAATTAATTAGATCATTTTTCATAATCTTCCAATAAAATGGAAGAAATGGCTTTCTGGTAAATAAACACTTTGAGATCCTTTCTCTTAAAATGCTTATTTCAGAGAGTCATTTGGAATAGTTTTAGAATGTTATTTCTGTATTTCTATAGAATAGTGTATATAATTTGAAAGCCTGCTGTTCTACAGATTCAGTTATTAAATATTGAAATAGATTTTTCTAGAGTAAATACATCTGGTATTCAGTTTCAAAATTATTTATTAAATTGTAACATTTCTCCAGAACACAAAGTAGAAATATTTAAAATTATTAATATAACAATGCTATTTCAGAAATGTGAAATATTTCTCCTATTTTATTCATGTCTTTTTTGCTATTCTATTTGGTTGTTGTTGTTTTTTAAATACCTATCACAGAATGGCTAAGATATATCCCCTTAAATTCCTTTTAATAGACTCTCTTTAATATCAAAATATATTTCATTATCAAACATGATAATTTTCTTTCTCTGCTACTCAGGATCTCTGAATAATTTGCCAGTAATTGAACAAGACTGAATTTCATAAATATTATGTTCCCTCAGAGAACAAGTCAATTAAATCTCTATTTTTCCCAAACTGTTTTCATTGTTTTTCTGAAAAAGTACAGTAATTACTAGTAGTCAAAATAATAAAGGCAGTAAGTAGAATGGTAGTTGCCAGGGGTTAGGGAGGAGGGGAGAATGGAGAATAATTATTTAAGAGCACGGAGTTGCAGTTTTTCAAGATGAAAGAGTTCTGGAGGAGAACGGCAGTAAGGGCAGCACATTATGAATGTTATTTAATGCCATTAAACTGATATTGAAAATAGTTAAGATGGTAAATTTTATGTTTGTGTACTTTACCACAATAAAAAAAAAATTAGGAAAAAATCAAGTTGTAAGAGTCACCTGAAAGTTTGTTCACCTTGGGGAAAAGTTTAACATGAAATCACAGTTGCTCAGTATTTCTCCAAAATTTTGACAGAACTTATTGAAAACAGTTAAAAAATATGGTGCTCTAATTTCAATTCTGTCATTATTAATTCAGTTTATTTATTGATTGCTCACTTTATGTCCTGCTTGGCTCTTAGATGATAGTTTAATCAAAAAAACATGTTAATTGCATTATTAATTTCACACTCCACAACCGACATGCTACAGAGAACAGAGGAATCCATGTGCTGTGTTGTCAGTCATGTCCAGCTCTTTGGAACCCCGTGGACTGTAGCCCGCCAGGCTCCTCTGTCCATGGGGATTCTCCAGGCAAGAATTACTGGAGTGGGTTGCCATGCCCTCCTCATAGGAATCCTTATGCAAAAATAAATAGCATATACATGATGGACTGATAAAAATGATAGGCATACTTTAAAAAGTAGGATGACTTTAATTTCCACAAAAGCATACCAAATATCAAACTATTAATGGACATATCTTAGATACTATGTTATTATTGCTAGTTTTGGAGATACTGTGTTTCTTATTTATAAAGATTATGTTAACCACAACGTTATATTCATATGTGTATTGTGTGTTTAGTCACTCAGTCATGTCCAGCTCTTTGCAACCCCATAGCCTGCCAGGCTCCTCTGTCCATGGGGATTCTCCAGGCAAGAATACTGGAGTGGGTTGCCATGAAGCCTGAAGGAGGCTTCAGAGGATCTTCCCAACCCAGGAATTGAACCCAGGTCTCCTGCATTTCAGGCAGATTCTTTACCATCTGACCAGGGAAGTCCAAGAATACTAGAGTGGGAAGCCTACCCCTTCTCCAGGGGAACTTTCCAACCCAGGAATCGAACCAGGGTCTCCTGCATTGCAGGTGGATTCTTTACCAGTTGAGCTACCCAGGAAGCTCACTCATACGTGTATTGATAAACTAATTTGAGTCAGTTCTAGTGAGGTGGATGAACCTAGAGCCGGTTATACAGAGTGAAGTAAGTAAGAAAGAGAAAAATAAATATAGTGTATTAATGCATATATATGATATCTAGAAAAATGGTACTGATGAATCTATTCGTAGGGCAGCAATTCAGATGCAGACAGAGAAAACAGTCTTGTGGACACAGTGGGGCAAAGAGAGAGGGTGGGACAAATACTGGCACTGGTACATTACCATGTATAAAACAGATAGCCAGTGGGAACTTGCTGTAACACAGGGAGCTCAACCCAGAGCTCTGTGATAACCTGGAGGGGTGGGATGGGGTGGGAGGTGGGAGGGCGGTTTAAGAAGGAGGTGACATATGCCTACCTGTGGCTGATTCACGTTGATGTATGGCAGAAACCAACACAACGTTGTAAAGCAGTTGTTCTCAAATTAAAAATAAATTGAAAAAAAGAAAGTATCATATTCATATGTAAATGTGATAATTATTAAAAAGGCTAATTTTTTTTAATTGAGCATCCTAATTCAAAAATTTTAACAGATCTTTAATTGATAACAAAATTGTATATTTTATTTGGGAGAGGTATAAAAGCCCTCACTAAAAATATACAGCTGTGAGTAGATAAAGAATGGAAAGGAAGAAGGCTGGAGAGTCATTTGGAGACATCTTCCCTTCTGCCATTGATTGCTTATATAATCTTCAAGTTACCAATATATTGAAAGCATCTCAAAGAGCTACAAAAAAATATGTGACAAAGAATTAAAGTAATTTAACTGAAGCTCATCTAAATTCTAGTAACAAGGAGCCAGCCTCCTTAATTGTGTTCAGCGCTCTGAATTTTCTTTATTTCATTTTCAGAGTTAGTATCATGATGAAAACATAGAAATTAGGTACAGAAACTCAGAGACCTAGGAGTTGTCCTTAGTACAACAGGAAGTTTTTTTTCTCTAATCATCATTTATAAATGGGTATCACATAGATAGTTCAATGTACCTTCCAATTCATGGATGTGTATATCATTGTAGACGAGTACATACTGTAAAGTTAGGGCTTCCCAGGTGGCACAGTGATAAAGAATCCACCTGCCAATGTGGGAAATGAAAGATGCTGATTCAATTCCTGGGCCGGAAAGATTCGCCTGGAGAAGGAAATAGCAATCCATGCTCCAGTATTCTTGCCTTGGAAGTTCAATGGACAGAGGAGCCTGGCAGACTACAGTCCATGGGGGTCACAAAGAGTAAGACACAACTGAGCAAACGCACGCGCGCGCACGCACACACACACACACACACGCACACACACACACAGGAAATCTCATCCCTTGATGAAACCAGATATAACATAATCATATTTACATAATGCATTTTCATACACACTGTGACATCTGAACCTGAGAACAACCCTGTAGGTACTAGAGGATTTTGTCCTTATTTCACAGATGGAGAAACCAAGTCTCGGTAACATTAAGAGACTTATCAAATGTTACCCAGTGATTTCGTATGCCAAGGGCTGAAGCTCAAGTCTTCTGGTTCCAAGACCAATGATCCTTTTCTAGATCACTTTGAGTCCCCAGAAAGCTGTAAATGAAAACTTGTTGTATGTTCATCCCCTTACCTTCTAAGTCAAGACTGTAGAGGTTAGGTGTCCTCTGGGTACCTCTCTGCTCTCCCCATCTCTGTAGACTCTGTAAAGTATATGCACCATGTACCCTACCCTTAATTACCTTCTCCAAATGTGTCTCAGTGTCCCTACCACTTGTCCCCTTGTTTACTCCTCATCCTTGGAGAAAGCTGAGGAATGATCTTAATTAGGAGTTGTTAGTTAAGAAGTTTGTGAAAGATAAAGTAAACTTTCTCCTGGTAGAAAAAAGAAAGAACCAAACCAGCACTTGAGTCACACATGCTTTATTAACTTAGCAAAGGAATCACCATACTGGATATCAGTGGAAGATCTCCCTGGAGAAAAGTAAGTTTCAGAGATACAGAAGGAATCGGGTCAGATTACCCAGATAATCTAAAATGCAGTTCATCTGCCTGTAGATAGTTTGAGCATACCATAAAAATATCCAAGTTGAAGGACACCAACACCAAATCTGGAATTAAATGAAACATTAGATGTGCAATGGTTTTAAAACTAAAAAATAATGTCTCAAACACATAGAACCTGGTAAGACTAATTCATTACTGTTGATAATAGCTTTTCCTAAGTAACATCCTCATATTTCTTGGTTTCCTCATGTTATTTATTGTCATTGGAAGGGCTCTCTACCCTGATGAAAGGAAAGCGGAAACTTGGTACTCTGAAGCCCTGATAATGTCAAGAGTTAGCTAGTGCCTTTCCCCTAACCTCCTCCCCACTTTTTACTGGTTTTCAAATGAAAGCAAATCATACAGGGGAAATTGAAACCATAACTGCTTCTGTTACACTCTGTTCCTCAGGGGGTACTTGGACTAAAAGGAATGCACACCAGCAAAACACATTTAAGGTACAAGTTATATGAGTCATCAGATGCTGTTTGTCTAATTCTAAAACATTGAGAAGCTAAATTGTACTGGGATAATTTGTGAGCAATGTTCTGACCTCTAGCATTTCCAAGTCTCACTTGACTTTGTAGCTGAGAGGTATTTTTTTAAGAGGACTGTGTCACTTTAATTTTGTGATATCCCAAGCCCATTTTGCTCTAGGCCATGTAAAATTGTACATTTTTTTTTCAAAATGCAGAATAAGTAAAGGTGAGGTTGAAGGTGAATGAAGACTATGACAACAACCAAACTAATGGGGCATTGCTTTAGAATCCTGATACCAAAATTCTGTAGTTTCTTGCAGAGATCTTAATAAAACAGATATTGATAAATGCTTCAGTGTCGAAAAATGAACAGCAAGACCCTTTTGGCCATCCTATAGAAATGTTGCCTAAGTCTTACCTAACTATTGCCATGAAAATCAGAAAGTTAAAATTACACTTTAATGTTTAGCTGTATCAAAAAGAGAACATTTTCTTCAAGCCAAGAATTATCCAGAGTGGATAATCATATACTGTGGGTTAAAAGAAGATAAATTGTGTCTGGACTTTTTAAAATAAAAATATACAAAAAGGAAATCTAGTGATTTGGGGGAAATTTTTTAATGATTGGCTCAAATTAAGATTTTTACATTCGGTAGTAGTGACCATCCATCTTAGGATACTTCCAGTTGAATTGGACATTGTATTTCAACCAGTTTCCCTAAACCACTCTTTTTTTTTTTTTTTTGGTCTAAAACTCTCATAGCTTGATCTAAAAATATATGTCTTGTCAAACACTGATTGAAAATTGATTTTCATTTTTTGGTTCCCCCAAATTGACCAGATTTAATGGAAGCAGCATTTTGAAGTCAAATGTTTGCATTAGAATAATTATACTTGAAGTCTGGGTTTTTCCAGAGTTGTGTCTTTGCTTAATATGTAATTATGGGGCTCTAAGAGCACCATGACTATTAACGAAGATGTTTCCTCAAAAATATTTATGGATTTGCACTTTACAAAACAGCCATTTTTTTTCACGTTCAAGAGTAGAATACAGTGTCTCAATAAGCCAATGGAACACACTTATAATCAGTTGTGCTTTTGGATTGTATTGCTAGGCAGCAACATGAGAATATTATTTTACAGTGAGATTAATTAGTAGAAATCTATCCCAGATTCATGCTATTTCTAAACCAACTCTTTTCCTAAAGACTTTTTGACCTATAAAATCAGGTAACTTTCTTTTTTATTGTTTTATTATAATATAGTTGTCTTACAGTATCATGTTAATTTCAGGTATGCAGCATAGCAATTCAGTTACATATATACATATATTTCAGATTCTTTTCCCTCATAGAGTATTACAAAATATTGAGTAATAATATGTGCTCTACAGTAAGCCCTTGTTTTTTATCTGTCTCATAAGTGATAGTATGTATATGTTATACTTCTCTGGTGGCGCAGATGGTAAAGAATCTGCCTGCAGTGCAGGAGACCTGGGGGTTAGACCCTTGGGTCAAGAAGATCACCTGGAGAGGGAATGGCCACCCACTCCAGTTTTCTTGCCTGAAGAATCCCATGGACACAGGAGCCGGGCAGGCTACAGTCCATGGGTTCTCAAAGAGTTAGACGTGACTGAGTGACTAACCCACACACACATGTATGTGTTAATCCCAACCTCCTAATTTATCTCATCCCATTTGGTAACCATAATTGTGTTTGCTGTACCTGTGAGTCTCTTTCTTTTGGGATATAAGTTCATTTGTATCTCTTTTTTTAGATTCCACATATAAGTTATTTCATATGATGCTTGTCTTTCTCTTTCTGGCCTATTTCATTTGGTATGATAAGCTGTTACGTTGCTTCCATGTCTTAGCTGTTGTAAATAGTGCTGTAATGAATGCTGGAGTACATGTATGCTTTTGAGCTATGTTTTTCTCTAGATAGATGACCAGGACTGGGTTTGCTGGATCGTATGGTGGTTCTCTTTAGTTTTTTAAGGAACTTCCATACTGCTGTCATAGTGGCTGAACCAGTTTACATTCCAATCAACAGTGTAGGAGGATACCTTTTTTCCATTCCATTTCCAACATTTATTATTTGTATGCCTTTGATAAAGGCCATTTTGACCAGTGTGAGGTGGTACCTCACTGTAGTTTGGCTTTGCATTTTTATGATAATTAGCAATTTCATGTGCTTTTTGGCCATCTGTATGTCTTTACAGAAATGTCGATGTAGACCTTCTGCCCATTTTTTGATTGGGTTGTTTGGGGTTTTTTTTGAACTATATGAGCTGTTTGAATGTTTTGGAGATTAATCCCTTGTCAGCTGCATCATTTGCAAATGTTTTTTCCCATTCTGTAGGTTGTCCTTATGGTTTCCTTTGCAAGGCAAAAGCTTTTAATTTGGTCCCCTTTGTTTATTTTTGTTTTTATTTCCTTTACTGTAAGACAGAGATTCAAAAAGATATTGTTGCAATTTATGTTAAAGAGTGTTCTGCCTGTATTTTCCTCTAGAAATTTTATAGTATCTGGTTTTACATTTAGGTCTTTAATCCATTTTGAATTTATTTTTGTATATGGTGTTAGAGAATGTTCTGATTTCATTATTTTACATATAGTTTTCCTAGCAGCACTTACTCAAGAGACTGTCTTTTCTCCATTGTGTATTCTTGCCTCTTTTATTGTAGATTAATTCACCATGGGTGCATGGGTTTATTTCTGGGCTTTCTATTCTGTAACATTGATCTATATTTCTGTTGTTGTGCGAGTACCATATGAATAGATAAAGAAGATGTCACACACACACACACACACACACACACACACACACACAGCTTCCCAGGTGGCTCAGTGGTAAAGAATCTGCCTGCCAACACAGGAGGCGCAGAGCCCGTCCCTGGGTCAGAAAGATCTCCTGGAGAAGGAAATGGCAACCGACTCCAGTATTGTTGCCTGGAAAATTCTATGGACAGAGGAGCCTGGCAGGCTACAATCCATGGGATTGCAAAGAGTTGGACGAGACTGAGAGACTTAGCATGTATGTACACACACACACAACGTATATGTATGTGTGTGTGTGTTTGTGTATGTGCATTCCATTATATATATATGATACATTATATATATATGATTCCATTATATATACATGATATATGAGTAACGGAATGTTACTCAACCATAAAAAAGAATGATCGATTGACCTAGAGATTTATCATACTAAGTAGAATTAGATAATTTTAAATACTAAATTTTTCTTTAAAATATTTAAATTTGTCTTTATAAATACTGACATTTTGCTTAAATTATTTATTATTTTATTAATTATTAAATGGTCTTATTGTAGGCATTAAAATCCAGGAGTGAAATGTGAACTTTTTTCCCTCTACCTGTTGTAGAAGTAAGCACTCTTGATTATGGTAACTGCTTAAAGAAAAGAAAATGAAGTCAGTCATGTCTGACTCTTTGCGACACCACGGACTATAGCCTACCACACTCCTCCATCCATGGGATTTTCCAGGCAAGAGTTCTGGAGTGGGTTGCCATTTCCTTCTCCAGGGGATCTTTCCGATGCAGGGATCGAACCCGGGTCTCCCACATTGTATACAGACGCTTTATGGTCTGAGCCACCAGGGAAGTCCATGATAACTGCTTGGTGAGCACTGAATTAGAACAAGAGCTAGGATAAGCGACTCTTGTCCTCATGCTAAGTTGATCAATCTTTCTGCTATGGAAAGTTTTATTATTTTGAGTCAGTTTATCAAGCCATACATTTACTTGAACTGGGCTGATTTTGCCTTTCAAATATACTTTTTCTGGGTAAAGAAACCGTCTCCTGATTGTTATTACAGTTTTTCTCACAGAATGAAATTCAGTAGTTTATATTACAGTCCTTTAAAATACTATTTCAGGGATTCCTTGGTGGTCCAGTGGTTAAGACTCCACACTTCCACTACAAGGGGCACAGGTTTGATTCCTAATTGGAGAACTAAGACCTCACAAGCTACGCAGTGAAGCCAAATAAATAAACATTTTTTTAAAAAATGCAGTTGGATTTGTATCAATGTCAATCTATGCCAAAACCAATACAGAATTGTAAAGTAAAAATTAAAAATAAATAAATAAATTTAAAAAAAAAATAAAAAAATAAAAAATAAAAAATGCAATTGGATTTGTATCATCTCCTAAACCACTCTGTCCCCATGTTTATAAAAACTGGGGGTTCATCCTTGCAAATAATGAATACTTTTATGTTTATATTTTCACTAATTGTACTCTGAGTTTTAAGTTACTTTATTGTTACCTCTCATGTACCTACTAAAAATATTTTGGTTACACTTCCTAAATTACTGTTTAAAGATTTTAGTCACTTAGACATTGGTGGACTTTTATTCCTCTGTAAGCCTTGCCACTTCTACCTGCCATCTTTATTTGCAGAGGGCATTACAAAAGAAAAAGATCTATAAAAGCAAAGTAGGTGGTCCATTGTTGAGAATTTTGGTGTTACTATAGACCAGTGCCATCCAGTGAAAGTCTTTGTGATGGAAATGCACTGTCCCAGTAACAACTAACTATGTGACTGGAGAAATCAATTTTTAATAGTATTTTATTTTAATTAATTTAATTTTAAGTAGTCACATGTGGCTTGTAGCTACCATTTTGCACAGCTCAGAAGACTATTAAGATCAAAAGAACCATGGAATTTGCTCAGTTGAACTTCCAGTTACTGTCATGAATTAACTCATCCTGAATCACTGAGAAACAATTAGTTAGTAGTTAAGAGCACAGGCTCTCAGGCCAGATACCTGGGTTCACATCTGACATCTGTATGGCTGGTCTAGAGCAGGTTATGTTACAAACCTCTTATTTAGTTTCCCCCTTTATTGTTGCTGTTCAGTCACTGAGTCATGTCTGACTCTTTGTGACCCCATGGACTGCAGAACGGTAGGCTTCCCTATTCTTCACTGTCTCCTGGAGTTTGCCCAAACTCATGTCTATTAAGTTGGCGATGCCATCCAACCATCTCATCCTCTGTCGTCCCCTTCTTCTCCTGCCCTTAATCTTTCCCAGCATCAGGGTCTTTTCCACTGAGTCTGCTGTTTGCATCAGGTGCCCAAAATATTGGAGTTTCAGCTTCAGCATCAGGCCTTCCAAAGAATGTTAAGGGTTGATTTCCTTTAGGATTGACTCGTTTGATCTCCTTGCAATCCAAGGGACTCTGAAACATCTTTTCCAGCACCACAATTTGAAAGCCTCAATTCTTCAGTGTTCAGCCTTTTTTATGGTCCAGCTCTCACATTAATACATGACTACTGGAGTTCTGACTATATAGACCTTTGTTAGCAAAGTGATGTCTTTGCTTTTTAATGTGCTGTCTTGGTTTGTCATAGCTTTTCTTCCAAGGAGCAGGTGTCTTAATTTCATGGCTGCAGTCACTTCTGCAGTGATTTTGGAGCCCATTCTCCTTTATGTGATAGAGTTAAAGAATAGTGCCTACCTCTTAGGATGTTTGTGACAGTTAAATGATTTAGAATATTCAGTGTGCTGCCTTTAATGGTAGTAATAATGATGCTTAAGCATTCTGAACTGAAAACAGATAACCTAGTTTGGAAGGAGCTGTAGGAATCAGGGTAGCTATAAATATGTTATCTACCACAACCAGAGTGGCATCACTTTAGAGATCTTTAGAAAGAAAATTAATAATTTCTTTTCATATAATTGATGTCCTTACTGAGTTATAAAGTGAGAAGTGAAATCGATGACCACTGGAGTTCTGTTACCCTGGTAATTTGGTAGTAATTATTCTCGGGTTTAGAATTAACTTCCAGATAACCTATAAGTTATAACATTAAAAGCACTGGTTATACCTATAAGGTATAACCTATACGTTACTTTTTAAAGCACTGTATCCAAATTCATCATTAGTTCTGAAAATCAGTCGACATCATGTTTGATGAATCATGGCATCATGCCATCCTGAGTTTTTTTGCTTATTTTGGTTTTTGTTTCTTCATTCTTAGTATGGTCATTTTCTGCTGTTGGGGAGGGGGGAAGGTTACAGTTATCATGTGCATTTGATGTTTAAATACATAAAACATTTCTTGAAATATTTATTTCTGTAGTGGTCAGGGATGAATGAAGCCTATGAGTTATCAGGAATACACATATTCTTCTCTCAGCAACACAGGGGAAGATGAACCCCAAGAACTCTGCTGAATTACCAAACAAGAAAATGGACCAGATAAAAAGGACAGCCCATCTCCTGTACACTCCTTGTTCATATGTGAATCTCTTCAGCTGAAGTCATGTAAACTGCACAGTAAACACTTCATGCTCATACTTCCACACCAAGTGTGAGTGCTTTATTCTCAAGACATCAGTCTTTGGGCACTTGTTTTGATTTTGTAAGGAAAGATATAAATTAAATGTGGCTATGAAACTCCAACATAATATTTACTAATGCTAGTGAGAGATGTAGAAAGAACCAGAGATTTTGTGAGTGATTTTTCAGTTAGCACTGTCCTACTCAAAGGCTGATATACAGATTAATGCTGATAGGGAGCTGATGGTAACTGACCAGTGACAAAATATAAATCCATGCTTTTCTCTCCATATTCTGTCATAAGCCCCTTATCTCAGGGTGACTGGTAGCGAACATTTTCCAGACTAAAATTTTGAAAAACACTGAGCAAGAGTATAGCAGGTCCAATCAGTTCTGCCAGCCTGCCTTCTGTCTGTGTCATGCTTCAGGGGTCTGGTCCTGATTTGGCTGCTCATTTGCTGTGTGATTCTGATGGAATATGTTCAGCTACTTTGTATCTTTGTTTTCTCCTCTATGTAAAGAGGATGTGGCATCTGATAAACCCTGAGCTCCTTCTTAGAGCTATAATTTATATATATGCATTGATTAAGTTTAGATATAGTCTAGGCTAGCAATAGAGAAAAGACTATGTAAATTATAGCAATTAAATAGTATAGTATTAGAATAATGACTATGAATACTGCATAAGATGGAAACAAGCAAACGACCAAGTGTAAATTTTTAAAAAACACTATTTTAAAAGCATTGTGAAACTATGAGGCCTGTACATTGACTTTTTTTTCCGTCTGTTACCTAAATTTATTTTATTTATTTTATTTATTTTATTTTTATAGTCTAGAGAGAAAGTGGTTATATTGTTCACAAATATAAATGGTGAATAGCATGCAAATGCAGTCTATTAAATGTTATACAGCTACAAAATTTTGAGTTTTTCTCCATATCACTTTAGTTCAGTTGCTCAGTCGTGTCTGACTTTGCGACCCCATGGACTGCAGCACGCCAGGCTGCCCTGTCATTCACCAACCCCCAGAGGTTGCTCAAATTCATGTCCACCAAGTCAGTGGTGCCATCCAACCATCTCATCCTCTGTCAACCCCTTCTCCTCCTGCCCTCAATCTTTCCCAGCATCATAGTCTTTTCCAGGGAGTCAGTTCTTCGAATCAGGTGCCCAAAATGTTGGAGTTCCAGCTTCAGCATCAGTTCTTACAATAAGTATTCAGGACTGATGTCTTTTAATGAATGTTCCTACAGCGCTTCTCAGTTCCTTCTTCCTGTACTAGCTCAGGCTCTTCCAGAGCAAATATTTGTATACTTCCAGCCACTCTGGAGTCAAAGAAGCTTTTCCCTGGACAGTACCTATGTTATTGTTCAGTCTCCAAGTTGTGTCCAACTCTTTGCAACCCCATGAACTGCAGCATACCAAATTTCTCTGACCTAGAGTTTGCTCAAATTCCTGTCTGTTGAGTCAGTGATGCCATCCAATCATCTCATCCTCTGTCGTCCCCTTCTCCTCCTACCTTCAATCTTTCCAGCCTTCTATTGTATTAAAGGAGGACCAACTTCTAGCTAAGACTACCTCCAACTGTTCTTTATATTACATTCCAGTCTTCTCAGAAGACTTAATCATTTCCATCTTTAGAAATTACAATTCCCTCTCTTGACTCTGTATCCTTTTCCAACTTACTCTCTTCCATTCCTCTCCTCTGCACAACCAAACTTCTAAAATTGTAGTGTAGTTGATTTAGAATTTGCAGCAAAATGGATGGACTTGAGAATATAATGCTTAGTGAAATATATCAGAAAAAACAAATACTGTATGTATCACTTATATGTGGGATCTGAAAAATAATACAAATGAATGTATATGCAGAACAGAGACAGACTCACAGACATAGAAGACAAACTTGTGACCAAATGGGAGAGCCAAGGCAGGACAAGTTAGGAATATGGGATTAATGCAGCCAAACTTTTGAAAGAGTTGTTTAAGCTGACTGACTTCCTTTCCTTACCTCGAGTTTGTACCTCACCCTGGTGGCTCAGGTGGTAAAGAATCTGCCCACAATGCAGGAGACCTGGGTTCAATCCCTCCAGTCAAGACGATCTCCTGGAGAAGGGAATGGCTATCCACTCCAGGATTCTTGCCTGGAGAATTCCATGGAAACACGGGCCTGGTGGGCTATAGACCATAGGGTCACAAAAGACTCAGACATGACAGCGATTCACACTCCTCCAACCTGATGCAAATAGCTGACTCATTGGAAAAGACCCTGATGCTGGGAAAGATTGAAGGCAGGAGGAGAAGGGGATGACAGAGGATGAGATAGTTGGATGGCATCACCGACTCAATGGACATGGGTTTGGGTGGACTCCGGGAGTTGGTGATGGACAGGGAGGCCTGGCATGCTGCAGTTCATGGGGTCGCAAAGAGTCGGACATGACTGAGCGACTGGACTGAACTGAACTGAACTGAACTGAATTAATCCAACATCCTAGGACTATACTCAAACGGCCTGTCATCTCATTGTCATTGACCCCCCACCATGTAGCTAAATTCAGTAAATTTTCTTGGTTTCAGGTATAGGATTCACTCTAATAATAAAAGAGAAAGCAAATTTGTTAAGGGAGTTTAAGTAGCACACAGATTTCTAAGAGGGCCAGTGAGACAGACTCTAGCTAAATATCCAGGAGGAAGGCCCAGCTGAGGCAACAGGTCCAGAACTTCCAGCTTATGGTAGAAACTCTGCTCCTCCCATCCAGGATTTGCCAGACCTTCCTACCACCTTCATGCCAGAAGACCAAGTCTTTTCTATACAGTCTCCTCCCTCTGCTAAATAAATAGACTAGTCATTCATGCATGTTCAATGGTTTATTTATCATTAATTCTCATAACCCAAGATCACACATCATACCTGAATGTTATGCATGAATACTGTCAATGTTCCTAGTTCATGATAATAAGGTTTCACATGATATTTTTAATATGTGTGTGTGCACATGTTTAAAAATATAAACCCTTTATCTGGAAATAAATATTACAGTTTTTAACAGGGTAAAACTGATACTGTCCTCTCAAAATGAACGTGCCATTTTATAGGTTCCAGTATCAACATATTCAAGTGACTTTAGCTTGTGATTCAGATATTTCGTTGTTCAAGAGTGGCACTATGGGTTTAAACTTTATTCATTTTGTAGCAGTTTTTATATTTCAGTTCCAAACTCTAACCATGGAATAATATTTACTGGTTCTGTTTCTTGCTTGTTTCTCTTTTCTCTCGTCCTCCGTCAAGATTGTCCAAGAATTAATGAATTGTGTGCATCAAATATTAGTACTAATGACCTTACTTCCATAAAAATAGACTCACACTTTGCCAGCTTTTCCTTTTGCAAGCTTGCCTGTAGGAAATGATCCATTTGTTTAAAAATTACAAGAAATTAGAAAACGTTGGCCTCCTATAAAGCTGGCCATGGCATAGACCTTAATGTTTCAGCATTTTCCCAAAAGAGGATTTTTTTAAATCCAGCTGTGCTGACAGCTCTAATAACTATTTCTTCATCTATTTTTTTCCTTAAAAACTAGTGACAAAAGCTAACTTTCTCAGTCTCACAAAGTATTCTTTGGAAATGAGACGCAGAATGTATATAAACATCCAATTAGAGATATGGTCTTATCTTGGAGGAGACAGAGACTGGAATTTGTGAGTTTCATAGAGGAAGTAACTTTTCAGATGAAGAACTTAAGAAACCTGCAGAGGACTTCTTAGGTCTTTGCTGGGTACTAGGCCATATATGTTTAAGGTGACACTCCACAGTCAAACAAAGGAGGGAAGAATTGTAAACAGTTCCCAGAGCTTACAACTAGGCAGGAAGCCACTCAAGCTTGAACCAGCCAGAGTAGATGGATAGTTCACAGTAGTCACGTGGAACATTCAGTGGGGACCCCAGCTGTATGAGGCATTAGTAGCAGCGCTAAACTGCCCCTGGAATGATAAACCTATACTAGCACAGCTTTAAAAGGGGCCTTGAAAGGATTATGATGATCTACAAGTAGCTTAATAGCCTGCCAGAACAAAGTCCAGCTCCCATTAAAGAAAGAAAACAAAATGTAGGCATCAAACAGTATAAAATTACCGTGTTCAGTATCCAGCAGAAACTTACTAAATGTACAAAGACACAATGAAACATGACTCAACCCAGAGAAATATCAGAACTATCAGAATCGGAATTTTAAAAGGGCGTAGATGATGGAACTAGTAAAAAATGTTAAGATAGCTATTTTGCTGTATTCAGAGTTAAAGGAAAACATGAACATAATGAGGAGAAGTAGAGATAGAAAAAAATAACCAAATGGAACACACAGATGAAAAATACAGTGCCTTCCATACAGTAAATAAAAAGGAACAGACCTCCATGCCAAGCTATGTAATATATATATATATATGTAACTGGAATTCCAGAGTTTGGAAGAGACAGTGCACAAAAGATATTTGAAGAAATAATAACTAAAAGTTTCCAAATTTGATGAATTTGTATAAATTCACAGAAAAAAAATTCAGTGAACCTCAAGCCAAATAAACCACATTAACAGACATAATAATATGAAAGCTAGTAATAAATAGATATCCTAACACTAGCTTCCCAGGTGGTGCTAGTGGTAAAGAACCCACCTGCCAATACAGGAGGTGTGAGATATGTTTTTGATCCCTAGGTTGGGAAGATACCCTGGAGGAGGACCTGGCAACCCACTCCACTATTCTTGCCTGGACAAACCCCATGGGCACGGGAGCTACTGCCCTTAGGGTCCCAAAGAGTCGGACACAACCAAAGTGACTTAGCACACACACACAACAGCAGCCAGGATACACACACGTACACGCACACCATGTACAGAGACACAAACATAAATATGACTTCAAACTTTTTTCAAACCTTATTCAAGTCAGAAGATAATAGAATGACATTTTAAAATACCGAAAGTCAACCTAGAATTTTTACACTCCCCAACTATCTTCCAAGATTGACATCTAAATTAAAATTCAATCTGATAATCAATAACTAAGAAAATGTGTGCCATACAAAACTGTGCTACATGAAGTGTTAAAGACAGTCATTCAGCCAGAATAAAGAAGTGAAGTTGGCCAGACATGGTGAATATGTGTGTAGATATGAAATACTTCTTGTTTTTCACTTCCTTTAAATATTTATTGATTGGTTAAAGCAAAAATATTAGCAGTGTATTATGGGGTGAAGTGAATTGCCAGTCCAGGTTCAATGCATGATACAGGATGCTCGGGGATGGTGCACTGGGATGACCCAGAAGGATGGTATGGGGAGGGAGGTGGGAGGAGGGTTCAGGATGGGGAACACGTGTACACCCATGGCAGATTCATGTTGATGTATGGCAAAACCAATACAATATTGTAAAGTAATTAGCCTCCAATTAAAATAAATAAATTTATATTATAAAATGTGTAAAGATAAAATGTATAACAATAATAACACAAAAAATGGAGGCATATGAAAGGGACATATACTCAAGGGAGAAAAAGGAAAAAGAAGAGATGAGACAGAAAACAGAGAAATATGATAGATTTAAAACTAACCATGTCAATAGTTATTTTAAATATTAATGGTCCAGTCCATTCTGAAGGCGATCAGCCCCAGGATTTCTTTGGAAGTAATGATGCTAAAGCTGAAACTCCAGTAACTTTGGCCACCTCATGTGAAGAGTTGACTCATTGGAAAAGACTCTGATGCTGGGAGGGATTGGGGGCAGGAGGAAAAGGGGATGACAGAGGATGAGATGGCTGGATGGCATCACTGACTCGATGGACGTGAGTTTCAGTGAACTCCTGGAGATGGTGATGGACAGGGAGGCCTGGCATGCTGCAATTCATGGGGTCACAAAAAGTCGGACATGACTGTGCAACTGAACTGAACTGAACTGAAACATTCCACTTAGAAGATATCCTCAGGCTGCATAAAAAAGCAAGACTCAGCTATATATATTACCACAAAACTCTCACTTTAAATATAAAGGTAGATGTAGATGAAGAGTAAAAGGATAGACAAAGATATACTGTCACATAAGTAACTATAAGAAATCTATGTTACTATCAGAGACCTAGACTTCAGAATAAAGAGTATAATTGGAAATAAAAAGGGACATTTCATCAAGAAGAGATAACAATGATAAATGTGTATAGCCACAATAAGAAAACTTCACAATACCAAACAGAAACTAATAGAACTGATAGGAGAAAGAAAAAATTGGCAATAATAATTGGAGGTTTCATCAGTCCTCTGTAAGTAATTGGTGGAACAAATAGAAAATTGGAAGGGACAAAAAAGACTCTGTGGCACTGTCAACCAGTTGAAATTTACAAGCACTGCATTCAAGTGTAGCACAATACATCTTCTTTTAAAATACACATATATCTTTATGATAGAGCATTTGCTGAACCATAAGAAGTTATTAAATTTAAAAATTAAAGTGAAATTTTAAAATATACACAAAATGTTCTCAGTACAAAATGGAATTAAATTAGAAATTAACAAAAGAGAAATATCTGAAAAATATTCAAATATTTAGTAATTAACATACTTCTAAACAAACTATGGGTCAAAAAAACACGAGAAGTAGGAAATGTTTGGAGCTAAATAAAAATAAAAGCATAATTTTTATAATGCAACTAAAGCAGTGTATAAGTGAAATGTAACAGCTTTTGTTGAAACATCTCAACTCAAAATTACAGAAGGCACGTTTGATCCCTGGGTTGGGAAGATTCCCCCGGAGTGGGAAATGGCAACTCACCCCAGTATTCTTGCCTGGTGAATTTCATGGGCAGAGGAATCTGGT
Organism: Oryx dammah; assembly: GCF_014754425.2. Lineage (NCBI taxonomy): Eukaryota > Metazoa > Chordata > Mammalia > Artiodactyla > Bovidae > Oryx > Oryx dammah. Next base: position 76,673,187 of record NW_024070188.1, on the reverse strand, counting down.
GGGCTACAGTCCATGGGGTCACAAAAGTCAGATACGACTGAGCAACTAACACTTTCACTATATACACTAATTTCCCTACATACAAACAAATTTCATTCCAAGAGCGTGTTTGTAACTCCCATTTGTTTGTAAGTCCAACAAAATTAGCCTGGGTACCCAGCTAACACAGTCGGCTATATAATTGTTAGTCACTAAGTCATGTCCTACTCTTTTGAGACCCCATATGTAAACCTCTTGTCCTCTGGTAGCTCAGATGGTAAAGCTTCTGCCTACAATGCAGGAGACCCAAGTTCAATCCCTGGATTAGGAAGATCCTCTGGAGAAGGAAATGGCAACCCACTCCAGTAGTCTCGCCTGGAAAATTGCATGGACGGAGGATCGTGGTAGGCTACAGTCCATGGGGTCGCAAAGAGTCGGACACGACTGAGCGACTTCACTTTCACTTCATGTAAACCTCTTAATTAATTTTATCTCTTTCCAAATGGCAATTAATTTCTTCTAATACAATTTAAAAGCATCCTTTTCATTTTTGCTTTATACTAAATTCCTATTTATTTTTTTTCTCTGTACATGGGATCAGTGTTGAACTAGGTTTACCTGTGAATGACAAATAAGAATGGACTTTACAAAATAACAAATCAAATTATTTTCAGCTTATTTAAAGCTAGGTCACCTAACTTGATCTGTGTAAGTCATTTCAAATACAGCACAGCATGAAATATATAGATTTGTTTCTTTATATTGTTATTTATTCATCATTTTATAAATTCATCTAGTTGAAATAATCAGCCCAGTTTTGTTCTGTATTCTGATCGGCATCCAGGGAGGGCAGCTCGTGGTTTCATACTGAATTGCACTAACAGGGGAACAGATGATGATCTCTGCCTTGCCAAGCCTTTTTCTCTTAATGTGCCCGTGTGCTAAGTCACTTCAGTCATGTCTGACTCTTGGCAACCCTGTGGACTGTAGCGCACCAGGCTTCTCTGCCCATGGGATTCTGCAGGTAAGAATACTGAAATGGATTGCCGTGCCCTCCTCCAGGGGGTCTTCCCAAGCCAGGGATCGAGCCCACGTCTCTTAGGTCTCCTGCACTGGCAGGTGGGTTCTTTACCACTAGTGCCACCTGTGAAGCTCTTTCTTAATCATATACTTCAAAAGAAAAGTGCAAAGAGTGGGTCTGAGTTCCTTTCCCAACCTGAGGGTTCCATATGAAAGGCAATCAATAAAATCTATCTTTGCTATAAACCATAGATGACTGTCTGTACAGAAATCCTTTTTAAAGTTCTGCCAATGCAATTAATGAGGAGACCAAAGATTGATCACAACATCCAATTAACTAAGCTGCAGGAGAAGTTTCTAATAAAGTGCATCCTGTTTATAACATCTATATACCTGGCAACCAGGAAAGCAGCCTTTTTCCTCCCAATTACAGAACTAAGGAGACTTTTTTTTTTTTCATTCTACTCCACAGTCAATTCAATATGGTTACTAGAGAGCTTCAAGTATTTCTGCCATCCATTCTGCTTTAACAGGGAGTTTTGTTGTGCAGAAGCTGTTGAAAGTGAATAGTGTTTTTAACACATTTTATGTGACTAGTTGAAAAAAAGGGCACAGAGCCAAACACAATGAAAGGGATGTATTATTAGAAATGCCACTCATGTTGAATTAATTTGGTCTGTGTGTTAAAACTCAGAAATGCTGACTTGCAAGCAGCAGAACTCTGCTGACTTTTGCCTGTACTAGCTGTGTGTCATTGAACAGACAGGAATAAACTGTTATACAGTACCAATTATATAGAAAACACTATCAGTTTTGGAAATATAAGAAATTGTGTAAATTTGCCTTATACATAGAGGCAGCTCTTTTCTTGAAAATAGCAGAGTTCATTTCCTCCTCAAAAATGTTCTAAATGCTGAAAAAAATTCCTTCTTTGTAGATCTCAAGAATGACATGAAACACTTATGTTAATAGACTTATCACAAAATACATCTGAATTCTAACACATCTCTTAAGGTATATCCGAGTTTCACTTCCATCTTACCTTGTTGTGTTGTTCATTCACTAAGTCGTGCCCAACTCTTGGCAACCCCATGGTCTGCAGCAGGCCAGGCTTCCCTGTCTTTCACCATCTCCCAGAGTTTGCTCAAACTCCTGTCCATTGAGTTGGTGATGCAATCCAACCATCTCATCCTCTGTCACCCACTTCTCCTGCTCTCAATCTTTCCCAGCAAGGTCTGGGTCTCATCCTTAGCAAAGATACGTGAACTACTTCAGTACATTTTATCATCAGTCAATCAGTACACAGGACACACATGAGCCAACAGAGCAACCCTCACTGCTCGATAGCCATCATTTGCCCAATATCTTCCCACAACAAAGCTAATTTTGATATTTGGTCCAGACAGTAAGTGTTAGAACTTTGCTACCCAGTGTGTGGCCACGTGCAATCCATGTGCTAATTTGCAAAACATTTCTTATTGGTTCCCAACAAAGTAACTAATGGAATGGAAAGGAAGCATTTAGAAATGTTTACAGCAATTTAACAGAGTGAGTTTATATCTGTTAAATATAATAGTAGGGCTTCCCTGGTAGCTCAGATGGTAAAGAATCTGCCTGCAAAGCAGAAAACCCAGGTTCGATCCCTGGTTTGGGAAGATCCCCTGGAGAAGGAAACGTCAGCCCACCCCAGTATTCTTGCCTGAAAAATCCCCAGGACAGAGGAGCCTGGTGGGCTACAGTCCGTAGGGGTCACAAAGAGTCAGACACGACTGAAAAACTAACATACACACAAACCTAATAGCACAGACTAATTGGGGCTTGTACATTTTTTTTTCATTTTATTATTTATTTTTTATTATATTTGACCAAAATATTGCTATAAGACTGATTTGAAAATTTAAAAACAGAGTAACAAAACAACAACAACAAAAAACACCCTGGTTCTTTACCTTCAGTAATGTAAGTCACTCTTTTTCTTTTTTTAATATATTTTTCTTTGATTATGTCACGTCTTAGTTGTGGCATGCAGACTTAGTTGCTCCACCGTGTGTGGGATCACAGTTCCCCAACCAGGATGGAACCCATGTCCCCTGCATTGCAAGGCAGATTCTTGCAATGGACCACCAGGGAAGGGGTCCAAAACCCTGGACCACCAGGGAAGTCTCAAGAGTCCCTCTTCTAAACCAGAGGATTAGCAAGCTGGGAAAGTGTCACCAATAAAGTGGTAACTATGATGACAGTGTAACTAGCTAATGATAATTGACTGCTTACTACTGTATCTATATTTCTGCTTAGACTCTCTCTCTCTGTATATATGTGTATATGTGTGTGTGTGTGTGTGTGTGTGTGTGAGTGTATGTGAAGAAAAGCTCTGACAAACCTAGACAGCATATTAAAAAGCAGAGATGTCACTTTGCTGACAAAGATCCATATAGTAAAAGCTGTGGTTTTTCCAGTAGTCATGTACAGATGTGAGAGTTGGACCATAAAGAAGACTGAGTGCCTAAGAATTGAGGCTTTCAAATTGTGGTGCTGAAGAAGACTCTTGAGAGTCCCTAGGAGTGCATGGAGATCCAACCACTCAATCCTACAGGAAATCAACCCTGAATAGTCATTGGAAGGACTGATGCTGAAGCTGAAGCTCCAATACTTTGGCCATCTGATGCGAAGAGCCGACTCATTGGAAAAGACCCTGACGCTGGCAAAGATTGAAGGCAAGAGGAGAAGTGGGCAGCAGAGGATGAGATGATTGGATGGTATCACTGACTCAATGGACATGAATTTGAGCAAACTTGGGGAGCTAGTGAAGGAGAAGGAAACATGGAATGCTGTAGTCCATGGGTGTTACAAAGAGTCAGACACAACTTAGTGACTGAACAACCAATGTCATATACTTATATGCATATATATCTTGATGTTCATATCAAAATATATATTATATACATATGTGTATATATGCTATCTATGTATATATACCATCTATGTATATATCTGTATAGAGTATTAAATATCTTTATAATAACCCTAGAACTTTGAAGTCAATTTCATTTATCATTTATTAAATATCTTTATCATTTATCAGTATCATCTATCATTTATCATTAGTCAATATCCATTTAGACCTGATTCTTATTTGTTCTGGATATTACTGCCAGTGTTCACTTTTCACCCCAGATTTATTTTTTTTTTTATTTTTTTTTCACCCCAGATTTAGTCTTTGTTAAAAATTAAATTAACAGTTTCTCTCATTACCAGTGCTCTTCCATGGATATATGAGGGTGAAAAATAACTATGGTTCCTCACCTCCCCACCCCCTGCCAAAATAAAACCTGTTATTTCTTGTCTCTTTTCTGTATCTCGGAGGGTCCTTGGTGGGAGACTGGGTGTAGCCAGGTCAGGGGCTCCTGAGTAGAGCCTCATCCTTGTACTCAGCCTTTCTAATAGCAGCTGCCCACTCTTCCTGCAATGAGTAAAAATGTTTTGCTGTGTAACTGAAGAGAGCTGACTGAATTGATTCCATCACTTGTGTACTTCCTGGAGGTCAGCATTCTTATTAAAAAAAAAAAAAAGACTGAACTGAAATGAACTTTATAATAGGCATCCGTTTGCTGAAATTACTTATATTAAAGACAGTAAAGGGAAGTCATTATTTTGATTAAATAGATGCAATGTGCTGAGAGTCCCTTGGACAGCAAGGAGATCAAACCAGTCAATCCTAAAGGAAATCAACTCTGAATATTCATTGAAAGAATTGATACTGAAGCTCCCTTCCTTTGGCCACCTGATGCAGAGGGCTGACTCATTGGAAGATTCCCTGATGCTTGGAAAGATTGAGAGGGCAGGAGGAGAAGGGAGTGACAGAGGATGAGATGGTTGGATGGCATCATCAACTCAATGGACATGGGTTTGAACAAACTCTGGGAGATAGTGAAGGACAGGAAAGCCTGGCATGCTGTAGCCCGTGGGATCACAAAGAGTCAGACACGATTTAGCGACTGAGCAAATGTACCGAAGGGAATGATGACCACAAATCATTCTCTTTGACAAATTTTCACCTTGAGTAGAACACTGACTTTTGAGCAAGTTTACTGGTTACCTGATTATATATTTTTAAAGTTCTTTTTTAGGTGTTTATGAGTATAAGGCAAAATATACAGAATGTAGCTTCCAGAAGAACAGATAGTATACTAGCTCATATGCTGAGTATGTCTGAGTTGACTATTGTTCCATATGGGTGTGTTACGAAATGCAAGAAAGAATCAGAGGGAACCCATGTCGGCTTAGTTGTGGAAAATTGTTTGAATAGCATGCAGAGATATAACATGAAACACAAACATAAATGAGATATATTTTGTATGTTTTAGGTCCTTTTGGGAATGCTTCCACATGGTATTAATGTCTATTCTTGTTTAACGTGTTTTTATAAGCAGTTCCCTATGTTGAATTTCCATAGTAATTACCCCTGCTTGTGTAAGCATCTTAAATAATTATATGAATAATTTCTACTCAGAGACACTGTCTCTGGCACACCCTTTTCCCAAATGTTGTGATTTTGTTTTCTCTACTGCACTCTTTTTCCTTTTCACATTTTCAGTCTTTTTTCCCTTTCCTCATATTAACTTGCTTATCTTCTTTATGTGGATTGAAATAATGAGCATGTCTGCTCTTTGAAAAGCAGTTTGATGAATCTCAAAATGAATATGTCACAAAGATGAAAGTGCTATCAGTGCTTTCCTAAGTAAACACATTATGACTCCATATTAATCACTGGTATTTTCTCGAATGGCACAATGACAGTAATAGGCCATGTTAAGGAGTCTCATTGTCACCAGGCAGTGTTTATGACAGAATTGCTCTTACTATAATGTATTTTTGGTTCCATTTCGAAAACATTCACCCTAAGCTAATGCTGCTGTTTTAAACTAAAGCAGAGCTTGAATGAGTCAGGTAAAAATTGGGTTTTTAAAAGTGCTGCTTTGTCTGTTCTGGTCTTCTAGACTTTCTGAAATTACCCAGTAATTGAATAACCTTTCCATTCATTTTAACTCTGCAACTCTGGCCTCTGTTAGAGCATCTGCCTACTCACTTGCACTAGAAGAGCCTTTTCTTTCTCTGTTTCACTCATTTAACAAACACTGACAACCTCACTGGTTCTCAAGCTTTTGTGTGTGGTGAAATTCCTGGAAAACATGATGCTTTTACCACATATCATTTTGATGATATTAGCGTCCAAATAACTAAATTTTGCATGGGCTTCCCTGGTGGCTCAGACAGTAAAGAACCTACTTGCAATGCAGGAGACCAGGGAGGAGGATCCCCTGGAGAAGAAAATGGCAACCCACTCCAGTATTCTTCCCTGGAGAATCCCATGGACAGAGGAGCCTGGTGGGCTACAGTCCACGGGGTCCCAAAGAGTCAGACACAACTGAATGACTTTCACTTATATTAGATTCCAAAACACACAAACATGAGCAGGTGTCAATATGTGAAGAAGGAAAAAAAGGGATAAACTTTATGAGAAAAAATTTTCCCCATGAAGTTAACTCTTGTGCTGAGAGTAAAATAGAGGGTTGGTTCTATGACCTCCATCAGCTCGCAAAATACCCGTTCTTAGTGGAAGCTTAATTGAGACACATGAGTATTATCTCATGTGTATCAAAAATACCAAGGTGAATGGTCTAGACTATGTCCTAAAAGAACTCACAGTCTTATAAGAAAAGCTCTCAAATGGCAAAGCTCTAATACAATATGGAATTACAGGTCAGAGAGGTGTAAGCAGTACCCAACACCTTCCCACAGGCTGGGAAGTTCTGCAAAGGTTCCTGGAGGAAGTACCTGCAACAGGTGCTGGAGATACCAAAAAAAAGTGAGACCCTTTAGGGTGTCAGAGTCCAGGTCTCATATAAACAGACTTGTAGACAAGTCATAGCTCAAAGAGGAAGGCACACAGTTCTTTGTGACACTGAGCAGAAAGCACCTGTTGTTGTTCAGTTGCTCAGTCATGTCTGACTCTCTGTGACCCCATGGACTGCAGCACACCAGGCTTCTCTGTCCTTCACTGTCTCCCAGAGCTTGCTCAAACTCACATCTGTTGAGTCGGTGATGCCGTCCAGCCATCTCATCCTCCGGCATCACCTTCTCCTCCTGCTTTCAGTCTTTGCCAACATCAGGGTCTTTTGGGAAGAAAGCCCTAGAGAGAGGAAAACAAGTGAATGAGCCTGACAGGGAGCAGTTGAACAAGCCTTTGGTGATCTTTCCTTCCAGCTGGTGCTTCGCTCGAACACACGATGTCTTTTCCACTCTTGTGACTATACTTCCTCTACACGACAACCACGATGCTTCACGTTCACAGCTTAGTGTGGCCTGAACCAGTGCTTCCCAGGCTCTAAGTACACCCATCATTTGTATCTCCATATTGTTTTGTGTTGTTCAAATGCAAAATCAGATCCAGCACATCTGATGTGGGACTTGAAATCCTCTTTCCTAAAAACCTCCCAAGGGGTGTGATGCTTCTGGTCCATAGACTACACTTCGAATGGCAAGCACCCAAGTTTTAACTCTTTGTATGAAAACCTTGGCAACTGCTAAGTAAATCTCTCATCGTTGCAGTTATATTTTAAAAACCCATCATACAATTTTGAAGGAAATCATCGGGAGTATGTTTGTAAATAAATATGAAGACAGTAATTTGTCTAAAGGTAATAAAAGTAGGAGCAATTATTCCTATTGTGATTACAGATATGTGTGTGCGTGTCTGTGTGTGTTTTCATGTCTGACTCTGCGACGCCATAGACTGTAGCCCACTAGGCGCCTCTGTCCATGGAATCTTCCAGGCAAGAACACTAGAATGAGTTCTCATTTCCTCCTCCAGGGGATCTTCGCCACCTAGGGACTGAATCTGTGCCAGCTGTGTTGCAGGCAGATTTTTTGGCCGCTGCAGCACCTGTGAAGCAGGTGTGCTCCATTTGACAAACAGAGGCAGAGATGAAGTACCTTAATGCCACGTAGCCAGTACAGGCAGCTCTTTGTGATTCCAGTCCAGAGCTCTTTTACTCCAAAGACACTATACTCCAAAAATCATAGTCAAAAGAAGAAAATAGAAAGTTGATAGAAGTGCAGAATCACAAGAGTAGAAATTGTGATGCTCTGTCAGATGGAAATGATTGAATCTTCTGGGGGACAGAAATTAGCAGCTGAGCTGTACAAGGTGCTGTTTTAGATAGCTCCATGAACTAATGCTTTTCAACGTGCCTGAAACATGCTCACGAGCCTAAAGAGGAAGAGGACTACCAAGGTTCTGGGTCTCCACTTTAACGGTAGAGGCGAGCACAGGAGGAAAAATTGTCTAGTCTTTTTATAGATTTATATGTTATGATACATATTGATGTACTTATAAATATGCATGAAAATATGAACATGAGAGAATTGCTGACTCAACATAATGCGGCATTTTAGCAAGCTTTCTATATCACTAAGGAAAAGGAATCGAATGGATGGATTCACTGACGGAACCAGATTCTAACTGCCAAGAGTGGACCAAATCCTGTGCTTAGTGATTGTTCACTCTGAATGCACAGTTTACTCCTTGAATGTTTCATAGTTTAATGTAATCATAAAATGGCGATTTTTTCCAAATGGTGAGTTTTGAAAAAAGCATACCAAAAACTCTCCCCCCCTCAAAAATGGGGGGAAAGCTGTTTTGAATACCACCCTTTTTAGAATAATAAGTCGTGAAACAGGAGGTGGCGCTGAAAGCTTGCTCCATTACATAGATTTATGCCAGCTTAGCTGAAGCAGGGTAGTTATCAGAAGTTTTAAATTGAGGAGTGGGTTGTTTTCTTCACAGGGGAAATATATCACCACTAGGAATAAATATGGTGAATTGCTTCCTTGTCCACCCTCATACTAAAAAAGGGCCTCACAAATCTGGCTTATTTAGCAAATACCTTTTTGGGCTCAACACTGAATCAACAACTATATGACCAAACTGAATGCTTTCACTAAACATGAGAAGATGGCTTCAATTATTACGAAGTGTGATTGTGGGCTAGGGAGTAGATTGTGGATACTATGAGTCACTTCAGACTCAGTTCATTTACATGTGATAAAAATTACAGTGCTCGTGGTGGAGTGAAAATTCAAACCATTAGTTTTCTTTCTTCACTGAGTAAGCCTTTGTGTAGATCTCTGATCTAGGAAGAGTCTAACCAATGGACACAAGAACAGTACAATCCGCCCTGTATAAAGTGGAGTGATCTCTCAGTTAGGAAGGAAGTGATGGAAATCTTCAGCATCTGTAGCCTGAAAATATTTACCACACCAGCTTGTTGGTGACATTATGTACAATGCTCTCAAGCACTGTACTTGAGTACAACATACTTAAATAAGTACTTAAGTACTTACTGTATATATGATGATTTTTTCCAAGTATTTTAAATTTTCAATCCACTTAGCCCTTATAGTAGTAATGATATACTGATATGTTCTGTAATTATCAATAATTATCTTCAGATATGGCCGTTGGACACAAGGAGATTAAATAACTATCCAAAGGGCATACAGTTGATGACAAGAGGGGAGATCTGGACACAGCCCAACTCCAAAGATGGTTTAATCACCATATTGTACTGCAACTTAGCAGGAAGGATGGAGGATATTGTCATTTGTATATTTCTAAGTTTGGGTGGACTCCGGGAGTTGGTGATGGACAGGGAGGCCTGGTGTGCTGCGGTTCCTGGGGCCGCAAAGAGTTGGACACGTCTGAGCAACTGAACTGAACTGAACTAAAGTTTTATATGGGCTTCCCTGGTGGGTCAGACAGTAAAGAACCCACTTGCAAGGCAGGAGACCCAGCTTCAATCCCTGAGTCGTGTTCCTAAGATAAGATATGAATGTTTCTAAGAGGATAAAATACACATTTTTATTTTATTTTACTTTATTGTGTTGTATTTTTATTATAAAAAATCCACTGTTTTTTGTTGAGATATAGCTGATACAGTATCATGAGCATCTGCTGTTGACAGAAAACACTGCTAAATTCTGGGAAAACCAATAAATATTAAATATATTTTTCTCTCCTTCCCCATAAGAGTTTTATAATTCAATTGGGAAACAATATATAAGCAAAAATGATAAAGAATAATATCAGGACCTACTCAAGAACTGACAGTGCTATCTACAAGAGAACAAATTTAAAAGAAAAATAGTTTTTCATCTCCCTCCCAACTGTATTTTTAACGACAGTTCTCAGCTTGGGCAGCCCATTTTAAGAATAACAACTTCAGAACTAAGAACATTTTTCTCAGTCTAACCTAACCATCCATGTAAACTTAAGGCCCCTGTACATCAACCTCTTTCAGAATGTCCAGCCTTAGCTTGAATAAGTTCAAGAAAGCTTGACTTGATACTAACCTCACAGGTAAATTAAGGTCTTACCTGAATATCAGACAGACTTTCTATTTATGAAAGCAAGTCTCTTTCGGTTGCTTCTATTTATCAGTCCATCTTCTAACATTAGGGATCTTACAAGCAGATGAACATTTTCTTCTACTGGATGTTACTTCAAATGTTAGGTAATTTTGATTCTGATTATCTGAATCTTCTTTAAACACTTGTGTTCTAAGTGTAGTATTCTCATGAGATTTTTTTTAAGTGTTTTTTTTTTTTAACTTTCCTGATTTTCTGAGCAAATTCCACTTTCCTTCTTATGTTGTGGGGGCCAAAATTGAACGTAATCATTTAACCAGCCCAGAGAAGACCTATCACCAGTTTGTATTACAAACTATATTCTTATTAATGCATTCTAAATGATTTTGTTTATATCATACTGTTGATTAATAATGAACATATTGTCCAATAAATTACCTTGTTATGATCCTATTAAGCTATGTTTCTCCCATCCTTGTCATATACAGTTTTTTAGATGCTTGTATGTATCCTTTTAAATTTTATAGTTTTATTTGACTCATTATTCAAACTGTAAAGATGTTCTTTAAACTGAGATATAATTGACATATAACAATGTTAATTTAAGGTGTAAAATGTGTTGATCAGATGCATTTATATATTGTAGTATCACTACCTGAGTAGTATTAGCTGACACCTTCATCCCATCACATAATTATCATTTTTTTTTATGGTGAGAATATTTAAGATCAAGTCTCTTTGTCATCGTCGGTCGCTCAGTCATGTCTGACTCTTTGTGACCCCATGGACACACCAGGTTTCCTGTCCTTCACCATCTCCTGGAGTTTGCTCAAACCGCATGTCCAGTGAGTCGGTGATGCCATCCAACCATCTCATCCTCAGGTCTCTTAACAACTTCAAAATAGGCAATATAGTAGTGTTAACCATAATCACAATGCCATGTATTCGCTCTTCATCTTCTATGAATAAGAAGAAGAACTGATTCATCTTCTAACTGCAAGTTTGTACCCTTTGATCAACATCTTCCCAGTTCCCCCACACCTTAGTTTCTGGTACCTCTGATTTTATTCTCTGTTTTTATGAATTCAACTTTTTTAAATTCTACATATAAGTAATGCATGCCTGCTCAGTCACTCAGTCCTGTCCAACTCTTTGTGACCCCATGTGACCCCACTGGACCCCACCAGGCTCCTCCATCCATAAAAGTTTCCAACAAGAATGCTGGAATGGGTTGCCGTTTCCTCCTCCAGGGGATCTTCCCAACTCAGGGATCGAACCTGTGTCTGCTGCCTCTCCTGCACTGGCAGACAGATTCTGTTACCACGGACCCACCTGGGAAGCCTACATATAAGTGATGCCATGCAATATTTGTTCTCTGTCTGCTTTATCACCTTTAACATAATGCCCTTAAGAACTATCCGTGAGTAATATTCCATTGTTTGTATATGTATATGTATATCACATCTTTAGTCATTCATCCTTCGAGGGACACTTAGGTCGTCTCCATATCCTGGCTTTTGTGAATAATGCTGCAGTAAACGTGGGAATGCAAACATCTTTTTGATATCCAGTTTTCATTCCCTTTGGACATATATTCAGAAGTGGGATTGCTGTATCATACGGTTATCTTTTTAATTTTTTTAGGAACCTCCACTCTGTTTTCCTTAGTGGCTGAACCAGTTTACATTCCCACCAATATTGCACAAGGGTTCCCTCTCCTCTACGTGTTGGACACTACTTGTTATCTCTCGTCTTTTTGATGATAACCCTTCTAGCAAGTGTTCGGTGATAATCTCATTATGGTTTAGATTTACACTTCCCTGATGATTAGTGATGCTGAGCATCTTGCCATCTGTTTGGCCATTTGTATGTCTCCTTTGGAAAAATGTCTGTTCAATTCCTCTGCCCATTTTCAAATCAGATTTTTTTGTCTTTTTATTATTGAATGGTAGGCATTCTTTGTATATTTTGGAAATTAACCTTTTATCAGACATATGTTCTCAGTCACTCAGTCATGTCTGACTCTGCCACCCTATGGACTAGCCCACCAGGCTCCTCTGTCCATGGGATTTTCCTGGTAAGAATACTGGAGTGGGTTCCATTTCCTCCTCCAGGGATCTTCTTGACCCAGGGATCGAACCCACAACTCCTATGACTCCTGCCTTGCTGGTGGGGTCTTTATCACTGAGTCAGTCTGCAGGATGGGGGAAATATTTGGGGACCATATCAGACCTGTTGTCCCCCAATACTTCCCTCATTCTGTAGATTGACTCACTTTGATGTGCAGAAGCTTTCTGGTTTGCTGTAGTTCTGCATGTTGATTTTTGCTTTTTTTTGCATAAAGATGGTTTTGATCATTACATCTCATCCAGAAAAAATGGAAGGAGCAACATGGGATAAAATTGTATACAACTGGAAGTGAGAGCAGAATTTTCTCTTCATTTCTTGGAAGATACAATAATTCACAACAGAAGGAAAGCCCTCTCTGATCACTATCTAGATTTATGGGTTTTCCTTGTTAATAAATTTGCCTAAGCCATGGAGGGGGAAATGAAGATGCTGGAGCCATTAATCTTATTCCATAACAGCATTCCCAGAACCTCAGTGAGAACTAAATGAAGTATTTCTGGTTTTTAATTTGTTTATTTTGGCCATGCTGGGTCTTGGTTGCTGCATGGGCTTTCTCTTATTGCGGAGAGCAGGGGCTTCTCTGTAGTTGTATGCAGGCTTCTCATTGCAGTGGCTTCTCTTGTTGCTGAGCTTAAGGACCTGAGGGCTTGAATATTTGTGGCTCCTGGGCTCTAGAGCACAAGCTCAATAGTTGTGGCACATGGGCTCGGTTGCTCTGCATGTATTATCTTCCCAGACCAGGGATGAAACCCATGTCTCCTGCGTTGTCAGGCAGACTCTTTACCACTGAGCCACCGGGAAAGCCCTAAATGAAGTGTTTTCAAGTCGGCCAGTGTGAGGGGAGCAATGAGAGGCCACCACATCTGCTCCCAGCCCTGCCCTGCCCCTGGATCCTGCGTCCTCCTGGGGCTGCACACTTCACAAAGCCTGAAGTCCCAATTTTGTGCACAGGTGCATTCTTGTTTGTAAAGGAGAATTTCTCCTACTTCATTCTCCTCTATCTTTGAAAGTAAGTGATCTCTTGACAGTCTTTCTTCCTATGGAGTCAAAGAGAAGGAAGAAGGATTGACCTCCACATATTCAAAAGTATTTGACAGTTTCAGTCCATAGATATGATCATTTTGCAAAACTTTTTTTTTTCTTTCTTCACTTGTATAACATTAAGAAGACTTGTTTTGCTTAAAACTTGATTGGTGAACTCAAAGAAAACTGTAACAGACATACAAATTTTTCTTTCTGTATTTATAGGTAAACCACAGTGAATTACCTTCAGCATCACTGTGTATCATGGCACACAGGAAGCAAATGCAACTAAGCCTTTTTTTTCCCCTGATATTTTATTGGTAGCATAAAGAAATGCAATAGATTTCTGCATGTTAATCTTATATCCTGCTGTGTGCTGTGTTGTGCTTAGTTGCACAATCATGTCCGACTCTTTGCAACACTATGGACTGTAGTCCGCCAGGCTCCTCTGTCCATGGGGATTCTCCATGCAAGAATACTGGAGTGGGTTGCCATGCCCTCCAGGGGATCTTCCCATCCCAGGAATGGAACCCAGGTCTCCCGCACTCCAGGCAGATTCTTACCTTGCCGAATTTGTTTATTAGTTCTGGTAGTTTTCCTGTGTAGTCTTCCCTTCCCATTTGGATTTCATTTCTTGGTTGCCCTGGGTCTTCCTTGCTGCCCAGGCTGTCTCACCAGTTGCGGTGAGTGAGGGCTACTCTTGGTTGTGATGCACGGGCTCTAGGCACACTTCAGTAATTGCAGCACATGGGCTCAGTGGTTGTGGCTCACAGACTTCAGACCACAGGCTCAATAACCGTGGAGCACAGACTCAGTAGTTGCGGCACATTGGCTTAGTTGCTCCATGTCATGTGGAATCTTCCCAGACCAGGGATCGAACCCATGTTCCCTGCATTGGCAGGCAAATTCTTAACCCCTGGACCACCAAGTCAGTCCCCAATTTTGATCTTTTATTTTTCTTGTCTGATTGCTGTGGCTGTTCTTCTGTCAGTCCTTGTTACTCCTCTGTGGGTAATTCAGCTTATGTCTTTATCTTAGAGTTCTGTGATTATATTTTAATGCATATATGTGTGGATTTTATTAATTCTGCTAAAGCATGTGGTATGCTCTTTCATTGTAAGTCTTTTTGGTTTTGTTTTTTGTTTTTTCTTCCAATAAAACTTCCTTGAAAATACTTCCCTGACAGCCTGTTAATTCTTTCCTTATGATAAAAATCTTTCTGGACACATACTGGAATCTTTCACTGTTACTGCTATACTTGTCTCAATTCCCTTTTATATGTTTCAACTTTTTCTTTTTGTTGAATTCCGAGTACAGTCCTTGACACTTTTCTTCTGGGGATCGCTATGGGAAGAGATTATTTCATTTGAATCTTTTTAATGGCTATGTTGTTTCTTTCTACATTTTCTATTTTGTCTATTCTTGTTTCATTTTTGCCTATATTTGTTTTTATAATTTCTTGTTCTCTTATATGAACAGTTTTTTCCTTTGTCATATTGTTTATGTTAAATATATGCTCATTAAACTCATTTTAGATGATTCTATTATTTGCATTTGATCAGGAGTAGAGTCATCTCATGATTGTTGAGTGACTTTCTGGTTTTAGTGTTAATTGGATTTTTTGCTTTCAGGCAACACACTAACAGGTGTAGTCCTCACTCTCACTCTTTATAATGCTCAGTTATCTCCTGTAGTCCCTCAAGACCTTCGGTTCCAAAAGAGCTCTTTCATTGGTATCTCAGGATTTTCTCCCATCCAGGAACAGTTTTGGAGATATCCTTAACCCGATCACGGAACCTGTGGGCTGCTTGGCCTCGGTCAGGGCAGGTGGGCTCTCTGTGCATCCCTTCACTCCTGCAACTAGGTACCCTTGAGAGTACAGATTGCTTTTTTAGCATCTTTTTATGAGTGACAGAACCACCACCTCTGATTTTATTCAGGTGACCTGAACTCTGGTCTTCCACTACTCACAGTGGAGCATTTTTTACCCCAGTAGAATATGGAACCTTTGCTGCTTTCTGTTCCCTTAGTTGAATTACAGAATTACTGTGACTTTACCCATGTTGATCTACCACTGTGGTTTTCTTGTTTGTTTCTGGTCTAAGGAGAGAGTTGCTCTTGAGAAAGTAGCACTGGCATATATACATTATCATGTTTAAAAATAGATAACTAGCAGGAAGCTACTATAACACAGGGAGCCCAGCCTGGTGCTCTGAGATAACCTAGAGGGGGTGGGGTGGGGAGGGGGAGACTCCAGAGGGAAGGGATATCTGTATCTATATAGATATAGATATAACTTATTCGTATTGATGTATAACAGAGACTATCAGAACATTGTAAAACAATTATCCTCCAGTAAAACATAATAAAATTTAAAAAAAAGAATATGGTATTTTTAAGTATCTATCATTGTATTCAGAACTGAAAATGTTTTTTAAAGCACAAGATCACAATGTTAAAAATGTCCAAAGTACTTTATGTTATTAACAAATACTGCTCACAGTCATACATATGATAATATAAATGTGTGGTTTACATACATTACATATTTGTGAAAATATTATTCAGTAGAATCATTCCCTTTTCTAGAAGTTTATGCTATCTTTTATTTTAGTCGAATAAAAGAAAACTTTATTTTTTATCATAAATAACTTTTGGATTAGAGTTGGTCTTATAAATATGTGGCCACTCACCCTACCAGTAAGGTCACTGGTAGGACGGTCTGTACCCCAGCATTTTTCTTATCTGCCATGATATATAAATTCCACTAAAATGATTCTTGTGGGTTTGATAACTTTTTATTTTTCCACAAGTATCTACTAAATGAAAATAAATTTTGGAGGAAAGGGAGCTGATGCATTTGCAACAGGGACAGCTACCAGAATAAGGAATTTTGCCAATGTTATCAAGTCCCTGGACAGTGAGCCAGAAGTGCCACAAAGGAGTTTGTATGTTTTAAAAAGAGATGAGAAAAAAATAAAAGGTAAGAGAGGGCCAAAATCAAACTGTACTTCTTCACTATGTTATAGAGTTAGAAACCTTGCAGCAATGATTCGTAAACTTATATAACCTTAGTATAAACGTCAGTGGAGAAAAGAGTTACTCACACCCACTATAACCATGTAAAGGTGTCCATAAAGGAAAGCAGGTGTAGTCATCCTTGAGTAAAGAAGGAAGTGAAAAATACATTTTCAAACCTTATCATATTTACCTTCCCAACTGATTCTGATTACGTGGCAACACTTACTGTGATTGTATGCAGCCGATAATGGTAGTAGTTTGTCCCCAAAGTTTTTAGAATTTCACCTAAAATAACTTCTGGAGAATTGGCAACTTGACTGCTAAAGCTTATTCGTGTTTACCTTTTCTCAAATTGTCTTCTGCCCAACCCCTTAACTAAAGTATGCCTCCTTCAGCAGAGGCAATTTACCCTCGTAATTTTTTCCAATCTCATGTTTTCTCTCTTCTTTCAGCCAGCTGGGCACTGCAGTAGCTGAAATGCGCAAAAGGCAGCAGTCACAGAATGAAGAAACACCTGCTGTGTCTCAGGCACCTGGAAACCAGAGGCCCAACAACACGTGTTGCTTTTGTTGGTGCTGTTGCTGCAGCTGCTCCTGGTACGTCCTCTTATCTGTGTGATACCACACCTGAGCTGCGTCATAACTGGCGTGAGCATGCGCGTCAGCTCTTGGAACCATAGAAACTTTTCGATCTGTCTTTTTATTCCCTTTACAAGCAGCAGTTATTGGAGATGATTGTTGGTTTAACGCACACCTTTCCCTAAGCAGAATATAATACTTCCTCCGAATCTACACTGAAATTGGTAGTAAAGAATAAAAAATTGTTTTGTGTCATGACTTTTTCCACCCGTGCTTCTTAAAGGTATGAGTAAAAATAAGATTTGTGGCTATGTATTTGTTAAACAGTAAACAGCATTCTCCCATATTATAGAAGGTACAAGAACACTAAGGTAATCTCTAGCAGTATTGAATTCCGTGTAGTGTTTTAGTTCTATGTGTTTTCATAAGAGATTGTTCTGTCGCAGATTAGAGTGGCAACCTCTGCCACAGACTCCTAAAAAGGATAAGAAGTGCCACAGACTCACGCCCACAAATCTAAAAGGCCAGGGGCTATGATGGGTATGAAGGTCAAGCCAGTTTGTTAAAAACTCTGAACTTAGAGCCAGAGAACCTGCTACCAATGCAGTGTTGTCTGACAGCTTCTTTGACATTAACGTTGTAATCTCTGGTTTGTGGTTTCCTCACTAGAAAAGTGATGAAGAGTTAAAGTTGATTCTCAAGGTACTGTCTAGTGCTAAATGTCTATGATTCGGGCACTTCAGAAAACCTGTTTTCATTCCAAATCCACAAAGTGGATTTACAAAGATGAGATCCCTTGGGAGGTTGCAGGGGCCAAACTAGACTTAATGAAATTTCCATAGAACCGCATGTTTCAGGGTCCTGTAAGATCCAGTTCATAGGTGGATCTTCTGGGTTAGCAGTGGTCTGTTGGATCTCCCCGACCTGTTTCAAAACCATAAAGCACATGTGCCTACATGTACACCCATGGCTGATTCATGTCAATGTATGGCAAAACCCACTACAATATTATAAATTAATTAGCCTCCAATTAAAATAAATAAATGTTTAAAAAAAAACAAAAAACATAAGGCAATGCCCAGCTGCTGGAGTCATCTTCCTGTGCATGATTGCTACAGTTTCCCAACATCCTTGGAGGTTGGTCCTGTAATCTAGGGGCATTTTCACAGTGGTCAAAACAGAAGATGAAACATGTGATGCTCTAGTAGCAGCTTTGGTGTTGAACACACTCTCAACTCTCTAGGAGACTTCATTTCCAGAAAACTATCCAATACTGCAGCAATCTAGAAAGTTTAAAATAGTTTTTGTAAATATCAAAATTGATTCCCAGATGATGGTTCCTTGTTGGGAAAAGTCATGCTACAATTCCTTTTTCTTTCAACCTTAAGCTGTAAATTAAGTCTTTCAGATGGAAGAAAGAGAGTTCTAGAAGAGGGAAGTATTTCAGTGCAATTGTGTAAATTTTTTTCTGTCTCATTCTTCAGGAGATCATCTAGCTCTGGCCTTAATCCATGAATTATGGGGTAACAACTTAATATGGTGGTTCTGAACTCAGACTTGTTGTTGTTCAGTCACTCAGTCATGTTCAACTCTTTGAGACCCCATGAACTGCAGCACACCAGACTTCCCTGTCTTTCACTATCTCCTAGAGTTTGCTCACACTAATGTCCATTGAGTCGGAGGTGCCATCCAGCCATCTCATTCCCTGTCGTCCCCTTCTCCTCCTTCCCTCAATCTTCCCCATCATCAGGGTCTTTTCCAATGAGTCGGCTCATTGTATCAGGTGACCAAAGTATTAGAGCTTCAGTTTCAGCACCAGTCCTTCCAATGAATATTCAAGATTGATTTCCTTTAGGATTGACTAGTTTGATCTTTTTGCTGTCCAAGGGACTCTCAAGAGTCTTCTTCAGCACCACAGTTCAAAAGCATTAAGTCAGACTGCCTGGGTTCAAACTCTTCATCTGTCACTGTCTGTTTGACCTTCAACAGGTTGCTTAGTGTCTTCAGATTTCTCATCTATCAGATGACAGTGATAAGAATTCCTACGTAATAAGGTCATTTTAAACATTCAATGAGATAAAACACTTACTAGCTGAGAACAGCACCTGATCCATAGTGTACATTTAATAAGAGTTGGTCACTGGGCTATGGAACATTTCATATTGGAAAAATAAAAACTCTTTACAGGAGACCTAGCTTCAAATAATGCATGTTTTTTTAAAATGTCAGCTTGTGGATATAATAAAAAAATTATTTTGGAAAGGAAAACTGTTTTACTTTAAAGTCTGTATAAAACATTGCAAATATTTTGTTACATCCTGTTGACAATTAGACTTCTATTTCTCACTTGCTCTATGCCATGTTCCAGTAGTTAGGATATGAGTGTATTTGCCTGCAGGAACTCATTTCTGAATTGCTTCAGGATTAAAATACCAAACACTGAAGTTTTGTTGTGTAATCTTTGTTGTCAAACAGGTGTTTCATGCAGTCTGTTTTTATCTGTCCTTCAGATATTTAGCAAGACTTCCTTTTATAATTCTTCAGGTGCACATGAAGCAAAATAGTCAATGAGAGCTCATGAGCATCAGATTGTCTCAGAACACAGACCATGGATGGAGAACAAATTAGCTTTTGGAAGCTGCAATAACTCTCCACACCTCTAGGGTGACAAGTATTGGGTTGGCCAAAAAGTTCTTTTGGGTTTTTACAGAAAACCCGAGTGACCTTTTGGCCAACCTGCTATTTGCACCCTAAACCCATGGTGCCTTGGATGAGCGTTGTATTAGTTTTAGACAAGAGAGCATTGTTGTCAAGAATGTATTTGCTATCAGTGAGTCATGGATACCCGAGTTTAGGTCATAAAATGCACAGTCCATAAGCATACAAGTCTTTTTTTGATAAATAGTATGTAATCGCTTCTCAGCCTTTTGGCTAAGATCAAGGTAGTATGGAGGCTTCCCAGGGTGACACAGTGGTAAAGAACTCACCTGCCAATGCAAGAGACGCAGGTTAATTCCCTGTGTCAGGAAGATCCCCTGGAGTAGGAAATGGCAACCCACTCCAACAGCAAATGCCAACCCACTCCAGTACTCTTGCTTAAAATATTCCACAGACAGAGGAGCCTGGTGGGCTACAATCTGTAGGGTCACAAAGAGTCGGACACAACTGAGCGACTGAGCTCACACAGGTAGTTTCTAATGTAAGCAACTACTTAAAAACAAAAAGAATGATAGTTAAGTTGGATGCTAATTGGAGCTGTTATCTCTTCATAAATGGAGATGTCCTTTACCCATCCATTCTTTAAATATCATAACTTTTATACTTTGAGTTTAGGGCAAGAAATTGTCAAAGCTTATTAGAGAGGGAAAATAAAAAGAAAGAAGTGTTCTTCAAATTTTCCAGGCTGGGTCAAAGGAGTAGAACAAAAAGAAACGCTAAAAAATGTAATTTAGGTGCAAAAAAGTTAGCAATCAAAGTCTGACGTAACCGTCATTCTTAAGTAGGAACAGTTGTCATGTAGCTGATTTTACCTCCTTTTAAGGAAATAGAGTGCCAAGAAAATAAATTTCTCTCTCTAGTAATAAATATAAATACCTCACTGGAGCCTCCCATGTTATAGCTTTTTGAAACAACTTAGTATTTCCTCAGATTTGCATTTCTCTTTTGCGTTTGATCATCAGCTCCTGTCTCATGTTTAAATTTATTTCTGTCCTTATAAATTACCACTGTGTTTTGTTTGGGGCAATGATAAAGAGAATAAATACGTAACTACTGAATATTCCCGTATTTTCCTTCAAAAATCTCAACAGTTAGGACTACTTCACGATGTCCTCTGTCCTTGTCAAAGAACCACTTCAGTTCCTTTCCCAAATCCACCTATCTCCCTCTTCTCCCCAGTGCCCTCCATTTCTAGAAAAGAAAGCAAAGGAATCAGGTTTACCCTCTTTAACCTGTGTTACACAAGTAAGTCACGGATGTCCGAGTCTTGGCCATTAAGCAGACAGCCTATAAACTTGGAAGCCTTCTGCACAGGGGACCGAGCTGTTCCCAACCAGGACAGTGTTGTCAAGACCACACAATTAGAGCTTCAGGTTTGTCAAAATAATGTTTCCCCTTGTATCAGGACTCAAAAAGAGCGACCAGCCTCCTCAGGTAGTTAACCCCCTTCCCTTTCCTTTATGAGAAAGGATGCTTTTAAAGATTGGACTCATTACGAACCCACTCACAGTGTGAATCCATGAGATCATTCAGACACCTGTGAAAGTGTGTTGCCTTGTGCTAATAACAAAACAAGTTGCCTCAAAAAGGAGGTAGAAAGGGCGAGCTTTCAGAATGCACTGCAAGCTTAAACCTAATTTCCAAATTGTTCCATGAATTCTCCCTTAACTTCAGAGGCTACACTAAAGTAACCCAGACTGTGTTTTTTCAAGGACGTCTCTAGGTGCTAATCCACTTCTGTTTTAATTCTCCGTTACTCCTGGGGGTGTCCTAGCAAGCAACACCGATTTCTCTGTTTACTCATTAAAGATGAGAACTCCACAGATTTCACATACCATGTGTCCAGAATGTTCCATTGACGACTCCTGCTGCTGTGTGATGGTGAGACGATGATTCTGGGGGGGTTTGGGTGGGGAGTGTAACTGACTTCAGTCCCAAGCTCCCCACTGACAGTATCCAAGGGAATGGTTCTCTATTCAGCTTTTTCATTCATACAGGATTTTGTTTGAAAGAAAAATGCCTTTTCTAAAAACTAGTATTTGGAAAATTCCATGTCTGATTTGACAGATAAGGCAACTGAAGACTTTCCTGCTGTTATTAAGCTCCTTGATGACAGTTCAGTTGAGTTCATTCAGTCGCTCAGTTGTGGCCGACTCTTTGTGACCCCATGAATCGCAGCACGCCAGGCCTCCCTGTCCATCACCATCTCCTGGAGTTCACTCAGACTCACCTCCATTGAGTCCGTGATGCCATCCAGCCATCTCATCCTCTGTCGTTCCCTTCTCCTCCTGCCCCCAATCCCTCCCAGCATCAGAGTCTTTTCCAATGAGTCAACTATTCATATGAGGTGGCCAAAGTACTGGAGTTTCAGCTTTAGCATTATTCCTTCCAAAGAAATCTCAGGGCTGATCTCCTTCAGAATGGACTGGTTGGATCTCCTTGCAGTCCAAGGGACTCTCAAGAGTCTTCTCCAACACCACAGCTCAAAAGCATCAATTCTTCAGTGCTCAGCTTTCTTCACAGTCCAACTCTCACATCCATACATGACCACTGGAAAAACCATAGCCTTGCCTAGACGGACCTTTGTTGGCAAAGTAATGTCTCTGCTTTTCAATATGCTGTCTAGGTTGGTCATAACTTTTCTTCCAAGGAGTAAGCTTGGAATAAGGCCCCCTTTTAATTTCATGGCTGCAGTCACCATCTGCAGTGATTTTGGAGCCCAAAAAAATAAAGTCTGACACTGTTTCCACTGTTTCCCATCTATTTCCCATGAAGTGATGGGACCAGATGCCATGATCTTCATTTTTTGAATGTTGAGCTTTAGGCCAACTTTTTCACTCTCCTCTTTCACTTTCATCAAGAGGCTCTTCAGTTCCTCCTCACTTTCTGCCATAAGGGTGGTGTCATCTGCATATCTGAGCTTATTGATATTTCTCCTGGCAATCTTGATTCCAGCTTGTGCTTCTTCCAGCCCAGTGTTTCTCATGATGTACTCTGCATATAAGTTAAATAAGCAGGGTGACAATATACAGCCTTGCAGTACTCCTTTTCCTATTTGGAACCAGTCTGTTTTTCCATGTCCAGTTCTAACTGTTGCTTCCTGACCTGCATATAGTTTTCTCAAGATGCAGGTCAGGTGGTCTGGTATTCCCATCTCTTTCAGAATTTTCCACAGTTTATTGTGATCCACACAGTCAAAGGCTTTGGCATAGTCAATAAAGCAGAAATAGATGTTTTTCTGGAACTCTCTTGCTTTTTTGATGATCCAGCAGATGTTGGCAATTTGATCTCTGGTTCCTCTGCCTTTTCTAAAACCAGCTTGAACATCTGGAAGTTCACGGTTCACATATTGCTGAAGCCTGGCTTGGAGAATTTTGAGCATTACTTTACTATCATGTGAGATGAGTGCAATTGTGCAGTAGTTTGAGTATTCTTTGGCATTGCCTTTCTTTGGGATTGGAATGAAAACTGACCTTTTCCAGTCCTGTGGCCACTGCTGAGTTTTCCAAATTTGCTGGCATATTGAGTGCAGCAGTTTCACAGCATCATCTTTTAGGATTTGAAATAGCTCTACTGGAATTCCATCACCTCCACTAGCTTTGTTCATAGTGATGCTTTCTAAGGCCCACTTAAAAAAAAAAAAGGCCCACTTGACTTCATATTCCAGGATGTCTGGCTCTAGGTGAGTGATCACACCATCGTGATTATCTTGGTATGAAGATCTTTTTTGTACAGTTCTTCTGTGTATTCTTGCCACCTCTTCTTAATATCTTCTGCTTCTGTTAGGTCCATACCATTTCTGTCCTTTATCGAGCCCATCTTTGCATGAAATGTTCCCTTGGTATCTCTAATTTTCTTGAAGAGATCTCTAGTCTTTCCCATTCTGTTGTTTTCCTCTATTTCTTTGCATTGATCACTGAGGAAGGCTTTCTTATCTCTTCTTGCTATTCTTTGGAACTCTGCATTCAGATGCTTATGTCTTTCCTTTTCTCATTTGCTTTTCGCTTCTCTTCTTTTCACAGCTATTTGTAAGGCCTCCTCAGACAGCCATTTTGATAACAGTAGGGGGACTAAAATGCCAGTCTCTTAGTATCCCAACCCACTGTTTTGTCCACTTGAAGATGACACTTCCATACTTTTCATTTATAGGCCGGATATGAACCGTTTCCAAAGCTTTTTACCTTGTAAACTCTTCAAGAATTATATTAACTAAAACTTTTCAGATGGAGCTCACAGGCCCACTCACTACTGTGTGCCGCCTACAGTATTTGGTCCACTGCACTGGATAGTCTCCATCCTTCTCAGGAGAAACTGGTCAAAATATGAATGTGTTAAATAGCCTTGTGAAAGTTAAAATTATATCCCATTTCACACACTGGTTTCCAGACCATGGAACAGATCTGACTAAGTGAACCTTAAACACTTCATCAACATACTTTTGGTCACCCCTCCCTCCATTTTTAACAAGTACCACAGCCTGTATAATTCAAAACAGTGCAAAAATAATGTCCTGTTTTATCCTCTGATGCTGTCACACGTTACCTCTTTGCCAGTGGAAATACTAAAAGGCATGCTTTAAAAGCCAAAGGATATTTTTTGAAAGGAAAAACAAAATCCATGTCTGCTCCATGGTAAAGAAACCATCCCTCTGGAAATAAATCCACTCACACATGCCAGTTGAGTCATTTCATCTGAGGCCCCAGTGAAAAAGCAGTCTTTTCTCTGCCTGTCACCCTCAGAGGCCTGATTCATCTCACATAGGTTTGCTACATAGGACTTCCAAAGGACTTGTAACCAGACGATCAAAAACATCACTTGCAAAGAATTCTAGTTCTAAAACTCTGTCTCACCATGTCATGGGTAAATTTTATCAGTAAGTTTCTATAACTTATCATGATTGTTAAACACACACAGTCAAAAGGCTTGTACCAAAATGAACCCATGTTTCCCAGGCTGTATACACAAAACCAAAAAGTGGGCACTGAGGTTATGGACCTTCTCTAAGTCATGCCCTTGTTCATCCACTCATTTAAAGTTGAAGGCTGATTATTGCCTGGTACTGTTGACGTCATTAGCTTTCACAGGGTTTTCCCTGCTTCAATGTGACAGGGAACAGACTCAATAAGCAGTTGAATCTAGACATGAATATTTGGTTTTATTCCCCAGGTCACCCTCCAGAAAAACTTAGTATTGAGGCTGCCTCTGCTGAGTCTGTGTTACCTCTGAATGCTATCTATTGGAAAACTGCCAGAATCAGTTTTCCTTGACCCTTTGCCACTGAAGGCATTCCATTCTTTTTTTTTTTTTTTTTGGTACTAGAGCGTAGTTAATTTACAATCTTGTGTTAGTTTCAGGTGTACAGCCTAGTGATTCATTTATACATATGCATTTGTTCATTCTTTTTCAGATTCTTTTTCCATGTAGGTTATTAGGGAATATTGAATAGAGTTCCCTGTGCTATATGGTAGATCCTTGTTGATTATCTATTTTATGTATATTAATAGTAGTTGTGTGTATGTTAATCCCAAACTCCTAATTTTTCAGTCCCCCAACATTCATTCCCCCTTTGGTAAGTTTGTTTTCAAACTCTGTGAGTTTGTTTCTCTTTCATAAATAAATTCATTTATATCATTTTTAAAAATTAATTTCTACAAATGAGTGTTATCATACAATATTTGTCTTTCTCTGTCTGACTTTACTTAGCATGGTAATCTCTAGGTTTATCCATGTTGCCACAAATGGCATTCTTTTGTTCTTTTCTGTGGCAAGTAATATTCCATTGTATATATGAACCACATCTTCTTTATCCATTCCTTTTCAACTCTTTGTTTACTGTAAATGTTTTTTTTTTTTTTTTCTGAGTCACATTTGCAGCACTTAGACTGTCAGTGGAAAGATGGGTACGGAGAAAATAAAATACTCAATGAAAACATTATAGCCAGTCTTGTTGAAAAGAGTAGAAAGAAAGAACCAAAAACGAATGGAGAAAGAAGATTAAGTCCAGCTAGAAGAAAGCAAGAGCCAGCTAGGAAGGTCAGGCGCTCACAGCCTGAGCTCAGGGAGGAACCAGGGACACACACGTCCTGCTGGGTGTCTTGGGGACGCCCGCGGGGCCACCTGGGTCATGGTTCCTGTGACGTGCAAGGGAAGATGGAGAGGGGAGAGGCCAAGTGTGAGGAGCCTGGGAGGGGATTGAGGATGAAGGAGGCAGGGGAGGGAAAGGTCAGAGGGTAGAAGCCTCAGAGCTTGTGGTGGGGGCTGCCAGCCCTGACCTGGCCCCGTGGTGGCAGTATAGAGGAGCTGCCTTAGCTGGTGTAGAGAGACGGAGCCTTCAGAGAGGGGGAAGCGTGTTGGCAGAGGACGTGGTTAGGCCCGGCTGGACTCGCTCCATTGGTGGTACCCAAGGATTAGTTGCGGAAATGATGCTGAAGCTTGCAGGGCAGGTCTTGATTAGATAGAACAAGCAGGGAGTCATCAGCACACAGGAGATAAGATGACCTAGCATGTAGAGCAGTGAACTACAGGCTGAAACCTCGGGAAATACCAGCCAGCCTTTCAGGGAAGAGCGGTGCAGCTCTGCAAACACAGAAGACAGAATAGATGGTGTGGGAGGTAACATACAACATATAGCATGGGGCCGGCACAGCAGCCCAGAGAATGGAGAGTTTCACACAAAGGGGAATGATGGGTGTTGCAAACACACCAGGGAGGTCCAAAGGGATAAGGATTGTAAAACATCTTGTCGTCTGGTCCACCGGGAGGTGGTCAGTGAACTCAGAGAATCAAACTTCTCCTTAAAGTGCACGAGGAGGAAAAACTTGGAGAGAAACGTTGCCGAGTGCACCCCTTTCCAAAGGCTCTGAGACACCCTGATCTTTTGGAGTGAAGACTCAAGATGAGGGAAGCCGGGGTTTCCTTTCTGATTTAATCAAATTATTCAATTTCTAAAACAAGATGAAATCCAGCCCTTGTAAATCCTAGCCAAATATATTAGCTACCTGGACAATATTTAAGAATTGTCTCCTTCACTCCACCCCAGCCTCTTCAAATCAATAATAATATGAAAACTAAAGTCACGACATTTTTGCTACCCCTTGCTTATCTGAAAAATGTCGTAATTTCCCTACATCTGATTGAAATTAAAAGAGTCTGACAGGACTGAGCGACTAACACTTTCACTTTCATGCCTGGGAGCATCTGCTCCTAAGCAGAAAATATATTTCATTGCTACTTTTTTGTATTAAAAAAAAAAAGCACAGAAACTTTTAATTTACCAATATCATAAGTAATAGTCGAATAATAACTCCATGTGTTTCATTCTAAATAGATGCGGTGTAGCCATATTTAAAGATGACACACAAATTCTAATAACATGCTTTCCTCATATAAAGCCGACTTTGAAGAAGCAGCATGGGAGAGGGAAGAAAATCACACTGGAATTAGACCTGGATGAATCCTGGTTTTATAACATATGACCATGAAATATTTGGCAAGTTTCTCAGTCTCTCTGGGGCTTCCCTTGTGGCTCAGCTGGTAAAGAATCCACCTGCAATGCAGGAGACCTGGATTCGATCCCTGGGTTGGGAAGATCCCCTGGAGAAGGGAAAGGCTACCCACTCCAGTATTCTGGCCTGGAGAATTCCATGGACTGTACAGTCCATAACATCGCAAAGAGTCGAACATGACTGAGCGACTTTCACTTCAGTCTCTCTGAGCTTCAGTTTCTTCATCTGTTAAGATGGGATTCACAACATACCTATACCTGTTACTTTAGGGTTCAGTACTTTCTGCTGCTGCTGCTAAGTCGCTTCAGTCGTGTCTGACTCTGTGTGACCCCATAGACGGCAGCCCACCAGGCTCCCCCGTCCCTGGGATTCTCCAGGCAAGAACACTGGAGTGGGTTGCCATTTCCTTCTCCAATGCATGAAAGTGAAAAGTGAAAAGTGAAGTCGCAGCCTACCAAGCTCCTCCATCCATGGAATTTTCCAGGCAAGAGAACTGGAGTGGGTTGCCATTGCCTTCTCAGTACTTTCTAAGGAATCCCTAAATAATCGTTTATTGATAGATATTAGTTGCAAGTCTCAGGCTGACAGGAAATTTTCAGATTTCGTAGAATTTGGCCACTGTGTGCTTAGTGTGTTCTATTTGTATCTCAGTTAATGCAACAGAACCTATTTTCTACATTGGGTATCCCTGGTCCTTTCTCTTCAACTCTCGTATAAAGGAGTACAGATAGAACTCAATATTCCCTGAGTTCTATAGAGCAGGGACCACACACTCATTGATACCCAGAGTGTTCTAAGTTCATCATATTCTGAGATTAAGTAAGTCTCCCCAAAGATCAGGATTATCACCTTCAATCGTAGTTGTTAATCCCACACAGAGTCACACACACAGTAACTGGAAAATCCCTGGGAAGGATTGAATGCTATGGATGGGTAAGGGACAGCTAGCAGATGTTTTTCGGAGTATCAGCTGCTGGTGTTTTAACCTTTTCATTCTGCTTTTTATAATAGACACACACGTTAACTAAAACGAGAAGCCTAACTCCAACTTAACTGAAGCATTTAAGGACATGGGTGATTACATGCCATTTTAATAACAGTGTCTACTAACTCAATAAAAGTCCAGTTGGTCTTTTCACATCCTAGATACTTGCTTTCCCACAGAAGCATCCACTAACTTAATTATGACTTACAGCGAAAATTATAGTAGGCTGAAGGAAGAGCTTAAAATAGGGGTTTCAATCAACCTGAGAACTGAAGTCGAGGATTCTAATGATTGGCATATATTATATAAAATACATCTAAATATTCAGTTCTGTAATTCTTTTAATTTTAAGGGGGAAAAAAAGAAACTATATATATGCCAAATAGGAGGCTTCAGTTATTTAACTAAACATAAGCTAACATAGTAGATCCAGATTTTAACCAGGTAATAACTTGGTAAATGCAGTTGGCATCCTAAACCAATTGAATGTCCATAAACCTAAAATACATGGAAATAAAAATAAAAATGTAATACCAATAGAAATAAATAAAGTAAAATAAAAATTTAATACTAATAGAAATAAATATTTAATACCGATAGAAACAAAAATTTAATACCAATAGAAAAAGAGAGTTTTGAAAAAAAAAAAGAGAGTTTTGGAAACCTATCTTTTCAAACAGAAGCAGGTGTAGAGAGAAATTGGTAAGAAAGAGACCAAGTGTGAGAAGATGAAGTGATTTTGTCTTTACCTCGCAGCAAAAGAAGTAATTAACATACAGCCCAAACTGGCACTGAAATCCTTTGAGATCCACTTTCTCAATGGCTCTTTGAACACATTTTAAGGAAAAAAAAAAAAAAATCCTGCCTGTTGGTAGTCTAAAATCTTTTCTAATTAATTTATTCTAAGAATGTATCTTCAGGCCATATTACCCCAGCATAGACATATTAAGAGTTCAAACAGCTTATCATTGGGAAGAACAACTATAATGTTAATAGGATTATGCCTGACCCTTTTTTTAAGACTAAAATACTCCTAAGTTAAAGTGACTTAGAGTGAGAAGTATCCAGAACACTTCCTAAGTAACAAAAAGGAAAGTGAAGTCGCTCAGTCGTGTCTGACTCTTTACAACCCCATGGACTGTAGCCTATCAAGCTCCTCCATCCATGGGATTTTCCAGGCAAGAGTGCTGGAGTGGATTGCCATTTCCTTCTCCAGGGGATCTTCCCGACCCAGGAATCGAATCTGGGTCTCCCGCATTGCAGGCGGACGCTTTACCATCTGAGTACACACCTCAATGGCACCCCACTCCAGTACTCTTGCCTGGAATATCCCACGGACAGAGAAGCCTGGTAGGCTGCAATCCATGGGGTCGCAAAGAGTCGGACACGACTGAGGACTTCACTTTCATTTTTCACTTTCATGCACTGGAGAAGGAAATGGCAACCCACTCCAGTGTTCTTGCCTGGAGAATCCCAGGGACGGCGGAGCCTGGTGGACTGCGGTCTATGGGGTCACACACAGTCGGACACGACTGAAGAAGCGACTTAGCCCAAGATTGAATTTATCGCTTTTGAGTTTATTTCACTCACAGAAAATTTGATGACCTTTTAAAAGTCCTTAGAAAATGTAATTATGTAAACCCCATATATATGGATAGTTTTTTTTTTCCAAATAAGGATAAACTCAGAAACTTTCTCCTTTTTTTAAAAATTCTGAGTTGATGAAAACATTGTTTATAAAGGCAACACTGCCCTCTAGCGGACAGAGTGTTAGTAGCAGATTATTTTACTTTTGACAGGTTTTAACTCAATGAAATAAAAGCTTAAGCCAGATGAAACATTTATTTTATAATATTTGATACCTTATTATGAAAAATAGGAGGAGTAATTCTAGGGGCAGTGTTTTTTGGGGACAAGTCTTGTATAACCTTTCCAGACACATTTCTAACCACCATTCCCATCCTCACCACACCCCATTCAAAACCAAGTCGTTTCACCGGAGTTTAGAAAGGAAGGAGATGAGGTTCATGTCATAGGTTTGATTATAACTGGATCCGTATTTGTCTGAAATGGTAGAGGGTATATGGTTATGCCCCTTCCGCTCCCGTTTCTCTTCCTTTGTATACTCTTTCCTAAGCAATGCATCGGTGCTTCGCCCCTTTCCCAATCCGCTTCTCCCCAAAGTTGTCTTTGCTGGTGGAAGCAAAGCCTCCCAGGGAGGCTCCTTGCAGTAGCGACGACTGTTCTGTAGTCACGAGTGGCATCACCTCTTCTTTCCCTTGTCAGGCTTTGTCAGAGCTTCTAGAACAGCTCCTTTCTCCCTGGCAGTCTCACGTCCCAGGGAGCTGAGAAGTTGTTCCTGGCCAATATCTATTGCATATTCAGTCCTCCTGGCAATACCTCCTAGAGACTGAGAGCTGTGATGAGAGGATTTGCAATAAGAGGTTTTACCCTTTCCAAACGCTGAAGAGCAACCCATTTAGTAAATACCTGAAAAGGTAAAATACCACGATTCATTCCTCTGTATCAAGAAAAGAAACTCTGCACAGCAAAAATGAGTGTGAAACCAGGCGGAAGGCAGGAGTTCCAGGGCTAGGCTTGATATGTTTTAGTTGTGGGTAGTCACTAAGTCAACCTCGGCGAGTACGTCCTCTTGACTCATGGGAATGATTAATTAAAAAAAAAAAAAAACACCTGCTTACTTTCCAAGACTGTTGTGAAGAAGAAATGGGTTGTATAATGACAGCAAGGTGTAAGGGTTTATTCTCTCAAGTTGAAAGGGAAAACTTGGGTAAATATGCAGTCATTTAAATTGTAATTTAAGTATGCAGTCAGTTTGCCTTTCCACTGATGGACAGGGAATCCTGGCATGCTGCAATCCATGGGGACGCAAAGAGTCAGATGCAATTGAGCGACTGAACTGAACTGAACTGAATTAAGCATGTGTAATAATTTGCCTTTTTGCTACAAGTGTTTAGTCTTTGTTCCCACTGTGAGTAAGGAAAGTAAAGCTTGGAAAGCCAAGATCATCTTAAAGGAGATCTGAGATTTGGATTCCACCTCATTGTTTTCTTGGCTCGTCACCTAATCACACCTCACTGCCTGTTCTAATTTATCGCTCCCATCTTGAAACATCTGATCTGTCCACTTTGTTCGATGTTGATGTCATGCCTTTTCACAACTCTACACAGCTCTTCCCCCTCTGCTTGGAATTCCCTTTGCCTCGGTCTCCATCTGACAAACACATCTAACTCAGCTCTCAGTACGGTGTTCTATGATGCCTATTTACCTGTCGCAACGCCTCAGTTTCAGAGCCTCTGTCTTGCCCATCTTGACTTTCCATCTCAGACGCTCTTGCATAAATCAACTGTCTCATACACATTTGTAAATTGTCTTTGACTCCTAAGTAAAGCTGTAGTATTGATTTACCATGATGTTTCGACTGAGAAAAATAAAACATTTAAAGAATAACTTACCAATTCTTTTCCATATCCTGAAGGAACTTGATTCCATTTTTGCACTAGGAAATTTGAGGTAGAACTGTTACATATAAAGGAAAAGCTGATGGTAAAATGTGAGAATATCAAAATAATGAGTTCCTTTTACCAATGACTGATTCTTTCTTGAGCCTTGATGTCATACTGTATTAAGTTGAAACATCTAATAAATTCCTCAGTTGATGGTTTGTGTAAAGACATATGTGGTTTTGTCCTCAGCCTTTATCTCAGAGTTAACAGGGCTACTATAAAGTTTTCATCTTGTTTACAACCATTTCAAGGATTTTCCCTAAGAACCAGTTGTTTTTCTTTAAAAAGTAGACCTTCCAAAACAGGTCCCATACATAGCCATGATGAAGAACCAGTAAGTAAACTGGATCAAGAGTAGTATGTAATATTTTCTCTACCCCACTATCCACACTCGTCAGTAAACAAACACGAAACCCACCCACACATAAAAAGGACATATTTCCTTATTTTCTAAAGTATACCAAATGTATTTCTCTTCCTAAAGTCACTATTTGAAGAAATCTCTAACGGGATTTTGTATGCTTATTTTAATATTCTTGGCATAGACTATTGGCATTTTCTCCCATAAAATATTTAAGCTTTGATCAAGACTCCCACAGTGAGCATTGTTATGCATTCTGTTCTCTGAAATGGCTTCAGTTGTTTAAAAAGTGGAAATGTTAGTTTAAAATGTTATGAGCAGTATAAAAGTGAAAAATAACATGTCTCCACGTGACCCCTCATGACTGTTTTTTTTCTCCCCTTTTAGAGCTTTTTTAAGCACATATTATACGTATATGTTGATTCACAGCAAATATGTCCTGTATTTTATTACCTTAAAAAAAACCACTGACTGTATTACTTAGACCAAGACCTAGTGAAATTTGGGACAGACATGTCTAAGACATAGATAGAAAATAGTCTAGTATCAAGTCTTCTACCATTGTCTCCATTTCTCTTCATCTTTTAAAATGACATCATCGGTAGTTCTTGATAATTGAAACTTTGAAACCAATTTTTAGAGAATGGTCCTAAAGGGGAGTTGATTAAAAAAGACACAGTGATTGCTAAAAGTCAACTTCTTTCTACAGGACTATGTTGTGTCCAATACCAGATCAAGAAATGGAGCAAGGGGCTTCCCTGGTGGTCCAGGGTTAGAAATATGACTTGCAATGCAGAGGACGCAGGTTTGATCCCTGGTCGGGAAACTAGGATCCCATGTGTCAGGGATCTAAATCCAAGTGCCGCAACAAAAGATCCCACTTGCTGCAACTAAGGCCCGACACAGCCAAAACTAAAATAAAAATGAAAAAAAGAAATGGAGCAAACGGTGAACAGTTAGGCACTTACTGAATGAATGTCTGTTATAAGTAGTTTTAGTACAAATATGTGTCCATATTTTACCATCTGTAGAAATAAAAGACACACACACAACCCAATATTTCATAATGATCACTTTAGTATGCTGGCATTTGGGATGTTTGTAAATATCACAGAAACAGATACAGGAGCCAGAATTCATGTTCAGAAACTTGTGAATCATGTGTGTGGAGTCCAGACTTGTTGCTCTACAGCGAAGACACAATGGAGAACACTTTTTTTTTTTTCCACAAATGTGGAAATTAAGGATATCTGCATTGGTGTAGCACACTCCATAGGACACAGTATGGAAATGTAACCAAAATAAATTCTTAAGGGGTTTGTTATTTAATCAGCAAAGCAACCTCATGTCCTAATATTTTTATAGTCCCCCACTGTGTGTGCACACATACATAAGAGCTCGGTGAAGCTTGGCAGAATGAGTACTAATTTTCTATTTAAATGTGATCTTTCTATTTAGAATTTACCTCCTAAATTGCAGGCTTCCCTTGTGGCTCAGCTGGTAAAGAAACCGCCTGCAATGGCGGGAGACCTGGGTTCGATCCCTGGGTTGAGAAGATCCCCTGGAGAAGGGAAAGGCTACCTGCTCCTGTATTCCAGTCTGGAGAATTCCATGAACTGTATAGTGCATGGGATGGCAGAGTCGGACACAACTAAGCAACTTTCACTTTCACCCTAAATTGCATATTTTATACATTTCCCGTCATTAGCTTCTTCCAGGAAATTTCACGCAATATTATCAGTGGTGTATTCCTACCTCCCCACCCACTTTCCCATCATTACTGGAAATATGTCAAATTCCAGAGAGGCACTCTTCCTCAAAGACACTTGGAGGAGTTAATGATGCTCTCCTCCAACACATTCCTGAGCTGCAGCCAGTTCACAATGCCCACAGGCAGCCCCCCAACCAACTGGGGGACTCTCTGAATCCCACCTCACCACTTCCTCAGGCTTCCCTACATTGAAGGCTGAGAGCAGTCAGGAATTAATTGCTGCCTCTCTGCAGGGCATGCCTCAGTTTTCTGGATGTTTGAGTGACACTTGGCTAGAATTCCCTGGGCCACACCACCTTTGTGAGAGGTTTTCTACACCAATAAAATCTGCCACTTTCCCTAGAAGTTGATAGAGAAGAACTGAATTTATTTCATTATGACAGTTTTCACTTAGGTGTCCTTTTTCTGACTGAAGAATTCTTTTAATTCCTATAGGTTTCTCTTTTCTCCAGATCATCCACTTTTTTTTTTTTTTGAGGATTACATTTTTTAATTGTATTTGATCCACAATGTTGTGCTGAATTCTGCTGTACAGCAAAGTGATTTATACACACACACACACACACACACACACAGATGCAGGAGACATAGATTCGATCCCTAGGTCAGGAAGATCCCCTGGAGAAGGAAATGGCAACCCACTCCAGTATTCTTGCCTGGAGAATTCCACCGACAGAGGAGCCTGGCTGGCTCCAGGCTGTGAGGTTGCAAAGAGCTGGACACAACTGAGCGGCTGGTCATGCACGCAAACCCGTACATATACATTCTTTTTCGTATTCTTTTCCATTATCGTTTATCTCCGGGTATTGAAAGTTCTCTCTGACTGAATTTTCCATCTAGTCTCACTTTCATTTGTAGATTGACTCCTTTGCCTTCAAATCTTTGCTACATTCTCCCACCCTCACCCTGGCACCTGAGAATGAATTAATGAGATATTGTCTCAGTCTCCTTCCCCAGATGTTCCAGATTAACAACAGCTAATTACTGGAAGCCTTCATGCACTAAGCTACCACCGTATTTAGTGACACTTTTCTGCATTCGCATAAGCAGTCTATTACCGTAGTGTCTATCAGAGAGCATGGTTCATAATAACAGATACAGGCACTCAATAAGTTACAGGGTTGTTCAGGAGAATTGAGTTCAATTTACAAACATACTGCATATTTAGTGCCTGCCTTTGGGCCAACTGAATTTCACTGGTGGCTAAGAGCTTGCCTGCAAAGCAGGAGACCCAGGTTCGTTCCCTGAGTCAGGAAGATCCCCTGGAGAAGGGAATGGCAACCCACTCCAGTATTCTTGCCTGGAGAATCCCATGGACAGAGGAGCCTGGCGGGCTATAGTCCATGGGGTCACAAAGAGTCGGAGACAATGGAGTGACTAACAGACAGCCCTGTGCCTCTCGTTGCTCATCTATAAAATGGGGATAGTAAAATTAAAGGTAAAACGACAGTGGCTGGCACATAATAGGCACTAGAAAATAATGGTTTCTATGTCCCCTTATTGAATAAATAATGACTGAACGACTGAGCGAGATTTCATCCCAACTTCCTTTGCTCTCTGATAGGCTCTTGTGAAGCTTCTTGGCTTCTAGACAGAGGGGATCAATTGGCTGATTCAATAGCTTGACTTTTCCAAGGCCACTGAGTTATTCTGTCCACCCTGCTTCTTCCTGTTTGCCCATAACCTCCCCATCACATCGTCTACACCTAGAACCACGACGCTGCTTGGCTAGTTTACCTGAATCAGCGAATTCTTATTCTTGTGCTGGGTTACTAAAGCCCCTGGGATTATCCTAGTTCCTGTCAGTTCAGGCCAGTCCCTCAGTTAACTGTTTGAATCACAACAAACTCTGGAAAATTCTTAAAGAGATGGGATACCTGACCTGCTTCCTGAGAAACCTGTATGCGGGTCAATAAGCGACAGTTAGGACCAGACATGGAAAAACGGACAGGTTCCAAATTGGGAAAGGAGTACGTCAAGGCTGTATATTGTCACCCTGCTTATTTAACTTATGTGCAGAGTACATCATGCAAAACGCCAGGCTGGATGAAGCACAAGCTGGAATCAAGATTGCTGGGAGAAATATCAATAACCTAGTTCCTATAATCCTATAGAATTCCCAAATTTATGTCCCAGAGACACAGAAAGGCCTCCCACCCAATGCTCTCCTATTCAAACCCTCAGAGTGACTGGCTTTCCCTCTAGGATTATTGTAGGTTTGCTTGAAGAGATAAAAGGGTAAAGAAAATGTCAAATACAAATGCTGTCTCAAACTTAAGTGGATAGAGGAATGATGGGAAGAGTCACAGAAAGCCTGGTCTGCAGAGCTATCAAGCGGGGAGAATCAGCTGAAATCAAATTAAGAATAGAACTAACCACAAGTCAAAATAGCATTGCTCCAAAGAGTAATATAATGACATATATCGAATTTTGAGGCATATAATCACATAGGGTGTCGTAAAGATTTTAAGTAATTCAAATTTTGCAAGGGTGAAGTCAGAAGGTGTGACAGCACCCATTCTTGAGATTATGGCTTGCTTTATTAAATGATAATTCTCTTTCCCTTCGTTGACGTGGGCTTGCCTGTCATTTAAAAATGGTGCTTCTTCTTTTGTACTCTGAATACGCTCGCATAGTTGACAATAAAATTCTTCCATGAAGTGTTGTCCTAGAACTTTTTTTTTTCTTTTCTTTAAATAATTGGTTTTCCCTTGACAAAATAAAGTGTTATACTACATTACAGCCTCACTGTTAGGAATGAAGAAAGAGGGGAAAATGCAGGAAGACCCACACATACCACAAAGATGGAGAGTATCCAGGTCCTAGAGGAATGGTGAGTGATTTGTGCTGTAATTGTGTCTTGCGTGTCTGTGCTGTTTACCTCTTTCCAGGGCTTAAACATCGCCTCTTGCTTCCTGGTACTTCTGAAAATGGTTTTGGGAAATGAATGCCCGCTCTGTCTGGCAGATCTTGTTTTGCGCTTGCAACTCCTTTTTATCACTCTTTCTGTTAGCTCTGTTCAACTATTGGCTAAAACATTGTTTGAGTTTATCCTTCTCTTTCCAAAAATAATGATTGCTACATGAATTAACCATGCCCCCCCCAAAAAACTGCCCTAATTCTTTAGTCCCCTTTTCTAAGAATTTTTTAAGTCATTCTCTTTATAGGTGTAGAGTCTAAAACAAAAATGATATATGAAATTACCTAAGTCAGACAAGGCACCTAGCTGGTCCTTGGTCCCATTTCCGTTGGAACAGACTCTAACCAAGTATTTTCTCCAAAATGAGAAGTCGAAACCCAGCATCTACAGAACAGAATTGAAGCACAAGTAGATTATTTGTATAATGACAGGTGCTTTCTTTTTCTGCTGCTCAGGGTTTTAATGTTGAGGCTTCATAGTGATTTTTCTGTCTTTTAAAT
Organism: Oryx dammah; assembly: GCF_014754425.2. Lineage (NCBI taxonomy): Eukaryota > Metazoa > Chordata > Mammalia > Artiodactyla > Bovidae > Oryx > Oryx dammah. Next base: position 76,635,723 of record NW_024070188.1, on the reverse strand, counting down.
TTTTTTAAACCAATGAGGAAGTTCAGACATCTTGGAATAATAGTAAATCAACTTAAAATATTTGGTCCAAAAGGTAAGGAAAAAATAAATATGACTACTTTTCTGACCAAAGGTATTTTAGGTTGGAAAATTATTAAATATACCAAGGCATAGGAAAGCAAAAGCAGGATCAATTTAGCCACAAAATTATCTTTGCTTCTCTCCTTTACTTCTTTGATGTGTAGGCAAAGGAGGTTTTGCAGGGAAATAGTTGCTAAAAAACCTGAATACAGATATCTAAAAAGTCCCTGATGTCATTGTAAATGGTCTGTGCTTTTTAATTGTCATTGCTGTTATTCAGTCTCTCAGTCATGTGTGACTCTGCGGACCCCATGAGCTGCAGCTTGCCAGGCCTCCCTGTCCATCACCATCTCCTGGAGCTTGCTCAAACTCATGTCCATTGAGTTGGTAATGCCATCCAACCATCTCATCCTCTGCCATCCCCTTCTCCTGCCTTCAGTCTTTCCCAGCATCAGGGTCTTTTCCAATGAGTCAGCTCTTCACATGAGGTGGCCAAAGTACTGGAGCTTCAGCTTCAGCATCAGTCCTTCCAATGAATATTCAGGGCTGATTTCCTTTAGCATTGACTGATTTGATCTCCTTGTGGTCCAAGGGACTGTCAAGAGTCTTCTCTAACACCACAGTTCAAAAGCTGTGGTAACTCCATTCAGTGGTAACAATTCACTCATAATATTTACCAGAATAATTCTTAACGTTTAGGTAAATATGTGAAAGGGCACCTGATGTGTTCTTATTTTTTGATTCGGTGAAAAGTGAAAATACAGCGACCAGAGATGAAAAGAGAAACTGTATCTTACGGCTTGGAAACTAAGATCTACATCAGATGCAAACAAGAAAGTTCAGTTTGCCTTTCAAAGTAATGTAATAGATTTGCAGTAGATTGTTACAGTTCAAAAATGTCCAAGCTTCATTAGGAATCTTTGATGACCATTCTAAAGGAAATCAGTCCTGAATATTCATTGGAACGACTGATGCTGAAACTGAAGCTCCAATACTTGGGCCACCTGAGGGGAAGAACTGACTCATTAGAAAAGACCCTGATGCTGGGAAGGATTGAAGGCAGGAGGAGAAGGGGACGGCAGAGGACGAGATGGTTGGATGGTATCACCGACTCGATGGACATGAGTTTGAGCAAGCTCTGGGAGTTGGTGATAGTCAGGGAATCTTGGCGTGCAAGATTCCCTGATGTTGACCAACTGATGTTGACTATGTGCGCAGTATGTGTCGATCCTTGCTATTTGAATGCTTGGCTCCCAAACACAGAGCTTATACCTACAATAACTTTTGTCAAGACTCAGAAATAGCTAGCCCAGTCCTGGCAGATGTTTGCCAGGTCAGGCTGGACTGAGTCTATATGACCACTAGATGGCACCATTTCTATCTACTTCTCATCCCTGCAACCAAAGTTGCTTTTGATAATGGCCCCCTTCTGTCTCTGCAGCCAAAACCCCACTTCAGATGAAGTCTTGTCCTGGTCTCAAAATTTTGACAAGATGATGAAGGCCCCGGCAGGAAGAAACCTCTTCAGGGAGTTCCTGCGAACAGAATACAGTGAGGAGAACCTACTTTTCTGGCTTGCCTGTGAAGACTTAAAGAAAGAGCAGAACAAAAAAGTAATCGAAGAAAAGGCCAGGATGATATATGATGATTACATTTCTATACTCTCACCAAAAGAGGTAAAAATCTGTAAAGGATTGATGTGGGCTACTTAAGACCAAGGATGAACCTAAAAGGACCTCTGTCCGAATTGAGTAATGCATTGGGTGTGGAGAGGCTAGAAGATTTATCTGGGTAGATAATCTAGATTCCATTCTAAGAATCTACCTGAGCAAGTGTTTCAAGGTTAGGTTTTCCCACTGTGCTTTGATCATTTATCTCTGGCTGACTCCTGTGATAGTGACTTGCTTTTCAGAACTAACCTTGGGAAGCCTGGTAAAGACAATTGGCCGAGTTCAACTAAAATGGAAAAGAACTTACATTGGGGCAGTGTTTCTCAAAGTGTGATCCTCAGATCACCTGCCTGAGAATCTCCTAGAGCATTTGTTTGAAAAGCAAGTTCTCGAGGCCGAGTCAGAACTTCTGAACCTGAATTTTGGAAAATAGAGCCCAGAAATCTGTACCTTTAATTAGTTTCCCACATACCTACTGTTTGAAAACCTCTGGTCTGGGGAGGGGTGGGAATGTTGATGCTTCAAAAAAGCATGTTGATGTTAATGCTTATATTAGAATTTTTATAGAACTGAAAAATGACCATTTGTGACCCACTGGGCTTCCCTCGTGGCTCAGCAGTAAAGAATCCTCCTGCAATTCAGGAGACACAGGAGACGCAGGGTTGGTCCCTGGGTCAAGAAGATTCCCTGGAGGAGGAAATGGCAACCCACTCCAGTATTCTTGCCGGGGAAATCCCATGGACAGAGGAGCCTGGAGGCTACAGTCCAAGGGGTTGAAAAGAGTCGGACACGACTGAGTGACTGAGTGTCTGAGCCTGCATCCATCTCCCCATTACTCTTCTTGGGGGAGAGATGCGTAATGGTAATCATTTTACTTGTTCTCGTTTTCCTGTTACTGGTAAGTGCAAGCTGTTCTTCCCATCGCTAGAATGTTCCTAATAAATAGGGAACATTTCAAACAACCAGTTTAATACCTTTCCATTAACTTTTTAAAAATCAATTTGCTCCCGAGAAAGGGTCCAGCTCCCAGAGTTACAAGCACTTGGGTGGGGAGCGGCTCATAGTTGCCCAGCCTCTGAAGTGCTGAGTAAGTGAGTTCCACCAGGGCTTTTAAGAGTGCTAATTTAGAGTTTCCTGGAATGCCTTCTCTTCTGCATGTCACCCTCTTCTTTTCTTTTCTGTCTCTCTTAATCCACTGTGATTTCACCTGTCCATGTAAATGTTCTGACCTGGTACTTTCTGCCCCCAGACTCTATCCTTCACTCCCCTCTCCTGCACACAGACATTTATTATGTTCCCTGGAAACAGGCCATGTGCATCGACCTGCTACCACATTTGATGTGCCCCAACCTGTCTTACACTCCTTACCTTGAAATCTGTAAGATGAGTTGTGTCTACTCTGGGCTTCCCTCATAGCTCAGTTGGTAAAGAATCTGCCTGCAATGCAAGAGACCCTGGTTCAGTCCCTGGGTTGGGAAGGTCCCCTGGAGAAGGGAAAGGCTACCCACTCCAGTATTCTGGCCTGGAGAATTCCATGGACTGTATAGTCCATGGGGTCACAAAGAGTTGGACACGACTGCGCGACTTTCACTTTCACTGTGTCTATTGACTGTATTTGGAATATTATATAAGCCATTTCACTTCCCATCAAGTATTCCTAAGTAATTGTTTTTTAATGTATCAGCCATTCTATAAGTGCCATTGGTATTCCAGAGTACCTCAGTATTATTGTCTCTGCAAAATGAGAAACCTTGGATTGTATATACAAAAGATTGTCTTCCTTTTTTATTTCCTGCATTAAGGTAAAAAAAAGGTAGTCATAGAAACCAGGTGGGGATGATTTTTTTCTATAGCCTCCATACATGTATTACTGATGCCACTTTGTATTTCTAACACCATTAAAATTCTGCATCCTAAAAATACATTCTCCAAGTTTCTGGTCTCTTTAGAACATCATCATCTCATCAGTTCTACCTGAATTTTACTAGTGTATTAATGTCAACTTCACAGATCCCTGACTATATAGTAGTAAGAACACTAAATTAACACTCCGATGGATAGGATTCTAGTCCTGACTCAGCTCCAACTTAATTGTGTGGCCTGGGATAAGTTAATTCACTTTTATCTGGGCCTCTGTGTTCAGCTGATTTGTTTACCAAACTGAAAGTATAAAGGGGCACAGAGGATAGTGAACCAAATCCAGAATGACAGCTGTTAAGGCCCTTGTGTCCCAGCAAATGACATGGTCAGTTTCTCCTCATCTTGGGTGTCCCTGGTGGCTCAGGTGGTAATGAATCTGCCTGCAATCCAGGAGACTCAGGTTCGATCTCTGGGTCAAGAAGATCCCCTGGAGACGGAAATGGCAGCCCACTCCAGTATTCTTGTCTGGGAAATCCCATGGACAGAGGAGCCTGGTGGACTACAGTCCATGGGGTCACAAAGAGTCGGACACGACTGTGAGACTAACGCATACACACCATGATCCTCCCTTTTGCACCCAGATTCAACCTCAAAATCTCTCTTAACACAGTCTGCACAGCAGCCACTGCAAACTAAATGGAGTCGGGAATCTATCTCCTACTTTGGAGCTAGATAATTAGTCCCTACCTCTGAAACTCTAAAACGGTTTCTACTTAGAATATTTTTTAAAGACCGTGAACATTTGAATCATTTGTAAAATGGTAGTAACTAAATAGCTGCAAGTTGTCAGGACTTTATTCTTAACTAGAACCTTAGTTTTCTTCACCAGACTTTCATTTTACCGTAATTTGATTGGGTCATCATGGTCTCCTTTGTCAAATGTAGAAAAGTGTTAGCTGCTCAGTCATATCCAACTCTTTGCAACCCCATGGACAGTAACCTGCCAGGCTTTTCTGTTGATGGAATTTTTCAGGCAGGATTTTTGGGGTAGGTTGCCATTTCCTTCTCCAGGGGATCTTCTCAACCCAGGGACAGAACCTGGGTCTCCTGCATTGCCAACATTTCTTTACCAACTGAGCCATCAGTTCAATTCAGTTGCTCAGTTGTGTCCAACTCTTTGCAACCCCATGGACTGCAGCATGCTAGGCCTCCCTGTCCATCACCAACTCCTGGAGTTTTACCAAACTCATCTCCACTGAGTTGGTGATGCCATCCAAACATCTCATCCTCTGTCGTCCCCTTCTCCTCCCGCCTTCAATCTTTTCCAGCATCCTGGTCTTTTCCAATAAGTCAGTTCTTCGCATCAGGTGGCCAAAGTATTGGTTTCAGCTTCAACACGAGTCCTTCCAATGAACACTCAGGACTGACCTCCTTTAGGATGAACTGGTTGGATCTCCCTGCAGTCCAAGGGACTCTCAAGAGTCTTCAGGGAAGCCTATTAAATGTAGAGGAGGTCCCCATTCTTAAAATGTTATCAACATAGCATATTTCCTTCATGAAGCCAGTGTGCTGAAAATTACATTTTATTGTTTCAAGATTATGTTATATGCATTTTTGACAACCTAAACATTATCTTATAAGATAGATGTTGACAATCGGGACTCACTATATCTCTCATTTTTGGTGTAGCATCCATTTCAAGAGGGGAAATGACCACATTTTAAATTTAAAAAAATCTAAAAATGAAAAATGTCATTTCTTTCAAAAGTAAGTTTTCTTTTTATGTGAGGTCCTCAAAGGCAGCTCAAATGGAAGTAATAGAGAGGGATTTAAGACGAATAGTAGCCTGGCTATGCATTGCAGTTGCCAGTGGCAGCTCATATTAAGCACTGAAAAGATAAGCTCAGCAAAATAACTTTAATCAAACAGTCTGATTAAAAAGTTGTAACCAACTTAAGCAACATTGAGCTAATAAACAAAGAGATAATTGTAAATCCTGCAACAACTGTAAGACTTATCAGAATTACAGAAAACTATGTGTGTTCTGGGGGGAAAGCAATGGCACCCCACTCCAGTACTCTTGCCTGGAAAACGCCATGGACAGAGGAGCCTGGTGGGCTGCAGTCCATGGGGTCCCAAAGAGTTGGGCACGACTGAGCGACTTCCCTTTCCCTCCTCACTTTCATGCATTGGAGAAGGAAATGGCAGCCCACTCCAGTGTTCTTGCCTGGCGAATCCCAGGGACAGGGGAGCCTGGTGGGCTGCCGTCTATGGGGTCCGCACAGAGTCGGCCGCCTGTCGGGCCCCTTAACCTCATGACCTTTGCCACGGGCGGGACTCCTCATGCTGGCTCCAGGCCACGACTGAAGCAGCTTAGCAGCAGCAGCAGCATGTGTGTTCGGATATCTGGTGATGGTGTTGTCCTTAACCATGGCTGTAATCTAGGCCTGCCACTCAACCGTCGAACACTAAGCAACTCACTTCAGTGTTCTGGGGCCTCAGCTTCCTCATTTTATAAAATAATGGCCTGGGAAAAGCTCTGCTGCTGCTGCTGCTGCTGCTGCTGCTGCTGCTAAGTCGCTTCAGTCGTGTCCGGCTCTGTGCGACCCCATAAACGGGGGCCCACTGTCCCTGGGATTCTCCAGGCAAGAACACAGGAGTGGGTTGCCATTTCCTTCTCTAATGCATCAAAGTGAAAAGCGAAAGTGAAGTCGTTCAGTCGTGCCCAACTCTTATCGACCCCGTGGACTGCAGCCTACCAGGCTCCTCCATCCATGGGATTTTCCAGGCAGGAGTACTGGAGTGGGGTGCCATTGCCTTCTCCAGGGAAAAGCTCTAAAACCCACTAAATCTATGACTTTCAAGTTCTGCTGAATGACAGTTTTTATAGTAGTAGTTACTGTTTTCTTCTCATTTCACCCTGAACTCCTTCTATTCATAGTTGCCATCTAGGAGGAAAAAGCAAAAAGCCTATTTAAAAACCAGAATTATCTAAAAATATTGTATATGTGATAGACATGTGGTCCCATGTGTGCACACAGACAGATGCCTCTTCATGCAAAATTATGTGAATTTAACAGTTTTGATGATTTAAATCAGTTTTTCCTAACAGGACTCATTTGATTGTATCTTTCTAGTTTTCTTTGTGCATACATATTATCATTCAAAAATATGCATTGAGTACTTCCTGTGAGCAAGGTAGTGGCCTAGATGTTAGGGGTATGATGGTGAACCTTAAGGAGCTTTCATTTTAGGAAGACAGACAAATCATGTCAAAGACAAGTAATTAAAAATTGTGATAAACATTATGATGGAGTGGAGGTCAAGTGATGTCATTAGGATAAGGTTAGTCCAGTAAGGTCACTCTGAGAAGGTAAAATTCAAACTGATATGAAATCTACAGGCATTGGGTCTGACCAAAAAGGTGTTGTTATACACATGATAAATGAGTAGTAGTAGTACTATTATTACCTTCAGTTCAGTTCAGTTCAGTCGCTCAGTTGTGTCCGACTCTTTGCGACCCCATGAATCGCAGCACGCCAGGCCTCCCTGTCCATCACCAACTCCCGGAGTTCACTCAAACTCACGTCCATCGAGTCGGTGATGCCATCCAGCCATCTCTTCCTCTGTCATCCCCTTCTCCTCCTGCCCCCAATCCCTCCCAGCATCAGAGTCTTTTCCAATGAGTCAACTCTTCACATGAGGTGGCCAAAGTACTGCAGTTTCAACTTTAGCATCATTCCTTCCAAAGAACACCCAGGACTGATCTCCTTCAGAATGGACTGGTTGGATCTCCTTGCAGTCCAAGGGACTCTCAAGAGTCTTCTCCAACACCACAGTTCAAAAGCATCAATTCTTTGGTGCTCAGCTTTCTTCACAGTCCAACTCTCACATCCATACATGACCACTGGAAAAACCATAGCTTTGACTAGACGGACCTTTGTTGGCAAAGTAATGTCTCTGCTTTTGAATATGCTATCTAGGTTGGTCGTAACTTTTCTTCCAAGGAGTAAGCGTCTTTTAATTTCATGGCTGCAGTCACCATCTGCCGTGATTTTGGAGCCCAGAAAAATAAAGTCTGACACTGTTTCCACTATTTCCCCATCTATTTGCCATGAAGTGGTGGGACCAGATGCCATGATCTTCATTTTCTAAATGTTGAACTTTAAGCCAACTTTTTCACTCTCCTCTTTCACTTTCATCAAGAGGCTTTTTAGTTCCTCTTCACTTTCTGCCATAAGGGTGGTGTCATCTGCGTATCTGAGGTTATTGATATTTCTCCCGGCAATCTTGATTGCAGCTTGTGTTTCTTCCAGCCCAGCGTTTTTCATGATGTACACTGCATAGAAGTTAAATAAGCAGGGTGACAATATACAGCCTTGACGTACTCCTTTTCCTATTTGGAACCAGTCTGTTGTTCCATGTCCAGTTTTAACTGTTGCTTCCTGACATATAGGTTTCTCAAGAGGCAGGTCAGGTGGTCTGGTATTCCCATCTCTTTCAGAATTTTCCACAGTTTATTGTGATCCACACAGTCAAAGGCTTTGGCATAGTCTTACATGGGGCTTAAAGTTTGTTGTTGATAAAATGCTCTATGGATACTATTACAATATGAATCACAATAATCCTTTAGCCTCTAGGACAGATGGCACCATTTTATAGCAAAACCAATTGATTCTCGAAGAAGTAAAGCAGGGACAGTAAAATTATATCTGGTAGAGAGGGAACACAAGCCCAAGATCTTCTGTTTCCAAGTGCAGCTCTTCCAACTACAGTATGCTCGTTAGTTATTCCGTTGTCTAGTATTCTATTCATGACACAACTCTGGACTTCTATGAACCCGAACTTAGAGTTTGAGACACAGTGAGAACTAGCACCTTCATCACATGTCTGAACTGTCCCTCAGAAGCAAGATAAACTTTCCCACTGTTATATGCCACCAGGAGTATGGTTACTCCACTTTATTGTACCAACGATCTTTGCGTCAATAAATGCATTCCAACGATCAGTCTTATTTGTAATGTATAATTATTTTCCATAGAAATAACCGACCCAAAGTAATATGGCTAAAAATGCGTGTGGTAAAAAGTGTATTAAAACAGATAGGAGAATCAGATAGCCTTCAAACTTACAAAATTTTACATGAGAAGACCAAAGTTAGTTAAAATTATAAAGAACATCTCCGGTAGCAGAAACTATAGTTGGTAAAAATTTAACATGAACTTACAAAGGAAAAAAATTTAATCAGTATTTTACTTAGAAAAAAATAGTAAATAAAGCAGCTTCAGTAAAACTAAAAATGAAAAAATGTGGGAAAATTAAATCATGGTATATAAAAAAAATGTTCAAGGAATTAACTTAGGAGGGTCTTTATGAGGATAAAAGACTTTCGGTGGTAATTCATCATTTTCAGTATAATTCCACCAAAACAATGTCCCAAGAATCAAAATTTTCATTGCATCTCTATTGCCAAAAGGGGAAGTCAGGCTCAAAACTTGGTGTGCTGCCTTTTGGCCATATCCACGTACTTCTCGTGAATTAGCTCCATGCATAGTATATAATTCAGTTTGACCCAGGTTTCCCCCAGTCACACAAACAAGATTTCTGTTTTCATTCTCCCCATTTTACCCCCACACTCTCGTTGAACCTTTAGCTTTCATTTCATTTTCCTCCCAGCTAGTTTGTGGAGTTGCTGCTCCTGCTCCTGCTACTGCGAAGTCTCTTCAGTCATGTCCGACTCTGTGCGACCCCATAGACGGCAGCCCACCAGGCTCCCCCATCCCTGGGATTCTCCAGGCAAGAACACTGGAGTGGGTTGCCATTTCCTTCTCCAATGCATGAAAGTGAAAAGTGAAAGTGAAGTCGCTCAGTTGTGTCCGACTCTTAACGACCCCATGGACTGCAGCCTACCAGGCTCCTCCGTCCGTGGGATTTTCCAGGCAAGAGTACTGGAGTGGGCTGCCATCGCCTTCTCCTTGTGGAGTTGCTGGTGGATAGTTTTATGTCTGTGAGCCCCATGCTTTTTTTCCTCCCTGTCTCCTCCCTGGGGCCTGGGCGGTCCCGCGTTTATTAGTTTCACTCGCCATTTCTCAACACTCCCAGCTTTTCCAGGACTGCTAAGACTGCTAGGTCAGGGCTGCCAAGTCGGTCAGGGCCGTCTTGTGCCCGGCCCCACAGGAGTAGGTTGTCTTTTAACTCTATTATTGCAACACTGCTTTGCTCCCTTTCTCTGTGGCTCAGTGGTAAAGAATCTGTCTGCAATTCAGGAGATGCAGGAAACATGGGTTTGATCCCTGAGGCGGGAGATCCCCTGGAGCAGGAAATGGCAACCCACTCCAGTATTCTTGCCTGAAAAATCCTACAGTCCAAAGGATCGCACAGTGCGGGGCTCGACTGCGCACACATGGTTCCTTCACCCCCTAAACGGGAGTCTGGGAAGACTAAGAAAAGAATTTGCATTACTGAGAATAGCGGTTGTCTTAGTGCTGCTCAACTTTCTTGTCCAAGTCTGTACAGGAAATTCCCTGGTGCCTTAGGCACTGGACCCCAGATGAGATGGCACTACTCAGAGGTGAATCCTAGGGGGCCTAGGCTCAGGCCCATGCTGGGATCCACCCGCACTAATTTGTATTATAGATGTTCCACAGTCGAAGCACAAAGATGCCACAAGATGAAACTATAGATTGTCATACTCACGAGGGTTATCCTTGTTATTTGACCTCTCTACACGTCTTTTGACTGACAGACAACCTTTTCAAACAAACCACCAGATATTAAGGTAAATATTTTATTTTTTAAATGGAAATAGCAAATGTGTTTTTGTTACAGATTACTGAATGTTGAATGGTACTTTCTCTATGATATTTCACTACTGGTTTTAGTTTGAAAATAAAATTTAAATCATACAATGAAGACTCTACATTTAATAATTCAAATTATTTTGCTTTCTGTCTTAAGATAATGAATATCATTCCAGCAACTGATAAACTGTTATCAGTTTATCATATGTTAAATATATAAGTTAGGGAACATATGTGTTAAATAGCATATATTCAGTATGCTATTATTTATGAAATAAAGACCTCTTTTATCTCTTTATCACTAATCTAGTATTCCTTTCTCCAATGAAACAAAAAGTACACAAGTTTGAAAGTAAAAGTACCATCTGCAAAAAATAGAAGAATATGTTTGTTAAGATTCACTTTATCATAATACCACATTTCAGAACAAGACCTATCAGTTTAAACTTCAATGTCAACATTTTCCTGTTGAGCAAGAGACACAAATGTTTTTTAATAAGAAGTTTAGCTAAAAATTCTGTATTTTTTTACTTTGTACTTGATGATGACCCTTGTGGCAATAACACAGAGAATAAAACTTGACCCATTTCCAGAACATTTTTTCTTTAGAATCTAGAGAGAATAACACATAGTTCGGCCAAGAAATGTTTGCTTTTGTCTTTGTATAACTTAGTCTAGCAAAACCACAGAAATTTAGTCTGGATCACCACTTCCTGATATATCTTCCCCTGCTAGCTGTCATCCTGGGGTGTTTCTATGAACTCAACTCCACATGGGCTATAAAGTTTAGGAATCCGGGAACACCAGAGAGGATGTGAGTGCTTCTCTCACTGGGACCGTCTCAGATCCCAGGCTTATACAAAGCATGGGTGGAAAATGAAGCCAGAACCAAAAAAGCTTTTGCAAGATGCTCGTGACAAAACCTTAGCTATAAATATGAAGGGTTTGTTTAGAAGTACATCACGAAACGGGTAACTGAGGATCACCATGCCTTAGTCTTTGTTCAACAGTGAGAACGTCAGACACCAATCAGACTCAGAGGTGTTTTGCCTCTTGGAGGGCTTTTTTCTTTCGTTTCAGTAAAGAGCTTAGTTCTGTTCCCCACAGCATGCCTTTATTGCTATTTAATCCTCCCCATTCCTTTTCCAACTTACCCTACCAGTTCCAACACGATTAGCATTCAGGGAGAAATAACAAAAACAAAAAACGGAATCACTTGCAGAATTTAATTTCTAAAAATTTCTTTACACTTTTCAAATAACACTGTATGGCTACTTTAATGGGTGCTCTGAGTTCCTACTGACATTTCTCCTTTCAAAGACTGCATTTCAAAAAAATTGTTCTTCTAATCTTTAGTACAGAGTCATTTGGATGTATTCCTAGGGAAGGACTGTAGCGTGTTCTATGTGAACAGGTCTATAGTTGTAAGACCTGAAGAGTACGTGCTCTGGTTCTGCTTGCTCAGCTCTTCCACCTTCCTGGTGTCCTCCTGATGTGACTTGTTGGGACGTGAAACTGTCAGGTATCAGTATGTAATTTACATGTTGTTTTGACAGAGAACTACTCTCTGCTAGATTTTTATCTTGTTCAATGAAGAGAGTCAGCCCAGCATAATAGGAGGAGGTAACTTTTTATTCTGGTTAGAGGCTTCCCAGGTGGCTCAGACCATAAAGAATCTGCCCGCAGTTCAGGAAACCCAGGAGAAGAAGATCAGGAAGGTCCCCTGGAGAAGGGAATGGCAACCCACTCCAGTATTCTTGTCTGGAGAATTCTATGGACAGAGGAGCCTGGTGGACTACAGTCCATGGGGTCACAAAGAGTTGGACACAACCGAGCGACTAACACACACACACACACACACACTCGCGAGTGCAACTTTGAATTCTAGCTAGGGGACTCTCTAGCACTGCAACAATGAGAGAAATTGTCAAAAACTCCTGAATGAATGCATAGAAGAGGTACATCCAAGAAAGCCAAGATATCTGAACTCAAATTTTGGTTTAAAAGTTGGTTTTTGTTTAATTCAGTTTTTGAAGGAGAAAAGTATGCGGGGTTATGAAAGCTTTGAAAACATAACCTCATGATTTTTAGATTTACTCTTTAATGTCTGAAATGTCATGCGTGTGTAGTTACTTGACTGAGATCTTTTGAAAAAATACTATTTAATGTATCTGCTCTCATTTCTTTTTAGGTCAGTCTCGATTCTCGAGTTAGAGAGGTGATCAATAGAAATCTGTTGGATCCTAATCCTCACATGTATGAAGATGCCCAACTCCAGATATATACCTTAATGCACAGAGATTCTTTCCCCAGGTTTTTGAACTCTCAAATTTATAAGTCATTTGTTGAAAGTACTGCCAGCTCTACTTCTGAATCTTAATTTTTATTAAAGAAAGTCATTTTGGAGGGCTGCGATGAGAAATAAAAGTAGTTACGTAACACCTGAAACTGAGTTCCTGGAGAACTACGGTTTAGCATTCCTCAGGCTACTGTGAAAATACAACCATATGGTCTTTGTCTCCATTTTTATCAAGGTTTATCTGTGGTTACTTTGGAGAAAATACCACATAAAACAATGAATTGCCAAATTATGTTTATTTTGTTGAACACACATTCATTCTACTTGCAAGCAAACTGTATTTGTAGTCCTATGAACAGTCTCCTAGTGTACCCAGAGACTGCATGTGCCAAGTAAACCTGCTTCATTTGCCATATAGTTGTCGCAACACTTAAATCCAAATGGCATAACTTATATCTGTATTTAAGGACTTTTGTGCAATATGGTCTTATAGAAATAATTGCCCAAAAGTTGGCTGTGGTTTGCATTTTTAAATATAATCTAAGACAGAAAAAGCCAATTTTAAAATTGTAACTCTGATAGTCAACATGCTATATGCTGTGTTCAGTACACTAATTTTGAAGCCAATATTTCTGTACATGAAAAAAGAGCTATTTATCTCTGTTTGTTGGAAAATCCTCATGGGGAATTCCTCTGGTTGTTCACTGCCAAAACTGTGGCATTTTCATTACAGAAGAGTTTGCTATGTAAAAAATAATATATACATATATATATGAGGAAAAAAGAAAAAAGCACAAAACAATTTGAAGATATTCTATCTCAATGACAAATCAGAGTGATATTGTTTTTAGTTGTAATACAAGAAAATGAATCTATGTATATATCAGATGTCCAATACTGTAATTAATTTATTAAAGACTGGCTCTCCAGTTCTAAAATGGTTGCATAAGTATGTACTTTAGCAAGAAAAAAAAAAGCTTGATAACTTAGTTTTGGAATATAAAGAAAAGATTTAATAACGGAATGCCTATATGTAGCATCTTAAAACTTTGGATGAATAGCATCTGGACTGTGGCATATTTTCGTTGAAAGTGAAATCCAGTAAAAGCTAAGGTTTTTAACGAAGAAAAGTTTTATAGGGGTTCTTTAGAAGATAATTCTCTACTTCAGACCTTAACTGTTTTCATGTAGTATCTTAAAAATAACTTATTTAAAATATGTTAAAACCAAACTATTAATTCTCATCCCTAATTGAAAGGCAGAACAGTGCTCAAATGTTTTAGCTGCCATATTATTTTTTTATAAGTACCACTAAATCTTTTAAGACAAAAAATACTTGCCTGACCTTGGCATGTACTTTTGACATTCAAGGAAACAGTATCCTATCCTGCACACACAACAACAGTGTCATATTTATATCAAAGTGTTACATTTGAATATTAATATCCCCTGGAGGCTATTTTTTTAATCTTAAACTTAATAAGTATAATATTGAGTAACCTAAAATGAAAGTTTTAAAAATATTTATATCCACTAAGAATACTGGCCTTATATTAAGGATGATATTAAAATTATAAGTTTCCTTTGTCATTTTTTAACTACCTCTCATTTTTTTAATTTATTAAACTTTTTTTTAAGAAAAACAAGTTTGGGGTTTTCTTTTTAAAATTTACTTTACTTGAAAGGTTGGCATCGTAATTTTCTTTTTCCATAAAGTTAAACATTTCAAGAATTTTTTTATGTGAATTTGATTTTCTAATTTGTATAGCATTCAGGAGATATGATTAAAAGGGCTATAATCTATTCCCTATGCAAATATTTTAACTGTTGCAGTGTTTGACAAAATGGGATTTAAAAAAAAAATGTTTGCAGAGTAGAAAACAAAGCATTCTGTTTACACTGGCGTTGCTGACTATCCTACCGTATTCAGCACTTTTAAATACATTCTTTATGAAAATGTAGTTAAAATATAAGATAGAAAATATTTATAATAAACATTTCTTTTAACAAATGCCTGTTTTTGTCTGAAAGTGTTAGTGTTAAGACATGCTTTATCCATGTCAATTAAATATTTACTGTTTGAATAATAGTTTTCAGTAACATAGTGGGAAAAGAGAGCTATGAAGATGTTTACAAAAAGTCATATTTTTTTCCTAACAAGTGAAGAAAAACCTAAAAGAATCATCACTTCTATCGTGAAGTTTATTGTTCCTAAATTATTTAATTTTTTTCTTGATTAGAGTTTGTTATGCTACAATGATGTATACACATATATGTTGTAATATCATATTTGTTCCTGTGTTTGAGGCACAATGTATGGTATATACATGACTAGAAAATATGTAATATACTAAGATACACCGCATGAATCAAATTTTTTAAGTGTAGACTTTATATTCTTGTTGTTACTATATATGATGGTGACCTGCTAGTCATAAGTTATCTTTATAAGATACTTTGGACTATTAGATGAATTGTCTGTTTGACAATACTTTTAATATTTTACCAAATGTAAAAGATAGGGCCCTTATAAAGAGTCCTAATCTCTAACCCGGGGCATTTGTAGAATACAGATTTTGAAGCTGATATACCCTTTTGAAACCTGATTAGAAAAGTGTTGAGAATGAGTTTAGGGTAGATTTACACTTCAAATATTGATAACCACACTATGTGAGGACTTCTGTGCTAAATTCCTATTTTCAGGGGGAGGGGAGAGCATCTCTTTTAATTTCAAAATGTTTTAAGTGTATCTAACAGTATGTCTATGTATCTGCAACTCTACCAATTTTTAAAGTATGGTGTAATTCTTTCTGTTTTAATTACAGAGCTATAATAAACAAACAAACAAAAATAGCCCTCAACTGGTGTCTATGCTACCATTCTAAGAGCACAATATTTGTTTTGGTAGAGTTTGATCTTTTCTAGAGAGTAAGTTCCTCCCTGAGGAAAAATTAGCACTTTAGAAGGTACACTTTATGTTTTACATTACCAAGATATCTTTGTATACTGTTAGAATCTGCTAATGTACACAGAAAGAGGTTAATGCTCTTTAAATAATGCCTAAGTTCAGATGTGTCTATAATGGAAAGAAAAGTAGAGGATATAGGTCATATATAAATATACATCTATATTTATATAAATTGGAGAGATTTGTTCAGAGATGCATTTTGAACTTAGATCACATTAAAAATGAATGGATGATGCTTCTTTACTTTGAATAATTGTTACTACGTTACCCAAAGGTAATACAGATATCCCAACAGTGTTATAGGGCAGCTCTAAGCGCAGTAGGTGCACTGGCAAAAGAACAATAGCAAAACACAATTTTGATATCAACACTATGAAGTGCAAAAGTTAAAGCCGTAATGTGGTCACTTTTTTTAGTCTTAAAATATGTACATAAGATGACCAGTTGATATTTGGTCATGGTGCATGGGGTGTTTATTAGTATCCTTTCATGCTGCCTAGGTTGTTAGTGTGGAATGAAATGTGTATCATGTATTCACCTGAGAGTTCAGTTTTGCAAAAGGACTATAGAAATAGGTAAGTAGTATTTATTTATTAGGGGCAAAAATACACTTTCACCCCATTAAGTGGATTTAAAATAATACCTGAGTCTTATTTTTGAATGTATCCTTTTTTTCTATATACTTTTAACTTATATTGAAAAAATATGTCATATTGAAGTTGTAACAAACTACATTTACAAAATGGCAATATACCAGATGCTTTGAGGAAGAAGTATGCAAGGAAGAAATTTAAAATACAGTCAGAAAATAGAAAATAAGCCACCTAAAAAGCCTATGGATAGAGCCCTATCAAACACAAGCTTTGAAAACTTTGCGTTAGATGGCAAATTATTTTGAAAAGTGGGAAAGATATTCCTAGAATTGTTTTTTTACCTGTATTTATACTGACAGTTTATGACCTTAGTTTTCAAAGTATAACTTGCAAACACTTTGTATGCCCTTTTCAGTTTTTTTTTTTAATCTCTGACCACTATAAAATGTTTGTTCTTCTGAGAAAACAATCTGTAAAAAGTTTAGTTGTTCCTTACTTGCTACAACTGCAAATATTTACCAGTGAAACTGATATCAAAAACTTGTTTCAGATCTTCCTTGCAGCACTCTTAGTAGTAACACACAACAGTCCACAGAGGAATATATTTTCTTTCCAAATACCAGGCTTTGATTATAAATTTGACTTCCAGTTATACTTCTATCTCATGTGACTTTGGGCAAATCATTTATCCTCTCTGAAACTGTTTCTTTCTCTTCAAATGAAGAATATAAAAATTTATAGGATTGCCATGAGAATGAATTAAACATGGAAAGAGTGAACTGTTACATATTATTAATCAAAGTTCTCTAGCTCAGTAATTCCCATTTCAAGAATGTATGCATTAAGTGCCTTCAATGCACTTGCCCAGATTTTTTTGAAACTGTACTTTAAAAATCTGATTGAATTATTCATTCAAAAAATACAATCAAGCTCATTTTAAGACAGAAGAATATATGAATATGTTATTGCTTTGTTCAATAATGTGATTCAAAATCACTGCTCTCAGTTCACCAACGTCACATTCAATCTACAAACAAGAAATATGTTTCTTTCAATGACACACACACAGATATATTTAGATGTGTGTATGCAGATGTGTGTGTGTGTACAATATTGTAGGTTTAAATCAAAGATTAAGAGAAATCATTTGAAAATTTAAATTCCACAGGAAATAAACATTCCCAAGCATAGGAAGAATTTTTCAGTTAATTTGCCAAGTAAATATGTAGGAGTTAGAGCTAAAACCCAAGTTAAAAAAGACAGCCAGTAGAAAACATTGACACTGCCATGGAATAGAAAGCATGCTTTTTACTATTAAGGTAGTATGATTTTTAAAATAAGTTTATCATGAAAGTAAGAGAATAAAAGGTAGTTGTGTGTTCATAAAAATTTTTATTAAACTTTTTATTTTAGAATAGTTTTAGATTTACAGAAAAATTGAAAAGATAGTACAGATAGGATCCATACATGTCACGCCCATGAAACATTTGTCACAATAAATGAACCAATACATGCATGTTCAGTCGCAAAGTCCCATCCAACTCTTTGCAACCCCAAAGACTGTAGCCCACCACTCCTCTGTCCATGGGATTTTTTTCAGGCAAGACTATTGGAGTAGATTGCCATTTCCTTCTCCAGTGAACCAATATCAATGTATTATTAAGTCCACACTTTATTCAGATTCCTTTGTTGTTGTTCAGTTGCTCAGTCATGTCCAACTCTTTGAGACACCTTGGACTGCAGCATGCCAGGCTTCCCTGTCCTTCTTTGCTTTTCATATTTTTTTTTTCTCCTGTTCCAGGATTCTGTTCAAGATACGGTATTATATTTAGTCATCATGTTACCCTCTTAGCTATGATATTTTCTCAAACTTCTCTTGTTTTTGATAACTTTGGCAGTACTAGGGAGTTACAGGCCTAGTGTTTTGTAAGATGTCCCTCAACTAGAATTTTTCTGATCATTTTCCCAGATTAAACAGGTGTTATCAGATTTTGGAGGAAAGACCACAGAAGCGCCATTCATATCACACCATATCAAAGGTACATACCATCATCAACATGACTTATTGTTGATGTTGAACTTCATCGTCTGACTGAGGTAGTGTCTGTTAGATTTTCCCACTGTAAAGTGATACATTTTTTAAGAGGGTATTTTGGAGGTAAATTTACTGGACATTTACACTGAGATAATACTCCAAGCAGATTCCTCCACACTGCTATTAGTTTCCACTAAATGACTGCTAACAAACACTATCAAGAAAATATAATGAACTGGAAATTGATATAGGAAAGTAAAACTCCAAAACAGTGTTGTTGAATATTCACTTAATGGGGGTGAAAGTGAATTTCTTCTCTTGAATTACGTGTATAATTACCTTAATCCTCTAAGTCTCTTGGGTAGTGAAGATTTTAGTCTTGCTGTCTTAAAAGGTAATCTCAATTGATGGTCATTGTGGTGAGTACTTTTCTATATTGCCTTTCACTGAACAATGAACACCGAATACTGGAATAATGTAAAAGACTTGATTTTTTCTGTCTTGCTTTAACCTATTTGTCATAAATACAATGTTTCTTGTATATGATTTTAAGATGTTTGCTAAATATTAAAAATAATTTCAATGTGTTTGATTCTTGTAAAATTTATCATATTGAACATGTGTAAATTTTTGCTACTATGTTCATTGTACTTAATAATCTATATCCATATTTTGGAATTGATCAATATTTATTAATGGACCATAAAGAAGTTTTGAATGCATGAATATAACTTGAGATACCATGCTTGGTTATTTTGAAGTGCCAAAATAACTGTAGGTACTTATAAATTGAATAGATAATCCAGATTATTTTTCCTCTAACTTAAGTTGTTTTGGGTTTTTATTCCTCCTTCCTTGAATCTATTTTATTATTTTTACCAATGTACAAGAAGACTTCCTGAAAATGCTAGAATTTTCAACATATAATAGAAGTTGAGCATGACAATAATGTAAGAAAATTCAGAAATCTCAAACAGTATATATCTTTGACTTTTCAAAGTAAATCAAACTAAAGCTGTTTTCATTTGACTACACTGTGGACACCCATGGACATTACTGTAAAACACATGCATTACACACTGACTTTTTAAAAATGTTTTGAATTAATAAAGAATTCACCCATGTATCCTTAGACAAGTCACTGTTTCCTCATTGGTGTCACACTACAGGAGTAAAGGTACACATTTATATTACTTAAATTGCTTACACATCTGAGGGAAAATAATTTCTGGTTGGATTCTTTACATTATTTTACACGGTTATTGCTTATTACATTTTTGCAACTTTTATAAGTAATGAAGTATGTCCATGAAATGACTTGTTTTGAAAATTCAGCTGAGAGATTGGAGTCAAGTAGCTCCCCCCAGTTCTGTGCTTAAAACAATATTCAAAGTTGAGTTTAGACTTGAGAAATACCTGTTCCTAAAAGAGATGTAGATAACCTCATCAGTCTTGTTCTATACTCGGATTAGAATTTTTTAAGATTCAATTTCAATCACTATTTTAAAGCAAGACAATTTTGGAAAAGTAGTGTGGCTTTAATTCACATACAAAATGAAAGAAGATTTGAGTTAATGGAAGCTTCTAAGTAGCCAAACATATTTTTGTTTTATATTGTTTGGAGAGTGATCTCATTCTTCTACTTCATTTTGCATTTGTATGTAGAGTACAGAAATGAATATAGCAGAGGCAAGGCAAGCGCATTTTATGAGACTTTTATATTTAACAATTTTGACTAGATGACTTAAGGATGACTAAACCTTGCAGAGGACTCCGGTATTTTTATTTTTAAAAAATAAATAAATGAGAAAATGTTTCAGTATGTCAGGTCTCTGTACCGTAAGTAAGCCCTGCTCAAACCAGTTAGGTGGTGAGAATTCCCCAATTGAGAATTCAGCTGTAGCAACCCCAGACCTCTCTGGGTTGTATTATACTCTCCTACTTGGAGAAGGCAATGGCACCCCACTACAGTACTCTTGCCTGGAAAATCCCATGGATGGAGGAGCCTGGTAGGCTGCAGTCCATGAGGTCGCCAAGATTCGGACACGACTGAGTGACTTCACTTTCACTTTTCACTTTCATGCATTGAAGAAGGCAATGGCAGCCCACTCCAGTGTTCTTGCCTGGAGAATCCCAGGGACGGGGGAGCCTGGTGGGCTGCCGTCTATGGGGTCGCACAGAGTCGGACACGACTGAAGTGACTTAGCAGTATACATTCTTCTGGAGAAGGCAATGGCAGGTCTATGAAGAGGTCTTAAAAAATTCAAAAGCATTACACCAATAAACTTGAGTATTCTGGGCACTAATCCACCATGTCAAATTGGCAGGCGGGGCCCCCGGAGGCGGGGCTCTCAAGGCTTTGCTTGGCAGTGGTTAGCAGCAACAGGAAACGAATGGCTCGACGTCTTTAAAAAGTAGCCGACTAACAAGGGATAAGTGAGACTAGGCAGGAGACTCGGTGTGGAACCAAGTCGTTTAAAGGCTATGTAAATTAAGTGGCAGATAAAGGGCAGGAAAGTAGATTTTGCTAAATCACTCGGTAACTGGTCTTCAAGTCCACTTGTCACGTCCCCATTAATACGAGCCTTAACCACCGTCGAAAGGAGAAACAGGAGCACGAGAAATGGAAGAGGAGTAAACACACATAGACACACTGATGGCCATTCTACAATTCGCCCTTGGAGACGACAGTCCAGGCTGACATCTGTGTGTGATCTCAGCTCCTGTAGTTGACACTGGACGGCCCTCCATCGCGGTACTTGAAAGCTTCACTGAGTACCTGAGAAGCAATCTTGACGTCAGAAAGCGTAATAACAATCTATGCCTTTCCCCTTCCGGCCCAATACTCCGCCCCGGCTCCTTCCAGGAGGCGTTGACCTACTCTTTAAAGGAGGTGCCCGAGGTCTCTCAGACCCGCCCCTATCACTTTTGGCTCTGCTACTCAACTTCCGGCCTCCGCGAATACTACGGCGTTTAATAATGCATGAACGGAAGCTCCCAACCAGGCTTCCTGGAGGCCCCTTTAAACCGGCGCGTGAGCTGGGCGGAGCTCGGATAGGTCTCGCCCCTGTGTCCGAGCCGCGCGGTATCGCGAGATTTGCTCTGTCCGGAACTTCCGGGTCTTGTCTGCCATAGTGGACTGGCTGTAGTTATGCGCCCCAGGTTAGTTTGGAGTGTTTTTCGGGGCTTTTGGGCCCGCTGGGATGTTGTCCCGGCCCGCCGACACCTAAGCTGCAGTAACCTGCCCCTGGAGGAGCTGTTCGCCCGCGGCGGACCTCTGCGGACCTTCCTCGAGCGCCAGGTAGGCTCTGAAGGCCGGTTACAGGTCAAGCGGCCTGAGCTGGTGGCGGTGGCCAAACTTCTGAGCGACAAGGAGCAGGAGCTGCAGGAGACTGAGCACCTGCTGCACGGTAAGGGCCTGGCCTAGGGCAGCGGGATGCAGAGCCGAGTCTCGACTCTTCGTTTGCGCTTTGCACCAAGCCGCCGCTCACGTCTCCACACACTCTGATTTCGAAGTTTTTACTCAGTTGCAGCTCTTGATGTGTGTGTGAAGTCGCTCAGTCGTGTCCGACTCTTTGCGACCCCATGGACTGTAGCCTACCGGGCTCCTCTGTCCATGGGGTTTTCCAAGCAATAGTACTGGAGTGGATTGCCATTTCCTTCTCCAGGGGATCTTCCTGACCCAGGGATCGGACCCAGGTCTCCCGCATTGTAGACAGACGCTTTACCGTCTAAGCCACCAGGGCAGCTCTTTATGGAGGTGCATAAAGAAGTTTACACCAGAGGTCAGGACATCATTATGTTAGTTCTGGTCCCATCCTCTCCTTGTGCTCTCTTGACAGTGCTATACGCCCTTTTACAAAACTTAAGTTGACTTTAATTGGTTGCATATTTAATGGCAGGAGACGAGCTCGCCGAAGACAAGGCCCTATTCCTGATAAGGAGTCGAGAGCAGTGTTTCTCAGTGTGGTAGAGCGGCCACCCGCAAAAGTGACAGAAGAAATGCGTGCTAAGTAAACCCAGACTGGAACTCTGAGACTTGGAAACATGCGGCGGTTTTAACAAGCTTGCCAAGTGATTCATGCCCACTCGAATCTGGATTGGGCCCAAGTTACTTAATTTGCACAAATTCCTGGGGATGCCTAGTGGCTGGCCTGTGGCCCACACAGAGGAAAGGTTCTAGAGAGGATCACAGTCTACTGAAGCAAGAAATTTAATTCTGATACAGCCGATAAGTGAGAACATAGATCAGTAAAGACCTGGGAGAGCAAGGAGAACTTGGAAGGAGAAAGGCTTGTACAGGGATAAAGGCCCAACCTTAGATGATATAATAATAGTTTAACTTTTATCGATCCTTTGCCTACTCTAGGCTTTGCTTTGCTTTATCTATTAACTCATCCAGTTCACATAATAAACTATGAAGTAGGTTCTATTAGCTCATGCAACAGAAGAGGAACCTGAGATACAAAGAGAACATAGCTCTGCCCAGGTTAAACTGCTCTTAAGGAATAGAGCTTGAATAGGACTGACTCCAGGCAAGAATACTGGAGTGGGTTGCCATTTCCTTCTCCAGGGGATCTTCCCGACCTAGGGATCGACCCAGGTCTCCCGCATTGCAGGCAGACGCTTTAACCCCTGAGCCACTAGGGAAGTCAACATTAACAAATCCCATAAGAACCCCTGTTCTCGGGTATATATGTGTGGTTGGTTATGTATGTGTGTATATATTATTGTGGAGAAGGCAATGGCACCCCACTCCAGTACTCTCACCTGGAAAACCCCTTGGACAGAGGAGCCTGGTGGGCTACAGTCCACAGGGTCGCAGAGAGTCGGACACGACTGAGCGACTTCAGTTTCACTTTTCACTTTCATGCATTGGAGAAGGAAATGGCAACCCACTCCAGTGTTCTTGCCTGGAGAATCCCAGGGACGGCGGAGCCTGGTGGGCTGCCGTCTGTGGGATCGCATAGAGTCGGACACGACTGAAGCGACTTAGCAGCAGCAGCAGCAGGACTGACTCCAAATCTCGTGCTCTTAATCACTGAGTTCTGTGTTAACTGGGGAAGGGGGTAGGTTTGGGGAGGGTGTGGGGTTAACCATTTTGTAAGAGGGCTCAAATACTAACCTGCAAAGTTTGGTTTCATCCTTTTGGCAGAAGGAAGCCAGCAGAAGCTTTTGGATTGGGAGTGAATAATAGGAATAGCTTTCTTGCTTAGGAACTTTGATGGGTGGCAGTTTAGAAGCAATCTGGAACGGGACTAAAGATGCCATGGAAGACAGAAGGCTAATGCAACTGTATAGTTGAGACTTAAGGAGAGTCTAAATTAAGTGATTTAAGAGAAGCTGCCCAGAGTGTTAAGGAAAAAATAAATTAGAAGTAGTATCTTTTAGGGGAAAATTAAATCAGTTTCCTAAGCCAAGCTTCAAGTCCACGTAGCAGCCACAAAGCCTCAATATAAAAAAAAATTGTATTCATTACATGTTGAAATTGATAGTGTTTGGGGGACCTGAATTAAATAAAATGTAGTATTTAAGTTAGATTACTTCTACACTCTAGTTCAGTCTTCTTCATCTTAACCGGAACACTACATTTCAGAACTAATAAGGCCCCTTAGAGGTCATCCAACTCAGATTTTTCATTTTACTCTTAAGATTACTGAGATTCAGAGAAGTTAGGAGAGAGATTCTAAGAGAACCTTAGTGGTTGAACTGGGGCTCTAATTTGTTTTTGCTTTTTTTAGTGAAGCACATTTTTCCATTTCACCAAATCTCATAACCCATTCTTACCAAAATAATTTTCTGCCATGTCACCAACACTCCCTGTATTTGTTTATCTCAATTTGCTGCTGTTATTATCTCATTGAGTTAATCCTTTTTTCCTTTATTCTGCCCATCTCTAAAACAAGCAGAAAATTCCTTCTGCATGCTGTTATTTTAATATTTAACCACATAATGTTTTAGGCTGTTATTTTTTGTGAGCTTTTCTCCCCTAGAATAATATAAAGAAACTAAAATGATCTAAAATCCTGCCTTGAGGGGCAAGTCTTACATGTTGTTCCCAGTTCCCAGCATAACTGGTTCTTAGTATATGAGTAAGTCATTCCAGCCAATACAGAGTTTGATCTTCCAACAGAGATAGCAAACTGTAATAGCCAATACAATTTCCCCTTCTCTCCTTTTTATAGGTTGCATGTTGTCCATCAGATAGAGGAAAGAGGAGGTATATTTTGTAAGGTAAAAGTGAAAACTAGATGAAATAAGAACTAGAATAAAGCCTGAAAGAGAAGAAGAGTACTTCATGTAGATACTCTGTAAATATCAGGCAGGGTCTAAATGTTTAGGTGGATACTTTTATATTAATGAAACATTTACTAATAAGACAATAAATAACTTTCTGCCTTTTAACTCAGTTTTGGCTTTACTAATGGAACCTTATATTCCCCTCTGATCTAACTCACTCAGTGCATTCATTCGTTACCGTAGAGTCTAAGTTTGAAAACTAAAAGCATATTTGTTAATACGAATAGTTGGGGGAGGAAGAATTATAGAAAAGTTTAGTAGCTTCTTTGTATTTTCCTATAGAGATTATTTTTATTTCTAACTTCTGCCCTTCTCATCGGGGAAAGGTTTTTTAACTGCATGCTCATAAAAACTAGTGCGTAAAGTGCTATAAATTAATGACAGTTATTAAAAAAGGATACTTATTATGTTTCCCTTCAGCAGTGACAAAACTTTTACCTTGAACTCTGTTAGCTATTTAATACTAATTAAGGAAAACTCAACCTGCTGCCTTTTTTTTCTTAGATGAAAATGAGGACTTAAGGAAACTTGCCGAAAATGAAATAACTTCATGTGAAAAAGAAATAGCTCAATTAAAGCATCAGGTATGGCATTTGTGCAAAGATTAAAGCATTTTGCTATTACTTCTATTATATTTTATTAGAACTTTATAAAAGCAAGTCAAGAGCTAATCAGCATGCTAGTATTTACAATTATAAACCTGGTTTTTAAAGCAGAAAAAGCATACTCCCTGTAGCTCTGTTTTTATCATACTAAAAGGATTGTAGAAGTCTGAAAGAAAGATGAATGTCACATTAATAGAATTTTCCAAGAAGGCAATGAAATGTTGATAATATGTTTTCTCTTTTGTTTTTTAAGAGCGGTGAGGGTGGGGGTAGACATGAGTAGAAGAGACTGTGGAGCAATGGTAGGTGGAAGCAGGAATATTTCTTTATCTTTTTTGTCTTTGACACTCTTATAGAGTCCCAGCCTAGACTAAGCCCCTCAGGATTTAGAAAACAGAATTGCATTTATATCTAAGAGTATTGGCTTTATATCTAGGAGAACTGCAGAAGAACATATTAAGTTAGATGAAAAATCATGAAATTAGATCCATTGTTTGTTATTTCTGTAAAGCAGAGCTTTAAGGTTTACAGCAGTTATCTCTGGAAATACAAATCAAAGAATATGATAAAATGAGGACAGAGCTTGGAACTGGGATGCTTAACTTAGAAATTCTCTCTCTTTACCTAAGTGTGGAACTTACCAAAAATTAATTTCCCCACCACCTACTCTAGAAGAAAAGTTCCACGATAGACTGAAAAGCCTCAGGTAATTTGCCTTCTACTCTATAAACTTTTTGTGAGGTAGAAGAATGCGTGTATTAACGGTTTCTGTTCATTGGCTAGTAGTTCACAGGTGTAAATTGCGTTGTGCTAGTTCAGGATGTGAATGGTCACATTCTGTTGGCACAGGCTAGAGCTATGGAAAAGCAGGAGAACAAGGATAGCTCCTGACCAACACTTCGTGGCGATGCTTCAGAACTCAGGGAGACTTGGGTTCAAGTTCTAGCCCTTCCACGTTCTAGTTGTAGGGTATTGGCCAACTAGGGTTAAACTTATTAGCTAAGTTAAACTTAGAGAAACTTAGTTTTCACATCTTAAGGTGGAGCTGTTAATAGTACCTGCCCAAGATGTATTAAGAATTAAAATACATGAAGTCCTTAGCAGAGTGCCTCTCTATTATAAAGAACCATTTTATAAATGTTGGCAGCTTTTCTTTCTTAATTCACCTCATCAGAGAAATCTTAATTCTATGTGTCTGTGACTGATACGCACTGAAGTGTGAAACATACAATTTTAATGGAAGGAAGACTGACTTAGGCACAAGGATCTGAGTCCCAGTAACTGACACTTGGCTTTTTAATTCATCATTGCACTCTGTTAATCTCATTTTCTTTGACATGTAAAATGAAGGAATTGGACCAGATCATTTCTAAGAGCCTCTCCAGTTCCAAAATTGCAAGTGTCTCTTCCATTTTAAAGAAGCTTAGAAAATATACAGATGGAATCTGGGTGTTCTTTTCCTGCCATAGTAGCCTATAAATCTCCAGGGATTGCTTCTTCTGCTTGCTACACACAACACAGTGTCCTACTCACAGCAAGGACTTAATCATTAACCGAATAGAGAACTAATATAAAGTATATATGAGCACCAACAAGAAAGAAACTTGTAAGTTTTAGCTGAACCTTATAGCATTTGTAATGTAGTTATAACATTAATGTTTTGGAAGTTCTGCATTGTATGGGCTGATTGGCAAGATGGTTGAATGCTAATCAGCAATATTAAGGTATTTGCTTAGAGAAACTTTTTTAAGTAAATTAAATATTTAAAATTCTATATCTAATCACTGAGCTCTTTTTCAAAAAGTTTTAAAGCATAATTATAGGAGGGGTGATATTTTTTATTTGCAGATAATCTTACTTTTGGTTCCCTCAGAAGAAACAGATAAAAATGATTTGATCCTGGAAGTGACTGCAGGAGTTGGGGGTCAGGAGGCAATGTTGTTTACCTCAGAGATATTTGATATGTATCAGCAGTATGCTGCATTTAAAAGATGGCATTTTGAAACCCTGGAATATTTTCCAAGTGAAATAGGTCAGTAAACTGTTCAGTTTGTTTTGAGAAAAGCATAGATTTTATTTATTTATCTATGTGTATTTTAGGGGAAAGGGTTGGAAAGACCATGATTAACCTTTATAATTTTTTGTGTAAGGAGGATTAAGTAATTTTATGCTTATCATTTACTTAATAATTGTTGCTGTTCAGTTGCTAGGTCGTGTCCAACTCTTTGTGACCCCATGAACTGCAGCATGCCAGTCTTCCCTGACCTTCACTATCTTGCAGAGTTTGCTCAAACTTAATAATGTTGAATGCAGAAATATTACCAGTTTTGAAATGGCCTATAAAATACTTGTCATTCAATGGCTAATGGTCTTTTAAAAGTGGTCCTTCAGGGTGTTATGAGTCAGTTTATTGACACCATAAATGCTTTATGTTTAATAATTATAACCAATAAAGACACTAAAACACTGAATATCATAGACTTGCTAAAGGCTTTCAGTGTTTCACAGTTGATGTGTTTATATGTTTGTAGCTCCTTTAATTATATTTCAAGATGGTAGAAATGATGGTCAGTTATTTATAACTGGCAGGAATAACACACCTCTTTCACCAATGTTTTCAAGGTGGCCTTAGACATGCATCTGCCAGCATTGGGGGTTCAGAAGCCTATAAGCACATGAAGTTTGAAGGAGGTGTGCACAGAGTCCAGAGAGTGCCCAAGACAGAGAAGCAAGGCCGCATCCACACCAGCACCATGACTGTAGCCATCCTACCCCAGCCCAGCGAGGTGAGGCGCCATAGTCCCCCCTCCTGGGAGTCCTAGCCCAGCCCAGCGAGGTGAGGCGCCATAGCCCCCACTCCTAGGAGTCCTAGCCCAGCACAGCGCCTTGCCCCCAAGTAACACTCACCTCACTGAACTGAGTATCTCCTTTTCTTATTTGACTTTCATCTTGTATTTGAACTGATTTTTCAAATATATTATCACAGTCCAATAGGTATGATTTTAACGATAAATGGTAAGAATTAAGGATATATAAGTGAACGTAAGGGCTTCCCTAGTGGTTCAGTGGTAAAGAACCCACCTGCCAATGCTGGAGATGCAGGTTCAGTTCCTGGGTTGGACAGATCCCCTGGAGAAGGAAATGGCAACCCACTCCTATATTCTTGCCTGGGAAATCCCATGGACAGAGGAGCCTAGAGGGCTGCAGTCCATGGGGTTGCAAGTTGAACATGTTCAGTTCAGTTCAGTCGCTCAGTCGTGTCCAACTCTTTGCAACCCATGGACTGCAGCAGGCCAGGTTTCCCTGTCCATCACCAATTCCTGGAACTTACTCAAACTCATGTCCATTGAGTTGATGATGCCATCTAACCATCTCATCACCTGTTATCCCCTTCTCCTCCCGCCTTCCATCTTTCCCAGCATCAGAGTCTTTTCAAATGAGTCAGTTCTTTGCATCAGGTGGCCAAAGGATTGGAGCTTCAGCTTCAACAACAGTCCTTCCAATGAATATTCAGGACTGATTTCCTTTAGGTTTGACTGGTTGGATCTCCTTGCAGTCCAAGGAACTCTTTCAAGAGTCTTCTCCAACACCACAGTTCAATAAAAGTATCAATTCTTCAGCACTCAGCTTTCTTTATAGTACAACTCTTACAACCATACATGACTACTGGAAAAACCATAGCTTTGACTAGACGGACCTTTGGTGGCCCGGTAATGTCTCTGCTTTTTAATATGCTGTCTAGGTTAGTCACAGCTTTCCTACCAAGGAGCAAGTGTCTTTTAGTTTCATGGCTGCAGTCACCATCTGCAGTGATTTTGGAACCAAAAAAAAACAAAATAAAGGCTGTCACTGTTGCCATTTTTTCCCCATCTAATTTGCTATGAAGTGATGGGACCGAATGCCATGATGTTAGTTTTCTGAATGTTGAGTTTTAAGTCAACTTTTTCACTCTCCTCTTTCACTTTCATCAAGAGACTCTTTAGTTCTTCACTTGCTGCCATAAGGGTGGTATCATCTGCATATCTGAGGTGATTGATATTTCTCCTGGCAGTTTTGATTCCAGCTTGTGTTTCATCCAGCCTGGCATTTCCCATGATATACTCTGCATATAAGTTAAATAAGCAGGGTGACAGTATAGAGCCTTGACATACTCCTTTCCCTATTTGGAACCAGTCTGTTGTTCCATGTCCAGTTGTAACTATTTCTTCTTGACCTGCATATAGATTTCTCAGGAGGCAAGTCAAGTGGTCTGGTGTTCCCATCTCTTTAAGAATTTTCCGGTTTGTTGTGATCCACACAGCCAAACACTTTGGCATAGTCAATAAAGCAGAAGTAGATGTCTTTCTGGAACTCTCTTGCTTTTTTGATGACCCAGCAGATGTTGGCAATTTGATCTCTGGTCCCTCTGCCTTTTCTAAATCCAGCTTGAACATCTGGAAGTTCATGGTTCACGTACTGTTGAAGCCTGACTTGGAGAATTTTGAGCATTACTTTGCTAGCATGTGAGATGAGTGCAGTTGTACGGTCATTTGAATATTCTTTGGCATTGCCTGTCTTTGGAATTGGAATGAAAACTGACCTTTTCCAGTCCTGCGGCCACTGCTGAGTTTTCCAAATTTGCTGGCATATTGAGTGAAGCACTTTCACAGCATCATCTTTCAGGATTTGAAATAGCTGAACTGGAATTACATCACCTCCACTAGCTTTGTTCATAATGATGCTTCCTAAGGCCCACTTGACTTCACATTCGAGGATGTCTGGCTCTAGGTGAGTGATCACACCATCATGGTTATCTAGGTCATGAAGATCTTTCTTGTATAGTTCTTCTGTGTATTCTTGCCTCCTCATCTTAATATCTTCTGCTTCTGTTAGGTCCATACCATTTCTGTCCTTTATTGTGTCCATCTTTGCATGATTTGGTGACTAAACAACAACAAAGTCATATAATCTTGCATGGTCTATTTTTCTCCACTACTAAGCTTATAGCAGGTGTTTTGAGACCATCTAAAGGAGAAACAATATTAAATAGAGTTTACGGGCTGCTTGCCTTTATGGAGACTTGCTTTCTGTGACTTGTTCCCAGAAGATCAATAGCAAGTATCCTGTTTTAACAAAGGGTAACTACTGCCTTCCCTGGTGGCTCAGATGGTAAAGTGTCTGTCTATAATGTGGGAGACCCGGGTTTGATCCCTTGGTTGGGAAGATCCTTTGGAGAAGGAAATGGCAATCCACTCCAGTACTATTGCCTGGAAAATCCCATGGACAGAGGAGCCTGGTAGGCTACAGTCCATGGGGTCGCAAAGAGTTGGACACGACTGAGCGACTTCAGGTTCATTCATTCAACTGCTTTATAGAATTGCTAGTTTATAATCCAATCATATTAAAATAGTAACATATCGCTACATTGTACACAATGAGTATACTTTATTTTCACCAGTAAATTCTCAGTCTGTATATTTTCAAGTAGCTTAGTTGGGAAGTTATATTTTGCTTACATCACTTACGCTGAAAAGTGGTGGAAAATTTGTAACTTGTTTTTTAGAATG
Source organism: Oryx dammah (assembly GCF_014754425.2). Lineage (NCBI taxonomy): Eukaryota > Metazoa > Chordata > Mammalia > Artiodactyla > Bovidae > Oryx > Oryx dammah. Next base: position 76,604,987 of record NW_024070188.1, on the reverse strand, counting down.
AAATAAGCACATGAGAAGGAAGCTTGAGGATTTCTGTTTATTACTTTTTAGAAAGTCTGTATTACTGTCTAATAGGGTACAGGGAGTTCCTTTCTTTAGTCTAATTTTTGTAGGAAATCTAGGTGAGGAACAGGATAGTTAAGGGAGAGAGGGAAGCAGGATAAATGGCAAAAGCAACACCTTGATACTAGCCACTTTGGCTTAAGCATCTTGGAGATGGAGGTTTTCAGGAAAAAGATGGAGACTGAGGTCCATATATCATCTCATTTAATTCTTCCTAGCAACAGTAAAGAGCTACATAGGGAGACCTAGAAGGCCTGTGAATGATAAGATGCCTGCTGCTAGAGTTTTGGACATCTCACAGCATGGGTATAGTTCATGCAAGAGCTTTTTAAATGTAGTGCTTTGGATGGTGACTGCCAGGACAGAGCATTATGCTGACATCAGATCCAGGGTATTTGTGAATTGAGTCTCTATCCTTGACTTCTTGGTATTTGCCATTTCCATTCATCTCTGCTCTAAGTATGTTTAAGTCGTCCTGTATTTAAAATGAAACAAAACCTTCCTATAGTGTTTTAGCGTCTTTTTTTTTTTTCTCCACTAAAGTCTTTTTGAACTCAAGTCATTTTAGTGATTATATTCACATTTCTATTAATAGTTGAGATCTGCCATTGGTAAGAAGAGGGTAATTTACTGAGAAGTCTAGTTTTTGAGGATTAGGGAGGGTTTGGGTTTTTTTGCATTATATTTTGATACTTATCCACTGTGTGCATGCCAAGACACTTTAGTCTCTTTGTGACCCCATGGACTGTAGCCCATCAGGCTCCTCTGTCCATGGGATTCTCCAGGCAAGAATACTGGAGTGGGTTACCATTTCCTTCTCCAGGGGATCTCCCTGTCCCAGAGATTAAACCTACGTCTCTTACGTCTCGGGCACTGGCAGGCGGCTTCTTTACCACTACTGCTACTGCCACCTGGTAAGCCCCACTCTTCCAATAAGAAAAGTCATTTAAAAAATGGTATCCTTCCAATTACTTTCTGTTCTTAAAATTAAACCTTCCAAATCTTGCATAAATATTATCTATGACATGCATTTTTATAAATAATTCTCTTTGAACAGATCACACATGTAATTTTCAAAACTCCCAACTTTTCTCTTACGTATAGATTAACCTGGTGATTAATCCTAAGGATTTGAGGATTGATACTAAGCGAGCCAGTGGAGCCGGGGGGCAGCATGTGAACACCACAGACAGTGCTGTCCGGATCGTTCATCTCCCAACGGGTGCGTGGTTCCTTCTTCAACATAAAAATCAAACTCTGAATGACTTTTCCTCTGAAACAGATCTTCAGTTACCAGCAACATATAGGCTATTAGGAACTGTTTATTTTCAACACTTGATTTATCTAGATTCCTTAGCTGAAACTCTTTAGGGTAATTACAAAGGCAGGAAGAAGGGGAGAGATCCATGTCCAGGAAATGTCCAGGTTAGTGATTATATCACTAATTTAAATCCTCACAGTGAAGTAATATCATGGGTGATTCTTTCAAAGAAAATGCTCTCAATCACCAGTTTTTAGTGTTTTTTGGAGGGAGGAAGAAATGAATTCCTTTGAGAAAATGAAAATTTGGACCTTCTACCCAGAAACATGCTTATATGCAAAGTTTCGCATGTAATTTCAGGGACTTCTTCCCATTAAGTCCATCTGCAGACATCTGGGGGTTCTGTCCTGATTATAATGTTAGGCAGTGGAACTGTAATTTTTCTTGAGTCTTTACAATTGTGTTAGATAGAACAACATGTGTTTTTACAAGTATTGCTCCAGTGACTTACACGTGAAAAAGAGCACAGGAATAGGAAACCTCAATCTTCCTATAAATGATCTCAGGCGTAATTCCCATGGTTGGTAGTGCTTGCTGGGAGTCCTTGCTTGTTTTTTTTTTTTTTTTTTTAATGAGAAAATTCTCATGTTAAACTTTAAGATGATGTTTTATGTAACACCTAGTATATAAACAGGAATAAAAAAAGTGAGCCTCAAAAATATTAATAGTGATTATCTCTGGTAATAACATTAACTTTTATAGTTTAGTTTGTATAATGAGTAGTTGAAAAAAATTGTGGTGATTAGCTAAAAGTACCAGAAAATAATCCATATTAAATGACTAATGCTTACTGTTCAGTATGTATGCTTTCAGTATGTAAATATTTTGAGCTATAAGTCCAATTTTCAGTTTTCTAATAACTAAAGTTATCTGTTATGTGTATAGTATTCCTTTCTTAATATCAGAGTCCTATTTTTTCCCCTCATAAAGGAAGACGGAAAAGGAGTATTCCTTGATAATACGTGAAGAAGATGTTTCTATTAAAACTCTTTTAATTGTCATAACACTATTCAGGTATTGTTTCCGAGTGCCAACAAGAAAGATCTCAACTGAAAAATAAAGAGATGGCTATGAAAAAGTTACGTGCAAAACTGTACAGCCTGCAGCTAGAAGAAGAAACAAGTAAACGATACAGTGCCAGAAAGATTCAGGTAAAACTGAATTTTTTAAAATGCTTTGAAAGGATAAAAATAGTTTTAGATTACCCAGTTTTAATATGTATTAAAATTATTTCACTGTATTTGTCAAAAGTTAAAGTATAATTCATATCATTCAACCAAGGGCTTGTTTTATAGTAATCTTATTACACATTTACACTGTTTTTTGTATTCAAAGGTATCTTTCTCAGACTTTTCATCAAAGTTATCTTAAAAAGATATACCAAATTCCCGTTCATTTTGAATCCTTTCAAAATTATAGAAGAAAGTTGGAAAGGAAATTGAACTTAACCTTCTTCCTGTTTGGCTGTTGATTTTATAATTACAGAGCCCTTCTATTAACTCCTTTATTATGGAGAGTTGATCACTTTGTTATCACTGATGATAACCAGATTAATTCACAAAAATTATATATATTTAGCTACCACTTTCAGATATCAGTTCTGTGCCAGGCTGTACGTGTACACTATCACTGTGTAGTAGGTATTATCTGTATTTTATAAATGGGGAAACTGAAGTTTAAAGTCGAAATAAATTACTTGAAGTTATAAAGTAAAAAATGGCAGAGAGGATTCAAAATTCAAGTACTAAGCTGTCTGACTTTTCAAGCCTATGTTCTTTTTTCTGTATCAAGTGCCCATGTTATTTGAGAATTCAAAATGTTTAAAATTTGGTTTTTAACATTGTGTTTCAAATTATAAACCAAGAGCTTAATCTCCAGGTAAATTAACTTTGTAGGTTTAGTTGCCGTGAGTTTAACTATCTTGTATCCTTTTTTTTTTTTTTTTTAATATGTAGATTGGCACAAAAGGAAGGTCAGAGAAAATAAGAACATACAATTTTCCACAGAACCGGGTCACAGATCACAGAATAAACAAGTCACTTCATGATCTTGAAACTTTCATGCAAGGAGAGTACCTACTGGATGAACTTGTACAGTCATTGAAGGACTATGCTAATTATGAGTCTTTAGTAGAAGTTATTTCCAAAAAAGTTTAAGTTGATTTGTTATTAAAGACTTGTATAGCTTCTGAAAATTCTGTTATAGCAAATCAGGTTGTGTATACACAGTATTCTCTTGAAACACATGAGTTAACACAGTTGAAAGTAACATTTTTAATAAACATAATTTATATACGTCTCTGAACGTATTAAGTGAAAAAACATATAATCATGACTCTGGCTGGATATTTTGAACTCTTCCTTACAAGAAGTAGATGAAAGAGAATAGTCCTTTGTTTATGTAAAGTATTTAATGAGTGATCAGAAATTTGGTTTAACTCTTAAGGGAAACTTCAAACATGAAATGATAAGACTGTCTTCAGAGGATGGAAGCCTGAGAGGGAAGGAAAGCCCAGGAACGTCTGCTTGAGGCTGCACAGCTGTCAAAGACCTCTTGGTATTTAGAGCAACACCAATAAGTCATGTGCTTGATAAACAGACCCTCACGGTTCTCCCATGGTGTGTGTGCTCCTTCACTCCAAAAAGTATTAATAAATCCAACCCTAACTACAGAAAAGAAATAGGACATGTCAGTTATCCTGTAAAAGAGTGAGAGAAGCAGGAAATGCTGGCTCAAGAATATTCTGAAAACATAAACTCCAGGATGACAATTACGAACAGCTCTGCTGCTGCTGCTAAGTCACTTCAGTCATGTCCGACTCTGTGCGACCCCATAGACGGCAGCCCACCAGGCTCCCCCATCCCTGGGATTCTCCAGGCAAGAACACTGGAGTGGTTTGCCATTTCCTTCTCCAGTGCATGAAAGTGAAAAGTGAAAGTGAAGTCGCACCTAGTAGATAATGAATAAATGTTCAACTTATGGTAGTCAGAACAAGTTAGGATTTCCAGAGGAGGAAAAGCAATTTCACTATTAAGGTTATATGATTTATATGTTAGAGAACTAGGAGACATTTAGTTAACACTCAGAATTGCACATTTTTTCATATTTGTTAAAATCAATAGTTGTCTGAATTTTGATGGGCATATGTATGACACTGATTCAAACCTACATTATTGTCAGGTAACTGTTTCCTCTTTCTTAAGTCAACATTTGTTAGCCAGATTTCCTTTAGGGTTCCAGCATGTGCTAAATTTCAGAGTAATTTTATGTTAGTAGCTTCGTACTGCTCTAAAAGGGAGGTGTAGAAAAACCATTAAAGACAGTTAAGAATTTAAGCTAGCTAAAGGTTATCAAATACATCAGAGAATTTTAATTTGAAGATTACCCCTCTCCCCTGGAATGTTCCGCTCATGAGAGGCATTCTGTTCTGCCTTCACAAAAACAGCTGATAAATGCCGCTTTTAGTGACCTCAGCAACCAAGATTATGGCAAGACATGTTCCTTCAACAATATTCACTATCCACATTGCAAGCCTGGCTCTCCCAGATTTATCAGTTTCCCCTTGGGTCTTAGGTTTCCTTTTAGAATGAAAAGGACATGGTTGCAGGTTATTAAATATTACACCATACTATATACAGTATATAATAGACTTAATTTCTCTCAGTTATAGGGGAAAATTAGAAAAGTTGGATTGAGGGATTTCCTGGTGGTTCAGTGGTTAAGACTCCATGCTTCTGATACAGAGGGTGCAGGTTCTGTCCCTCTGGGGAACTAAGATCCCATATGCCTCATGGCTCAGCCAAAAGAAAAAAGCTGGATTGAAGTTGTGAAGGGGCTTGAATTTTAGATTTTACTCTGGGAACAGGAGACAGCCAGTAATTTTCTTACTCTCTAATAAAAGAATATTCTCTAATATTCTCTGTCCCTCCCTCTCTGCCCCCAGGAGAAAAAGTGTGAGAACTGTACTGATGAAGTTGGGAAAAGACCTTCCGTGAATTTTCAAACCTTCCCATTAGAACACCTTATTGGTGTGAAGTGAAGTCACTCAGTCATGTCTGACTCTTTGAGACCCCATGGACTGTAGCCTATCAGGCTCCTCCATCCATGGGATTTTCCAGGCAAGAGTGCTGGAGTGGATTGCCATTTCCTTCTCTTGCAGACCCAGGAATCGAACCTGGGTCTCCCGCATTGCCGGCAGACGCTTTACTATCTGAGCCACCAGGGAAGCTCATTGGTTAGAAGAAATCTTAATACTTTGGTAATTTTAACAATATAAACGTAAGATATGTACCGTTATCACTGTGTATTATGAACACATATGAAGTAACTGACAAATTCTGGTTTGAATTGGCATTGGCTCCCACTTTACTCACTAATCTAAATTAGTTAATTCCTTCATAACCAAAAGTAATTTTTGGAGCCCAGACAAAGATAAGAGTAGAACAACATAATTTTTTCCAGAAGCCTACTAGAACTCTACGCCTAATACTTTTAAGGATCTTATAATTAACCATTTTAGATCTAACTACCTTTTAGATCTTAGTGCCATTGGGTCTTGAAGAAACGAGAATGAAGCAAACCACTTTGTTTATAAAGAGACAATGTTGAGAGGGTTATTAATACCTTTAAGGGTCTTAGAATTTAGTAGGTATTTGTACAAACTTTGCATCTACACAGCTACCTGAATTACACAGTATGTGTTATCGCTCACACCTGCCTTTGCTCTCCCTGCCCTCTCTGCCTAAAACACACACTCCACAGACAGAATTCAAGGTCCACCTAAAGGGCATCTTAGCTCTAGGCCAAATTCACTACTCTGTGTTGGTATTCCACACAGTATGACAACATGGATGGTAAGGCAATAAATGCCCTGGCATACTTCTATCTCGGGTATGTATGCTTAGCAAGGAAATGGGAAAGGGTGGGTCAGGGAATGAAATCTCTTATTAACCCTCCCACATTAGCTCTTTGTAAAAAACTTTTTTTCTTCATTCTTTTCAAGACCTAAATGGCACTAGGATACATAAGAGGCAGATCTAAAGTGATTTATCTAGCAATCTGGTGTATTATTCAGAACCAAAACTGAACTTCATTACAAAATGGCCTACATCAGTTAATCAAAACTCATGCAGTCAGAATGGCAATTTTGAAGATGTATAAACAGATTTGTTGTTTAGTCTCTAGGTTGTGTCCTACTCTTTGTGACCCCGTGGACTGTAGCCCTGCCAGGCTCTCTGTCCAGGCAAGAATACTGGAGTGGATTCCTGTTTCCTCCTTTAAGGGATTGTTCCAACCCAGAGACTGAACCATCCTATCCTGCACTGCAGGCAGATTCTTTGGGACTGAACCACTGGGAAGCCAGTATAAGTAGATAATCACTGTCTAAAATGAAACTTGTCCTATTCCTCTACAACCTGTTTCTTGTGGTGTGATCTCAGTTTCTTTCCTGGCATGATCATCTTCCCTCTCAAATTTAAATTGTACTCGTCTTTGATTCCTCTTTCTCAGTTCACTTCAGTCACTCAGTCATGTCCGAATCGCTGCGACCCCATGGTCACCAGGCCTCCCTGTCCATCGCCAAGTCCTGGAGTATATTCAAACTCATGTCCATTAAGTCAGTGCCATCTAACCATCTCATCCTCTGTCATCCCCTTCTCCCACCTTCAATCTTTCCCAGCATCAGGGTCTTTTCAAATGAGTCAGCTCTTCACATCAGATGGCCAAAGTATTGGAATTTTAGCTTCACCATCAGTCCTTCCAATGAATAGTCAGGACTGTTTTCCTTTAGAATGGACTGGTTGGATCTACTTGCAGTCCAAGGGACTCTGAAGAGTCTCCTCCAACACCACAGTTCAGAAGCATCAATTCTTAGGCACTCAGCTTTCTTTATAGTCCAACTCACAACCATACGTAACTACTGGAGAAACCATAGCTTTGACTCGATGGACCTTTGTGGGCAAAGTAATGTCTCTGCTTTTTAATATGCTGTCTAGGTTGGTCATAACTTTTCTTCCAAGGAGCGTCTTAATTTCTTGGCAAGTCTGTCAACTGTTTCCACTATTTCCCCATCTATTTGCCATGCAGTGATGGGACCAGATGCCATGATCTTAGTTTTCTGAATGTTGAGTTTTAAGCCAACTTTTTCACTCCTCTTTCACTTTCATCAAGAGGCTCTATAGTTCTTTGCTTTCTGCCCTAAGGGTGGTGTCATCTTCATATCTGAGGTTATTGATATTTGTCCCGGCAATCTTGATTCCATTTGTGCTTCATCCAGCCCAGCATTTCTCATGATGTACTCTGCATAGAAGTTAAATAAGCATGGTGACAATATACAGCCTTGACATACGCCTTTCCCTATTTGAAACCAGTCTGTTGTTCTAGTTCTAACTATTGCTTTCTGACATGCATACAGATTTCTCAGGAGGAAGGTCAGGTGGTCTGGTATTCCCATCTCTTTCAGAATTTGCCAGAATTTGTTGTGATCCAGAAAGTCAAAGGCATTGGCATAGTCAATAAAGCAGAAGTAGATGTTTTTCTGGAACTCTCGCTTTTTTGAGGATCCAACGGATGTTGACAATTTGATCTCTGGTTCCTTTGCCTCTTCTTAATCCAGCTAGAACATCTGGAAGTTCACGCTTCACATATTGCTGAAGTCTGGCTTGGAGAATTTTGAGCATGACTTTACTTGCGTGTGAGATGAGTGCAATTGTGCAGTAGTTTGAACATTCTTTGGCATTGCCTTTCTTTGGGATTGGAATGAAAACTGATCTTTTCCAGTCCTGTGGCCACTGCTGACTTTTGCAAATTTGCTGGCATATTGAGTGCGGCACTTTCACAGCATCATCTTTCAGGATTTTAAATAGCTCAACTGGAATTCCATCACCTCCACTAGCTTTGTTTGTAGTGATGCTTCCTAAGGCCCACTTGACTTCGCATTCCAGGATGTCTGGCTGTAGGTTGGTGATCACACCATCGTGATTATCTGGGTCATGAAGATGTTTTTTGTGTAGTTCCTCCATGTATTGTTGCCACCTCTTCTTAATCTCTTCTGCTTCTGCTAGGTCCATACCATTTCTCTCCTTTATTGTCCCCATCTTTACATGAAATGTTCTCTTGGTATCTCTAATTTTCTTGAAGGGATCTCTAGACTTTCCCATTCTATTGTTTTCCTCTATTTCATTGCACTGATTGCTGAGGAAGGCTTTCTTATCTCTCCTTGCTATTTGGAAATCTGCATTCAAATGGGTATATCTTTCCTTTTCTCCTTGCCTTTTTACCTTCTCTTCTATTCACAGCTATTTGTAAGCCCTCCTCAGACAACCATTTTACCTCTTTGCATTTCTTTTCCTTGGGGATGGTATTGATCTCTGCCTCATGTACAATGTCAGGAACCTCTGTCCATAGTTCTTCAGGCACTCTGTCTATCAGATCTTATCCCTTGAATCTATTTGTCACTTCCAGTGTATGATCATAAGAGATTTGATTTAGGTAATAACTGAATGGTCTAGTGGTTTTCCCCACTTTGTTCAATTTAAGTCTGAATTTGGCAGTAAGGAGTTCATGATCTGAGCCACAGTCAGCTCTCGGTCTTGTTTTTTCTGACTGCATAGAACTTCTCCATCTTTAGCTACAAAGAATATAACCAATTTGATTTTGGTGTTGACCATCTGGTGATGTCCATGTGTAGAGTCTTCTCTTGTGTTGTTGGAAGAGGGTGTATACTATGAACAGTGTGTTCTCTTGGCGAAACTCTATTAGCCTTTGCCCTGCCTCATTCTGTACTCCAAGGCCAAATTTGCCTGTTATTCCAGATATTTCTTGACTCCCTACTTTTGCATTCCAGGCCCCTCTAATGAAAAGGACCTATTTTGGGGGTGTTAGTTCTAGAATATCTTGTAGGTCTTCATAGAACCATTCAACTTCAGCTTCTTCAGCATTACTCATCGGGGCATAGACTTGGATTACCATGATACTGCATGGTTTGCTTTGGAAACGAACAGAGATCATTCTGTCGTTTTTGAGATTGCATCCAAGTACTGCATTTTGGACTCTTGTTGACTATGATGGCTATTCCATTTCTTCTAAGGGATTCTTGCCTATAGTAGTAGATATAATGGTCATCTGAGTTAAATTCACCCATTCCAGTCCATTTTAGTTCACTGATTCCTAAAATGTCGATGTTCACTCTTGTCATCTCCTGTTTGACCACTTCCAATTTGCCTTGATTCATGGACCTAACATTCAGGTTCCTATGCAATATTGCTCTTTACAGCATTGGACTTTAGTTCCATCACCAGTCACATCCACAACTGGTTGTTGTTTTTGCTTTGGCTCTGTCTCTTCATTCCTTCTGGAGTTATTTCTCCACTGAGCTACAGTAGCATATTGGGCACCTACTGACCTGGGGAGCTCATCTTTCAGTGTCTTATCTTTTTGCCTTTTCATACTGTTCATGGGGTTCTCAAGGTAAGAATATTGAAGTGGACCACGTTTTGCCAGAGCTCTACACCATGATCTGTCTGTCTTGGGTGGCCCTACAAGGCATGGCTCATAGTTACATTGAGTTAGACAAGGCTGTGGTCCATGATATCAGATTGGTTAGTTTCTTGTGATTGTGATTTTCAGTATGTTTGCCCTCTGATGGAGAAGGGTAAGAGGCTTATGGAAGCTTCCTGATGGGAGAGACTGACTGACGAGGAAATTGGGTCTTGCTCTGATGGGCGGGGACATGTACAGTTCAGGTCAGTCGCTCAGTCGTGTCCGACTCTTTGCGACCCCATGAATCGCAGCACGCCAGGCCTCCCTGTCCATCACCAACCCCTGGAGTTCACTCAAATTCACATCCATCGAGTCGGTGATGCCATTCAGCGATCTCATCCTCTGTGGTTCCCTTCTCCTCCTGCCCCCAATCCCTGCCAGCATCAGAGTCTTTTCCAATGAGTCAACTCTTCGTATGAGGTGGCCAAAGTACCGGAGTTTCAGCTTTAGATTCCTTACAAAGAACACCCAGGACTGATCTCCTTCAGAATGGACTGGTTGGATATCCTTGCAGTCCAAGGGACTCTCAAGAGTCTTCTCCAACACCACAATTCAAAAGCATCAATTATTCGGTGCTCAGCTTTCTTCACAGTCCATCTCTCACATCCATACATGACTACTGGAAAAACCATAGCCTTGACTAGATGGACCTTTGTTGGCAAAGTAATGTCTCTGCTTTTGAATATATTATCTAAGTTGGTCATAACTTTTCTTCCAAGGAGTAAGCATCTTTTAATTTCATGGCCGCAGTCACCATCTGCAGTGATTTTGGAGCTGAGAAAAATAAAGACTGACAGTTTTCACTGTTTCCCCATCTATTTGCCATGAAGTGATGGGACCAGATGCCATGATCTTCGTTTTCTGAATGTTGAGCTTTAAGCCAACTTTTTCACTCCTCTTTCACTATCACCTAGAGGCTTTTTAGTTCCTCTTCACTTTCTGCCATAAGGGTGGTGTCATCTGCATATCTGAGGTTATTGATATTTCTCCCAGCAATCTTGATTCCAGCTTGTGCTTCTTCCAGCCCAGGGTTTCTCATGATGTACTCTGCATAGAAGTTAAATAGGCAGGGTGACAATATACAGCCTTGACGTACTCCTTTTCCTATTTGGCACCAGTCTGTTTTTCCATGTCCAGTTCTAACTGTTGCTTCCTGACCTGCATATAGGTTTCTCACGAGGCAGGTCAGGTGGTCTGGTATTCCCATGTCTTTCAGAATTTTCCACAGTTTCTTGTGATCCACACAGTCAAAGGCTTTGGCATAGTCAAGAAAGCAGAAGTAGATGTTTTTCTGGAACTCTCTTGCTTTTTCCATGATCCAGCAGATGTTGGCAATTTGATCTCTAGTTCGTCTGCCTTTTCCGAAACCAGCTTGAACATCTGGAAGTTCACGCTTCGCATATTGCTGAAGCCTGGTTTGGAGAATTTTGAGCATTACTTTACTAGCGTGTGAGATGAGTGCAATTGTGCGGTAGTTTGAGTATTCTTTGGCATTGCCTTTCTTTGGGATTGGGATGAAAAGTGACCTTTTCCAGTCCTGTGGCCACTGCTGAGTTTTCCAAATTTCCTGGCATATTGAGTGCAGCACTTTCACAGCATCATCTTCCAGGATTTGAAATAGCTCAATTGGAATTCCATCACCTCCTGTAACTTTGTTTGTAGTGATGCTTTCTAAGGCCCACTTGACTTCACATTCCAGAATGTCTGGCTCTAGGTGAGTGATCACACCATCGTAATTATCTTGATCATGAAGATCTTTCTTGTACAGTTCTTCCGTGTATTCTTTCCACCTCTTCTTAATATCTTCTGCTTCTGTTAGGTCCATACCATTTCTGTTCTTTTTCGAGCCCATCTTTGCATGAAATGTTCCCTTGGTATCTCTAATTTTCTTGAAGAGATCTCTTCTCTTTCCCATTCTGTTGTTTTCCTCTATTTCTTTGCATTGATCACTGAGGAAGGCTTTCTTATCTCTTCTTGCTATTCTTTGGAATTCTTCATTCAGATGCTTATATGGCCATGTACAGTAAATCTTTAATCCAGTTTTCTGTTGATGGGTGGGACTGTGTTCCCTCCCTGTTATTTACCTAGGGCCAAACTATGGTGGTTTTGACTATGCCAAAGCATTTGACTGTGTGATCACAAGAAACTGTGGAAAATTCTGAAAGACATGGGAATACCAGACCACCTGAGAAACCTATCAGGAAGCAACAGCTAGACCTGGACATGGAACAACAGACTGGTTTCAAATAGGAAAAGGAGTACGTCAAGGCTGTATATTGTCACCCTGCTTATTTAACTTATACAGAGTACATCATGAGAGACGCTGGGCTGGAAGAAGCACAAGCTGCAATCAAGATTGCCGGGAGAAATGTCAATCACCTCAGATATGCAGATGACACCACCCTTATGGCAGAAAGTGAAGAGGAACTAAAAAGCCTCTTGGTGAAAGTGAAAGAGGAGAGTGAAAAAGTTGGCTTAGAGCTCAACATTCAGAAAACGAAGATCATGGCATCTGGTCTCATCACTTCATGGCAAATAGATGGGGAAACAGTGGAAACAGTATCAGACTTTATATTTTGGAGCTCCCAAATCACTGCAGATGGTGATTGCAGCCATGAAATTAAAAGACACTTACTCCTTGGAAGGAAAGTTATGACCAACCTAGATAGCATATTGAAAAGCAGAGATATTACTTTGCCAACAGAGGTCCGTCTAGTCAAGGCTGTGGTTTTTCTAGTGGTTGTGTATGGATGTGAGAGTTGCACTGTGAAGAAGGCTGAGCGCCGAAGAATTGATGCTTTTGAACTGTGGTGTTTGAGAGTCCCTTGGACTGCAAGGAGATCCACCCAGTCCATCCTAAAGGAGATCAACCCTGGGTGTTCATGGGAAGGACTGAAGCTGAGCTGAAACTCCAGTACTTTGGCCACCTCATGCGAAGAGTTGACTCACTGGAAAAGACCCTGATGCTGGGAGGGATTGGGGCAGGAGGAGAAGGGGACGACAGAGGATGAGATGGCTGGATGGCATCACCAACTCGATGGACATGAGTTTGAGTGAACTCCGGGAGTTGGTGATGGACAGGGAGGCCTGGCGTGCTGTGATTCATGGGATTGCAAGTAGTGGGACAGAACTGAGTGACTGAACTGAAACTATGGTTGAGGTAATGAAGGTAAAGGTGACCTCCTTGGAGGGCCCTGCATCAGGCCACCGCCGACCCAGGCCTCCGCTGGAGACTCCTGGACACACACGGGCAAGTCTGGGTCAGTCTCTTGTGGAGTCACTGCTCCTTTCTCCTGGGTCCTGGAGCGCACGAGGTTCTGTTTGTGCCCACCAAGAGTTTGTTCCCCAGACTGTGTAAGTTCTGGCGGCTCTACGGTGGGGTTAATGGCCACCTCCTCCAAGAGGGCTTATGCTATACCCAAGTCTGCTGCACCCAGATCCCCTGCACCTGCGGCAGTCCACTGCTGACCCATACCCCCACAGGAGACACTCGCAGTTCTGTCTCTGTGGGGTCTCTGGCTCCTGGTGCGTACAAGGTTTGTTTGAGCCCTCTGAGCATCTCTGGAGGGTATGGGGTTTGATTCTGAATATGATTTTGCCCCTCCTACCATCTTGCTGGTGCTTCTTCTTTGTTCTTGGACATGGGGTATCTCCTCAGAGCCGCTCCAGCACCGCACAGCCGCTGCTCCAGCGCCTACCATCTTGCTGGGGCTTCTCTGCTCCTCTTCCTCATAGGCAGTTATTGCTCACACCTAGTCTCTTACTAAACACCCTCATCTTCACAGATTCCATTCCAATCTTGTCCAAAATTACATCTCCTGGACTACTTGCATAGTCCCCTGCATCCTCTCTAATTCAGATCACACATACATAACCACCAGGTTCATCTTCCTAAAATGCAAGGTTCTGATCTTGTCATACCCTACAGTGCACAGCACAGCCTCCACAACAAAGAATTGTCATCTGTCTAAAATGTCAGTAGTGCTGAGGTTGACAAACCTTGTCCTGTACTCTTACCCTGGGATACAGAAGTCACTCCTCTATTGTATAATATAGTCACTCTATTCTATAAAAATTCCACTGTAACTAGATGTATTTGACTCATCTGGTGTTCACAACTATATTATGTACACCTTATCCTCTACCCCCTGTACTCATAACACTTTTATTCAAAGATTATTTACTGAGAATCTACATCTATTAGGTTGCAGGCCCAGATAGTAAGCAAAGGGGGCAGGCACCACATCTCAATTATTTCCAGACACCCCACATATACAATAAGAATTTGGTGAGAATAAAGACAGTTCTCTCTGCACTTCATTTTCCACCTGAAAACAACAATTCTGATACAGATTTGCAAAAAGAAAGAAGTACATACATCTGTTGACATCTAGTAAAATTCAGAAGGGCCCTGCCCGAACTTCCCACTAAGAATAAAACTAACAGGTGCTCATGAGGCTATTGAAAGTTAATTGTCAGTTAAGAATAATATTTCACCAAAACTGAAAAAGACTTATGTACCCCCAATGACTCCCCTGGTGGCTTAGATGGTAAAGAATCTGCCTGCAATGCAGGAGACCTGGGTTCAATCCCTGGGCTGGGAAGATCCCCTGGAGAATGGAATGGCACCCCACTCCAGTATTTCTGACTGGAGAATTTCATGGACAGAGGAGACTGGGCAGGCAGGTTATAGTCTATAGGGTCGCAAAGAGTCAGACACGACTGAGCAACTAACACTTTCACATTTTCACACCAATGTTCATTGCAGCACTATTTATAATAGCTAGGACATGGAAGCAACCTAGATGTCCATCAACAGATGCATGGTTATAAAGAAGGTATGGTACATATACACAATTCAATACTGCTCAACCATAAAAAGGAACACATTTGATTCAGTTCTAATGTGAGGCAGATCAACCTAGAGCCTATTATACAGAGTAAAGTAAGTCAGAAAGAGAAAAAAAATATTGTATATTAACGCATATATACAGGATCTAGAAAGATGGTACTGGTGAACCTATTTGCAAGGCAGCAATAGAGACGGAGACAGAGATTTATGGACAAGGGCTGAGGAGATTAAGGAGAGAGTGAGATGGAGACAGTAGCATGGAAGCATATACACTACCGTATATAAAATAGATAGCTTATGGAAATACACTGTATAACTCAGAGTGACTCAAACCAGGGCTCTGTAATAACCTAGAGGGGTGGGGAAGGGTGGGCGGGAGGTTCAAGAGGGAAGGGACATATGTACACCTATGACTAATTCATGCTGTATAGCAAAAATCAAACAAATTTTGTAAAGCAATCATCAATCAAAAATAAGTATAAAAAATAGCATTTCACTATAAAGCTCTAATAGTTAAAATCAATATTAATAAACCTAGAGAAAAAGACTATTCCAGCATGCAATAAAACATGCTTCAATCTTTATCTTACCTTACGTTACAATAGTAATTTTAATTTTCCCAATATCTTAGTCTTTTTCTGAAAATAAATTTAAAAATAACTGGAGAACCCCCTCCCTTCAAATTTCATATATATGTCCTCATCTAAAAATAAAGGAGGTGAATAAAAATCTCTAAGGTCAAATGGGAAGTGAAACTGGAGTGTTGTTCCGGGGGCTCTGAAGAGCTTCAGTACCATAGACCTTTATGTCTCAGTGCAAAAAGAATTCAGCAAGAGGCAAAGTGGTACATAACAAGTGATTTACTAGAATCACCTGGGCTTCCCAGGTGACTGAGATGGTAGTGTGGCAGTTCCAGGTTCAGTCCCTGGGTGGAGAAGATCCCCTACAGAAGGAAATGGCGGCCCACTCTAGTATTCTTTCCTGGAGAATTCCATGGACAAAGTAGCCCGGCGGGCTACAGACTATAGGGTTGAAAAGAATCAGGCACAACTGAGTGACTAAAACACACACACTAGAACAGGACGCTTGTGAGGTTAACAAGTGGGTGGGAAAGGGGGTGTCGCACCATGAACTTACTGGGCAACAGTTTCATAATCAAAGGAAGTGGGGAGAAGAGCTTCTGCGTCTTTCTTGAGTAGATTTCATGCTTCCATCATTAGTTCCTCCTCCAGGTTAAGCAGGGGAATTTTCTTGTCCTTACACGGTCACACGAGGTCCACAAATAATTGTTTTTATGTTTTATGTTTTTATGCAGAGAGCATGTCCTAGGGATCATTAACTTACTGAGCTCACTGTGCACGATGGGGGTGTCACACCTCCATTGTTTTATTGTCCTGGGGCATGTCATGAGCTTCTGTTACATGGTTTTGCTGCTAAGCAAACCTGCTTCCTTGAGTAATTATTCTTTCTTATTATTCTTTCGTGAGTAATTATTAATAATAATTTCTTGAGTAATTATTAATAATTTCTTGAGAAATTATTAACTTACAGGGGTCTCTCATATTGTTTACTTAAATCCCCTAGTTGGATTAACTATCATCACCTGTTTTGTCCCTTCACTTTGCCCCTGTCAAAAGCAACATGAAAATGTACATATAAACAATCAGGTCTCCCACAAATATTACTCCCCAGTGTAACACAGAGGAAAGTACATGCTCTATTCCCAAAGACTCAGGCTGGAATTTTTGCTTACTAGCTGTGTCATTCTTTGAGAATGAACTTACACTTTGAAGCACAATCAGAAAATGAAAATGCTAAGGTTATTGTGAGAATTAAAGACTAACATTTACCAAGTGTCTATCAGATCAAAAGGCTACCATAGTTTTAATACTCATTTAACAAATCACTCCCTTGCAAACATCCCTCAAACAGTTAACCACGATCTATAGGATCTGGCTTCTACTTGACCTCCGCTTCTACCTGACCTCCACTCCTACAGTCTTTTGCTCTGCTGGCTCTAGAATTCCCTCAAGTCCTGGAATAAGCCCTGCACCTTCGGCCTCCTTCCTCTGCTTATTATGCAGATCTTTCAATTGCCACCTCAACATTCCAAACTTTGTCCAAAGCCTCAGAAACCTTCCTGAGCACCCAAAGTCCTTAGCCATGCCCTTCCAGTCAGCCCATTCTCTACCCTCTTATGTTGTTTTATAGGGCTTCCCAGGTGGGCTAGTACTACAGAATCTGCCTGCCAATGCAGGAGATGTAAAAGGCGCTGGTTCGATACCTGGGTTGGGAAGATGTTTTATATTCTTATGTTGTTTTATATTCCTCTTTCATTCAATGAAACTGTCAACTGCCAATTTCTTTCCCATCAGAATGTCAACTCCCTGAAGGTCAGGACTTCTGTCTTTTCAACCATGTGTCTCCAGGACTTAGCACCAGGGCCAGGGTGGGGTGAGAGACAGGACCCAGGTGCAAAATTTAAAAGGACGCCAAAAATTTCAGCAACCAAGAAAAATACTAATTTTAGGCAACATTCTAAAAAATGAAAATAAACGCAGAAAACCATGATGAACTATAAAAAAGTTTACACAAAGAGAGGATCAACTCAGCATTTGCAGGATTCACCTTGATTCCCGCCCTGCTTCACAAAGGACTTGATAACAACTTAACTTAGCACTTGTGTGTTGCATGCTAAGTCTGACTTTACGACAACATGGACCATGGCCACCAGGAGTGGGTTGCCATTTCCTCCTGGGAGCGGAGCAGGGGGTGGGGCGGAATCTTCCCGATCCAGGGATCGAACCTCTTGTCTTCTGCATTTGCTTACCACACCGCCAACTATTAACTCTCCTGGAGGCTGCAGAAAGGCAAAAGTGGGAAAACTGCAAAAGACAGGAATTCGGACATTCGGGAGCTTACATCCTTTGGCTTCACTGTGTTCTGACCAAAATCGAAACTGGGGAATGCAATGTCACCACTTAAACGCACAGTTAAAACTTCAGCATGACACGTACGGTACAACTTGCTATAGAAGACCTAGCAATGAATACTTCCACCCTTTCCTCCATCATTAGAAAATCACGGCCAAGGGCCTTCAGACTCAGGGAGTCGGGTTTGGAACTCCTAGGACAGGATGTGGCATCCCACTCCAGTACTCTTGCCTGGAAAATCCCCATCGGCGGAGGAGCCTGGTAGGCTGCAGTCCATGGGGTCGCTGAGTCGGACACAACAGTGACTTCACTTTCACTTTTCACTTTCATGCATTGGAGAAGGAAATGGCAACCCACTCCAGTATTCTTGCCTGGAGAATCCCAGGGACGGGGGAGCCTGGTGGGCTGCAGTCTATGGGGTCGCACAGAATCGGACACGACTGAAGCGACTTATCAGGAGCAGGACAGGATGACTGATTCATTCATTCATTGATTCTGGAATAGGATTACAGTGTGTGCTTGGCACTTGAGAGGAAACCCAGGAGAGTACAGTAGATATATATTTAATAAGCTTAAACGTCCATGATTAAAGCAAGGTGGCTGAGGAACAATGATCGAAAATAAAAAAACAAACACGCTTACAAAAAAGAACAGACGGTCCCAGTCTCATCCCTTCAGCAAGGGCCCAAGGAGATTCACCTCAGTCGGGGTCTCCCGCCACTGAGGAGACAGGACCAGCTCCGCGCGCATGAGGGACGCGGCCCCACCCACCGCTCCCCAGGGCTCTCCGCCTCCCCCGCCTCCAGAGAGAAACGCGGGGGACCCCAGCGCGCAAGCGCCAACCCGCCAACTCCAAGGCGGCCGCCCACCACCAGCGCTTGCGCGAAAGCGCTGAACAGGGGGAGGGGCGAAACTAGAAGGCGAGAGGAGCGCGCCTAAATCCTAGAGAGGCGGGCTAAGCCGAGCTGGGGGGAGGGTTCATCTTCCGGAAAGTCTGCATTCTCGGACAGTCAGGAGTCGCCGCTCATCAAACTCCCGCTGGAAAGATGACCGGAGGAAGTCAGCCGTGCTCTGCACCCATCGGAGTTCCTCAGATACAAGCCGGAGCCGCCTTCAGGATGAAGTTAGGACCCGCCGGAGGCCGGTCCCTCAGATGGCAGAGGAGAGCGTGGCGGGAACGCGCGTGCGTGGTAGGAGCCCTCCACGTGCGGCCGCGCCGTGGCCTCCCCGCGCTCCGAGGCCCCGCCTCGGTCCCGCCCCCGGCCTCCGCATCTTTCCGGACGAGCGGAGCTGGCGAGGGAGGAAAGGGGCTGGGTCTGGTGGCTCGGCCCCGCCTCAGCAGCCTCCCATTGGGCGCGAGTGAGGGGACGCCCTCCCGCCGCCCTCCCATTGGGTCGCGCGTGCGAGCTGCGCGCCCCATTGGGCCGTGCGGATTTGGGCACCAAATTCAAAGATTTTAAAAGTACCAGCTGGCGCCTTTTGGAAGATAAGAGCTCTGAGAAGTTTGCTGCTCGCTCTCTTGTCGCGGCCGCAGCTCTCTCACCTGAGGCCGACCCCTCTCTTGCCCCTGGCATGAGTCGGCGGCCCTGCAGCTGCTGCCTACGGCCGCTCTCCGGTTCCTGCCGCGGCAGCTACGGCGCCCTGACAGCCGCCGGGCGCCCTTGCCCCTCGGACGGTGGGTGAGAGGAGAGGGAGCGAGCGGGGCGCCCCTTCCAGAAGGGGTGCCCGGCGGGGGAATGACGGTGGCTTGGTGGCGGGGGGTGGTGGGCAACGACCTGGATCCGACACCCTCCCGAGTCCAGCCGTGCGGCCCCTTGCTGGTCCTTGGGCGGGCGGGCAGCGGTTTCCCCGGGACCCAGAGGAAGAAGGCCGGGGGCAAGGCCGGAGAGGGGAAGCAGAGGTCCCGGGGCAGGATGGCTGGCGCGCCTGGGTCCAGCCGTGCCGGCGAGCCGGGGCGCCAGCCCCCCAAAGGTGCGGGTCGGGGCCTCCTCACCCTGGGCAGGGCTACCGACCTCCACCCCGCGAGCCCGGGCGCCAAATGCCCCCTGCCGCCCCTCCCCCACCCGGGAGCCTCGGCGCTGACAGGGCCCGCGAGCCAGCGGCCCTCGGAGTCCAGCCGGGTGCCCGACCCCTCACTTCAGCGCCCCTTCTCCACTCCTGCCCCGCACTCAGGTCGGAAGTCAGTCCTCCCAGGTTTTCGCCACCTCAGTCTTCCTGGCGGGCGCGGGAGATCGTGCTCGCTGCTATCTCCCGCCTCCGCCGGTCCGCGCCCTGAGGGCCACCCCTCCTACCCCTCGGGATTTCCAGGGTCTCCCCTTCCCCAATCCCCGCCAAATGAAGGGACCCTTCTTATCGGGCCAAGGCTCTGTTGGGGATGTCCAAACAAAAACGTTGAATTTCTCTTTTTTACCCCCTTGAACCCAGTGAGTGACTCAGTCTCAAGGCCTGGACTGAAATGGAAGGAGGGAAAAAGGCATTTTTAATGCAGAAACCCCGAATTTGTCCAAATGTAGCTGGTTTTGAAGAATTTGGGAAGAAGATCTGAGAAGTGAAGAATTAGTTTGGTGTTTTTTTTTCCTTGTGCTTCTGGGGACCCAATCTTTTATTCCAGCTCTTGGGTGGAATGGAATGCACCCAAATGAACGCTTACTTTTATCCTCTTTGTTGCTGTCTCTTAAAAAGACTCAGCTGCGTTCATTTTACTTTAGAAATTGTGAAAAATTTTAGAAGTTAACAACTTGATGGTATATATTTGGTAATCACTGAAAGACGCTCCTTTCTTTAGAAAAGGAATCTAGAAGACTCAAAAAATATTTTAACAGGTTAAGTCTGTGTCTAGAAATCCCTGACTCATAAAACCCTCTGAAATTCTGGAGATTGGTAGCTTTAAGAAGGGATTTTTTTGGTTGCTTAACTCCAGTTGTCTTTACTACCTTGCCCCTCACGAGAGTGTTTGCTGTCCCCTGGATTTTTTTCTATATTTGAAAATTTGAGAAAATGAAATTTTAAAAAATGTTGCATTCAAATATTTCTGAAATAGGCTTTTCTAAAATATTCTCTTGGGGGTTATGACTGATTTTTGCAGTTTATGGCAGCAGGTTTGAGGCTCTTTTAAAGAAATAGCCATGCCTCATTGATATTGGGCACATGCTGGTTATCTTGTAGGTACTGGAGGTTGTAGTGCTTAATTATTTAGCATTGGGATAGCTGTAAAGAGTTTTTAACTTTAAGCACTATAGTCTTTTTAACTATTATATTTTACTATGAAATGTTAAATCTACATTGGGAAGCTAAATAGACGTTAACTTTGTACAGTTAACTACCTAATACCACTTTTTCATGATTGGACTATTGAGTTGGTAAATAAGAGGTTTTAAAAATGCAGTGGTGAATCTTTACCAACTCCATGAGGTAGATATTATGGATATAGTATCTCCGTTTTAAAGAAATTGAAAGACCAGTTCAGTGTTCTAGATCACAAAATGGCAAAAGGCTGAGCAAGGACTTTCATTTGAAGTTGGATTTGATTCCTAGGGAAAAATATAATCTGAAATGCATAAGTCTGTGTAGAATGTATTTTGCCACTTTGAACATGTTCGTGATTTAAATATAAAGAATATGAAGGGTTTGGCTTACAAAAATAACACAGTGAAAATAGATTCTGTTTATTAAACTATATGTGATGGAAACTCTGCCATGCATTTAGTCCAGTTTGGTTTTCTTACCTGCATTTTATACATGAGGAAATAGCTTTAAGGGTTAACTTGCTCGGTTTTTTTCACCTGAGATGCTCATGATTTAAACCCAGGGTATTCACATCTAATACAGTGTATCACCAACCTCTGTTGACTTTACCCTTCTGAAAAGATCTCAGATCTGTTCAGTTATCCTTATTTGCCCTGCGGTCATCCTAGTCTTGGGTACCCAACTCTCTAGACTCCTGTGATAGGCATTTCCACCTAGCCTCCCTGCTTTCACTTGTATTGGATTAGCCAAGTTTGTTCAAATTTTTTCACAGGAGTTTTCAAGTTTTTCCACAGTGTCTTTTGAAAAAACCCAACGAACTTCTTGGCCAACCCTATACCTTCCTATTAATATAATCCAATATTTTCCACAGCTGGCAATCATTTATTTATTTGTGTGTTAGTTGCACAGCCATGTTCGACTCTTTGCAACCTCACAGACTGTATCCTGCCAGGCTCCTCTGTCCATGGGACCATGGGATTCTTCAGGGAAGAATACTGAAGTGGATTACCATTCCCTTCTCCAGAGGATCTTCTCGATCCAGGAATCGAACCCTGATCTCCTGCATTGCAGACAGATTCTTTACCGTTTGAGCTACAGGGAAATCCTAGTGTTAACCAGATGTCTCACTTAGAACCCCTCAGAGGCTCTTTATTACACGATGAATAAAAGCCAGTCTACTCTAAAAATCCAATAGCATTCTATACCTCTTCAACATTAATTTTCAATCCTTCTCCCCCTATCGGTTACCAAGTCACAGCCCTGCAGGCCTTCCTCTTCCTTGAAAGTTCAACACTTTTCCTTTCAGGGTCCACCTCTGTCTGGATTTTCACAAGGCTTTCAAGATATCAGGATTTCACCTTCAAAAGATCTGTGGCTAGTTTCTTTCCTTCTCAAGACTCTGTCACTAAGTAGGCATTGGGTAAATGAAGTGGCAGAGCTAAACTCTGTTGCTCATTTGCTCAGTTTTGTCCAGCTCTTTGCGACCCCATGGACTGCAGCATGCCAGTCTTCCCTGTCCTTCACTGTCTCTGGAGTTTGCTCAAATTCACGTCCACTGAATCAGTGATGCCATCCAACCATCTCATCCTCTGTCATCGCCTTTTGCCTTCAATCTTTCACAGCATCGGGGTCTTTTGAGTCTGCTGTTCACATGAGGTGGCCAAAGTATTGGAGCTTCAGCTTCAGTCCTTGTAATGAATATTCAAGGTTGATTTCCTTTAGGATTGACTCTTAACCCTCATCTTTCTGATTCAAGAGGTCTCTGAACCGTGAGATTTATATATATATACTTTTTTCATGATCCTTGTGACTCAGCTTGTAAAGAATCCACCTGCAATGCAGGAGACCTGTGTTTGATCCCTGGTTTGGGGAGATCCCCTGGAGAAGGGAAGGGCTACCACTCCAACATTCTGGCCTGGAGAAGTCCATGGGGTCACAGAGAGTCCGACATGACTGAGCATTGGCTGAGCGTCTGTCACTTCACATTCTACCTCAGAGTTTTGAGCACATGTTTGGAAATGTTGGAAATTGTTGACTTCTAAACAATTATAAAGTAGCTGAATCATTATTAGCTCTGAACTTAAGAAACTGTCCATACTCTGAGAACAATGTTGAATGAATGGGGTCTTTAGGATAGTCTTCTAGGAACTGAGTTGAAAAGGCAGCAGGGGAAGAATGCCTTTGAAAAGAATTGAGTTTTTGAAATATAGTTTCAGGCCTCTTCCCTTTAGGATTTCCCAGGTGGTGCTAGTGGTAAAGAGCCCACCTGCCATTGCAGGAGACACAAAAGACGGGGTTCTATCCCTGGGTCAGAGGAGATCCCCAGGAGAAGGGCATGGCAACCCACTCCAGTATTCTTGCCTGGAGAATTCCATGGACAGAGGAGTCCATAGGGTCACAAAGTGTGACACGATTGAACATGCCCATTCCCTTTAGGGAACTAAACAAAATAAAACGTGTCTTTGTTGGTGGCTTCTTTATCTTCAGATAACATGTGTGGTCTTAGCTAAATCATACTTAATTCCTTACTTGAGGCAAAAATAAAAATCTCAGAATTTACTCTTTTCTGAATACAAGGGAACAACTCAGAATAATTTCTTCTAGAGTTAGAGTTAACTGGGGGAATATTTATGTCCCTAAACTTTTAAACTTCGTTAGAAGAAAGTTTCTATCTACAAGGTGTCCTTTAGTGCTTAGTGGTTCTGTTCTAAGTAAAAACAGTAAATTCCGTATGAACAGATTACCAGTGTTTAGTACAGACTAAACATACTGACTGTACTTAGGTATATTTACTTATAGGGTAAATTGTTACCTACCTGTGATTGGTTTGCAGGAGGTATAGTATAGTAGATGGGGGAGTACATTAGAAGCACATACAATCCATATACTCTGCCTTAAAAAATGCTAAGCAGTTTTCTTAAACCCATCTACATATTCCTTCCCAGCCACCACTGCCTGCCAGAAATCCTAATCATCTTTTAAAACAGCAGTTCTTAACTGAGAATGGGGGAGATTTTGCCCCTGCTAACTTCCCCCACTCCAGTATTCTTGCCTGGAGAATCCCATGGACAAAGGAGCCTGGTGGTCTACAGTCCATGGGGTCGCAAAGAGTCGGACACGACTGAGTGACTAACACACACACACACACCTTTCCCCTACTCCCAACATTTGGCAATAAATGGTTGCTGGAGACATTTTTTTATTGTCCTGCTGGAGGAATAGCGGCTGCTAATGGCATCAGATAGCTAAAAGTTGCTAAACATCCTGCAACAGACAGGACAACCCCCAGCAAAATTATCCTGCCCCAGAAGTCACTAGTGTGGTTAATTTGTGCATGTGTGCTTAGCCGCTTAGGCGGATTCTAAACACTACCATGGTACCCCTGGGAAACCCCTAGTGGTTAATTTACAAATGATTAAATTTATTGGCTCTTTAGTCCTTTCTCTAAACTTAGTATAGATTTTGTGATTATTATATAAGACTTATAATTG
Source organism: Oryx dammah (assembly GCF_014754425.2). Classification (NCBI taxonomy): domain Eukaryota; kingdom Metazoa; phylum Chordata; class Mammalia; order Artiodactyla; family Bovidae; genus Oryx; species Oryx dammah. The sequence goes on along the minus strand of NW_024070188.1, from coordinate 76,580,543 downwards.
TTGTTTAGTTGCTAAGTTTTTTCCAGCTCTTTGCGATCCCATGGATTATAGCACACCAGGCTCCCCTGTTCTTAGGTATTCCCAGAGTTTGCTCAAATTCTTATCCATTGAGTTGGTGATGCTATGTAACCATCTCATCCTCTGCCGCCCCCTTCTCCTTTTGCCTTCAATCTTTCCCAGCATCAGGGTCTTTTCCAGTGAGTCAGTTATAATAATTACTAACATTGAAATATATAAGCTTTTTGCAACTTTTATCAAAACTCTTTTGACCGTTATACATGCTGTCTTCCGTTATCTTAACCAACCATATTTCTAGAATTATTTGATTTCTCTAAGGATGTCTCTTACCTCAGGCCCCACTCTTGATGCATCATATTTCTTTCTTCTATACGCACAGACTATTTGTTAAATATTTGTCACTATTTTCTACTCAGATATGACTCTAAAAGTCAGATGGTATAGTTACACCAGATTTAAAAGCAGACTATAGTGAAGTACTCCCTCAAGAATAAGATATATGTACTTATTAGATTTTAGTAATACTTTCTCACATTATACTTGGATAATTTCATAGTTAATTTCATGGAAAGTACACAGTTCTGAAAGAATGCAAAGTGATTAAATCTGTATCCCAAAGTTAAAGTAGTGATATATGGAAATTTTTGCCATGGGGCATAATGTTATGTTCTTTTTGTAGGTTCTAAAGAAGCAAGTTCCACACTCTGTGTCACAATGAAGTGTGATTTTAACTATAACCATGTTCATTCTGGAAATAAACCAGTCAAGCCTGATGACTGTAGAAGACAAGGTTCCTGCACTACTGCGTATTTGGAAGGCTCTTCTAAAGACTGCATAAAAGATTATGAAAGGTTATCGGATGTTGGGTCCCCGGCTGTGAGCCCCAGGATTGTAGAACCTGAAACTGAAGGCAAGCCGTTGCATAACAAGGAAAATCAACGCATACAACAAACACTTGATAGTTCCAATGACATACAAGAACTAGAGACCAGCGGATGTTATGAGGACAGTGGCTACTCTTCATTTTCCCAACAAAGTGGCCTCAGTGAACATGAAGACAGTAGCCTTGCCCTGGTGGAAAGTTTCAGTGACAGTCCACAATGCTGCCTGCTACGGACACAAAGCCCAGACCGATATCCCAACAAAAACTTGCTGCCAGCTCTTCATTTTGAAAAAGTGGTTTGTTCAACGTTAAAAAAAAATTGTAAACGAAATGCTAAAATAGATTGGGAGAAGCTGAAGGAATTTATATCCAGTGGAAATTTTAGACTACAAAATATAATTGGTAGGAAAATGGGCCTCGAATGTGTGGATATTCTCAGTGAACTCTTTCGAAGAGGACTCAAACATCTCTTAGCAAATATTTTAACACAACTCAGTGAGATGGACTTAATCAAGTAAGTATTGTTGCTCTGAGTATATGTATTAGTATAATCCATGAACATTTTTGTTAGATAGCTCAGCACTACCAGCTCGTACAATGATAGTGTAGTCTTGCACTGTAGTTTTAATTGAAGTGGTGAAAGTATGCTTTTAATCCGGTTACTTCAAATTTCATATTATGCTAGTGAAAGCTATTTCTGTTAGGTTGGGATCTTTGTTTCTTTTGGTTCTGAAGTTGTTCATATCTAAGCTACATCTTCTGGTCATAACTATAAAAACAACAGCCTAGGGGTCTGCTGTACAGGTCCAATGGGAATTTGATTTTTGTGACACATGAAAGTATGAAGTAATTATTTCTGTTCTTTTTAGACCATTTTCAAGTTTAAAAGTGATAAAAATGCAGAAACATGCAAATGGGTCTGATTATGACTACTTCTTAGAAACCTTTTACTAACTGCCCTTTCTTCCCTATCCAACCAGAGAAAACCTTTTAGGATGAGATAGCAGAGAATTAGGTCTTCCCTATTGGCTCAGTGGTAAAGAATCCACCTGCCAATGCAGAAGACTTGGGTTTAGTCCCTGGGTCGGGAAGATTTGGAGAAGGAAATGGCAACCCACTCCAGTATTCTTTTTTTTTTTAATTTATTTATTTTAATTGGAGGCTAATTACAGTATTGTGGTTTTTGCCATACATTGACATGAATCAGCCATGGGTATACACTTGTCCCCCATCCTGAACCCCCCTCCCATCCCACTCCAGTATTTTGAACTGGGAAATCCCATGGACAGAGGAACCTGGCAGGTTGTAGTCCATGGGATCACAAGAGTTGACACAACTTAGCAACTAAACAACAATTGAGGATTTAAATGATTATCCAGAGTATTGGATTAGATTGCCTCCAACTTGGTTCATTTTTGGCTTTTTGAAAAAATTTTAGAGGTACTGTTTGTTACTTTACACTGGTCCATGAAATATAACTGAACCAAAACAGGCACAAGTATTGATTTTTATTATTGGCTAGCTTCTTGAGGGATAATCAACATCACAACATTTTTGTTAACAAAATGGATTTTTTAAGTTGATTTCTACTAGTAGCAATGTGTTGAATGTTTGAAATTTGTCTAATGTTAATAAATAGCCATATACACAATGGGGTTTCCAATTTGATATTTGTGGATATTGTGAAAAAATGAAGTGTTGGGGTTCCTAAGCCTAGATCTACTTAGAATTTCTTGATGGTGAACTTTTTAAAAGGTGGGGTGTGTGGGGAGGGACTCGAGCCCTGGCCCCCATTTTAGACCAATTAAACCCAAGTGACTAGGCATGGGCCATCCTTAAATCTTAAGTGCATGCCACAGGCATTTCTAAGTATAGTCAGGTTTGCGAAGCACTGCTAATAGAAATTTCTTTTTTGCACTGGCTGCGTTTCTGTAATATATTCATCTTAGCCTTCATGGTGCTTAATTGTTCCCTTTATAATCATTTACTTTTCCAGTATGTCTAAAGTGAGCACAACTTGGAAGAAAATTCTGGAAGATGACAAGTTGGCATTGCAATTGTACAATAAAGCAATACAAAGAATTACTGTAAGTCTTTGCAGTTTTAATTTTAAGATATAAACAGCTAGTGCTCTCTACCTTTGAAATGGGAGAGGGAAATAGTAAAGATAACAGATGATCTGGAAATCCTTTACATTCATAACTCATTAAAAGAAAATTCAAAGATAAAATGGCTGGGATTTTATCTGTTACACAGTAGTAAAATTATCTACATATAGAAGATTTTTAGTATAGGAAGGGAATTCATTCACTTTGCAAAATACTTAGTAACTTTGGAGATGTTTCTGAGAATAAAGATCAACACACGATTAAAATTTCAGACTTAGGAGTTGGCAGACTAAGGTCAAGTGTTGCTTAAATTCTCCAGGTTCAGTTTCTTTATCCATAAGCTGGTGTTAATGAAAAATTTTCTACCTCAATAGATTGTTTTGAATCCCTTCATAGCACTGATGTGACACTTGAACGTGACTATTGCCATCTACTGGTGGGTGGGAAGAATGACCTTTGTTCTGGTGGTGGTGCTGCTGCTGCTGCTAAGTCACTTCAGTCGTGTCCAACTCTGTGCGACCCCATAGACGGCAGCCCACCAGGCTCCCCCGTCCCTGGGATTCTCCAGGCAAGAACACTGGAGTGGGTTGCCATTTCCTTCTCGAGTGCATGAAAGTGAAAAATGAAAGTGAAGTTGCTCAGTCGTGCCTGACTCTTCGCAACCCCATGGACTGCAGCCTAGCAGGCTCCTCCGCCCATGGGATTTTTCAGGCAAGAGTACTGGAGTGGGTTGCCATTGTCTTCTCCGTAGTGCTTTATAAATCATGTATTAAATGCTGGGTACTAAGCATGTAGGCCTGGTGTGCTATGATTCATGGGGTCGCAGAGATTCATGGGGTCGCAGAGAGTCGGACATGACTGAGCGACTAAACTGAACTGAAGCATGTAAAGTTGCTTTCTCACCGTTTCTGATTCATAGTTTCTCTCAGTAACTTAGTTGTTAGGCTTTAAATGTTTGAATAGTTGTGGGTGGCTGTGCTTAAGCACATGCAGGTAAATTGAATACAGGAATAAATCCTTTATATTCTCATTTGGCCTTTTTTACATGTACAAACGTAATAAAAATTGATTATTGAGAATATAGAAGGATATTTTTTAATCCTATTCAAACTTTTTTTTTAATTAGGAAAAAAACATTAAGTTTTCACCACACGCTTCGACCAGAGAGTATGTTTTATTCAGAACCCCTTTAGCATCTGTGCAAAAATCAGCAACCCAGACTCTCCCCAAAAAAGATGCTCGAACTAAGTTACCTGATCCAGGTGATCAGAAAGGTTCTACTTACAGTCGACACAGTGAATTCTCTGAGGTAATTTTTTGTTTATCAATAAATTGGAAACATGAGGTATTTATTGTTAAAAGGATTTACAGTAAGAAAACTGTTGATACTCAAGTAATCAAATTAGGAAGGTACACAGAGAGGTCTTTCTGTGCCAAAAATAATAGATATTTGGCATTGTTTATGACAGTTCAGTGGTGTTGAGCTCTAATTTAGAAACACTTAAGAAAATAAGGAGAAACCTTGAAGTTTCTTCTAAAACTTAAATACTACATTTCACAATTATTGCCTTTGATAACTGAGGAAGAGAGCTAAGCAAAAAGTCAATTTTATCAGGCACTACATAGACAGGGAAACATGGTAACCTTCATAGCTACATAAAGGTAAATGCCATATAATGTGAAAGGTTTTTTAAAGAAAAACTAGAGCTAGAGGTAAAAGAGCAACCAACTCCTGATTTCACAGAAAAGGTGGCACTGATGTGGGAGTAGCATTTATGAATAAGAGCATATTTGTAGCATTAAGCAACAACCACTGGATCAGTTGACAGTCTGTTCCCTCATTGAGCAGTCCTGAAAGGCAGGAGTTGTGTTGGTGCTTTATACATGTATTGGGGAAGTGCCCTTGTTTTGACTAGCTAAATTACATTCAGTTCTTAGTAAAATATATGTATGGATTTTCTTCTTTCTAGGTCGCCAAAACTTTGAAAAAGAATGAAAGCCTTAAAGCCTGTATTCGCTGTAATTCACCTGCAAAATATGATTGCTATTTACAACGGGCAACCTGTAAACGAGAAAGCTGTGGATTTGATTATTGTACAAAGTGTTTGTGTACTTATCATACCACTGAAGACTGTTCAAATGGCAAGCCCCTAAAAGCCAGTTATAAAATGGGTCCTTTGCCTGGTACGAAGAAAAGCAAGAAGAATTTACGACGATTATGATTGCTTATTGCATCAATTGAGATTGATCATGAAGGCTAGTTAGAAAAGTGTTAGGTTTTAATTTAAAAAAAATAAAAAATGTATTGTGATGTTCAGTTTTATGTTGAAATCAGTGTAATACATGGGATTTTTCCCCTCAGTGAAAAAAGAGGGTACACAACTTCTTAAAATATTTTACAATTTAATAGTGAAAAAATTTAAAATTCTCAGTGTAAATCAGAAAATATAAATATTTTAAGAAAAAGGGAAATTATGATTGTGATTCAGAGGTAAAATAAAAAATTCATTTCATTTTATGGTAAAGGAAGACCATGTCATTTTACCTAGACAGTCTTAAAAGTAAATCTTCTTTACCATCTATTAACAGGTTATTTTATTTGCTTTACTGAATTAATAATATTATCAGCTTCTGGTGTCTCCATGTAAATGTTTTGTCACCTTTGTTTTACCTCTTTTTTAGAGTGTATTTCCCCAAAAAGTATCCTTTGTGAAGTTTTGCTTGTTTTCCTTATTTGTAAAGTTTGTATGTTTTAATATTTTGTACATATGTAAATATTTCTGTGTTTTTTTTATGTCAGTAAGAAAATAAATGCCTTTTGTGTATATATATGTAAGTAATTTTTTTCCTATTATGAATAAAATTGTTACAAGCTTGATAAATAATATGAGTCTTTTATGTAGGTAAACATTTAAATCTTGGAAACAGCTGAAGAAGCTGTAGGAGACTGACATGTGGAAAGGCATTGAGTGGGTCTTTGTCTCCTTATTGGGAACCTTGTGGGATTGTTGTTCGGTCACCAAAGTGAAAGTGAAGTTGCTCAGTCGTGGCCGACTCTTTGCAACCTCATGGACGGTAGCCTACCAGGCTCCTCTGTCCGTGGGATTTTCCAGGCAAGAGTTCTGGAGTGGTTTGCCATTTCCTTCTCCAGGGAATCTTCCCATCCCAGGGGTTGAACCCAGGTGTCCTGCACTGTAGGCAGATGCTTTACTCTGAGCCACCAGGGAAGATCATCTAATCAGTCACTAAGTCCTGTCCAACTCTGCAACCCCATGAACTGCAGCACGCAAGGATCCTTTGACCTCTACTGTCTCCTGGAGTTTACTCAAACTTGTAGAATTATATATTCTAATTTCAATTTTCTTGCCACCCAGTATCTTAGTGGAGTTGGGTCTTGAAATAAGCATTTAAGGTTGGATCAAAGCAAGATCATAAAACACTTTGGGAAATCCTGGTGTATTAATTCACTCATTACTTTTTCACTCTCTTCACTTTCAAGAGGCTCTTTAGTTTGTTTTCTTTCTGCCATAAGAATGATGTCATCTGTACATCTGAGGTTATTGATATTTCTCCCTGAAATCTTGATTCCAGCTTGTGCTTCATGCAGCCTGGCATTTCTTATGATGTACTCTGCAGAGAAGTTAAATAAGCAGGGTAACAATAGGTAGCCTTGACATACTCCCTTACCAATTTGGAACCAGTCCATTGTTCCATGTCCAGTTCTAATTGTTCTTGACCTGCATACAGGTTTCACAGGAGGCAGGTCTAGTGGTTTTCCCTAATTGAAGTCTGAATTTTGCAATAAGAAACTCATGATCTGAGCCATAGTCAGCTCCAGCTATTATTTTTGCAGAGTGTATAGAGCTCCACCTGCTGCAAAGAATGTAATTTGATATTGACTATCTGGTGATGTCCATGTTTAGTTTGTCTTGTCCGGAAGAGGGTGGTGTTTGCTATAACCAGTGTTTTTGATTCAGATTACCTTGATTCATCTCAATCAATGGGCTTCTCAGAGGCTTAAGGGCTTTGCCCTTGATCTCAGCAGAAAACCAAGATAGAGAATTTATCTTAAGTGGATTATCTTAAATGGGTGTGTCTTTCTAATGGAATAAAATCTCCAATGAAATTTACAATGATTTTCTTAAAGGAGCTTTGTAAAATCAACAAACAAAAGCATTAAAGTATGTAATTTGACATACACATGCATGAAGCCATCACTTGCCAGATGAAGGTAATGAATATTACCATCTTTTCCTGCCCATTTGTAATCCCTCCTGTTAGTCCCCAGGCAATCACTGATCTGTCACTGTAGATTACTTTGCCTTTTCTAGAATTTCTTATAAATGAAGTCACTTTGTACTATGTGACTACTTTCAATGAATATTACTTTGAGTTTCATCCATTTTGTGTGCACAGTAATTCATCCTTTCTCTTAATAAGAAATATACTGTCAGATATGCCAGTTTGTTTATATGTATGTTGGTGCCTCAGATGGTAAAGCATCTATCTACAATGCAGGAGACCTGGGTTCGATCCCTGGGTTGGAAAGATCCCCTTGAGAAGGAAAGGGCAATCCACTCCAGTACTATTGCCTGGAAAATCCCATGGACAGAGGAGCTTGGTAGGCTCCAGTCCATGGGGTCGCAAAGAGTTGGACATGACTGAGTGACTTCACTTTCCTTTCCTTTCACCCTGGTAGTTGGATGTTTCGATTTTTCACCCATTTTTTTGCTACCAGAAATTAAGGTGTTATAATCATTTATATACAAGTCTTTGCAAGTTGTATTTTTAACTTCTCTTGGCAAATATCTAGAGGGGCTTCCCTGGTAGCTCAGCTGGTAAAGAATCTGGCTGCAGTGCAGGAGACCCCGGTTCAATTCCTGGGTCGGGAAGATCCACTGGAGAAGGGATAGGCTACCCACCCCAGTATGCTTGTGCTTCCCTTGGGGCTTACCTGGTAAAGAATCCACCTGCAGTGCAGGAGACCTGGGTTTGATCCCTGGGTTGGGAAGATTCCCTGGAGAAGGGAAAGCTACTCCAGGCCAGTATTCTGGCCTGGCCTGGAGAATTCCATGGACGGTATATAGTCCACGGGGTCACAAAGAGTTGGACACAACCGAGCAACTCTCACTTTTGCTTTCCAATATCTAGTAGTAGAATGTTTGGGCTATATAATTATATGTTTAACTTTTTAAAGAAAATACCAAAATGTTTCCAAAGTGACTACCCTTTTATTTATTTTCGGCTGCATTGGATCTTCGTTTCTGTGCTTGTTCTTTCTCTCGCGGTGAGCAGAGGCTGCCCTTTCTTTGCGGTGCACAGATCTCATTTCAGTGATTTGTCTTGTTGCAGAGCAGCATCTCTGTGGTGCACAGGCTCAGCAGTTGTGGCTCATGCACTTAGTTGCCCCTCAGCATGTGGAATCTTCCCTGATCAGGAACCAAACTTGTCCCCTGCATTGGCTGGTGAATTCTTAACCATTGGGCCACCAGGGAAGTCAGTGAGTACTGTTTCACATTCTCACAAGGAGTGTCCGAGAGTCCCATTTACTTCATGTGCTCATCAGCACATGGTATAGTCTGTTTTAATTTTAGCTTTTGAATGTGTTTGTAGCAGTATCTTACTGTGGTTTTAATTTACATCTCCCTGATGATGTTTGCCATTGTTATTTGCCATTGTACATTTTCTCTGGTCAAGTGTCTATCAAATCATTTGTGTGTTATTATTGCTATTTGAGAGTATACAATCGGTACAAGTGTTTTATCAGAGTTTGTCTTGTCTTTCATTTTCCTAGTGTCTTTGGAAAAGTTTTTATTTTTGATCATATATAAATTATTAACATTTGTCTTTAACACATCATGCTTTGAGTGTTACATCTCAGAACTTTGCCTAACCTCAAAACACTGACATAAATCAGAGCAGGATTCTCTATGAACCATCTCCCAGAGTAATGGAAATAAAAGCAAAAATAAACAAATGGGACCTAATTAAACTTAAAAGCTTTTGCACAATGAAGGAAACTATAAGCAAGGTGAAAAGACAGCCTCCAGAATGGGAGAAAATAATAGCAAACAAAGCAACTGAGAATTAATCTCAAAAATATACAAGCAGCTCAAGTAGCTCAATACCAGAAAAACAGCCCAATCAAAAAATGGGCCAAAGAACTAAACAGACATTTCTCCAAAGAAGACATACAAATGGCTAACAAACACATGAAAAGATGCTCAACATCACTATCACAGAACTGCAAATCAAAACCACAATGAGGTATCATCTCATGCCAGTCAGAATGGCAGCTATCAAAAAGTCTACAAACAATAAATGCTGGAGAGGGTGTGGAGAAAAGGGAACCCTCTTACACTGCTGGTGGGAATGTAAACTAGCACAGCCACTCTGGAGAACAGTGTGGAGATTCCTCACTGCCATATGACCCAGCAATCCCACTGCTGGGCATACATACCAAGGGAACCAAAATTGAAAGAGATGTGTACCCCAGTGTTCATCACAGCACTGTTTACAATAGCTAGGACATGGAAGCAAGCTAGATGTCCATCAGCAGACGAATGGATAAGATAGTTGTGGTACATATACACAATGGAATATTACTCAACTATTAAAAAGAATACATTTGAATCAGTTCTTATGAGGTGGATGAAACTGGAGTCTATTATACAGAGTGAAGTAAGCCAGAAAGAAAAATACCAATACGGTATTCTAACACATACATATGAAATTTAGAAAGATGGTAACAATGATTCTACAAGCGAGACAGCAAAAGAGACACAGAGATAAAGAACAGACTTTTGCACTCTGGGAGAAGGCAAGGGTGGGATGATTTGAGAGAATACCATTAAAACATGTATATTATCATATGTGAAATAGATAGCCAGTCCAGGTTCGATGCATGAGACAGGCCGCTCAGGGCCGGTGCACTGGGACAACCCTAAGGGATGGGGTGGGGAGGGAGGTGGGAAGGGGATTTGGGATGGGGGACACATGTACACCCATGGTTGATTCATGTCAGTGTCAAAAAACCACTACAATATTGTAAAGTATAGCATCCAATTAAATAATTTTAAAAAATTTGCCTAACTTAAGAGCATACGTATCCTTCTCCTTTGTTTTCTTCTAGAAGCTTCATAGTTTTAAAACTCATATTTAGGTCTGTGGTCCATCTGCAGTTTACATTTGGAATGTAGTGGGAGGTATCATTTGAAATGAGTGTCCACTTGTTCCAGCATCATTTGTTGACAAGACTCATTTCTTTACTGAAATGTCTTTGCATCTTGGTCAGAAATCAATTTTACATAAACATGAGGGACTATTTCAGGACTCTATACTGTTTAATTGACCTATTTGTCTCTTGAACTCCAAAACCACCCTGCCTTGATCACTAGCTTTATAAGTCTTGGAATGAAGTAGTGACAGTCCTTTTCTATTTTAAAATTTTTTTCTAAGTTATTTGCCTATCATAGACCCTTTTTATTTCTACATAAATTTTATAATTAGCTTGTCAATTTCTACAAACATATAAATTGGATTTTGATTGAGGTTGCAATGAACCTATTCATCTATCGGATTAGATGAGAAGGAGAAAATTGTCATTTTGATAGCACTGAGTTTTCCAACTTGTGTACATATTTGTTCTTCCATTTACATCTTTTTAAATGTCTCTTAGCAGTTTTGTCTTTTAATTGTCATGTCTTGCACATCCTATGTCAGATTTATTCCTAAATTATATATATTAATGCTATTGTAAATGGTGTCTAATTTCAGTTTTCAATTATTCATTGTTAATATATTGAACTGTAATAGACTGAACTTGTAGTCCACAACCTCGATAAACTCAGTTACTGGATTTTCTATGTAGATGATCAATGTTTCCTGAAAATTAAGACAGCTTTATTTCTCCCATTACACTCTATATGTGTTTATTTCTTTTTCTTGCCATATTATACTGTCTTAAATCTTCAGTAAAATGTGAATAGAAGAGCCTTTAAAATATCCCTCAGTGAACCCAGCCTCTTGGTATTTACAACTTTGTGTAATCTCCTTCTACACTCCCTCAGGTTTGGTCTAGATGACTAACAGACTACAGCAGAAGTGATGGCATGTCACTTTCAAGTCTACATTGTAAAAAACATGGTAATTTCTACCTCCCTTTATTTCTCTCATCACCCACTGGGGGAGGTCCATTGTCAGCAGTCTAGAGAGGCCCACACTGTGAGGAACTTAGGTCTTTGAAAGAATTGAGTCTGTGAGTCTTCTTGAAAGTAGGTCTTCCAGTTCCAGTTCAGACTTCAAATTTTAGTCCCTGCTGACATCCTGAGTAAAAACTGAGTCACCCAACTAAACTGATCCCAAATTCCTGAACTCCTCAGATAATAAATGTTTATCGTTTTAAGCCCCATCGTTTGAGAATGATTTGTTATGCAATTATAGACAACAAATGCAAAGTGGGCACCCCTTTCTAGGACCTTGGACTAGAGAAAGGTGAGTAGAAGTCTTTCCTTACACCATTCAATTAACTGCACTAATCATTTTTAAAAATGTCAAGTCCTCCCCAGGGCTCTGAGATGTGTAATTACCTGACCTGAAATCAACATTAATGTGACTACAGGAGGCTAAGCCATCTTGCAGCTGTGTAGAATGTCCCTGAATAAAGAACACATACTCCAGCACCAAAATAGATCACCAAAATGGACTATTGTAAGTCTGCTACAGAAGGGAGAATGAATAACTTGCAGATGTTAGTGCTTTCATGGTGACTGATACATGTGGTATTTTTTTTTAATGATTCCTTTTTTTTTTTTTTTTTAACAGAAAGTCACAGTACTGGCTTTAAGCTTCCTAAAATGTCTTTGCGTTCTGGTATCCAGGGAAACCCTATATGTTTTATGGATTGAATCTAAATAAATTTTATGTCAAAAGATTTCTTGGGATTCCCCTGGTGGTCCAGTGGCTCCCAATTCTGTGGGCCCCTTTCAATCTCTGTTCAGGGAACTAGATCCTACATACCTCTGCAATTAAAAAGATCCTGCATGCTGCAATGGAGATCAAAAATCCTGCCTGTGACAACTAAGACACAGAGCAGCCAAACGAATAAAAATAAATAAATACTAAAAAAAAAAAAGAGAGAGAGATTCTTAGGTGGTTCGTGTTGTGGCAGGAATCCATAACTACATTCAGAAGGGCCCTTGAGCTGACCCTGGTCAAACGCGGTCTCTCCTGGGAGCTAGTCTCCTAAATGACCGCCTTCACATGGCTTCTCTGCTCAAGTGAGTGAGCAGTCTGTACTCTCAGAGTCACTCTTGGCGACTCTACCACAGTGCTGGGGCCGGTCGGTATTTCTGATTAGTTAAAGCAACCATCTAGTGGCAAATGCTGCTTCACTGAGGCTTTTATTGTAACGAAGAACGTTCAGGTTTGACAGCTCTGTAGTAGTTCTGTCATCATTTAAATGGTAGAGATTATATTCTTGGATTTCTGCTAAAATCTCAATGTGTTCATAGGCACTGGCCTTGTGTGAGTGTTCGCTTTGTCATATTCCACTGGAGCAAATACCGTACTCATATATTAGCACTAAAGCCTTGCTTGCCTTTGACCAGGGTTCATGTTAAAATGTTATCTGACACCCAGAGTTTGGCATTTCCATATCCTCTACCTGGCTGAGAAGTTTGTCAAGCCTGGTTCATACAACTCAAGGGTCTGCCTGAAAGATTGCATATGAGAGCAACAATGATAGTTCCTCCATTATTACTTAAAATTAAAGAAATTTAAGCTAATTTCTTGAAATCATAATCGTACTTTGATTGCTTGGAGTTGTCCCCTTTTCCTCAAATTCGGCTTCAACATTGTAAATAGCAGTATGCCACTAGATGGCGCTCTTACATCACACCCCAATTTGTTCATTTCTGTGAAGTTTAATGTAAAAATGGATGAAACAATGTTACTGCTTTTCCATTCGATCTGTACTGTCAGATTATAGCATAAAGCCCACAACGTAGTGTTTATCTAGGATCAGTTGTCCCTGTAGAGACTCTGTCCTATGTAGCCAGTGTGAGAGAGCTACGTCATGTTGACTGTTTAGTCTTAGGGTTCTTATATCTGGTTCCTGGAAGGTTTTCCAGCCATTCTCATGAACTTGCGAACTTTTCTAGAGCCCAGAATGTCACGGAACTTATTGCGGTCTCTTCCAAACGTTTCCTTGTGTTTCTTTCTTTGGTTTTCCACCAGAGGGCATACTACACTTAGCTAACTTACGGTTTCTTGCCTGGAGAATCCCAGGGACGGGGGAGCCCGGTGGGCTGCCATCTATGGAGTCGCACAAAGTCGGACACGACTGAAGTGACTTACCAGCATGGGCACTTTTGGGGCTTCGCGGGTGGTGTTAGTGGTAAAGAACCCACCTGCCAATGCAGGAAACATAAGAAATGCGGGTTTGGTTCCTGGGTTGGGAAGATTCCCTGGAGGAGGGCACGGCAACCCAGTCTGGTATTCTTGCCTGGAGAATCCCATGGACAGGGGAGCCGGGTGGGCCGGTCCAAAGAGTCACTTCTGAAGTGACTTAGCAAGCACTCATGAGCACTTTTGATACGTGAAGTGAAACTTTTTGGAATTACCTAGAGTGGTTCCAATTTTATTACCACAAGGTGTTGTGGTTAAGAGCAGAATCTCTGAAGCCAAACTTTGTGAGTTCAGATCCCAGCTCTACTATTGACCAGCTTGTGATCTTGGTAAATTCCTTAATTTTCTTTCTAAGCATCACTGTTCTTATCCTCATGAAATGAGAATAACAACCTACCTCGTAGGATTAAATGACTGTGGATACATACATAAAGCACTTAGAATCATGCCCTGGCTTAGAGTAAGCATGAAAAAGTGAGAACTGCTATGAAATTTATGAATATGGCAATTTTACTTACCTGTGAGTTACCTGGAAAACACCAGAAAGTTGAAAGCTAATACAAACTGCTAATCACTACCATTTTTGAGCATCAGTAATGTGCTGGACCCTAGTGATAGCATCGTTTCCACGCAGGGCTTCCCAGGTGGGGCTAGTGGTAAAGAATTCACCTGGCAATGCAGGAGACATGAGACTCTCCTCTTGGGTCGGGAAGATCCCCTGGAGGAGGACATGGCAACCCACTCCAGTATTCTTGCCTGGAGAATCCCATGGACAGAAGAGCCTGGTACGCTACAGTCTGTAGGATCGTCAAGAGTTGGACACTGCAGCCCAACAGTCTTGGGGGAAGAAGTCTGTGTCAGTTTATTCACTGATCCATCCAAAGCTAGACCAGTGGCCAGGACACTGGAGGTGTTCAAGATATATGTTGTAAATGAATGTAAGATCATTGGTATGAACTGTGTTTTCAGGTAAGAAAACAGAGGCTCAGGGAATTGATGTAAGTTATCTAGGATCACACAAGTGGAATATGTTGTGTGTAAACCCAAATGTGTCTGATTTCAAAAAACATCTTCTTTCCAAAAAGTTTTCCTACTTAGGGAAAATTTTGAAGGGATGGAGAAAATGAGCTTCTTGTTGATTCTTGTAACTGAAATATCAGGCTACATTTTTATAGCTATTGGGGGAGAATGAGACTTTCCCTTTAGTAACACTTATGCCCCAGGATTTAAACAGTGCTTAGCAAAAAATTAACCTGAATGAAGGAATTACTTAATTACTCTCAAGCAAGTATAGCCTATATTCTTCATTCACGCTTTCCCTGGGGTATTTTGCACCCTATTTCCCATAATGGAAAGGGAATAAGCAAAATATAAAGAAAAAAGAAATTTGAAAACTTGCTTACACTTAAATATGCTTTTTGGAGGGCACAATGGCTGGTTCAGAGTTCATGTTCGATATGTGTTCGTTGAATGCCTGAGGGTGAGAGGGAACAGAAACAAATAACTGGGTTAAGGATTCTAGTGCCTTGATAGACCACGTGGGTCTGCTGCCCAACTGCAACAGCATCTGAAAAACTGCTAGCAACGCTAGACCTACTGAGTCTGATTCCACAGTTTGGTAAGATATCCAGGTGATTTAGAAGAAAAGCTATGACAAAACTAGTGAAAGAAAGTGAAAGTGAAGTCGCTCAGTCGTGTCCAACTCTTTGCGACCCCATGGACTGTAGCCTACCAGGCTTCTCTGTCCATGGGATTTTCCAGGCAAGAGTACCAGAATGGCTTACTATTCCTTTCTCCAGGGTATCTTCCCAACCCAGGAATCGAACCCAGGTCTCCCACATTGCAGGCAGATGCTTTACCTCTGAGCCCCTAGGGAAGCAAACCTAGACAGCATATTAAAAAGCAAAGACATAACTTTGCCGACAAAGGTCCATATAGCTATGGCCCATCAAAGCTATGGATTTTCCAGTAGTTATGTATGGATGTGAGAGTCAGACCATAAAGAAGGCTGAGTGCCGAAGAATAGATGCCTTCAAACTGTGGTGCTGGAGAAGACTCTTAAGAGTCCCTTGGATTCCAAGGAGATCAAAACCAGTCAATCCTAAAGGAAATCAACTCTGAATATTCATTGGAAGGACTGATGCTGAAGCTGAAGCTCCAATCCTTTGGCCACCTGATGCAAAGAGTCAATTCATTGGAAAAGACCCTGATGTTGGGAAAGATTGAGTGCAGAAGGAGAAGGGAGCAACAGAGAATGAGCTGGTTGGATGACATCACTGACTCAATGGCCATGAGTCTGAGCAAACTCTGGGAGATAGTGAAGGAAAAGGAAGCCTGATGTGTTACAATCCACTGGGTCTCAGAGTCAGACGTGACGTAGTGACTGAACAACAACAACCAGGTGATTTATATGCACATTAAAGATTCAAAATCACTGTTCTACTCAACATGGTTAACTGCAGAAAACAAATGATTGATTCCACTAATTAATCAATCATTTCTTATGAAGTATGTTTCAAAAAGCAAGCAACTGGAAGAAAGTTAACGCTGGGCACCATAAAATTCCAAAATATGTGTTTTGGAAGGAAGGGAAGAAGAACTCTGAGTACGTTTAAAAAATGGAAACTACACACATTTATTTTTTCTTTGTTAAGGATTTGTACCCATCATGCCGATATAGGATAGGTGTCCCCAAATTTGCACAATGATTTTCTTACATGGATTACTTATATGAAAGTCTTCAGTTCCCTTTATTTATGGGTCTATATAGCTTGATGTCATTTTATTGTCAATAATACTTTTATGCTATATACATGAATCATCAAAATGTGTTTCCTAAATCCAGAGTGGAGGTGAACAGTCAAGCTAAAATTTATGGAACTGTCATTCCCTGTGACAGATGTCTCGTGTTAGGTTATAAAAGTTTTCTGTCTATGAAAAGACAAGGAAATCTGCAGTGATATACATAAGTTTCAGTTATTAAAATACACTGTAAACACACCTCTGCTTAATATACTGTATATCATATATGCATATGTATTACACATAAAATATGTGTATACATCTATAGATATTGTTTTAATGATATATTATTTCTATGTTTTTTATATGTAAATGTGCATAACTTCTATAAAAGTTGTAGCATCTTCTCAAATTTTTTTTCAAAAGTTTATAGGCACCAGGACTTCCCTGGAGGTCCAGGGGGTAAGACTTCACGTTCCAGTGTAGTGGGTGCGGATTTAATTCCTGGTTGGCCACATGTCTTGGGATCTTAGAAAACAGAAAACAGAAATAATATTGTAGCAAATTCAATAAAGACTTTAAAATAGGTCCACATCAAAAAAAGTCTTTAAAACATTTGATAGACACCAAAATATAACAATTTGTTATCGTAAAAGCACATCTCTGTAATTACTTTAAAAATTATAACCCAGACTTATATTCCAGCACTGGAATATTTTGGTAAATATCTTTTTCTTTTTATTATTCAGCCATCTCTCTATACAGTCCATAACTAAAAATTGTTAATAAACTAGGAATAATATAGTAATAAGGCCATGCCTCACAAAGTTTCTTTCATGAAATTAGCCACACAAATATTTTTCTTTCTACAAAATCAAACTCTGTCTTTTAAAAATAGGATCTTGATTACTATTCTTGAATAAGTCACTTGTGCCTCTCTGACTTGAAATTAACTCATCTGTAATAGTAGGTATTTGATTCAGTTACCTCTGAAATTACAAGTTCAGAACCAAAAAATGGCAGTGTTTCTTTCCATTTAAATCTTGATGAAATTCCAGTCATAGATTTTTCTATCTATAGTGTTTTGCCTTACTCCAGAATCTTATCGAATAAAACAGCAGCGTTCGTGAGCTCACTGTGCATTTGAGGCCTGTCCTTCCAATAGACATAAAGGAAAGCAAAGAAGATGGCATCACTGGCTGCTGCAGTGTGTTTACCTGGGAAAGAACCAACTTGCCATTTTATATTCACCTCTGTGAAGCAGGAGCTTTATTCTGCTGAAAATGGTATGTCCTTGTTTGTGAAGACAGCTGTCTTCCTCTTTCTCTCTTGAACACTGTTGTAGAGGATGAGTCTGTAGAAACTAAAAGGGAACTTTCACAGTGTTTTACTGATTGACTGAAGCTATGTAGGAATGTAGTCCAAGTGAAGAATTTCCTCAATAGAAAGAGTTTAGGTCGTTAGGAATGCAAAAGTATTTATGAAACATAATTTTGGTTATATTTTATTATATTGCTTTTTTGTTTTAATTGGAAATGGTTACAACATATTATGGAATTCATAGTCAAGGTTCCAACCTCACGATTCAATATGTGTAAGAAAAGGGAACATCAAATATAAGGGAAAGAATGCACTGTTGGTTTTGTGCTAGTTAAATATATTCTACGGGAATTTGATCTATGAGGACTGATTAGCAAAAGATTTTCAAGGGGTTTCTAGTGAGAGATACTTCATGATGCCCAAATGAAATAGAAGAGTAGAGTGACTATTTTCACCAACAGCAAGATCGCTCAAGAGCTTCTTAACTGAATTCCCTTCTTCCATTACTAGCAAATTTCCACCCGATGTAAAAGTGATACTTACAAAAAGTAAATCAGATTATGTCCTAGATGCTCCAGAGGAACAAAAGTGTTAGAAAAACAAAATGGTCCTGTCCTCAAGGAGGTTTCAATATACTGATGGCCTTAGGAGAGACCCTGGAGTCAGGGCCAGTTTCACGACTGCTGATCTGTACATTCACACTGAACCCTGCACTCGGGAGTCCTGAAGAGCTTACTGCTCTACTATGACCCTCCTTGTAATTTTATCTTTTTAAGTAATTTATCTTTTGTAAATGAAGTCTAATGGGACAACTCTGCCTTGTTATTTCTTTAAACAGATTAAAAGTATTTTCTGCACCTTAGTTGAGGAGATATATTGATATAAAAGCAGTGACAGGTTTTATTTTCATGGGCTCCAAAATAACTGTGAATGGTGACTGCAGCCATGAAATTAAAAGATGCTTGCTCCTTGGAAGAAAAGCTATGACAAACCTAAACAACATATTAAAAAGCAGAGATATCACTTTGCCAACAAAGGTCCATATAGTCAAAGCTATGGTTTTTACCAGTATGGATGTCAGAGTTGGACCATCAGATCAGTTCATTTCAGTTCAGTTACGCAGTCGTGTCTGACTCTTTGCCACCCTATGAATTGCAGCATGCCAGACCTCCCTGTCCATCACCAACTCCCAGAGTTCACTTAAACTCACATCCATCGAGTTGGTGATGCCATCCAGACATCTCATCCTCTGTTGTCCCCTTCTCCTCCTACTCCCAATCCCTCCCAGCATCAGGGTCTTTTCCAATGAGTTAGCTCTTCGCATGAGGTGGCCAAAGTATTGGAGTTTCAGCCTCAGCATCATTCCTTCCAAAGAACACCCAGGACTGATCTCCTATAGGATGG
This sequence comes from Oryx dammah, assembly GCF_014754425.2. Taxonomy (NCBI): domain Eukaryota; kingdom Metazoa; phylum Chordata; class Mammalia; order Artiodactyla; family Bovidae; genus Oryx; species Oryx dammah. Next base: position 76,561,661 of record NW_024070188.1, on the reverse strand, counting down.
ACTGGTTGGACCTCCTTGTAGTCCAAGGGACTCTGAAGAGTCTTCTCCAACACCACAGTTCAAAAGCATCAATTCTTCGGCACTCAGCTTTCTTCACAGTCCAACTCTCACATACATGACCACTGGAAAAACCATAGCCTTGACTAAATGGACTTTTGTTGGCAAAGTAATATCTCTGATTTTAATATGCTGTCTAGGTTGGTCATAACTTTTCTTCCAAGGAGTAAGCATCTTTTAATTTCATGGCTGCAATCACCATCATCAGCAATTTTGGAGCCCAAGAAAATAAAGTCTCTTACTGTTTCCATTGTTTCCCCATCTATTTGCCATGAAGTGATGGGACTCGATGCCATGATCTTAGCTTTTTGAATGTTGAGTTTTAAGCCAGATTTTTCACTCTCCTCTTTCACTTTCATCAAAAGGCTTTTTAGTTCCTCTTCACTTTATGCCATAAGGGTGGTATCATTTGCATATCTGAGGTTATTGATATTTCTCCCGGCAATCTTGATTCCAGCTTGTGCTTCTTCCAGCCCAGCGTTTCTCATGATGTACTCTGCATCTAAGTTAAATAAGCAGGGTGACAATATACAGCCTTGACATACTTCTTTCCCAATTTGGAGCCAGTCTGTTGCTCCATGTCCACTTCTAACTGTTGCTTCTTGACCTGCATCCAGGTTTCTCAAGAGGCAGGTAAGGTAATACCACCTTACCTGGTATTCCCACATCTTTCAGAATTTTCCACAGTTTGTTGTGATCCACACAGTTAAAGGCTTTAGCATAGTTAATGAAGCAGAAGTAGATGTTTTTCTGGTATTCTCTTGCTTTTTGCATGATACAATGGATGTTGGCAACACCAACTCCACCCACACTGGGTAACCAGGGTCTTTGTATCTTGCTCTCTCTTCTCTGCCTTCTGTCTACAAAACTCTTCTGTCTAGAAGGGCTTTGTTTGATAATGAACCTCACTATACTTTTACATCAAAGTGTCACGTTTTTGAAGAACTCATATTTTTAGTTTTTAATCCCTAATCAAAGTAAAAAGTTTCTCTTGCAGAATAAATTTTGGAATTGACTAGAAAACATTTTGGGAACAGGAGACTTGCTGGATACCTTTGAAATTGTACCCCACAGACGTGCATCTCCTTTATGACTAAGACTGACCTCTATAGGGACTATTGGTTTTTTTTCCTCTTTAGTCCTGGAGCTAGGACTGCCATCTTAGATGATAAAAGAGAAGGAAGAAAACAACAACAACAACTAAGACTATAAATGACACAGATATGAGTCATAGGAAGAAAATGACAATGTAGCTATTCTCAAATGGCAATTATATTTGGTCTAATCTACCTTTCATCAAATACAGGGTGTGGACAGAGCTACTATTCCTGTTTTTTCAAAATACTTGGAAGTTTTATGATAACTTTTAAATAAAACTATAAGAAAAACAGATACATCAGATGAATAAAATGATACTTTCAAATTTAGCATCAGGTAACTGGCTTTCATCCCTGGAGGAGGCATGGCAACCCACTCCAGTATTCTTGCCTGGAGAATCTCCCTGGACAGAGGAGCCTGGTGGGCTACAGCCCACAGGGTCACAAATAATCAGACACAACTGAGCGACTAAGCACAGCACAGCACAACTGGCTTTCATATAGATGATTCTCTTTTGCATATTTACATATAAGCACTGTGTCAATTTAGGAGAATTTATGTCTATTTTTCATTTTTTCTGTAGTTTGCATTCTATATTCAAGTTCATCTTATATTTTTAAGTGTTTAGCTTATATTTTTAAGTTATTTAAATTCATTCAAAATGTGTTTAGTATAATCTTTTATTGTGACACTATTGACTTAATTATTTTTACAGGGCAAAACACTACTAGGTGGAAATAACTGATGATGTTGAAATATTGAGCATTTTATTAAAAGTGACAGATTTCTTCAGGCAGATTGAATAATGCAAGCATGAATAAAATCTGTCTATATTATTATGAGGTAGTGCAACTATGAGTAATTCATTTCTTAGCTATCATCAGAGTAAGAGAAATGAAATTATTTTAAAATCCTAGAATACTCTTAATTAGCCTGATTTTTCTTTTTAGATTATAATGTAACAGCAAAATACATTGTTATTTTATTTATTATTTTTAATGTGCTAAGATCATATAATTAATAACAAAAATCAGAACTGGAAAATAATAACTAGGTAAATAGACCAAATATTATCTGCAACCATTATGCAAGACAAATGGGAATATCTAACAGTCTACCAAAATATGTTCTTTCTTTCTGAATTTGAGTATACATTTATTTTTTAAATCTATATTTCCAATTATTAAAAGCTACTATATATATTTTTTTGTTTAAGAATATTTTATGGTATAAAATTAGTTTAAAAATAAAGATCATGAGACATTCTTTTATTTATGAACATTAGAGAGTACGGGTTAGATGGTTATCAGGATAATTATCAACTGATGCAAATTAACCTTCACATAATATCTGACTTAAAATGCAGAGGGCTGTGGAAAATGTAGACAGAGTGGAGGTTGGGAAAATGCAGCCTCAGTGATGTTGAAAGTTAATCATTTCTTCCTTCAAATGTTTGTTTTATACAGGGTGGCAGATTCTGTTAGGCACAGGGGATTTAACTGTGAAGAAGGCAGTTATGGTCCTTGAGCTCACAGCACTTATAGCACCGATTCTAGAGGAGAAAACGGATAATTAATTAGGGAATGGGCTTCCCAGGCGGCACTAGTGGTAAAGAACACTCCTACCAATGCAGGAGACATAAGAGACATGGGTTCGACCCCTGGGTTGGGAAGATTCCCTGGAGGAGGGCATGGCAACTCACTCCAGTGTTCTTGCCTGGAGAAGCCCATGGACAGAGCAGCCCAGCAGGCTACAGTCCACAGAGTCAGACATAACTGAAGTGCCTTAGCACGCACACAAGTAGAAAATAGCAACCCATTCCAGTATTCTTGCCTAGAAAATACTGTGGACAAAGGATCCTGGTGGGCTACAGTCCAGGCAGTTGCAAAGAGTCAGACATGACTGAGTGACTAAACGACAAAATCCTTGGCCATATCTGACCATGAGTAAATATATCAGGGAGACTGCTATAGACTGAATATTTGGTGGTGATTTAGTTGCTCTCATGTCCGACTCTTGCGACCCAATGGACTGTGTCCTGCCAGGCTCTTCTGTCCATCCAGGTGAGAATAGTGGAGCAGCTTTTCTTTCTCCAGGCGATCTTCCCAACCCAGGAATCAAACCCAGGTCTGCACTGCAGGCAGATTCTTTACTGACTGAGCTACGATCAAATTTGTATCCTCCCCACCCCAAATTCATATACTGGCTTCTAACCTAATCCCCAAAGTTGATATTAATATTTTGAGATAAGATCTTTGGGAGAAAAAAAAAAAAAGATCTTTGGGAGATAATTAGGTTGTGAGGGTGGACCCCTCATGAATGAGATTAGTGCCCTCATTAGGAATAACAGAGAACTCCTTTACCCCTCCTACCAGGTGAGAACACAACAAGAAGAGGACCATCTATGAACCAGAAAGTGGGTCTTCACCAGATACTGAATCTGCCATTGCCTTGATCTTGGACTTCCCAACCTCCAGAGCTGTGAGAAATCAATTTGTTTGGTTTATGAACCACTTAGTCCATGGTATCTTGGGTACAGCAGTCCTAACAGTCTAAGATAGACACCTACTACAGTTCAGGAGAGGGTCAAGAGGGTTTACATTTGGTAGCGATTGAAAAGTATGTATTAAGCTTAAATAGCACAGAATCAGTGTCAATGCTTGTAGCTTAATTATTTAGAAATTCATTCATTGATTAATTCAGTCAGCAAGTATTTATTGGGCAATTATGATGTGACAGCCACTCTGCAGTATATTTAGAGAAAAAAAACAAAATCTCTTTGGTGAGATCTCATTTGTGATGGCCAGGTAAACTGCACCATTTGTTTGCAGGTTACCAACTGGCTTATAGGGCTGATTTATATCAATCACTGAATGTTTCTAAGCAGAAAATAGAATGCATTAGCCTTGCAAATACTTCCAAAAATTACTAAGCTCCAAATCTTCCTATTTTGGGCTTCTGTATTTTGCCATGTCTTATTCAAAATACTGCTTCCTTTCTGTCCATTTGTCACTTCTTTTCATCACTTAAAACATCAGTTCAGTTCAGTTCAGTCGCTCAGCCGTGTCCAACTCTTTGCAACTCCATGAATCGCAGCATGCCAGGCCTCCCTGTCCATCACCAACTCCCGGAGTTCACTCAAAATCACGTCCATTGAGTCGGTGATGCCATCCAGCCATCTCCTCTGTCGTCCCTTCTCCTCCTGCCCCCAATCCCTCCCAGCATTAAGGTCTTTTCCAATGAGTCAACTCTTCGCATGAGCTGGCCAAAGTATTGGAGTTTCAGCTTCAGCATCAGTCTTTCCAATGAACACCCAGGACTGATCTCCTTTAGGATGGACTGGTTGGATCTCCCTGCAGCCCAAGGGACTCGCAAGAGTCTTCTCCAACACCACAATTCAAAAGCATCAATTCTTCGGCACTCAGCTTTCTTCACAGTTCAACTCTTACAACCATACATGACCACTGGAGAAACCATAGCCCTGATTAGACGGACCTTTGTTGGGAAAGTAATATCTCTGCTTTTCAATATGCTATCTAGGTTTGTCATAACTTTCCTTCTAAGGAGTAAGCATCTTTTAATTTCATGGCTGCAATCACCATCTTACCTGTAACAAATCAATCAATCAATATATTTACCACCAATTCTAAGAGCCAATTCATTGGGAAAGACCCTGACACTGGAAAAGATTGAGGGCAAGAGGAGAAGGGAGCAACAGAGGATAAGATGGTTGGATGGCATCATTGACTAAATGGACATGAGTTTGAGCAAACTCCAGATAGTGAAGGATGAGGAAGCCTGGCATGCTGCAGTCCATGTTGTTGCAAAGAGTTGGACCTGACTTAGTGACTGAACAACTGCTATGTGTAATGCTAATGGCCTTGAGACATACTTGGAACCCCTCCTCTGCACACTCCAGGACAACAGCAATACTGCGTTATATGCTCTGGGGGAGAAAAAAAGTTTAAGACATGGTGTTTTGATTTTTAAGGATCTTATGGCCAAATCTGAGTGATATGAGTAATATGTATGACATAAGAAGGGATGTGCATGAGTTTAAATGCTGAATTTTGAACTTTTCTGAGATTTCAAGAAAAGGAAGACCAGAGGGGACTTGACCTGGATAGATGGTATTGCATTGTTAGGAGGGAGAAGGATGGAGATTAGGGAAGATTTCATGGGAAAAGTTGTGATTTGGCCTGGAATTTGAAGGAAGAGCACTATGATGGATGAGGAAAAGCCACATTGTCTAGGCAAGAGAGGGTAGGATATGAATGAGAACAAGAGAGCAAGAAGCAGTAAGCTGTGTTCATAGGAATGATGATTTTAGGATGAAACACACCACTGGAGCAATGTCTTGGGAGTTTACTTGAAAATTAGGTTGTATAAGATAAAGGCAAATTATTAAAAAATCTGGAAACCAGCCAAATGATTTAGGTAGCCACAGAGAGTTTGAGAGACAGACGGATGTTGATCACTATGTGCAAGAAAGGTAAATCTGGCAAGGGTAGTTCAAATAAATAGAACCAGGGAGATTGGGTTTGAAGACCAATCTCTTTTCTCATCTGATTCTACTCAGAGATCCTGTGTACACACACTCTCCATGCCAACAAAAGGAAAAAAGCAACGAAACCAGTGCAATGTCATTAAATACTATTCAGATATTAAGATACCTCAGTGACTGTCGTTTTTTGGCATACTTGAAAGATTTTTTTTTCCTCATGGCAAAGGGATAGGTGCCTTATATATTTTATATTCATAAATCTTCAGATGCTGGTCACTGAAAAAGTGTCATGTATTAAAGACTTTGATAAAAAAATTAAAAGCAAGACAGATTTTCATTGTTGGTCAAATAGCAGAATGAATGAGGTACATTCTTAAAAAACATTCATGTTTTTCCCCCTAAGTAGTCTATTTAAGATCAGATGGTTTATGGCTAACATCAGAGATCTTATTACTACCTGACAAGACTTTTTGTGAGCCCATGGACTGTAGCCCGCCAAGGCTCCTCTGTCCATGGAATTCTCCAGGCAAGAATACTGGAGTAGGTAGTCATTCCCTTCTCCAGGGGGATCTTCCCTACCCAGGGATCAAACCTAGGGGTCCCACATTGCAGACAGATTTTTTACCATCTGAGCCACCAGGGAAGCCCATATTCTTTCTATGTGTAGAACAAATAACTTTCTAACCATATGTGTTAAGTGAGACCTGATCTTTTTTGTATTCCTTAAGAGACTGTGCTTCAAAGGTGATGTGGACATTGGTACATCATGAGTAACTCTGTAATGTGAAATGCCACTGATTGGATTTGTGCAGCCCAGATGTCAGAGGCCACTCAACAAATGGAACATAATATTGTTGAAACTCATGACAAAGAAGGAAGGATAAAAAGGGATTAATTACCAATTAGGATCTGAATAAAACATTTGTTTATGATTACTCACATTTTTAAGGGTTATTTAGCTACATTTTAAAAGTCTGGAACAATTACACCATCTTCATTTCTTCTCAAAAATGATGAAAATAGGAAATTATGACTGCAAGGAATATAACTTTAATTTAATGTTTCTACATGCATGTGTACTGTAATAATGAGATTTAAATTTTCATTAGGAAAAGATGAAGGAAACAAATTGCCGTTAGACATTAATTTACCCCTTTTGTGTATTAAATGATGATTCATAGGCATTCAACCCTGATCAGAACATTATTCATATAACAACTACTTTTCCAAGCTTCAAAACTTAGAGCAACATAAAAAACTTGAATAGGTTTCAGAAGAGAACCAGATTTCTACGTTGTTAGGAAACTAATCCATAAGATCCAAGACAGAAGCCTAAACGAAATAAAATCATTTGTCTGGGGCAAAAATTCAAATATGTAATATCTTTCCTAAGAAGAACAGAACAAGAAAAAGCTGTACTAGCTAAAATATAAGTATTTTTGAATAAATATAAGGGAAAGAAACTCTTTACAGTTAGTTCAAAATTAGTTAAAATGTGATCCCAATGATCCCTCTTTGGAGATATTTTAAAACAAGATGGAATCATGTTCATTCATTCAACAAGTATTCATTAAATAGCAACTAATGTACAAAATAGACAAGATTCCTGAACTCTTAGATCTAACATTATATGTGGGGTAATAAATAGTGCATAAATAAACTAAAAAGATAGAAATTTCAAATACTAAGTAGTACTATGAGGACTCTAAAATAAGGCAATGGGAAAGAGAATGGCCAGACTGGGAATTTACCCTTTTAATTGGAAATAAGAGAAGCCTCTTTGGAGGGGGCTGCATTGATACTGTCACTTGTGTGATGAGAAGGAAACATCTATACAAAATCTAAGAGAAAAGCATAAGCGACAGGGTAAATGGAAAATTTACCCAGAGGCCCTCAATTGAGCCTGAACTCAAGTGTGCCAAGAACAGGACAAGGAGAGGATGGGAACACAAGGTGCTGAGGCTGAATGCCTGCAAGATTTGTGGCTCCAGATAAGGGTTTGGATTGTATTAGAGTCCAGTGAGAAGCTAGTGGGTGGTAGTAAATAAGTCAGAGAGCTAGAATAGGTAGGTTTTTCAGTTTGCTTCACCCGTATGCTTTGACCATAGCAACCAAAATGTGGTTTTTTAAAAGTGTTGTCTTTCATAGAAAAGGACTCATTTCAAATTTGGACACAGAATCATTTAGTTTATAAACTAAATTAATAGCATAAAAACAATGTGAATCTTAATCTATTAAAGTTTGTCTGAAGAAACCATAGGAATCCAGCTATCTTGTGAGCCTATTTAAGTCTCTTCCCATTTATATACCATTTCCAGACAGCATTCACTATCTCGACTGTGAGCCGTGTGAAAGTGAGGACTGTCCGTCTCTTCATCATTATTCTCAGTTGCAGGAAATAAGAGATGTTTAATCATTGGTTGAATGATTGAATCTATTTGTTTCAATTTTTGCCATTAAAATTCTTTCTAAAGTACAGGATCAATCCATTTTGCTGATTGAAAAAAAACATAGCTTCAAATCATCAAAAATCTTAGAATGCATCTCAATAAAATTCAGATCATAAATTTTTATACATTTTATACATTCCCTGTCTATGGTTCATTGCTTTAAAATAAGAAAGAATATTAACTTTATGAATGATACTAGCCAGTACATTTACTGAAATTACTGTGCTTGTTATGTTTTCAGTGTGAATTGTTTACTAACTTAATATTGCAGAATCCATATTTCTTATATAGGGAAGCATAGATGGGAAATAATCATTTAATACTTGGTAAGGTAGAGAAAGAAAGAGGTTAGCAAATATTAGGACTTACTACATCACTTGCACTCCAACTAGAGAGTCACCTAAAATACCAAGAAAAAGTGACTATTCTGAGGTCACAGAGGGACTTCAGACTACTGTCCTGGAATTGCAAATTTCCACTATGTTTCTATAACTTTCTGGAGAAGTCAAATGTGGTGCCCAAACAAAGGCATGCTACACAACCCAGCCCTTAAGTTTGTCTTTTGTCATGGGATTCTTACTGTCAAGACGAGTTTTTATTTTAAAGGAATATTAAAGGAAATAGATTTGGCTTCTATTTCGCCTCCACCTATATTTACACAGAAAACACTTATTGCAAGGCTTTCTTTTGGTGTTTTAATGCAAAGGACATGATCATATTCACTTTGCTCCATGTCGTCACTTAGTTGTGTCCGACCCTATGAACTGTAGCCCACTAGGTTCCTTTGTCTGTGGATTTCTCCAAACAAGAATACTGGAGTGGGTAGCCATTCCTTTCTCCAGGGGATCTTCCCCACCCAGGGATTGAACCTGGGTTTCCTGAACTGCAGGCAGATTCTTTACCATCCGAGCCACCAGGGAAGCCAAATTTAGTTACTTAGTCGTGTCTGAATCTTTGCAACCTCATGGACTGTAGTCCCACAGGGTCCTTTGTCCATGGAATTCTCTAGGCAAGAATACTGAAGTGGGTAGCCATTCTCTTCTCCAGGGGATCTTCCTGACCTAGGGATGAAATCCAGCTCTCCTGCATCGCAAATTTCTCACCATCTGAGCCACCAGGGAAGCCCCCATATAACTCTTTGTTGTTCATTCACTCAGTTGTGTTCAGCTCCTTGCAACCCCATGGACTGCAGCATGCCAGACTTTCCCATCCTTCACCATCTCCCAGAGTTTGCTAAGATTCATGTTAATTGAGTTGGTGACACCATCTAACCATGTCATCCTCTGTTGCCTGCTTCTCCACCTGTCCTTGATTTTCCCCAACATTAGGGTCTTTTCCAACAGATCCACTCTTTGCATCAGGTGGCCAAAGGATTGGAGCTTCAGCATTAGTCCTTCCAATGAATATTCAGAGTTTATTTCCATTAGAATTGACTGATTTGATCTCCTTGCTGTCCAAGGGACTATCAAGAGTCTTCTCCAGCACTGCAATTCTAAAGCATCAATTCTTTGGCAATCAGCATTCTTTATGGTCCAACTGACATCTGTACATGACTACTGGAAAAACCAGAGCTTTGACTATGTGGACCTTCGTCTGCAAAGTGATATCTCTGTTTCTTCAGATGCTGTCTAGGTTTGTCATAGCTTTTCTTCCAGGGAGCAAGTGTCTTTTAATTACTTGTGCAAGCAGGTTTTTTTTTTTTTTTTAATGATTTGAATTATGCATAGAGGAGAAGCAGAAAATACAGAAAGTGTGGTGGTCAGTTGTTGGTGGGATTATGGTTAATTAAAATTTTTTCTTGTCTTCTAAGTTTTCTATTGTAACATGTATAATAATTATGATAATACTTTTATTAACATTAGACCATAAAAATGAATTCCATGATTTTCTGGGTCATTTTTTTCATAATTCTGTGTTCTGGGAATAAAAAATATCCATAGAATATGGAATGTTTATCTCCACTCCAGTGCCCATGTCTTTTGGCAACAAGAAGCATTCAGTTCTAAAGAGCAGCTGCCAAAGATAACAAAATAGTCATTAATGAGGTTGTACTTACTCTTCACAATTTCCGCTACAGTCTTGAAGACAGCCTTATTTACTCCCAAGATAGCCTTTGGTGTCACACATCTGGATTTGGTCATTTCCCATGTAGCTGCATTGTAGTATCAGATCATTGAGTTCTAATTACATATTTTAACTGGGATTCAAATAAAGAAGACTTTGGTTTTTTTTTCGGCTATTCACAGATTTTATTGTTGTGCCATGCAGCTAGATGAACTTTTGGTGGAATGAAAGTTACAGCATAGCATTTTGAAAAATATCTTGAAGAGTACAGTGAGGGACAGGCTAGGTATATATCATCTGCATCTGTAACTGGTCTGTGTTTTAATTATTCATTTTCAAAAATGGATGCAACGGCCAGACTGAACCACAAGAATGTTAGCAAAGGTCCAGTTCAGTTCAGTTCAGTTTAATCGCTCAGTCGTGTCCAACTCTTTGCAACCCCATGAATTGCAGCAAGCCAGGCCTCCCTGTCCATCACCAAATCCTGGAGTTGGTGACTCACTTCCATCGAGTCGGTGACACCATCCAGCCATCTCATCCTCTGTCGTCCCCTTCTCCTCCTGCCCCCAATCCCTCCCAGCATCAGAGTCTTTTCCAGTGAGTCAATCTTCGTATGAGGTAGCCAAAGCACTGGAGTTTCAGCTTGAGCATCATTCCCTCCAAAGAAATTCCAGGGTTGATCTCCTTCAGAATGGACTGGTTGTCCAAGGGACTCTCAAGATTGTCTTCTCCAACACCACAGTTCAAAAACATCAATTCTTTGGCATTTAGCTTTCTTCACAGTCCAACTCTCACATCCATACATGACCACAGGAAAAACCATAGCCTTGACTAGATGGACCTTTCTTGGCAAAGTAATGTCTCTGCTTTTCAATATGCTATCTAGGTTGGTCATAACTTTTCTTCCAAAGAGTAAGCGTCTTTTAATTTCATGGCTGCAGTCACCATCTGCAGTGATTTTGGAGCCCAAAAAAATAAAGTCTGACACTGTTTCCACTGTTTCCCCATCTATTTGCCATATAGTGATGGGACCAGATGCCATGATCTTCGTTTTCTGAATGTTGAGCTTTAAGCCAACTTTTTCACTCTCCTCTTTCACTTTCATCAATAGGCTTTTTAGTTCCTCTTCACTTTCTGCCATAAGGGTGGTGTCTGCATATCTGAGGTTATTGATATTTCTCCTGCCAATCTTGATTCCAGCTTGTGCTTCTTCCAGCCCAGCGTTTCTCATGATGTACTCTGCATCTAAGTTAAATAAGCAGGGTGACAATATACAGCCTTGACGTATTCTTTTTCCTATTTGGAACCAGCCTGTTGTTCCATGTCCAGTTCTAACTGTTGCTTCCTGACCTGCATATAGGTTTCTCAAGAGGCAGGTTAGGTGGTCTGGTATTCCCATCTCTTTCAGAATTTTCCACAGTTTCTTGTGATCCACACAGTCAAAGGCTTTGGCATAGTCAATAAAGCAGAAATAGATGTTTTTCTGGAACTCTCTTGCTTTTTCCATGATCCAGCAGATGCTGGCAATTTGATCTCTGGTTCCTCTGCCTTTTCTAAAACCAGCTTGAACATCAGGAAGTTCACGGTTCACGTATTGCTGAAGCCTGGCTTGGAGAATTTTGTGCATTACTTTACTAGCGTGTGAGATGAGTGCAATTGTGTGGTAGTTTGAGCATTCTTTGGCATTGCCTTTCTTTGGAACTGGAATGAAAAGTGACCTTTTCCAGTCCTGTGGCCACTGCTGAATTTTCCAAATTTGCTGGCATATTGAGTGCAGCACTTTCACAGCATCATCTTTCAGGATTTTAAATAGCTCAACTGGAATTCCATCACCTCCACTAGCTTTGTTCATAGTGATGCTTTCTAAGGCCCACTTGACTTCACATTCCAGGATATCTGGCTCTAGATGAGTGATCACACCATCGTGATTATCTTGGTCATGAAGCTCTTTTTTTAACAGTTCTTCCGTGTATTCTTGCCACCTCTTCTTAATATCTTCTGCATTTCTGTTAGGTCCATGCCATTTCTGTCCTTTATCAAGCCCGTCTCTGCATGAAATGTTCCCTTGGTATCTCTAATTATCTGGAAGAGATCTCTAGTCTTTCCCATTCTGTTGTTTTCCTCTATTTCTTTGCATTGATCGCTGAGGAAGGCTTTCTTATCTCTTCTTGCTATTCTTTGGAACTCTGCATTCAGAAGCTTATATCTTTCCTTTTCTGCTTTACTTTTCATTTCTCTTCTTTTCACAGCTATTTGTAAGGCCTCCTCAGACAGCCATTTTGCTTTTTTGCATATCTTTTCCCATGGGGATGGTCTTGATCCCTGTCTCCTGTACAATGTCATGAACCTCAGTCCATAGTTCATCAGGCACTCTATATATCAGATCTAGTCCCTTAAATCTATTTCTCACTTCCACTGTATAATCATAAGGGATTTGATTTAGGTCATACCTGAATGGTCTAGTGGTTTTCCCTAGTGTCTTCAATTTTAGTCTGAATTTGGCAATAAGGAGTCATGATCTGAGCCACAGTCAGCTCCTGGTCTTGTTTTTGTTGACTGTATAGAGCTTCTCCATCTTTGGCTGCAAAGAATATAATCAATCTGATTTCGGTGTTGACCGTCTGGTGATGTCCATGTGTAGAGTCTTCTCTTGTGTTGTTGGAAGAGGGTGTTTGCTATGACCAGTGCATTTTCTTGGCAAAACTCTATTAGTCTTTGCCCTGCTTCATTCCGCATTCCAAGGCCAAATTTGCCTGTTACTCCAGGTGTTTCTTGACTTCCTACTTTTGCATTCACCCCTATAATGAAAAGGACATCTTTTTTGGGTGTTAGTCCTAAAAGGTCTTGTAGGTCTTCATAGAACTGTTCAACTTCAGCTTCTTCAGCATTACTGGTTGGGGCATAGACTTGGATTACTGTGATATTGAATGGTTTGCCTTGGAAACGAACAGAGATCATTCTGTCGTTTTTGAGATTGCATCCAAGTACTGCATTTCGGACTCTTTTTTTGACCATGGTGGCTACTCCATTTCTTCTGAGGGATTCCTGCCCGCAGTAGTAGATATAATGGTCATCTGAGTTAAATTCTCCCATTCCAGTCCATTTTAGTTCACTGATTGCTAGAATGTCGATGTTCACTCTTGCCATCTCCTGTTTGACCACTTCTAATTTGCCTTGATTCATGGACCTCACATTCCAGGTTCCTATGCAATATTGCTCTTTACAGCATCGGACCTTGCTTCTATCACCAGTCACATCCACAGCTGGTATTGTTTTTGCTTTGGCTCCATCCCTTCATTCTTTCTGGGGTTATTTCCCTGCTGATCTCCAGTAGCTTATTGGGCACCTACTGACCTGGGGAGTTCCTCTTTCAGTATCTTATCATTTTGCCTTTTCATACTGTTCATGGGGTTCTCAAGGCAAGAATACTGAAATGGTTTGCCATTCCCTTCTCCAGTGGACCACATTCTGTCAGACCTCTCCACCATGCCCACCCGTCTTCGGTCGCCCCACAGGGCATGGCTTAGTTTCATTGAGTTAGACAAGGCTGTGGTCCTAGTGTGATTAGATTGACTAGTTTTCTGTGAGTATGGTTTCAGTGTGTCTGCCCTCTGATGCCTTCTCTCAGCACCTACCGTCTTACTTGGGTTTCTCTTACCTTGGGCATGGGATATCTCTTCATGGCTGCTCCAGCAAAGCACAGCCTCTGCTCCTTACCTTGGATGAGGGGTGTCTCCTCACCACCGCCCCTCCCAACAGTGATAGCATTTTGAAAAATGTCCTGAAGAGTACAGTGATGGACAGGCTAGGTATAGATCATCTGCATCTGTAACTGGTCTGTGTTTTAATTATTCATTTCCAAAAATGGATGCAATGGCCAGACTGAACCACAAGAATGTTAGCAAAGGTCCAGGAGCCTGTGAAAATGTGGGTCTATGAAAGGCCTCTTTTCAAGGCCTTCTTAAGGGATAGGTGAACAACTATGAGTTCTGCCAACTGGCCTGAGCCAGGAGTGCCCTTCTCAACAGAGAGGTGACTGAGGCTGGGTAAAATGCCATGCTCTCCAGGCAGCTGTATTCTTTATGATGGTGGCTCTGCTATCAACGAAGAACTCCAATTCCCTGTCCAACTCAGACAGTTGGCCCCAAGGGACTCCCCAGTTATCCATAGGAGTAGGAAGTGGGGGTGCTGCTACCAGCTCCACACGGTTCTCAGGCAAGGGGCTCAGCTCGGAGGAAGCCAATTACTCCTGTAATTTGCAAAAACCTCTGAGGTCAGGTTTCATCCTTTCCTGAAGGTACCATTTCCTCTTTACCAAGGCAGTATCTGTGGCTGTGGGCTTCCCTGGTGGCTTAGTAGTAGAGAATATGCCTGCAATGCAGAAAGCACAGGAGATGAGGGTTCAATCCCTGGGTCAGGAAGACCCCCCTGAAGGAGGGCATGGCAACCCACTCCAGTATTCCTGAGAGAGTTAATTCTTAGGGAAGTTGATAAGGAGTCCAAGGGCCTTCAAGGAGGAGAAAGAGAGACACTTTTTTTTCTACATTCCTTCATCTTAGTCACATAAGACTTTTTTTTTTTCTTCTTAAGCTCTGAGTTGTTATGACAACAATCTATTTTTTCTAAGACTAACTTTCTTTAAGCCCAGAGCTAATGATTACACAACAGAACAACACATCTTGCTCAAGAGTCTGTTTTTCCTTAAGCTCTGTACTAATGTACAAGGTATCATGCTCGAGGACATGTTTCTCCTTCTTAATGGGAACATTAAGACCGGAAGAATAAAAATTTTAAAAAGTTTTATTGGACTAATCTTGTTTTATGTTTTGGGAGTGGTTCTGATAAGACCTTTCTATTGTTAGTAACCAATTGAAAAAGTATATAGGGCTTTGGTAAGACTAGCAAGTGGGACACTCTCCTGTCCCCTTCTGATGTCTATGTCAGAATCTTTCTCCATCCCTTTTTCATTGTATGGGCTTCCCTGGTGGCTCAGCTGGTAAAGAATCCACCTGCCATGTGGGAGACCTGGGTTCTATCCCTGGGTTGGGAAGATCCCCTGGAGAAGGGAAAAGCTACCCACTCCAGTATTCTGGCCTGGAGAACTCCATGGACTGTATAGTCCCTGGGATCACAAAGAGTCAGACACAACTGAATACCTTTCACTTTCAAACTTTTGCCGCATAAAGCTCTGAGTGCCTGAAGCCTCGTCTCCAATCCCGAAGCTAAATTCTCTTCTTCAGAGATCACAAATCCAACACCAGTCACTGTAAGCTATCATTCCTGCCTGGAGAATCCTGTGGACAGAGGAGCCTTGCAGGCTACAGCTCATAGGGTTGCAAAGAGTCAGACACAACCGAAGCAACAGAGCGCACGCATGCATGGTGGTTATGCTGAACTTCTGCCACGAGGCGTGCCTAGCCCAAGGCATTTTAGGAACTTGGATGCAGAATAGTACATCTGGTTAAAACTTGGTTTCTAAAAGAGCCCAGAAGGATGTCAAAAGTTAGCATGCCAGGGAAATATATTTGGGAGCTGCTGGGAGGAGGCACATAGTCCAAAACTCCATGGGAAGTCAAGTAGACTCACGGTTGGTCCAGAGATTCCTGGAAACACAATGACATATCATCTTATGCCTGCTAGAATAGTCATTATCAAAAAAAGATGAGATAAATATTGGTGAGGATGTGAGAAAAGATAGCCCTTGTGCACTGTTGGTGGAAATATAAATTGGTATGGCCACAGTGGAAAACAGTATGGAGAACACTCAATAAGTTGAAAATAGAACTGTTATAGTAAGAGTACAGTATGATATAGCAATCTCACACTGGACATACATCTGAAAAAGATAAAATCACTGTCTTAAAGAAGTGTCTGTCCTCCCACAGTCACTGCAGCATTATTTACGATAGCCAAGACACGGAAACAACCTTCGTGTCCATGGATGGATGAATAGATAAAGAAAATTTATATAGATGCAATGGAATACTGTTCAGCCATAAAAAGAAAATCCTGCCACTCGTAACACCATGGACTGATGTTGAGAACATTATGCTAAGTGAACTAAGTCGGACAGAGGAAAACAAACACTGCATGACCTCACTTAGGTGTGGAATCTAAAAAATGCTGAACTCAAAGAAGCAGACTGTAGAATGGTGGTTGCCAGGGGCTGGAGACAGGGCTTACTTGTGTGCGTGGGAGCAATGGGGAAATGTTAATTAAGGATATCAACTTCCAGGTATAAAGATGAAAAAGTTCTGGAGATATAATGTACAGCAAAGTGACTATAGTTAACAATACTGTATTCTACACTTCAAAGTTGTTGAGAATAGGTTTAAAAAAGGTAATTATATAAAGTGATGGAGCTGTTCAGTTCAGTTCCGTTCAGTCGCTCAGCCGTGTCCGACTCTTTGAGACCCCATGAACTGCAGCATGCCAGGCCTCCCTGTCCATCACCAACTCCTGGAGTCCACCCAAAACCATGTGCATTGAGTCAGTGATGCCATCCAACCATCTGATCCTCTGTTGTCCCCTTCTCCTCCTGCCCCCAATCCCTCCCAGCATCGAGGTCTTTTCCAATGAGTCAGCTCTTCGCATCAGGTGGCCAAAGGATTGGAGTTTCAGCTTCAACATCAGTCCTTCCAATGCACACCCAGGACTGATCTCCTTTAAAATGGACTGGTTTGATCTCCTTGCTGTCCAAGGGACTCTCAAGAGTCTTCTCCAACACCACAGTTCAAAAGCATCAGTTCTTTGGTGCTCAGCCTTCTTCACAGTCCAACTCTCACATCCATACATGACCACTGGAAAAACCATAGCCTTGACTAGATGGACCTTTGTTGACAAAGTAATGTCTCTGCTTTTCAATATGCTGTCTAGGTTGGTCATAACTTTCCTTCCAAGGAATAAGCGTCTTTTAATTTCATGGCTGCATCACCATCTGCAGTGATTTTGGAGCCCAGAAAAATAAAGTCAGCCACTGTTTCCACTGTTTCGACATCTATTTGCCATGAAGTGATGGGGCCGGATACCATGATCTTAGTTTTCTGAATGTTGAGCTTTAAGCCAACTTTTTCACTCTCCTCTTTCACTTTCCTCCAGAGACTCTTCAGTTTTTCTTCACTTTCTGCCATAAAGGTGGTGTCATATTGTGGTAATCATTTTGCTGTATAGATTGGTGAAGTGAAGTGAAGTCACTCAGTCGTGTCCGACTCTTTGCGACCCGGTGGATTGTAGCCCACTCAGGCTCCTCTGTCCATGGGATTCTCCAGGCAAGAATACTGGAGTGGGTTGCCATTTCCTTCTCCAGATTGGTATCAGATCTTAACTTTGTATATCTTAAACTTTTACAATATTATATGGCAGCTATTGCTCAATAAAGGGAAAAAACTAAAAAAAAAAAAACAAACCCAACCTTATTATGGAATTAAAATTTTCAAAAATAAAAATTTTGAAAATCTTCCCCTTTCAATAAATATAGGATTAATTATTACTCTTAAGGTACATTGTACAGCACATATTTTGGTGTGAGAAAATACATGTGAAGTGCCCAGCACAGTGCCAGACATATAAGTATTTGTTGAAATATATATTAAAATATTTTAAATGTAGATATTCTTAGGTATAATGCAAGTGGTCTTAGAAGGAGCAGCAAGGCCTTTGCATAACTTTGAGCTACAGTAATATAGGCAGGTCAGGAAGCAACAGTTAAAACTGGACATGGAACAACAGACTGGTTTCAAATAGGAAAAGGAGTACGTCAAGGCTGTGTATTGTCACCCTGCTTATTTAACTTCTACGCAGAATACATCATGAGAAACGTTGGGCTGGAAGAAGCACAAGCTGGAATCAAGATTGCCGGGAGAAATATCAATCACCTCAGATATGCAGATGACACCACCCTTATGGCAGAAAGTGAAGAGGAACTAAAAAGCCTATTGATGAAAGTGAAAGAGGAGAGTGAAAAAGTTGGCTTAAAGCTCAACATTCAGAAAACGAAGATCATGGCATCTTGTCCCATCACTACATGGCAAATAGATGGGGAAACAGGGGAAACAGTGTCAGACTTTATTTTTTGGTGCTCCAAAATCACTGCAGATGGTGACTGCAGCCATGAAATTAAAAGACGCTTACTCCTTGGAAGAAAAGTTATGACAAACCTAGCTAGTATATTCAAAAACAGAGACATTACTTTGCCGACTAAGGTCCATCTAGTCAAGGCTATGGTTTTTCCTGTGGTCATGTATGGATGTGAGAGTTGGACTGTGAAGAAGGCTGAGCACCGAAGAATTGATGCGTTTGAACTGTGGTGTTGGAGAGGACTCTTGAGGGTCTCTTGGACTGCAAGGAGATCCAACCAGTCCATTCTGAAGGAGATCAGCCCTGGGATTTCTTTGGAAGGAATGATGCTAAAGCTGAAACTCCAGTACTTTGGCCACCTCATGCGAAGAGTTGACTCATTGGAAAAGACTCTGATGCTGGGAGGGATTGGGGGCAGGAGGAGGGGACGACAGAGGATGAGATGGCTGGATGGCATCACCAACTCGATGGACGTGAGTCTGAGTGAACTCTGGGAGTTGCTGATGGACAGGGAGGCCTGGTGTGCTGCGATTCATGGGGTCTCAAAGAGTCGGACACGACTGAGCGACTGAACTGAACTGAATAAAGGCAACCCAGGTGGCTCAGTGGTAAAGAATCTGCCAGCCAAGCAGGAGACTCAGATTCAATCCTTGGGTCAGGAAGATCCTCTGGAGAAGGAAATGGCAACCTCTCTGGTATTTTTGCTTGAAAAATCCCGTGGACAGAGGAGCCTGGCAGGCAGCAGCCCACGAGGTCACTAAGAGTAGGACACGACTGAGCACTGGACACTCACACACTCGTGACAGAGGCACAGACCAGGAGAAACGCTGCCTGTGAACTGAGGCTGATGTTTCGCTCAGGAGCTCTGTCCCTTCAGCGGCGAGTGAAAGTCGCTCAGACATGTCCGAGACTTTCCATGGACTATACAGTCCATGGAATTCTCAAGTCCAGAATACTGGAGTGGGTAGCCTTTCCCTTCTTCAGGAGATCTTCCCAACCCAGGGATCAGGGCTCAGGTCTCCTGCATTGCAGGCAGATTCTTTACCAGCTGAGCCACCAGGGAAGTACACGAATACTAGAGAGGGTGAAGTGAAGGTGGAAGTCACTCAGTCGTGTCCGACTCTTTGGGACCCCATGGACTACCAGGCTCCTCAGTCCATGGAATTTTCCAGGCATGAGTACTCGAGTGGGTTGCCATTTACTTCTCCAGGGGATCTTCCCGACCCAGGGATCAAACCCAGGCCTCCCGCATTGCGGGCAGACGTTTTACCGTCTGAGTAGCCTATCCCTTCTCCCACGGATCTTCCCAACCCAGGAATCGAACTGGGGTCTCCTGCATTGCAGGCAGGTTCTTTACCTGCTGAGCTAGCAGAGAAGCCACCATTCAGTAGAGATGAATGCATTCCTATCCCAGCTGGTTGACAACTGGAATGAAAACCATTCAGTTCACACCCCTAATGGCCTTCCCAGGTTTATCTAATCACCTTCTGATTACAATCTCCCTACACTGATAAACTTAAAAGCATTCTATGAATGCACAAATGGGGAAACAGTGGAAACAGTGGCTGACTTTATTTTGGGGGGCTCCAGAATCACTGCAGATGGTGATTGCAGCCATAAAATTAAAAGACGCTTACTCCTTGGAAGGAAAGTTATGACCAACCTAGATAGCATATTCAAAAGCAGAGACATTACTTTGTCAACAAACGTTCGTCTAATCAAGGCTATGGTTTTTCCAGTGTCATGTATGGATGTGAGAGTTGGACTGTGAAGAAAGCTGAGCACCAAAGAATTGATGCTTTTGAACTGTGGTGTTGGAGAAGACTCTTGAGGGTCTCTTGGACTGCAAGGAGATCCAACCAGTCCATTCTAAAGGAGATCTCCTAAAGGAGATCAGTCCTGGGTGTTCACTGGAAGGACTGATGTTGAAGCTGAAACTTCAGTACTTTGGCCACCTGATGCGAAGAGCTGACTCATTGGAAAAGACCCTGGGAGGGATTGGGGGTGGGAGGAGAAGGGGACGACAGAGGATCAGATGGTTGGATGGCATCACCGACTCAATGGACATGGATTTGGGTGGACTCCAGGAGTTGGTGATGGGCAGGGAGGCCTGGCATGCTGCGGTTCTTGGCGTCGCAAAGAGTCGGACACGACTGAGCGACTGAACTGAACTGAACTGATGAATGCATAATACTCTGTTGGCAAGAGCTTACCATATTCTGAAAAAAAAATCTGCATAAAAAGAAATACCTTCTGATTTTTGTTTTTTTCCTCCCAAAGGTATTGAGTGATAAATCAGGGGCAGACATAGCTATAGGCACTTAGTACAGAATAGCAAACAAGTTCAGTGAAGACCCTAGTCCCAAGGATAATTCATACAGAAATCATACATAATGACAAACCAAAATAAATCTCTCTCTGGAGCTGAATTCATAGTTTAATAGTCACTTGCCCATGCTCAGTCACCAAGTGGTGTTCGACTGTGACCCCGTGGATTATAGCCCACCAGGCAAGAATACTGTAGTGGGCTTCCTATCCTAGGGGGCCTTCCTGACTAGGGATTGAACCCAAGTCTCCTTCATTTCCTGCACTGGTGGGCAGATTCTTGACCACTGAGCCACCTGGGATGCCCCTTAAGAGTCACTTACAATTTAAATTTAATTCACTACTCTTATGGCACTCTTATGGCAGAAAGTGAAGAAGAACTGAAGAGCCTCTTGATGAAAGTGAAAGAGGAGAGTGAAAAAGTTGGCTTAAAGCTCAACATTCAGAAAACTAAGATGGTGGCATCCAGTCCCATCACTTCATGGCAAATAGATGGAGAAACAGTGGAAACAGTAGCAGACTTTATTTTTGGGGGCTCCAAAATCACTGCAGATGGTGACTGCAGCCATGAAATAAAAAGACGCTTACTCCCTGGAAGAGAAGTTATGACCAACCTAGACAGCATATTTAAAAGCAGAGACATTACTTTGCCGACAAGGAACTGTCTAGTCAAGGCTATGGTTTTACCAGTGGTCATGTATGGATGTGAGAGTTGGACTATAAAGAAAGCTGAGTGCAGAAGAATTGATGCTTTTGAACTGTGGTGTTGGAGAAGACTCTTGAGGGTCCCTTGGACTGCAAGGAGATCCAACCAGTCCATTCTAAAGGAGATCAGTCCTGGGTGTGCATTGGAAAGACTGATGTTGAAGCTGAAACTCCAATAAAGAGCTGACTCATTGGAAAATACCCTGATGCTGGGAAAGATTGAGGGCAGGAGGAGAAGGGGACGACAGAGGATGAGATGGTTGGATGGCATCACCGACTCAATGGACATGGGTTTGCATCAACTCCGAGAGTTGGTGATGGACAGGGAGGCCTGGCATGCTGCAGTCCATGGGTCACAGAGTTGGACACGACTGAGTGACTGAACTGAACAATTTAAAAACTCATTGAATTCTAATTTTACTATAGGTGGGTTAAAAAGCAATCTATCATGGCTTCTAAATGACCTTTCAAGTGGAAACTTGAAAAGTGTGGTAACAGATACAGAATGAATTCCATTATGGTTCTGGTATCTAGTAATTCTGTATTTTATTTCTCCAAGTAAAGAAATTAAATGACCTCAATTAAAGCTAATTAATTAATAGCAAAAATAAAAATTTTAGCATTAAACTATTTGAGGATTATAATAAATGCATATCTTATCTTCCATTTCACCAAGTATTTGTTTAGCCAGAACAGAAAATTTCAGTATTTGATTTGAACTCATAAATAGATCTCAATGACTTTCTTACAAAATGTGTTGAACTAAATAACTGTCTTCAAAACCTATTTTTGGAGACATCGTGGGAAACACTGGGTTAGCAGAGGGAAGAGAGCAGGGAAAGAACTAAAAGGTTAATTCATCATTTTAGAGTTTTGACAGTTAAGGCAAATGAAATGTTGAAACAAGTGAAAAAATCAGACTTTAAGTCAAGGAGAAAGAACAGTTTCAGAAGAAAATTAAGTTGTTGGATTATGAATAAGAAGAAATTTAAATTGTGTTTGAAAATAAAAAGCAAGTTATATAGCAGTTCATCAAAACTTGGCAAAATTTGTTCAGAATTTAAATTTACTTATTTTAACTCAAGCATTATTCTTCTTAGTTGTATAGAGACAGATGATCCACATATCAACTCATGTAAATATGAATGTTTATAAGAGCTTTTAAAATAAATATGGTGGGTATTTTAACCAAGAAGCTAAAGCCCTGCAATCTTTGCCATCATCTCCCACACATCCACACTGTCTATTATCCCTTAAAGTATACCACTTGAAGGGCTTCCATGGTGGCTCAGATGGTAACGAATCCACCTGTAATCCCGGAGACTCAGGAGATGCAGGTATGATTCCTGTGTTAGGAAGAGACCCTGGAAAAGAAAATAGCACCACACTCTAGTATTCTTGGCTGGAAACCCTCATGGACAGAGGGGCCTGGCAGGCTACAGTCCATGGGGTCACAAAAAAGTCAGGCAGTACTTAGCGACTAAACAATAGCTTTTCCCTTGAAAGTTCAGTTCAGTTCAGTTCAGTCGCTCTGTCGTGTCCGACTCTTTGCGACCCCATGAATCACAGCACGCCAGGCCTCCCTGTCTATCACCATCTCCCGGAGTTCACTCAGACTCACGTCCATCGAGTTGGTGATGCCATCCAGCCATCTCATCCTCGGTCATCCCCTTCTCCTCCTGCCCGCAATCCCTCCCAGTATCAGAGTCCTTTCCAATGAGTCAACTCTTTGCATGAGGTGTCCAAAGTACTGGAGCTTCGTAGCTTTAGGATCACTCCTTCCAAAGAAATCCCAAGGCTGATCTCCTTCAGAATGGACTGGTTGGATCTCCTTGCAGTCCAAGGGACTCTCAAGAGTCTTCTCCAACACCACAGTTCAAACGCATCAATTCTTCGGTGCTCAGCCTTCTTCACAGTCCAACTCTCACATCCATACATGACCACAGGAAAAACCATAGCCTTGACTAGACAAACGTTTGTTGGCAAAGTAACGTCTCTGCTTTTGAATATGCTATCTAGGTTGGTCATAACTTTTCTTCCAAGGAGTAAGCGTCTTTTAATTTCATGGCTGCAGTCACCATCTGCAGTGATTTTGGAGCCTAAAAAAATAAAGTCTTGACACTGTTTCTACTGTTTCCCCATCTATTTCCCATGAAGTGATGGGACCAGATGCCATGATCTTCGTTTTCTGAATGTTGAGCTTTAAGCCAACTTTTTCACTCTCCTCTTTCACTGCCATCAAGAGGCTTTTTAGCTCCTCTTCACTTTTTGCCATAAGGGTGGTGTCATCTGCATATCTGAGGTGATTGATATTTCTCCCGCCAATCTTGATTCCAGCTCGTGTTTCTTCCAGTCCAGCATTTCTCATGAGGTACTCTGCATATAAGTTAAATAAGCAGGGTGACAATACACAGCCTTGACGTACTCCTTTTCCTATTTGGAACCAGTCTGTTTTTCCAAGTCCAGTTCTAACTGTTGCTTCCTGACCTGCATACAGATTTCTCAAGAGGCAAGTTAGGTGGTCTGGTATTCCCATCTCTTTCAGAATTTTCCACAGTTTATTGTGATCCACACAGTCAAAGGCTTTGGCATAGTCAATAAAGCAGAAATAGATGTTTTTCTGGAACTCTCTTGCTTTTTCGATGATCCAGCGGATGTTGGCAATTTGATCTCTGGTTCCTCTGCCTTTTGTAAAACCTTGAAAGAGGATCTAATTAATTGAGTTAACCTTCTCCTAAACATGTTTATGAAGAACTACTTGACTCATTAAAATGTATGTTTGAATAACTTTACAAAACTATTTGACTATGTGCCTGTACAGCTTTAATAAAAGCCTAAAAATGAAAAAAAAAACAAATAACTTATTTATGAATGATTAAACATTTCTGATTAAGCCTATGTAAGGCTTAACCACCAACAAAGATAAATGAGTGTATAATTGTAGTTGAATACACTATAGCTCACATAATGTAATCTTAATGTTATTCATCTTAAACTGAGTCATTTAAGGGTGAATCACCAATAAATAACGCATCAGTTCAGTTCATTTCAGTTCAGTCGCTCAGTCATGTCCGACTCTTTGCGACCCCATGAATCGCAGCACACCAGGCCTCCCTGTCCATCACCAACTCCCGGAGTTCACCCAAACTTTTGTCCATCGAGTCGGTGATGCCATCCAGCCATCTCATCCTCGGTCATCCCCTTCTCCTCCTGCCCCCAATCCCTCCCAGCATCAGAGTCTTTTCCAATGAGTCAACTCTTCGCATGAGATGGCCAAAGTATTGGAGTTTCAGCTTTAGCATCATTCCTTCCAATGAACACCCAGGACTGATCTCCTTCAGAATGGACTGGTTGGATCTCCTTGCAGTCCAAGGGACTCTCAAGAGTCTTCTCCAACACCAGATAATGCATAAATGACATTTAAAAAAGGAATAACTTGATTTTTTAAGTTATTCACTATATTTTTTTAAATCAGATAATTCAGAGTGATTTTTCCAGATGTCATCATTTACTATAGTCTGGTGAGGGGTTTCCCAATACATTCTGACACTAACTCAGAACAATTTTTCTTTTTTTTTTTTAATTTATTTATTTATTTTTAATTTTTACTTTACAATACTGTATTGGTTTTGGCATAGATTGACATGAATCCACCACAGGTGTACATGCGTTCCCAAACATGAACCCCCCTCCCACCCCCCTCCCCACAACATCTCTCTGGGTCATCCCCGCGCGTCAGCCCCAAGCGTGTCATATCCTGCATCAGACATAGACGGGCATTTCGATTCTTACATGTTATTATACATGTTTCAATGCCATTCTCTCAAATCATCACACCCTCTCCCTCTCCCTCTGAGTCCAAAAGTCCGCTATACACATCTGTGTCTTTTTTGCTGTCCTGCATACAGGGTCATCATTGCCATCTTCCTAAATTCCATATATATGTGTTAGTATACTGTATTGGTGTTTTTCTTTCTGGCTCACTTCACTCTGTATAATTGGCTCCAGTTTCATCCATCTCATCAGAACTGATTCAAATGTATTCTTTTTAATGGCTGAGTAATACTCCATTGTGTATATGTACCACAGCTTTCTTAACCATTCATCTACTGATGGACATCTAGGTTGTTTCCATGTCCTGGCTATTATAAACAGTGCGGCGATGAACATTGGGGTACATGTGTTTCTTTCAATTCTGGTTTCCTCTGTGTGTATGCCCAACAGTGGGATTGCTGGGTCATAAGGCATTTCTATTTGCAATTTTTTAAGGAATCTCCACACTGTTCTCCATAGTGGCTGTACTAGTTTGCATTCCTACCAACAGTGTAGGAGGGTTCCCTTCTCTCCACACCCTCTCCAGCATTTATTGCTTGCAGATTTTTGGATCGCAGACATTCTGACTGGTGTGAAGTGGTACCTCATTGTGGTTTTGATTTGCATTTCTCTAATAATGAGTGATGTTGAGCATCTTTTCATGTGTTTGTTAGCCATCCGTATGTCTTCTTTGGAGAAATGTCTATTTAGTTCTTTGGCCCATTTTTTTATTGGGTCGTTTATTTTTCTGGAATTGAGCTGCAGGAGTTGCTTGTATATTTTTGAGATTAGTTGTTTGTCAGTTGCTTCATTTGCTATTATTTTCTCCCATTCGGAAGGCTGTCTTTTCAGTTTGCTTATGTTTTCCTTTGTTGTGCAGAAGCTTTTAATTTTAATTAGATCCCATTTGTTTATTTTTGCTTTTATTTCCAGAATTCTGGGAGGTGGATCGTAGAAGATCCTGCTGTGGTTTATGTCAGAGAGTGTTTTGCCTATGTTCTCCTCTAACAGTTTTATAGTTTCTGGTCTTACATTTAGATCTTTAATCCATTTTGAGTTTATCTTTGTGTGCGGTGTTAGAAAGTGATCTAGCTTCATTCTTTTACAAGTGGTTGACCAGTTTTCCCAGCACCACTTGTTAAAGAGATTGTCTTTACTCCATTGTATATTCTTGCCTCCTTTGTCGAAGATAAGGTGTCCATATGTATGTGGATTTATCTCTGGGCTTTCTATTTTGTTCCATTGATCTATATGTCTGTCTTTGTGCCAATACCATACTGTCTTGATGACTGTGGCTTTGTAGTAGAGCCTGAAGTCAGGCAAATTGATTCTTCCAGTTCCATTCTTCTTTCTCAAGATTGCTTTGGCTATTCGTGGTTTTTTGTATTTCCATACAAATCTTGAAATTATTTGTTCTAGTTCTGTGAAAAATATCGCTGGTATCTTGATAGGGATTGCATTGAATTTGTAAATTGCTTTGGGTAATATACTCATTTTCACTATATTGATTCTTCCGATCCATGAGCATGGTATATTTCTCCATCTATTAGTGTCCTCTTTGATTTCTTTCATCAGTGTTTTAAAGTTTTCTGTATATAGGTCTTTAGTTTCTTTAGGTAGGTATATTCCTAAGTATTTTATTCTTTTTGTTGCAATGGTGAATGGAATTGTTTCCTTAATTTCTTCTTCTACTTTCTCATTATTAGTGTATACGAATGCAAGGGATTTCTGTGTGTTGATTTTATATCCTGCAACTTTACTATATTCATTAATTAGCTCTAGTAATTTTCTGGTAGAGTCTTTAGTGTTTTCTATGTAGAGGATCATGTCATCTGCAAACAGTGAGAGTTTTACTTCTTCTTTTCCAATTTGGATTCCTTTTATTTCTTTTTCTGCTCTGATTGCTGTGGCTAAAACTTCCAGAACTATGTTGAATAGTAGTGGTGAAAGTGGGCACCCTTGTCTTGTTCCTGACTTAAGGGGAAATGCTTTCAATTTTTCACCATTGAGGATAATGTTTGCTGTGGGTTTGTCATATATAGCTTTTATTATATTGAGGTATGTTCCTTCTATTCCTGCTTTCTGGAGAAAACTTCCAAACTCATTCTATGAGGCCACCATCACCCTAATACCAAAACCTGACAAAGATACTACAAAAAAGGAAAACTACAGGCCAATATCACTGATGAACATAGATGCAAAAATCCTCAACAAAATTCTAGCAATCAGAATCCAACAACACATTAAAAAGATCGTACACCACGACCAAGTGGGCTTTATCCCAGGGATGCAAGGATTCTTCAACATCCGCAAATCAATCAATGTAATTCACCACATTAACAAATTGAAAAATAAAAACCATATGATTATCTCAATAGATGCAGAGAAGGCCTTTGACAAAATTCAACATCCATTTATGAGAACAATTTTTCTTGTGATGCTCCAGATCAGAGTTGCATATCCCTAATTCCCCAATCTAGAGATATTGACATCATCATATTTTAATACATTATTCATCCCATCTAATCAGTGGTGTTTGTGACCTGTCTCTTTAGCCTATCTTTCCTTGTCCCTGCAAATGCTGGCCAGTGTGAAAGTCTATCAAAACATAATGAGTGTAATCAAGTGTTGGAGAGAAAAGACATCTGAAAATGATTACCCCTTCTCCCCGCCCCCCACCTAATGTATAGGTTCTTGTGAAAATGTTCCTTCCATTATTTTTAAGGCTGTCTAATCCTGAAATAGTTTTCTCATTGAACAAGATGTGGAAAATAAATACACCCAGGTCAGGGTCAACCTGATCCTTAAAGACCTCCTAGTTTATTAGATTAACTTCAACCAAAAGATAAATGATATAGTTGTGTGAGATCCAAAAGTCACTTTGCTAAAACTGGATATGTGGTGACCTAGAAAATTTTAGACTTTGTCAAATAAGAGTAAATCCCTTTTTTCCCCGTGGTCAATACTCCCTGGATCAAAATAGCCATTATATTATCCCCTGTGCTTCTGTCAGCACTGGCTGCATTCATTTAATCAGATTCTCCATTGGAACTCTATTTTTCCCTTCTCCAGGTTTGTTTCCTACAGAGAACTTCTTTTTGGCCTAGATTACCTTGGCATGTATTCTGTCTTTCCGTTTAGTAATAGAAGAAACAAAGAGAAGTTTAATGGGATGTTCCCAACTCACAGTTTCCATGGTAGTGACTTACAAATATGATGTTTGTTAACACAGTTGAATTCAAATCTAAAGTCACTTTTTTCTAAGATGTGTTAAAGTACTACACAGGAAGTCTAAAATTAAACAAGTTTATGCAATCAGTTTCTTAAGAAGCAACATATTTAATAGTTTTAACCCTATGCTGCTGCTAAGTCACTTCAGTCGTGTACGACTCTGAGCGACCCCATAGACGGCAGCCCACCAGGCTCCCCCGTCCCTGGGATTCTCCAGGCAAGAACACTGGAGTGGGTTGCCATTTCCTTCTCCAATGCATGAAAGTGAAAAGTGAAAGTGAAGTTGCTCAGTCATGTCCAACTTAGCGACCCCATGGACTGCAGCCCACCAGGCTCCTCCGTCCATGGGATTTTCCAGGCAAGAGTACTGGAGTGGGGTGCCATTGCAAATCCGTTAAGCTAAAGGAATGAATCTTTCCTTCATTTAGCCCTTCCTTTCATTTGGCATTATTTCTTTCTATATATATATTTTTTATTATTTATTATTTCTATATCATTATTATTTATCACTGTTTATTTATTATTTATTAATATTATTTCTATATTATTTATTTATATATATGCTATATATATAAACATATTTTACATAATATGTATATATTTATACATACATATATATTTGCTGTTTATGTCTTTACTATATATACTTATGTATTTTTTTTGCCCTGAATACATATATACTTGCTGATAGAGAACAGTGTGGGGTGGAGTTTATTCTCTTGCAACTGTGGCCTCCTTGACTCCCTTACAAAGTAGGAAATCCTTACAAAGGGGTATTTATTATCTCCAGAGGCCCTGTTTATAATAATTTCCATTGTATTACCTTACATCTAATTAGTCCAATCAACAAGGTAAATTCCAAAGCTTCTTTCTAAGTAGATTTAGTTTCTAGACCAATATATCACAAACAGAACAATGCATTTTATAAGGGAGTATTTAAGAATTTATGCGCTTCCTTGGTGGCTCAGTAGTTAAGAATCCAACTGCCGATGCAGGAGACATGAGCTTGATCGCTTGATTGGGAAGATTCCCTGGAGAAGAAAATGGCAACCCACTCCAGTATTCTTGCCTGGGAAATCCCATGGACAGATGAGCCTTGTGGGCTATAATCCATGGGGTTGCAAAGAGTCAGATATGACATCATGACTAAAAAACAACTCTCTAAGAACTTTTTTGTGCTATATCATAGGCTTGGCTATTTTTTTGCTCACTAATTTTGTCTTTGTTTCTGTTAGCTATGGATTTAACGATGACTTGGAAGGTTTTGTTGGAGAAACGAATCCTGAGGGATTATTTGAAGTAAGACTAGAAAATTGCATTTCTGCTTTCTTAAGCCTGGTCAAAATGAAAGAATAAGAATAAAATAATAAGTTGAAAAATATTCAATTTTTTCCACTATCCAGAATTAAGTATTTGAAAAATATTTGGAATAATGAGGGAATCTATTCCATCCACATATGAACAATTTGGACTGCAATGATTTGCTTGATTTACTGCCTGTGCATCAGCTCTTCAGCAAAAAGACAACGAAAGCACTTTTGTCATTGTACTTGATGCAAACAACTCTTGCAAGAGTTACCAGCTGACAGTCTCATGAATACCAACATCATGGGGATATATCGTGTCATAAGCTAGGGTCAACCCAAGGAAAGGGACATCATAAAGTTCACATTTCAGTGAGTGAAGTAATCTTCTGAATTTTCCTCCATAGTCCACAGTGTTCTATGAAGTCATTTCTTCCCCTGATATAACTGAAACTTAGGGCACTTTAGAATATATTGTACTCATCAAAAAAAAAAAAAAGAATATATTGTACTCATCAAATCAATTTCTGCACAATGTTTTATTAGCCCTAATGATGCTAGTGGAGTGTACATTTAATTGGCATGAGGATTCTGGGAAGTCTAAAGGAAAGGCAGCTCAAAACCACAGAGCTTTTATTTTATTTTTATTTATTTATTTTAATTGGAGGTTAATTACTTTACAAAAAAGCTTCTCCATAGCATTTTCCTCAGCCATGTGGCACCTGGATATAGTAGGTAGTCAATATAGTTTTAAAATAAATCAAAGCGTATTAAATTTGCAACTTAGTGTAAATACAATTGTTTACTTTTTACATGACACCCACTAATAATGAAGCTGAAGTTTCAAAATCTTAGATTGAAAAATTTATCCTAAAGATCCTTTATTGAATGCATTATGGAGAACTTCATAGTGTTTTCCATCAGTGTTCGAGTAGGGGAAAATTCACATGCCCGAAGAAAATGCTATTGAGAAGCCTTTTAAAAGTTCGGTGCTTTTGAGTTGCCTTTCCTTCATAGCTCAGTTGGTAAAGAATCTGCTTGTAATGCAGGAGACCCCGGTTTGATTCCTGGGTCGGGAAGATCCGCTGGAGAAGGGATAGGTTATCCACTCCAGTATTTTTGGGCTTCCCTTGTGGCTCAGCTGGTAAAGAATCCGCCTGCAATGCAGGAGACCTGTGTTCAATCCCTGGGTTGGGAAGATCCCCTGGAGAAGGGAAAGGCTATCCACTCCATTATTCTGGCCTGGAGAATTCCATGGACTATGCAGTCCATTGGGTCTCAAAGAGTCGGATGCGACTGAGCAACTTTCATATCCAGGTACCATGCTAGCACCTGTAAAGGGATAGGTCTGGTACAACTGTCACCCTCAAGGATTTAGAGTTCTGGTGTTTGCTGCTGGAGCCTAGATCTGCCATTCGACAAACTAAATGCCACACATTTGGTTTAGAGACTCAGGGTATAGAGCTCCTTGAAGGTGAAAAAGATGCTTTGAAATTTGCAAAGTTGCCACATATTTATTTGATATAAATAGTGAAAGATGAGATTTATATGCAGAGAGCTATATAAAACTTCTGAACTGACTTTTAAAGTATTCATCTTGCATAATTTTTCAGTTGAGAACATCAACGATTTGGGAAAACTTCAAGATTACTACTCTACTACTTATGAACAAATAAGATTATATTGTTACATTATGAGATAAAATACACCCCAGTGAGAGTCATTTTTTTTAATATATTTTTCAGAAATGATCTTCATCTTCTTAAGGACAATCTATTTTACCAGCTTCAGTATGATTCAAATTAAGTCAGGTATTTCTCATAAAAGTTCAGGGAACCTCTGTCTTTGCGTGCAGAGGGACAGATGGCCTCTAGGAAATTCATCCATTGTTAGTAATGGAGATTGAAATACTAACTATGGAAAAGCAACCTTGAAGTAGTCTTCTGTGTGGAATGCACTATTTCATATGAATCTTCATTCTGAGTGCAAAACTGCAATGGATTTTGGACACTAATTTTTTATAGTGGCAAATTTTAATTGCTCATCCTCTTGATCTTTATAAACTACATAGAGTTTCAAATAAATATGGTTACCATTAACTACTAAATCATAGGAAATTTTTACTTGATTTGATTAAGTGTTAATAACTGGACCTATACATGACTGAAGCTGAAGCTCCAGGATTTTGGTCATCTGATGTGAACAGCCAACTCACTGGAAAAGTCCCTGATGCTGGGAAAGATTGAGAGCAGAAGAAGAGGCATCAGAGGATGAGACTGCTGGATGGCATCACCTACTCAATAGACATGAACTTGGGAGGCCTAGCATGCTGCAGTCTATGGGGCTGCAAAGAGTTGGACACGACTGGGCGACTGAACATACACGACTTCATTGCATATGTATGCACTGAGGTGGAATTGATCCTCTGAAAAATGGACTGCACAGATGCCTAAGTCCAATTTTCCTACAATGATGATTCATGCAGTTTCACCATTCCAAAGATCACTGAGGTTTCTGTTAGTGCCTATTTGGGAAAGCTCCTGTTCAGAAGATAACTTGAGGCCAAGTTCTGCCATTATCATATGTTATCAAACAGCCTGCAAAAATTTAAACAAGAAGCTGCCCATTCTCCTAAATAGTTTCTCCAAAGGGCTGAAAGAAAAGCAGCAGTTGAGAAAAAAATCAAAACAAATGTTGGCAATTACAAAAATATATGTAAACAAAGACCAAAGGTGAGTATGCTGTTCATCAAACATTTTTATAAAAACAAAAACCCCAAAAAACCCTATATTACCATTTTTCTTAGATGATTTGGTCACTGGACTTGTATTCCAACTTCTATATCAAAAATTTTTTTTAGTATTTATTTATGTGTTTGTGTTGGGTCTTAGTTGCCCCATGGCATGTGGGATCTTAGTTCCCTGACCAGGGATTGAACCCATATCCCCTGCATTGGCAGGTGGATTCTTAACCATTGGACCACCAGGGAAGTCCCTATATCAAAACATTTTAACATATTTTTAGTAACTTCCTTTCTTACATTTATCCTTGTATTATGTTATCAGGTATATACATAATACATAGGACATTACAAAGTATGTCATATATATGTTATATGCTGTATATATCATGCAGTATTCTGTTTATACTCTACAAAAGATATATATATATATAAAGAAAATTCAGATAGCTTTACTTTATATGACTATTTCATTGAGTGAGGAACAAATTGTGAACAGGGAAACCTGTTTATGATTATCAGAGGCATTAACAACTCAAGTTAACTTTCCATTATGTCCATGAAATAAGCTGGATTTAGCTTTGCTTACATGGCTGAAATGGTTTTGTCTGCCTGGGAGATTTTCAGCTCTTGTCTCCATTAATACATACATGTATATCGAGTCATAGGATATATGCTTGGACTCAGACTGCATTTTGAAATATCTCTGTCATCTTCACTAATCATGTCTCTTATCTGATGCTGTTCTTACGAGCAGAGCTTCAGTGGACAAATACCCTAAGGACCTGTGGTCAGGGTCAGCCCTGGTATTTCCTCACTAGCACATTAGTATGAGAATGCTAGTCTCATCTTTTGCATCAATGTCTTTAGGTATCTTTGCAATGTTTCTGACATCTACCAACTGACTCTGTTGAAGAGAAAATGATGGTTTTGGCAAAGCTTTCCTTTAAAAAAAAATAATAAACGTTCTTTTTTTTTTTTTTAGTATATTCTGCCAATTCTCTGAAGTTTATCAAACATATATTTCCTGCCTGGTTTGACTCTTTCTTGTGTTTCAAACTCTCTGTAGTTGCTTCCACATTCTGTCTCCTAAATATAAATTTTCTAAAATTCTCACTGCTCTTTCAGCCTCACTTAATTAGTCATTTCACTTTTCTCTTATGAGCCATAGAGAATTTGTATCAGAGGTTTGCTCAAGAAAAACAAATCACAATCAAAGCTGAAGTTCTAAAGCAAAACAAAAAGACCAAAAAGAAAAAAAATGAAATGATGAAATTTTCTAAATAGAGGTGTAGAATAAAGTCATTCTCTGTCTAAATCTTGGATCTGTCACTATGTACGTCAACTTGGGTAAATTACTAAACCAATGAGCCTAAATTTCCTTGTCTTTCTTTAGGATTGTAAAAACTATTCTTTCCATCAAGGGATTAACCTTGTAAAACTTGCCAAACTGTGCTTGGCACCTACAAGCTGCTTCAGTAAAATTCAATATACATTATTTTTGTCAAGCACAGTGCCTGACTCTAGCAAAATGAAGGTGAAAAGATACACTGCTGTTCTTGAGGAATTTACAATGTTATTTTGTTCCCATCATACCCCTGACACCACTTTTCTTCAAATCAGGTACCCTGTCAATGGAATACAGGAATGCCAGTGAGTTCTGGTCTTGAAATCTCATGTTGGAGAAGGTCTTGATGTGAGGTTATTGGATGAAGGTTTATGATTTGGAGAACATTCTATTGATAGAACTATAAGCACAGATGGCCCAGAGTTCTTTTTAGGGACAGATTTCTGAACCATATCCATGGCAGCTGGTTCATATGACATGGTCTTTACCAATGGAAGAAGGAATCAGGTGGCCTGGCTCAATTTCAGCTGGGTGGTGCCCCATGGAATTGGACACAATTTAGCATAAATGTCCTGATTTTTGAAACAGATTGTACTGTGACAAGACTGCCCTTTTCTTCTCAGGAGCAGTTTCATTTGCTACGATGCTGAGCTTGGTTATGTCTTTCTAGCTCAAACTTAACTTCTGTGTGATTTATTAATGCCATTTGTGTTTCAGATAGAGATAAAATAAAAATGGAAATTAAAGACAAATTTTGTTTTAAATATAGCATAATGGGATGTGGGGCCATGGAGCAAACAAATATTTTAACCCTGCCAATACTGTTTGGTTTAAGTTAACATCATGCTCAACACTGCTCTTTGTCAATTGTTACTGTTGGACCATACTTTAAGTATGAGAAGCTATAGCTAAATTCATTTCCTGACGTTTGTTTCCTATTTTGTGGGTATACCTAATTCAAGTCTTGATTCATTTAATTCTAGTCTATTTTGCTATAGTTAACATGCCACCCACCCGGCAGTGTGATGAAATTTTTCAGCACTGAATCAAATCTAAATGTCATGTTTTCTATTTCTGACCCTCTTCAATTGAGACCAGTGTGTCCTTTCCTGAATTTTCATTGCTCTTTGTTTCCTTCTTTTGCTAGTTACCATATCAAATCTTGTATCATAAACATTTATTCACCTGAAGAAACAGCTCCTTGAGGGCAGGCTCTGGATTCAAGTTGTCTATTTCCAATGCTTGGCACAGAAACACAGGACTCGGCACATAGTGGTGATCAAAAGTATTTACTGAATGAGAGAAGCATGGTGCCAGACTTGGACCTGGAAAAATGAGGAAGTTAAATGACTTCCCGAAGTTTATTTTCTTTTTAGAAAGTAGTGATTTGAAGATTTTTCAAGATTTTATTTGAAAATGTCAGTAAGAAGGAAAATCTTTCTAAAAAGAATTGTTGGTTGTAATAGCAAGAGAAGGAATACGGCAAGAAGACCTATAAAAGTAACAAAGCTGAGCCTTTCTAATGAAACACAGGTTTAACTAGGAGGTTGTTGATGGATAAGATTTGGGAATTATTTGACTTAGCTACCAAACAGAGTTCTTTAAAAGAGTGTGCTACGGTATCTTAGTCTCTATAGTGGTTGCTTGTTTTTAGGTCAAAACAAACTAAATCAGCTAGCCTCAGAAATTGACTCCTTAGAAACACTTTTTCAAAATGTTTGAAACACTTTCTTTAAAGAGCTACTTCAACATTTGATGTGATTGTTCCATTTCAACACAAAGAGACCTAAGTTTCTCAGAGTGCTTAATAAAACCTCAAAAAGCAAAAGACCAATAACACCTGACATTTCTCCCACAGAGCAGTTGATGACTGGGCTCGGACTCTCAGTTTAATGTATTTCTTTTCCTTTTCATCAAGGAAATAGACTAAAGGAAATATTTGTCTTAGTTCCTTCACTTATTTCTCTTTCTTCTATCAGCTCTGGCATGTCACTCTCAAAATGAAGGGTAAAAACTAAAGTCAAAGGCATCTATTTCCCAGAAAATTAGCCAGCATCAGGAAATTTCTAATGATCATTATTAGAAGCTCTAATGCATTCACCAGGTGGAAGAGTGGGATATGGAAGCTGATTCAACTTTACAGCAAGATCCCAATGGAAAAGCCCATTTAAAGAAGAAAAAAGTTTTTAAAAAATTATTTGTGTACAAAGATCTGGATGTAAAGGGTACAGGTGGTAAAATTTCAAAGTGATGAACTCAGCCAATGCCCTATTCCAGTTCTGGACCTTATTTGAATCCTCTTTCCTTTATCAGGCAGGATTCTGTCAAGAAAGATAAACCACATGAGTAAATTTAATAGGACTTGATATGAAAAATCACCAGTCAGATATTAGAGAAGTGAAAAATTCAAATGAGTAGGATTATGGATTCACAGAGGGAGTAACTGAAGGAAGTTCACCTCCATGGCTGGGATAAAAGAGTAAATGACTGGGATTATTAAATTTAGATATGTGGAATCTAGAAAAATGGTACAGATGAACCTATTTCCATTGCAGGATTAGAGGCGAAGAAGAGAACGGACATGTAGACATGGAGGGGAAGAAGAGGGTGGGATGAACTGGAAGAGGAGCATTGACATATGCTAGCTAATGGGACCCTTCTGTACAGCCCAGAGGGCTCAGTTCAGTGCTCTCTGATGACCTAGAGGGGTGGGATTGTGGAGGCAGTGGGAGGGAGGTCTAAGAGAAAGGGGACACATGTGTACATACAGCTGATAGCTGATTCACTTTGCTGTACTGCAGAAAAAAACACAATACAATAAAGCAATCATACCTCAATAAAAAAGAAAAAAAATTAGAAGTTAATTGGAGAGCTTTATAGAGTTGGGACCAACACTTGGGAAGAAGAGGGCTTCCTGACTACAACTGGTACCAGCTGGGCACCCAGGGAACTTGGGAGGCCTGAAGGTTACAAGATGAATGAATTAAAGTCTCAGCTCCTGAGATAACTCACAAGATACTGGGGAAAGTAATCATGTGCATGAAGGCAGCTTGCAAACTACAAAATGCTGCAAAGAAGTGAATTTATAATATGGTTGTGTGTGTGTGCTCAGTCGCCTCTGACTCTTTGTGACCCTATGGGCTGTAGCCACTAGGCTTCTAAGTCCATGGGATTCTCCAGGCAAGAATATTGGAATGAGTTGCCATGTCTTCCTCCAGGGGATCTTCCTGACCCAGGGATCAAACCTAAGTCTCCTGCATCTCAGGCATTGCAGGCAGGTTCTTTACCCCACTGAACCACCTGGGAAACCCCTTTAATATTGTTATTTCGGTACATTTTAGATTTATATTTTTCATGACCATTCAAATAAGTTACTCTAAGGTAGCCTGAACTTCATGTTTTCTGTCTGTTTTCACACTTTGTGTTAAATGATAGCATTTGATTTTTGATTTGGAATGTACAATAATCAGCTATAATCCTACGCCTCACAGTCAGCTTCTAAACCTACTCACTGGGACCTAGACTTACTAAAAGTAATGAAAACATTTCAGAGCCCCCCCCCCCCCCAATCTGTTTTGGTATTCAAGATTCATTTATTCTAACTTTCCTGCTAGAGATTCTGTCCTTGACTCTGTGACCTTCTTGGAGAGGAAGCATGGTTGTTGTCATACCTTTTGAGATATTTTAGACGCACTGAGCAGAGACAGAGTCATTGAATACAGGAAAGAAAATGCAAGCTGTGTTACTCAATTTCTGATTCTACGTTTTCATTTTGTGGGCAAGAATTTGTTTATTACAAACTTGAAGGATCAGAAAACAGTTCATAAAGAGTCTGCATATTCCCTATCCTTTCAGGTGGAAAATAGCTTCGTATCACTCCTCAGCTCTTCTTGGACATGCTGGTGGCAAAATCATTTATATTTTGGTTGATTACAAAAGAACATGAAATTTAAGTATGAAATAATGGACATAGGGAGCACTTCCTCTTAATTTAGAATAACAATCATTTGCTGCCCCATTTCATCCTAGAAATCAGCTTATTACCATAATGTCACATAATATTCTGCATTTTGTCAGAAAAAAAAAATTCTACAAATATCTGAAGCCTGGATCTTTCCCTGTAATTAGCTTCTAATTATGCAGCTCACCCTTCTCTCCACTCAAACAGTCCTTGACACTAATTGCATAATATTTCATTGTCAGCAGAATGCGCAACAGTGCTCTCGTCACTGAACGGAAGTTGGATCCTTAATCCAGACCTTTTGTAAAATGAAGTGCATTGCCTGGCACCATGGTATTCATAAAGTTTTGGTAGATTTATTGACTATTGTTATAATTAAAATGCAGACATACATTTTAATGATACTGTATATCAAGTATATTTATATGCTTTCTTCTCAACAATTGGTCTCCTGATTGGTCCACTATGTCTCTGGTTTTCTCTTCCTTACATCTTAAAACTATAAATAAATGATGCTAAGGTTACTTGTGGAGTTTAATAACTCATCAGAAGCTAAGAATTATAAAGTCTATATTTAAAATATTTACGGTCTTTTTGCAATTATTTTCATCTTCTCCAAAGCAATTCTTTTGATTAATAGCAGTAACATTTAATAGTTAATCAATTTGAATTTTTCCTACTTGAAAAATAATGCACTAAAATCTTTATGATTATTTCAGTTAATATAACATGATTATGCCAAAGAATGGCAATGCCAAAGAATGCTCAAACTACTGCACAATTGCACTCATCTCACATGTTAGCAAAGTAATGCTCAAAATTCTCCACGCCAGGCTTCAACAGTTCATGAACCATGAACTTCCAGTTGTTCAAGCTGGATTTAGAAAAGGCAGAGGAACCAGAGATCAAATTGCCAACATCCATTGGATCATCAAAAAAGCAAGAGAGTTCCAGAAAAACATCTACTTCTGCTTTATTGAATATGCCAAAGCCTTTGATTGTGTGGATCACCACAAACTGTGAAAAATTCTTAAAGAGATGGGAATTCAGACCACCTGACCTGTCTCCTGAGAAATCTGTATGCAGGTCAGGAAGCAACAGTTAGAACTGACATGGAACAACAGACTGGTTCCAAATCAGGAAAGGACTATGTCAAGGCTGTATACTGTAACCCTGCTTATTTAACTTATATACAGAGTACATCATGAGAAACACTGGGCTGGATGAAGCACAAGCTGGAATCAAGATTGCCGGGAGAAATATCAATAACCTCAGATATGCAGATGACACCACCCTTATGGCAGAAAGTGAAGAAGAACTAAAGAGCCTCTTGATGAAAATGAAAGAGAGTGAAAAAGCTGGCTTAAAACTCAACATTCATAAAATTAAGATCATGGCATCCAGTTTCATCACTTCATGGCAAATAGATGAGGAAGCAACGGAAACAGTGAGAAACTTTATGTTTGGGGCTCCAAAATCACTGCAGATGGTGACGGCAGCCATGAAATTAAAAGACACTTGCTCCTTGGAAGGAAAGTTATGACCAACCTAGACAGCATATTAAAAAGCAGAGACATTACTTTGCCACCAAAAGTCCATCTAGTCAAAGCTATGGTTTTTCCAGTAGTCATGTATGGTTGTGGGAGCTGGACTATAAAGAAAGCTGAGTGCCAAAGAATTGATGCTTTTGAACTGTGGTGTTGGAGGAGACTCTTGAGAATCCCTCGGACTGCAAGGAGATCCGAAAAGTCCATCCTAAAGGAAATCAGTCCTGAACATTCATTGGAAGGACTGATGCTGAATCTGAAACTCCAGTACTTTGGCCACCTGATGCAAAGAACTGACTCGTTGGAAAAGACCCTGATGCTGGGAAAGATTGAAGGCGAGGGGAGAAGGGGACAACAGAGGATGAGATGGTTGAATGGCATCACCGACTCAATGGACAGGGTTGAGTAAACTCCGGGAGTTGGTGATGGACAGGGAGGCCTGCGTGCTTCAGTCCATGGGGTCACAAAGATTCAGACATGACTGAGACGTGAACTGAAGTTCACACAGGAACTGAACTGGATGTGGTTATAATAAGGTCCTATTAGAATTCCAATTCTATAGATTAGAAAAACTAAGTTTCAAGGAGATTAAGTAAATTGCTAGAAGAT
Organism: Oryx dammah; assembly: GCF_014754425.2. NCBI lineage: Eukaryota > Metazoa > Chordata > Mammalia > Artiodactyla > Bovidae > Oryx > Oryx dammah. The sequence goes on along the minus strand of NW_024070188.1, from coordinate 76,521,829 downwards.
ATCCAGTTCAGTCCATGGAGTCACAAGGAGTTGGACGTGACTTAGTGACTGAACAATGACAACCCAGTTAGCACACAGGAGAGCCAAGATTCAAATCCAGGTCTTTCTTACACCAAAATCCATTTTGTAAACTACTGCCCTATATGTAATAGAATATATGGTCAGGGAAAAAAAGAAAAAGGATCCTTTGCAATTGTAATAGAAGACCAAATGTTTTCAGCAGTAAACCTGAGTTGGATGTAAAATATAAAATAAGACATGTTAAACAATTGCAAAATAGCGTCTGAAATTCAGAAAAGAAGGAATCATTTGAATAGTCCATTGAGTCAGAATTAGAAACAAAACAAAAACCAAACCAAAAAATCCTTTCAGCTTATATTCCTTAGACCTCTGAGGGAATTTTCTTTATTTTCCACCCCTTTGAATTCTCTTGCCTTAGGTATTTGTTTGGCTGACTGTCTCTTTCCCACAAATCCTTGCTCAAATCTTACTTTTGCAAAATGGCTTCCCCTGATCATACAAATATTAAAGGTTTGCCAACTCTTCTTCTGCTATTTCTCTGCCCTCTGGTCCTAGTCTTTCTTTCCCTAATAGATCAAGCTCAACTTCTTTATTTACTGGCACTAATTACTTTCTGAAGTGCACATTTAGTAATTATTGTGTTCCTTGTTGGGGCTTCCCTGGTGGCTCAGATGGTAAAGCATTGTCATCAGCCCACTCCCACTAGAATTTAATCTCCTTGAAGCTAAGGATTTGTATTTGTTGTGCTCCCTTATGTACCCCAAGCATAATATCTGGTATAATAGTATAATATTATCTATTATAATAATATAATTAATCATATCTAGTATAATATCTGGAAAACTATATACAGCTAGTAAATATTTGTGGGATGAATAATGGTTTAGCACTGAGTTGGAATTTTAAGGGAGTTTATAGCCAGTGGCTTTCGTGGTTAAGAACCTGCCTGCAAATGCAGGAGACATAAGAGATGCAGGTTTGATCCATGGTTTGGGAAGATCTTCTGGAGAAGGCAATGGCAATACACTCCAGTATTCTTGCCTGGAGAATCCCATGGACAGAATAGCCTGGTGGGCTAAAGTCCATGGCAACACAGAGAGTAGGACATGATGGAAGTGACTTAGCAGCAGCAACACTGCCAGTAAGTTCCAGCGTCTGAAAAGAGAACCATACATGGTCCTAAGCAAAGCCAATCATCATCCTTTCAAATATACCAACAGGAAGAGAGGTGCCAAAGCAATGCAGTTTCAGAAAAGGAGTCTTCTCTCTGCTTCCTTCAGGTATGGCAGGAAGGTCCTCAAAATCAGGCTGTCCCCTGTGGACGTCCTTTTAATACAGAGCAGGAAACCACTTCTCTTCCTCCCACTGGGATATACACCTCAGACCACTCCACTCTCCATGGCCCTTCCTCTTCTCTATGTTTCACATGGAAGCTTTTTTGGTGATCATGCTGTTGTTTATCCTTTACTGTGGCTTTGTGAGCTTGTTGGGATGATCAGCTTCATCACTAAGCTAGACCAATTTATCACTTGCTGGACCATAAGGAGTCACATTTGAAACTCACCAAGAGAACTTCACAGCCTCCAGAGATCTTAAACTCAGAGCACATTTCAGCAACTGGACATGACTTTTTGTGTGTTTTTTTTTGAGACTAGAATAATACATTTTCAGTTGGGCATAGGTATTTGAGCAAGAGTTAGATGTGCCAGTTTTGAAACTGGATATACAGAAAAAAGAAAGTGTGTGAAGGTGGGCGCTGGAGAGGGCACTAGAGGGTAATTGCTTAAAAAATAAATTATGTTAAAAAATAAATTTTATTGACAGGAAATATAATCAGAAATTTGTAAAAATTGTAATAGATTAATTACTTACCATAAAGTAGATCTCATGTGACCAACACCTAGATCAGGAATTAAAATTACCAGCATTTCAAGCCCTAGTGCTCTATGCCAACAACAGCTTCTTACCAACCCAGCAGTGACTACTTTCATGGCCTCTAATATCATATATTACTTTTGTTTATTTTTGGCTTAAATAAATGGAGCCATGTAGTATGGTTGTTTTTTGTTTTTGCTTTTGTATCTGTATTTTTAAAAATATTAGGTTTATAAGATTCTTTACATTGTCTCAAATAGAAACAGTTCTTTTCATTGCTGTTAGCTTTCTACTGAATGAACATACCATATTTTATTTATCCATTCTACTATTTATAGATATTTGGACTTTTTTAAGTTTGAGACTGTCTAAATATTCTTGTTCATGACTTTTAATGTGCATACACATTTCTACTGGTTGTCTATCAGGAGTGGATTATAGATTTACTGAGGCATAGGACATATTATTGTTGTTGCTTAGTTGTGTCCAGCTCTTTTGAGATTCCATGGTCTGTAGCCCACCAGGCTCCTTTATCCATGGGGTTCTCCAGGCAAGAATACTGGAATGGATTGCCATTTCCTTTTCCAAGGGATCTTCCTGACCCAGGGATCAAACCTGTGTTTCCTGCTTGGCAGGTAGACTTTGTACTACTGAGCCACCAGGGAAGTCCAGAAAATATATACTCCTGCATATATTCAGGTTTGATAGATATGAGTAAACAGTTTCTTAAAGTGGTTGTACCAATTTACACTCCCACCAGCCATGCATGAGAGTTCTATTCTTTTACAATGGTTATAATCAGTCATTAAATTTTAGCCACTCTAGTGAAAGCAAGAGTCCCTTGGACTGCAAGGAGATCCAACCAGTCCATCCTAAAGGAGATCAGTCTTGAATATTCGTTGGAAGGAGTGATGCAGAAGCTGAAACTCCAATATTTTGGCCACCTGACGCAAAGAACTGACTCATTTGAAATTACCCTGATGCTGGGAAAGATTGAAAGTGGAAGGAGAAGAGGAAGACAGAGGATGAGATAGTTGGAATGGACAGAGTTTGAGTAAACTCTGGGAGTTAGTGATGGACAGGGAGGCCTGGTGTGCTGCAGTCCATGGGGTCTCAAAGAGTCGGACATGACTGAGCAACTGAACTGAACTGAAGTGAAAGTGTAGTGGCATTTTATTGTGATTTTAATTTTCATTTACCTCCTGAAAAAAAGGATGAGACCACTTCCTTTTTCTGAGGGGGGGATGTCCATCCAGTTAGTCTATTTTCCTATTGCATTTTATGTTTATTTCTTATTGGTTTGCAAGTGTTCTTAGATATGCAAATCAGTGCTTTTAAAATATATAAATTGCATATATCTATTCCCAGGCTATAATTTTTCACTTAATGTTATCACTTGGTGAATAGAAAAAGTTAATTTTAATGAATCTTAATTTATCTGTATCTTATTTTATGATTATTGTGTTCTGATTAAGAAATGTTTGGTAACCCCAAGGTCATATATACAGTCTTTTATAATATTTTCCAGAAGCTTTATTATTTTCTCTTTTACATATGGAATTTATTTTCGTATTTTATGTAAAATATCATCAGTGGCCAAGATTCTTTTTTTTCTCAGTTTACATTTAGAACAACACTATTTATTGAAAAACACCATCCTTTCCCTATTGCTTTGCAACTCCACCTTTGACAAAAATCAAGTTGTCATATATATGTGAGTCTCTTTCTATTTTGTTTAATTGGTCTAGAGCTTTTCACCAGTACTATCTCATTTTAATATTGTTAATTTATTACTAATTTTGATTTATGGCAGTGCAAATTTTCCAACTTTATTTTCTTCAGGATGATTTTGGCTATTTCCTGGACTTTTGTATATACATTTAGAATCATATTGATATTTTCCATTAAAATTCCTGCTAGGATTTTGACTGACATTTCATTAGTTTTTATGCTTTTTTTATATTTTAGGTTATTTATGTATTAGGAATATACACCTTTATTATAACATATATTGCATGCATGCTGAGTTCCTTCAATCGTGTCTGACTCTTTGCAACCCCATGGACTGTAGCCCACCAGGCTCCTCTGTCACTGGGAAGCTCCAGGTAAGAATACTGGAGTGGGTTGCCATTTCCTTCTCCAGGGGATCTTCCTGACCCAGGGACTGAACCCACGTCTCTTATATTTCCTGCATTGGCAGGAGGTATCTTTACCACTAGCACCACCTGGGAAGCCAAATTAATTTTTGAAATCTGCATCTGTCTTTTGACCTTGCTGTTTGTGATTTTGGGTCATATACTTTAAAATTTCAGTTTGGCTCTCAAATTCTTTCCAGAGTTATTCCCCAAGGAAAATATACAACTGTGACTAAAAGAGGCATGTAATCAAGGTACTTCAGTCTTAGGCTTTACCTTGCTTATTACTCATTTAGGTCAGTGCAACAGTCTTCAGTGCATCTAGAATGCAGCCTTCATCTCCCAGAAGCATTTGTGAAATCTGTGCAGAGAATACACCACATGGGTAAATAGCTGTGGAGAGCTATAGTAATTTTCATTGTGTACTTAGGTAATTCACTCAAGTAGATAAATATTTTAGATTATTAGCTGGTTTTATTGAATTTTTGTAGCAAATGTGGATGTGTTCTACTATTACATAATATACCTCTTATGAAGGAAGTACTTTAAAGAATGTGGTTGAGTCCTTAAGAACTGCACAATGCATTGGATATTTGTGCTTCAGTCTAGCGAGATGTAAATACAATGTTTATTGCATCAAAACAACTGATTTTTTTCACTCAATGTATAGAGTGGCTTTAATGAAACGAGTTTCCTGTGTTATTCTTTTGACAATTCTTATGTATGCATGCTACTGCATTATCTAAGTAATTCAATACATTCTTTCCTACGTTCTTCTCTGCCAATTAATTATCTAAAAATTCAAACTTCAGTTAATATATTAGAACCCTGCACTTCAATTTTTGAATTCCATGTGAAGCACTTAGAACTGTGAGAGAATTGGCATTGAGTAGGCAAATTGATTTAAACTGATCCCAGAAGAATCAGGAGCAATGTGAACTTTAGAAAAATTATTTAGAACTTCCTTTTTAATGCATGTGTTTCCATTTTGTTACAAAACATAACCACTGTCTTTATAGACATTTTGAAAAAAAAAAAAGATGAAAAAAATCCTTCTGGTTCCAGCGTATTTAAACACAGAGGGTGTTGACATTTTGATGTAGCTTTCTATCACAGTTGTTTTAGTCGCTAAGTGGTGGCTGACTCTTTGAGACTCTGTGGACTGTGGCCCACCAGGTTCCTCTGTCCACGGGATTTCCCAGCCAAGAATTTTAGATTGAGTTGTCTTTTCCTTCTCCAGGGAATCTTCCCAATCCAGGGCTCGAACTGCACTCTCCCGCTTGGCAGGTGGACTCCTTATCACTGAGTCACTTAGAAAGCCCCCGTATATAGTTACACACATATATATTACTTTATATTTCTCCATTTATAATACAATATCATATTTTATTTCACTAAATGTAAACTAACTTACATGTCTATATTTTTTTAACATTTTAAATTGAATTCACTTTTTAATTGAATGCAATCTTCTCATTTGAATCTTTAAATAGTTACAGAAGAGAGAAAAGTATAGTTTAAAATTTTTAAATCAAATACGTTAATTAGGAAAGTTAATTTCTATACTTTATTTAGGCTCATGTGATATTATTAAAAATATGAAATGTAGAAATGAATTGTTGGCATATTTTTCCTTAGTAGTTGATGTTAATATTTAGTTTTCTAGGGTGCATATATTTATGCTGCTGCTGCTGCTGCTGCTGAGTCGCTTCAGTTGTGTCCGACTCTGTGCGACGCCATAGACGGCAGCCCACCAGGCTCCCTCGTCCCTGGGATTCCCCAGGCAAGAACACTGGAGTGGGTTGCCATTTCCTTCTTCAATGTGTGGAAGTGAAAGTGAAGTCACTCAGTTGTGTCCGACCCTCAGCGACCCCATGGACTGCAGCCTACCAGGCTCCTCCGTCCATAGGATTTTCCAGGCAAGAGTACTGGAGTGGGGTGCCATTGCCTTCTCCAGCATATATTTATATTAGTTCTCAAATTGCAATCATTTTTGTTTAGTTCATATACTTACTAATTCCTTTGTAATAGCATCATTTATCCAAGGATGTATGTAGAATAAGCTATTGTCAAATTCTGCTTATACAGATTTTACCAACTGCCATAATTCAGATTCTTATCACCAAGTTTTAATTACAATGATATTCTTCTAATTTGTCTTCACTGATACACTGCACACTCAATTGCCAGATGAATCTTAAAATATACCTTTCATAATAACTTTTGCTATTATAATTCTTAGGGGTCCATTACTTATTGGGTAAAGTCCACTCTGAATATTGTCTGCTCCTGACATCAGTCTAACTTCCTGGATTTCTCCTGTGTTCATTGTTTCACTACATAATCTCTCATCTGTGCTTCATTTGGCTTGTTACTTAGCAGCTTAGAATGCCCTTTCACTGTTCATTTCTACCTTTAAATATTTAATACCACTTAAAATCTCAATTCTTTTATGAAGTTTTCTTTATGAGCCTGTAGCATTTGGGATGCTTTTACCTCATCCTTAATGATTTGCCTGATGGCTTGGTGGTAAAGAATCTACCTGCCAATGAAAGAGACATGGGTTCAATCCCAGGTTGGGAAGATCCCCTGGAGGAGGAAATGGCAACCCTCTCTAGTATTCTTGCCTGGGAAGTCCCATGGATAGAGAGCCTGGCAGGCTATAGTTCTTTGGCTTGCAGAGACAGACATGACGTAGCAACTAAACATCAACATAATCATATGTAACATTAGGCGACCATATTTGGCAATATCACTTATGATATGAGGATATCACATTTCATCTATAATTGTTCATGTATTTAACATAGTAACCTGAGGGCTATAGAAATATTAAATTGATCCACAATCTTGGTAAATGTACCATCTTGACTTTTCAAAAATTCTTTGCAAAGTTTCTTTGCCAAGAAAAAAAGATTTGGAACTCTCCAACTCTCTAGGAGTGTCCCTTAAATGGCCAAGGCTGACTGACAGAAGAAGTGGCCACCTTCTACATCTTTATCTACACACTGCAGCTCTTTACCCTTAGCCTGGTTGTAGAAATGGGCATCATGAGTCATTGAAATGGAAACCCACTGCAGCGTTCTTGCCTGGAGAATCCCAGGGATGGGAGAGCCTGCTGGGCTGCCGTCTATGGGGTCGGACACAACTGAAGCGACTTAGCAGCAGCAGCAGCAGCCCCATAACCAACTTTAGCTACAGGCACAATGTTTTTGAATACATAATAGTCCATCCATCACATACATCTAGAACGTCCTTATTAAGACACAGGCTATTACAGTTTGTGAAGATACAGTTCAGTTCAGTTCAGTCACTCAGTCATGTCCGACTCTTTGCAACCCCATGAACCGCAGCATGCCAGACCTCCCTGTCCATCACCAACTCCTGGAGTTTACCGAAACTCATGTCCATTGAGTCAGTGATTATCAGTTGTTAAAACTCAGAATACAGATATATCTCAGTCATAAGAAATGAACGTGATACTCATAGTTTAGGGGCAGTTGGCTGGAAGATTTTATACCACATTCTAATTTCTGACAAAGTATAAAAGGATGCTACTTTAGTTGAATGAATAAAACTTTAAATTTATTGTAGCACATTTCTTGTGAAAGTTCAAAGCACTTTGCAGTCTATAATTTCATTCATCTTGACACAAATCCTCTAAGGTGGTAATTGTAATTCCTTCCATAGCTTCTCAGATTCTTCAGTTTAATAGGAAAAGAGCTGACAGGACTGGAAAATAAATAAGGCTTGGTAACTGATATTTGGTAGAAGGAAAAAGAATTCTGAGTCACCAATGGAATTAACAGATACGGAAGCTATGCTAAATAAAAATCTTAGAAGAGACTGACTTTAAAACCAGATGATATTTTATACATATTGGACAATGTATAAATATAGGAAGTATAATTTCATTTTCTAAAACCTAACATTATGATATAAAATGTCCTTTCATTATTGATTGCAAAGGAAAAAGAAGAAACAATAGTATGGCAGGATTGTGTTGGAAAATATTAATAACCCTAATAAGCACATTCTATAAATACTTAAGCATTTTTGCTACTGTAAGATGAATCTAATTGTGATTTTTCTGGTGAAATTTTAATTTAACCTGAATGTACAATACAGTTTAAAGATTTTCCTACTGAAACTTTGACCCTTTATTGTACTCAACTTGACCTACTTTTATGGATTATGGATGAAAAACCTTTCATTGAGGTAGACCTCATGTAAGCATCTTGGATTGGATCAAATTTGTGTCATCAACTATCAAAAATACATTATTCATTCAATATATATTTGGGGCTTCCCAGGTAGCTCTAGTGGAAAAGAACCCACTTGCCAGTGCAGGAGATGGAGGAGATGCGAGTTCGACCCCTGGGTTGGGAAGATCCCCTGGAGAAGAGAATGGTATCCACTCTAATATTCCTGCATGGAGAATTTCATGGTGGACTATAGTCAGTGGGGTCACACAGGATTGGACACAACTGAAAGACTAACACACATATATTTATTAAATGTCTGTCATGTATAACTACCAACTCTTATATAATCTCTTGGAACAAAAACCTCAGTCAGAAATAAAATGACTTGGAGACTCATACTTCTACATCTTCAAACACGTAATATTGGACCCTGTGAGTACTTTTGTCTCATTAGTAAACTAGATAGGAAAAGAACTGTGGAGTTTTGCTTTGTTTTTTAATTTAAAGGATTTGTAAAGAACAAGTGAGATAATTCATGTAAAAGTAATTTTGAAATTCTAAAACTATAAATTCTAGTTTTAATCACTCTATTTTTTATATATCATTAGATCATCAAGACAAATGAATTCAGATAATGATCTCTGTTTTCTTACAGTATTTCTCCTTAGAAAATAAACAACCAATAATTTCCCAAGTCTATAGCAAAAAAGAAAAAAAGTAATCAAGTGGTAGTTTTTGTGTGGCTTCCTAGGTATCTCAGTGGTAAAGAATCTGCCAGCCAAAGCAGGAGCTGAAGGTTCAATCTTTGGGTCCAGAAGACACCCTGGAGGAGGAAATGACAATCCACTCCAATATTCTTGCCGGGAAAATTCCATGGACAGAGGAGCCTGGTGGGCTATAGTCCATAGGGTTACAAAGAGCTGGACATGACTGAGTATGCAAGCACGCAATTTTTGTTTAGCTCACATAATTATTTAAGAAAAGACCTTTCGTCTTACTATATTTTATCCTTTCTGAGATAAATGTGTGTGTCTTGTTTTTGAATTCTCTTTGCTCTAGTCAAATTCTTGACAGAAAGTAAGGGCTCAGTAAGTGTTTTTTAAGTTTAATATATTAAAAAGCTCTTAGCAGATGACAGAAACTCTCAACAGTGAGTCAAAGGGTTCTGACAAAAGCCAACTTGACCATAATAGTCATAGATATTAGAAATCATAACTGCAATCATGATTTTGCAATAGTATTTTAATAGTGTGCTAAAGTTGGTGCAGTCATAATAAATGACAGAAGATACTGGAATGTAGAACAATTAACTGGTGTGCTAAGTGTGCCTGGGCAATTACTAGAAAGCTGAAGAAAGCTGGGCAGTAGAATGTCTCACCCTTCATATCCTTGAAGAATGATATCTTACAGTCTATAGGGCAATGCAGAATTCTTAGATAAGACTAGACAGAGAAACCAAGATAAATACACTCCATAACAATGAATTCATACATAAACCTAAAGAGAATTAAACACATCCTTCAGTTGACAAGCAAATAATACATTGAAACAGTGGCAGAAGTTTATGTAACTCCATGTGAAGTTCACATGAAAAGTCCAACAAAAATGAAATTCTGAGGTGTTCCCCGTGCACATGACATCTGGAAGCTGTGTTCAGGTACACAAATATCTGTGAACCTAGGTACACAAATATCTGTGTACACAAATTTTATCCATGAACTCTGGATATAGGACAGTATCACTGTGGAGTGTGCATGTAAAAATAAGCTGGCAAATTAATTTTGTAATAGATAAATCTTTTGAAAATCAAAACACTATGTCTATTGTTATGCTTTCAATATTAATTCTGAGATTTCATTTTTCTAAATAACTTGATGCCTAATTCTCTGCAGTAAAATGATGCCTTTTTCAAACGGAAATATATTTCTCCATGTATAAAATAAACAACTAGTATTAAATGTTTGACTCAATAACTTCTGACTTACATTTTAATTCTATATGTAGAAATAAGTCCACATTCTCTAACATGACTTTCAACATCCTCTACAACATACTGCAAGCAGGTATTTCCAGCTCATTTCCCAACACTTACTCCTCTTTTGCCATATTTTTTCTGTCATCCAGAACCAGCTCACAATTTAACAGCTTTAATCAAAGCTCCCTTAACAAAAATGGAAAACTCAAACAAACAACAACAATAAACAGCACCAGACACACAGCATATGCTATATAAGCTCTTTGACATGACATTTGACTTGTGGTTGCACCTGTCTTGGTTTCATACTCCACATTCTGACTTCATTTAGAGTTATAATCAACCATGTTCAGAAGAAACTGAGTTAGAGTTGACAAGATATTAAGAAATATCTCTTAGGAAAATTCTCTATAGGATGAAAAATACATCGACAACCAGAGATCAATTCTTCAGTAATAGGAAACCAGTGACGTGAGATGCTATGTACAGAATGAGAATGTTACTTACAGGAATCAGATTTAGATAGTTTCAGAGACATTGTGGTGCTAAAAATTATCGGAATTGGACTCTTGCTTGGTATAGCTATCAGGTTTCTAAGTCTGGGTGACAGGGAGAATTGTGTTGCCTTTTATGGAAGTAAGAAATTGAGGAAGAGGAGACCATTTGGTGGAAAGGATTTGACCTGCTGTCTGGACAAGCAGGGAGAAATGGAAGCTGGAGTTTGGGGAAGATGGCATAATTATGTATTTCTAAATCAAAAAGGTTAATCCCCTAAGTGAGTACCAGTTAGCCAGGACCTAAGTTTTGGAACACTGCTTTAGCTAAAGGCAACAACAAAATAGAATTACTTCTGGAGGACCCATATTATAAAATACATCCATTAACATTAATAACTGAGAATAGAAGAACCATATATCTTAAGAAAAAATTATAGTTAATGGTTTTAACCTATTCCTACAAGACTGTAAGAACACTCTATAATGACTTTCAAATGGATGAAGACTGAAATTTGTTGTTTTATATTGTGATTTTATTTTGTAGACTCTGATGCTGGGAGGGATTGGGAGCAGGAGGAGAAGGGGACGACAGAGGATGAGATGGCTGGATGGCATCACCAACTCGATGGATGTGAGTTTGAGTGAACTCCGGGAGTTGGTGATGGACAGGGAGGTCTGGGTGCTGCAGTTCATGGGGTTGCAAAGAGTCAGACACAACTGAGCGACTGAACTGAACTGAACTGAATGAGATTGAGACCCAGGTTTGATACTTGAATCGGGAAGATCTCCAAGGAAATGGAATGGCTACCCACCCCAGTATTTTTGCCTGTAGAATTCCGTGGACAGAGGAGACTGGTGGGATACAGTTTGTGAGTCACAAAGAGTAAGACATGACTGAGCAACTGTCATTTTCACAATGAGGTTGAAATGTTCCCTCTTCATATGTTCTTATGTGGTTATGAGCAATTCACCTACCTTCTTTTCCTTTTCTTTCTTTTTTCTTCCTCCTTCCTTCCTTTCTCTTTCTTTCTTCTATTTAAATCTTTTGATCATCTTGGGCTTCCTTCTTTTATAATTAAGTTGTAAGTGAACACAGTTTTAAATGGCAAACGCTGTAAAATATTTGTATTCTGTTGAGCCCTCATTCAAGGAAGATAATGAAAACAGTTATTTGGGGGAATTTTCAATAAAATTAAATTTGAAAAAGTTGATGTTTCTCAGGTAACAGGGATACTCTGTTGAGAGCTGATGGAAGATCATCAAGGGTTGGGCTTCACTTTCATTATGGTGTGACCCCTGCTTTCAGGCTTGTAAGCTGGCTGATACATCTCTAGGTATCAAACTATATTCCAGGCAGAAAGAAAGGAGAAAAGCGAAGGACCAAAGGCAAGTGACGTCCTAATTCGGGTTGCTTTTATCTGGCCATCATACCCGGTACGAGTCTGCTTATATCTTGTCCAGCACTGGGTCCTGTGGCATCCCAAGCTGCTAGAGAATCTCAGGTAGGGCTAGGGTATTTTCAGTGCGTCTATTGCTGCTCAGGAACCTTTTATTAAAGAATAAGATAGCATCAGGCAGGTAACCGAAGTTGATAGTACTATATTTATGCATATATATTTATGCAAATATATATCTAAAGGAAGTTCACCACAGAATACTTTGTAATGGAAAATTTAATTAGGAAATGGAATTAGCCAATTTTGCAGTGCCTATCGCATTGAATTTTTTCCTATTAAAATTGCACTTAAAAGATTACTTAATGATTTGGGAAATATTATAATAAATATAAAATGATACAACAAATAACAAAAATAACCACTATTTTGTTTAAAAATCCCACTTTTTAATGTTTATAAGCAAGTGCAGCAAGTTGTTAATAGTATTTATGACTGCAGAAAAATAAAGTCAAATGGTAAATTTTTCTGATTTTGTTTATTTTCTTATTTTTTCCAATGAACTTGAAATACATTTGTCAGAAAAAACTCAGTATATAAATTAAACTTAAAGTAGAGACAAAACTAAATATTGGTGGAGTAGAGTATACCCTTTGGTGTCATTGTTAAGTATTAAAAGGAGCAGAATGGGAAAAAGTTTCACACTTGTGTCTTGCCCATGTATTATTTTCTTAGATTTCCATGGCGTTCAGTTCAGTTCAGTCATTTAGTTGTGTCTGACTCTTTGCGACCCCACGGACTGCAAGCACACAAGACTTCCCTGCCCTTCACCATCTCCCAGAGCTTGCTCAAACTCATATCCATCAAGTCAATGATGCCATCCAACCTCACCTTCTTTTGTCCCCCTCTCCTCCCGCCTTCAATCTTTCCCAACATCAGGGTCTTTTCCAGTGAGTCAGCTCTTTGCATCAGGTGGCCAAAATATTGGAACTTCAATGAATATTGAAATTCTTCCAATGAATATTCAGGGATGATTTCCTTTAGGACGGACTAGTTGGATCTCCTTGCGGTCCAAGGGACTCTCTAGAGTCTTCTCCAATGCCACAGTTCAAAAGCATCAATTCTTTGGCACTCAGCTTTCTTTATAGTCCAGCTCTCACATCCATACATGACTACTGGACAAACCATAGCTTTGACTAGACAGACTTTTGTCTGCAAAGTAATTTCTCTGCTTTTCAATATGTTGTCTAGGTTGGTTATAGCTTTTCTTCCAAGAAGCAAGTGTCTTTTAATTTCATGGCTGCAGTCATCATCTGCAGTGATTTTGGAGCCCAAGAAAATAAAGTCTGTGTCTGTTTCCATTGCTTCCCCATCTATTTGCCATGAAGTGATGGAACTGGATGACATAATATTAGTTTTCTAAATGTTGAGTTTTAAGCCAACTTTTTCACTCTGCTCTTTCACTTTCATCAAGAGGCTCTTTAGTTCCTCTTCACTTTCTGCCATAAGGGTGGTACCATATGCATATCTGAGGATATTGGTATTTCTCCCAGCAATCTTGGTTCCAGCTTGTGCTTTATCCAGCCCAGCATTTCAGATGATGTACTCTGCATATAAGTTAAATAAGCTGGGTGACAATATACAGCCTTGACATACTCCTTTCCCAATTTGGAACCAGTCTGTTTTTCCATGTCCAGTTCTAACTGTTGCTTCTTGACGTGCATACAGATTTCTCAGGAGGCAGGTAAGGTGGTCTGGTATTCCCATCTCTTTCAGAATTTTCCACAATTTATTTTGATCCACACAGTCAAAGGCTTTGGCATAGTAAATAAAGCAGAAGTAGATGTTTTTCTGGAACTCTCTTAGAAGTTACATATTCTCAGGGAATAGCAACAAATGGATATGTATTCAACTTGGCTCCAATGCTTATTGACATCCATTATTCAAGGGCTTTAGTATACAGAATGGGTTTGTTTTGCAGGAGGAGCAGAAGTTTGGGAGAGGTGTCACCTCAGCAGGACACAGTGGGTTTGGTGGCAGGAGGTCAAAAGGGTGTAAAGTCATCTAAGACATTTGAATATTTATGTAGGCAACCATTTATTAGACACCTCTTCATCTTTCTTTTATAGCAAATAGTCTAGTATCTGGTACATACTAAGCATTACAAGTGTTTGTTGAATTAATCAATTAATGAATGAATGTGGGAGGTCCTCTCTAGGATCTGAGATACATATTTAAGTACAGGAAATCAAATGAGGAGAGGCAGAAAAAGCAGATTGAATTGTTCTCATGACAGATGTAGCTAAAAGATCCCTTTATAGGATGCCATATAATTCTGGTATAACAATGGTGCCAACCTTTGCTCCAAAGGTTAACAAAGTCATCGGAGAACAACAACCTCTGCCTCAGGGGATGGTGAGGTAGATTTTCCATATGACCAGGTTGCCATGGACTCTACCTACTCAGATTCAACTAGGTATTGAATTAAAGCCAATTCAGTCCAGATTCAACTAGGTATTGAATTAAAGCCAATTTTGCCTGCAAGAGCAAGCTTAAGAGAGATCTAGTTTATTTCACAATTTGTACTTGACTCTAAATTACTTACTCTAAATGAATTTTCTCTCCAACTTTTTCTTAGAGTAGACTTCTACACATCTATAAATTATTAAGGGAACCACTAATTATTTCATTTGTATGTTAAGAAAAAAAACAAGCATATCTCGGAATCTATTTAGTAACTGACTTTTTGGTAGTTCTTATTAATTTCTTTATTTCCCTCATAAAATTTTGCATTAAATAATCTCTTTGATTCTCAGAATTTATCTTTTTTTAGTTATATTTGCCAGCCTTAAGGCACTCTCACTGACTTTCTTGTTCTTTCTCTGTCTCCTCTTTTAAATTTAATGAAGTTGGAAGATATTTAATTACAGATATGTACTAGTCAACTCATACCGAGTTTTACTTATTCTATTATTGGTGGCAAGTAGGAGGCAATCATATACAGAGCACTTTCCACATGGGAAGACTAGAATTCAAGTTCCAAAATTTTCATGAGGATTAATTTGGTTACTCTGGAAAAGAAAAAAAGTATAAATAGAATGGAACAGAAGTTAAAAATGGGAGAGAGGACAAAAGGAAGGAAACTTACACTTCTGCATTAAGAAAAAGGCTGGACGGAAATATAACGCATGGCTAATAAGGAGAGCAACAGAGGAATCTTGAGCTAATGAGAGCAACATGGAGGGGAAGGAGAGGTAAATTCTTTGGGGGAGCTTGGAAACTAAATGAAAAGAATCTCAGCCACTATGGCCACTTTTGAACACACTTGATTTAGAAATGGTAATAGCTGTAACGACCCTTCAATTCTATCAGAGATATTTTGGGAGATTGTGAGTTATGTTTCTGCTAACCTAGTAACCTATGCTAGGTAGGGTAGAAATACTTTAGACCCAAGAAGAGTCCTGGTGGAAGGTTAGTGTTTGTGCAACGTGATGTGCAATAAGGGTAAGGTGTATTATGGGATTTCCCAGGAAAAAATACTGAACTGTGTTGCCATTTCCTTCTCCAGGGGATCTTCCCAACCCAGGGATTGAACCTGTGTCTCCTGCATCAGCAGGGAGATATTTTACCACTAGAGCTACCTGGGAAGCTATAAAAAGACTTAGGAATAAAGATAAGTCACCTAAGAAAGTTTCTGTGTACTGGATTTCCAAGTAAATTTTAACTTTGACTAGATTCAGAACTATTCCTTGGAACCTTTGGAAGTTTACAGGGCATACCCATTATGCCTTCAAACCCAGCACTTTTTTATCTCCTCAAATGAAGGCTTATATATTGGTGATCTTTCATTATGAAATAGGAGTTAGAGTTCTTAGCCTGAGTCATCCTTCTAAAGAGGCAGCTGGTCTCTTTTACCAGCTGATATTACATATTAAATTGTCCCCCAAATATTTCATCAAAATGGCTTGCGGCACACACCCTGCATTTACCTCATGTCCCTTTTGTGGCTCATTGTCAGTTCACACAATGGGGAAGTCTGGGTGGCAGCTGCAAATTTTCTGGTTTTCAATACACACAGCATATTTGTCAGCAATTACATCTCAGCCTCTTATTCTGCATTTGTATTCTCAGTACAGAGTACTGATGGCAAATTCATTATTCCAATGATCTGGACTGGGTACTCCCTTCCCTATAATGCACACTGAAGTTCTTCCAATTCACAGATCATTCTAACCATCAGGAAGCAGAGATAAAGAAACTATAGCCTCCATATGTTTTGAAATTCTTTGTGGCTTCCCAAATCTTCTTCCTAAAGAAAGCATTCTTTTACCTTTAATTTCCAGATAAATTTACTACCTATATTCATTGCCTTCAAAGAGCACTTTTAACATTTTTCAATAGTATACATTTAATGGTAGAAGAAAGTAAATACTCATCATGGGAGACAGAACTCAGCATAAGATCATGGGAAGGTTGAAAACAATTTAATCCCAAATTTTAGCTTAAAACTATACTAACTTTATGTTCCAACAAAAAAAGATAATTTTCCATGTCTTCACAATATTCAAATTACTGCCTAGAGGGTAAAATGATGGTACAAATCTTGTGTGAAATTTATGCCATGAATTTGAGACCTTGGCACATCCTCTCATATGCCTGACCCCTGTGCATTCCAGATTTCTAAAGCAAGGGGAAAGAGCCCTCACAAGGAATCATGACGTATGTTTCTAACTCTTGTGATCCCATGGACTGTAGCCCACCAGGCTCCTCTGTCCATGGGATTCTCCAGGCAAGAATGCTGGAGTAGGTTGCCATTTCCTTCTCCAGGGGTCAAACCCGATTCTCCTGCATTGCAGAAAGCAAAAGGGAAAGATCCCTTACAAGGAACCATGACTCATGTTGCCTCTGTATATATCCAATAAAATTCCTTTCCTTTTCTATTACCTTCTTGAAAAGCTAGCCTTTCTCAATTTAGAGGATATTTATGACAGCCTTATAAGTCGTTTCTAGTGACCATCTATAGTCTTGTCACCTAATGACCTTTTAAATTTCAAAGTTCCAAATTAATTATTTTAAGTATGTAAATATATATTTAACATAGTTCCTAGGTATGGAGGTTTGAAAGTCAGATGATCTGGGTTTGAAACATAGCTCCTTCATTTTCCTGATACATGAATTTGAGTTTCCTAACTACTCTAATCTTCAGTTTTCTCACCTATAAAATGGAGGAGAATATCACACCTACCTTTTAGGGTTATTGAAAAATTAAATGAAATCCTATATGCAAAATGCTTGAAATAGTGCCTGGAAATAGTAAACAGGATCATTATTATTCCTAGATGAAAAAATTGAGTCTGGAAGAAGTTCTAACTACAAGAAAGTTTTTAGTCATTTTCAAAAATTGCAACCACACATACTTGTTTCTAGAACTCTTCCATTAATAAATAGTCACTGTTTCTTTCCAGATGTCTATCATTTCTGCAAAATGTTGGCACATCTTTCTATATAGCCATTTTCAACAAAAAGCCCAAAGCAACAGGGTATTGTTGTCATCCTCATAGTTAATTCCAAGACAGAAAGCAACATATGCAATGCATAAATTTATTCATTTCTTTTTTCATTCACTCATTCCACACCCATGACCAAGTACCCACAGCAGGTTGCTACATAAGTTGAGTACCATAGAGAGTCTATATATGTGTCCATTTTATTACAACCAACATGGTAACCCCTGGTCTTGGGTTAGAACCTCCGTTTCTACTTTTGGGTACATTTATAAGAGCTAATGGTTCAAGTCACAACACTGTATTGAATATTTAAGTCATGCTTTGCAAACTTGTCAGCCCCGGTGGCTCAGATGGTAAAGAATATGCCTGCAATGCAGGAAACAAATGTTGGATCCCTGGATAGGGAAGATCCTCTGGAGAAGGAAATGGCTACCCCCTCCAGTATTCTTGCCTGGAGAATTCTATGGACACAGGAGCCTGGTGGGCTATAGCCCATGGGGTCACAAAGTGTCAGACACAACTGAGTGAGACTAACACTTGCAAACCTAGCTGGACCTTTACTATGCTGAACATTTTTTTCTCTAAGAGTCTGTCTGTTGAGTTACCTCCACAGCTCTTCCCAACCTTCCTCTTTTTTAAGCCCTTCAACTCTACTATTATCCCTTTATTCCTTGCCAGTGATTTATCAAGATTCTATGAAGTTCAAGATTATTTACAGTAAACAATCTCAAGAACCTCAAGCCTCTCCTCTCCTTCTCCAAACTGAGAGTATCTGAGCCCATCTTTTCCTCTCAGAGAAGCAGATGACCCTCTTTGCAAAGGTTAATCCCTTTGCCTAAATTATTGACCTGTTCAAGTTCTTTGTTTCATCATTTCCTGTGCTTTCTCCTTCTCACCTGGCTTCCTTCCTGGCAAAATCGAACCTTCTTCCCAAATCCTACTGGTCACTAAACCCGATTGCTGTTAGTATCTCAGTAGAAATTTCCTCTTACAACATCAGTTCAGTTCAGTTCAGTCACTCAGTCGTGTCCGACTCTTTGCAACCCCACGAACCACAGCACACCAGGCCTTCCTGCCCACCACCAACTGATGGAGTCCACTCAAACCCATGTCCATTGAGACGGTGATGCCATCCAGCCATCTCATCCTCTGTTGTCCCCTTCTCCTCCTGCCCTCAATCTTTCCCAGCATCAGCATCTTTTCAAATAAGTCAGCTCTTTGCATCAGGTGGCCAAAGGATTGGAGTTTCAGCTTCAACATCAGTCCTTCCAATGAACACCCAGGACTGACCTCCTTTAGGATGGACTGGTTGTTTCTCCTTGCAGTCCAAGGGACTCTCAAGAGTCTTCTTCAACACCACAGTTCAAAAGCATCAATTCTTCGGTGCTCAGCTTTCTTTATAGTCCAACTCTCACATCCATACATGACTACTGGAAAAACCATAGCCTTGACTAGACAGACTTTTGTTGGCAAAGTAATGTCTCTGCTTTTTAATATGCTGTCTAGGTTGGTCATAACTTTCCTTCCAAGAAGTGAGCATCTTTTTATTTCATGACTGCAGTCACCAATTGCAGTGATTTTGGAGCCCCCAAAAATAAAGTCTGACACTGTTTCCACTGTTTCCCCATCTATTTGCCATGAAGTGATGGGACCCAATGCCATGATCTTAGTTTTCTGAATGTTGAGCTTTAAGCCAACTTTTTCACTCTCCTCTTTCACCATATGTTCCTCTTCCAATATACCCATGTGTTTTCCACCAAAAAGATCTAAATATGCAAGTAAAAGGAATTAGAATTATTTTCAAAACACATTTAGCTAGTAATTTCATTACTTAAGTCAATAATTTAGATTATTTAATAATAATTAGATTTAGTTACATGTAAATTTAGCTGTGCATCATGAGTAAAATGGCTTTCCTGGTGGTTCAGGTGGTGAAGAATCTGCCTGCAATGCAGGAGACCCAGGTTCAACCCCTGGGGTAGGAAGATACCCTGAGAAAGAAATGGCAACCCAATCCAATATTCTTGCCTTGAGAATCCCATGGACAGAGGACCCTAGCAGGCTACAGCCCATGGGGTTGCAAATAGTCAGACATGACTGAATGACTAACATATGAGTAAAATAAAATATTCTGGCTATAAATAATTTCAAAAATCATAAAATATTTTCATAACAGTGTTCTGCATAGAAAATAAGGACCAGCTTATTAAGAAGTTTTCATGTTAATCTATTTACTGTGTACTTTCCTGGGATTTGCATGTGCTAGATATTGTAAAGGATTTGTTTGTGTCCTTTAAGAGTTTACCTTTGAAAATGCTATAAGCTCCTCAATAGGCCAATGAACTACCATGGAGGAAGTACATGAAATGAAATTGCTTTATAGAGTTATAATTTTCCAGTACTTTAGGCAAGAAAAGAATTGATATTTGATTCTCCCAGGACTCCAGGGAGCAAAAAAAAGAATGAGTGTAGAGATGCTGTGGCTACTTGCTTTTAAATATTTAAGTATTATAATCTCCAGGGGATATGAAATGACTCATTAAGTTGGATTTGTTTCACTTAAATTGTGATGATTAGATTTCTGAGTCTGTGAACAGCAGCTACAGATCCATATGTCTCTCCTTCTATTTCATTACTCACTGATAACTTTATTTGATATTGCTTTGAAATTTATCTCATAAAATGCTATATGGTTCTCACAGTGTGTTTTGCTCCCACCACTTGATTCTTGATGACATAGAAAAATAAAGAGTCATAGAAAAAACTGTTCTCTCTTTAGGAACATTTCAAATCTACAGACTTTTGAGAGTGAGAAAATGATCACGTTTTAATAAAACTCTGGTCTCCCATTCAGAATACGCAAAATATTTCTGATTTCAAAAACATATCTCTAATCTGACAAAGCAGAAAATGATAATTTTAGAAAATTAAATTAATAATATGTTAAAGGAATTCTGCTTGTCAGAATACCTGAAGAAAAAGAAAAACTTTAAGTATAAGATGTTTGAGATATAAAGTGACCTGGCAAATAAAGATATAACATGTAGTATAAACTTACAGACCAAATAGGAAACCACTGAGTTGAATAATGTTTCTCAGCTGTTGAAGTATTACTTAATAGAGAAACGAGAACAAGTAGATAAAGCCCCAAAAGAAAAAAAACCCAGAGGTTATGGAATAAAGGCATGTATACCATGGCAATATTTGTCTTTGCTTTTTATACAGAATGATGTAGAGTTTGAGAAGTGTTGCAAATAAAATATGATAGTGAACTAGAGAGAAAAACTTCAAGATTGACATAAAAAGATCTGCTGAACTCAAGGCCTTAGACATGGAGTTATTTTCTAAAACCACAAAAGCTGAGAGGGTGAAGAGTTTTGCAGGAAAGGCTGAGGGTAGGCTGACTGGTTTCCTTCATGTATTCTGCCCTCTGTTTAAAAACAACTGGAAGGAAAATATATTTTCTATATGTAAAAGAAAGATATTACAGTCTTTTATTTTTCTACCTTCAGAAATTTTCATCTGCTAAGCATTGTAGTTTTCCCTATTGCAAACTTATTGACATTGGGATCACATGATCAAAATGGCGCTGCAGAGAAGGCAGTGGCTCCCCACTCCAGTACTCTTGCCTGGAAAATCCCATGGACGGAGGAGCCTGGTGGGCTGCAGTCCATGGGGTCGCGAAGAGTCAGACACAACTGAGTGACTTCACCTTCACTTTTCATTTTTCTGCATTGGAGAAGGAAATGGCAACCCCACTCCAGTGTTCTTGCCTGGAGAATCCCAGGGATGGGGGAGCCTGGTGGGCTGCCGTCTATGGGGTCGCACAAAGTCAGACATGACTGAAGCGACTTAGCAGCAGCAGGCGATTCTTTGAAGTAAAACCAGCAACATACTAAACTGAAAAAACTGAACATTTTCATGAGGATTTTTTTTTTCAAGTTCCATCTTATGTACACTGATTTTTTTTTTAATAGTAAAGAGTACACCCAATGATGGATGTATAATCACATTCAAGGCAAAAGGTTACTTTTAAGTCTATCAATCTGAGAAAGAGAGAAAGTGAGAACTGTGATTATTAGTGGTGTTTCCAGAAGTTATTAAACAGGATAAAAAGATTCAGTTATGAATTTGCAGTTCTTCATTTCCTTCATTACAAATGTGCTGTCATGTGTGATTCTGTGACCTCATGGACTGCAGCCCGCCAGGCTCCTTTATCCGTGGGGTTTCCCAGGCAATAATGCTGGAGTGGCTTGCCGTTTCCTCCTCCAGAGGACCTTCCCAACCCAGGGATCGAACCCGTGTCTCCCTCATCTCCTGCACTGGCAGGTGAATTCTTTACTACTCAGCCCCCAGGGAAGCTGCTTACAAATCACTACAGAAGATTTTAATTTCTATAAAGCAGAAAGTTACGTACAAATCAGCAGATGTTTTTACAACCTCGGAGAAGGCAATGGCAACCCACTGCAGTACTCTTGCCTGGAAAATCCCATGGGCAGCGGAGCCTGGTGGGCTGCAATCCATGGGGTCGCTAAGAGTTGGACACGACTGAGCGACTTCACTTTCACTTTTCACTTTCATGCACTGGAGAAGGAAATGGCAACCCACTCCAATATGCTTGCCTGGACAATCCCAGGGACGGGGAAGCCTGGTGGGCAGCCGTCTAGGGGGTCACACAGAGTCGGACACAAGTGAAGTGACTTAGTAGCAGCAGCAGCTTTTACAACCTAGACGTCAGCTGGTGCCCTCTTGTTGCTCTCAAAGTCAGGCATCTTCAGATTGTCTTTAGAAGTTCAAAGCCATTCTCTTATTAGCCTGAATTTTTCAGAGTTAGGCCTCTCTTCTGCACCAGACTCCCTGATGCACATGGCTTGCCTTGTTTTGTTCATATCAGCCCAGACATAGATCTTAATCTTTTTACATTTTTTCATTGGAAATCAATACATGTAAGGCCTTTTGTGAGGTTAACAGTCCTAACTGAAGATTTAATGATGACAGGAAGACATCATGTCTGAGGGTGTGAAGTTTATCTTGAGTCTCTTTCCCATTTTGCCTTTTCTTCTTTTTAAAAAATTTTTTATTGAAGTATGGTTTATTTACAATAAAAGTTATAGGTGTACAATACAGTCATTCAAATTTTTAAAGGTTGTACTCCATTTATAGTTATTATATAATACTACCTATAGTCCCTGTTTTATATATCTTTGTAGCTTATTTTATACATAGTAGTTTGTGCCTCTTAAACCTACCTCTATGGCCCCTTATCCTTCCCTCTTTTGACTTGTAACTACCAATTTGTTCTCTACGTATGCATATCTGTTTTTTTTTTTTTTTAATATTCACTAATTTGGGGGGTAATTCACATGTTTGGAAGTAAGTAACCAGCCTCTCCATTTTTTCTCTAAGAACTCTATACTCTCCTCCCATAAGAAGGTGTAACAGGCACTGTACATAAACCCAATGTCAAACTCAGGTTTATATCTCTTAACATTTATCTCCTACCACCAGGTCTAATTCTGACCTAATGTTCCCAATTTGTATGGGAATTAAACATACGTAGTGGCCCAGTGATAAAGAGTCTGCCTGCAATGCAGGAGATGGGGCTCTATCCCTGGGCTGGAAAGATCCCCTGGAGAAGGAAATGGCTACCCACTCCAGTATTCTTGCCTGGAGAATTTTATGAACAGAGGAGCCTGACAGGCTACAGTCCATAGAGTCTCAGAATCAAACATGACTGAGCAACTAATACTTTCACTTTCACTTAGATATATATAGTGGCAAGAGAGTAAGACTGTCCTTTCTGAAATATTTCTTTAATAGTTTACATCATAGACTCATCTTAGTTCTTGAATCAGGAACTTCTAGTTCTTTCTGCTTGTCTTAAATATTTTGTGTTTGTATGTCACAATTCATATCTTTCTCTTGCAATAAGTGCATCTCTCTTAAAATGAATAAGTGAGACCTGTCTAAACATGGAGAAGACCTCCACTTTATAACTGAGCAATCCAAGAAAAGTTGGCAAAAAATCCAACTTTAGGTTTAGTTGCCATGGTCCAGAATTTACCTGAGGTTTACCATGCTTAATTCAGAAATGCTGACACTAACCTTTTAGAATTTATGATAACCTTGCCTTCACTCAATAGTTAATTGACTATTTTGCCACTGAAATCGATTCTCAATCTAGGATTTTAGGGCTTTATATCTGTCACAGTGTCTACTCTCTTTCCCAGATATAATCATTTTCGTAATAAGGTGGTTTTTTTTCTTTTAAAATAAGTTTTCATCCATCTTCCTAGGTACTTCATGATTAAGTCCCAACCTCCTCTACTAGAATAGATTTTAGACATTGAAGCATATAACTCAATTGTGCAGTTCAGCATTGATCTCTGGGTTTTGTATGTCTCCAGTAGAATTGCTTAAACTACTTGACATTAAACTATGAAGCCATTCTGTCATTTTTTAGCAATTTCCTGAATAATTTCCAATTTCCAAGCCATTTATACACAGGAAACTGCTGATTAACAAAGGTTGTACCCAATGAAGTCAGTAGCTTTTTATCTAATTATGAGCATCCCTTATTATCTTCAATTAAGTATACTGTGACCCTGAAACAACTTTGCATATTTGAAACTAAACTATGGAAAGATGCTAATAGGTATCAGAAGTACCACTCACCTGCCCAAGCAACTAAGAGTTAAGATTCTGTCAAAAATCTCTGCTGTAGAGACATCTGTGGTTAGCAGTGATTTCTATTTAATAAAAACTGAGGGAGGCCAATACTTTGGCCACATGATGCAAAGAACTGACTCCTTGGAAAAGACCCTGGTGCTGGGAAAGATTGAAGGCAGGAGGAAAAGGGGATGACAGAGGATGAGATGGTTGGATGGCATCACCAACTTGATGAACATGAGTTTAAGCAAGTTCCGGGAATTGGTGATGGACAGGGAGGCCTGGCGTGCTGCAGTCCATGGGGTCACAAACAGTCAGACATGACTGAGTGACTGAACTGAATATATGTTGAAGGAAACGTAAACGCAAGATTGATTATTTGGCAACCACCATGATGCTAACTGTTTCAGGCAAGAAACTTCAGTGGAAACCCAAGCTGGAAGATATAAATTTGATAAGAAACAGGATACTTACATGGTCTTAAAGTGTCTCCTCCTTATGATACTTCTTAATTACGAAGTAAAAATAGTGACTTTACAGTGAAAAACCTGACAGATGCCGCCATAACCAGGCGATCAAGAGGAACAGTAATGTGGAAAACAGATATAGCTTCCACCCTGATGTGATGCACGAAGTATACAATCTGTGGTAGTGCCTCTCAAAAACACATAAATCTAATCATAAGGAAACATTAGAAAATCACAAAGTGGGCAAAATGCTTTATAGTAAATGGCCTGTGTTATTAAGATAGAATGGTCATGAAAGACTAAGGGAAAGATCCCAAAGGAGACTGAAAATGCGTGACAATTAAATTTTTTATGACAATTAAATTTAAAGGTGAATCTTGGATTAGATTTTATACACATGCAAAAATACATTTTATCTTTATTATAAAGAACATTAATAAGAAAATTAGTGAAATTTGAATAAACCTTGTACATGATATAATAGTATTATATCCAAAATTAATTGCCTGATTTTTATCATTGTTAGGTGGTTATATAAGATAGTGTTTTTGCTTTAAGAGAAAGCAAACTGAAGAGTTGAAGTGTAAATGGAAATCTGTCCACTCTTAAAAGGTTCAGAACAAATTTATATATATACATTTTACATATAATATAGAACATATATACAGAGAAAGCCTAAAGCAAACATGGTAAAATGATAATTTTTGGAGAAATTTTAGTGAAGATATTATAGAAATCATTTTATGATTTTTTCAATTTTTTAATGACTGTGAATGTTTTTTGACTTTGTAAGAATTTCAAGCCTTACATAATCCAGTAAATTTTGCTTTTATTTCTTGGATTTATTAACAGATTTTAGAGAAAAGTTAAGGAATTGAAATGAACAAAACCATGTTTCCAATTGTAGCTGAGCATGGACTAGTAATCTCCTTGAGTTTCAAATATTTATAACTGCATTTTTAATATACATGCACTCATTTGTCTCATCATACTTAATAACTTCACATAGCAAGCATAAGCTGACTCTTGCCTTGTTTTTAAAAGAAAATTGATGGCAAGAAACTGAATAGAGAATGACTATAATCTCAAACAGCAATTCTTAATCTCAGTTTGGTAACGTACTAATATGGTGTGCTGCAAGTAGTTTATTTCCACAAATATATAGACGCTTACTCCTTGGAAGGAAAGTTATGACCAACCTAGACAGCATATTAAAAAGCAGAGACATTACTTTGTCAACAAAGATCCGTCTAGTCAAGGCTGTGGTTTTTCCAGTAGTCATGTATGGATGTGAGAGTTGGACTATAAAGAAAGCTGAGCACTGAAGAATTGATGCTTTTGAACTGTGGCACTGGAGAAGACTCTTGAGAGTCTCTTGGACTGCAAGGAGATCCAAGTAGTCTATCCAAAAGGAGGTCAGTCCTGGGTGTTCATTGGAAGGACTGATGTTGAAGCTGAAACTCCAATCCTTTGGCCACCTCATGCAAAGAGCTGAGTCATTTGAAAAGACCCTGATGCTGGGGAAGGAGGAGAAGGGGATGACAGAGGATGAGATGATTGGATGGCATCCCCAACTCAATGGACATGGGTTTGGGTGGACTCCGGGAGTTAGTGATAGACAGGGAGGCCTGGCGTGCTGTGGTTCATGGGATCGCAAAGAGTTGGACACAACTGAGCAACTGAACTGAACTGATAAGGTAAAACTTAATTTGATTATTTTTCTTTGTAGATTAGAGCACAGTTACCAGGGAGTGCTTCCCTGATAGCTCAGACAGTAAAGAATCCATCTACAATGCAGGAGACCTGGGTTCCATTCCTGGGCAGAGAAGACCCCCTAGAGAAGGGAATGGCAACCCACTCCAGTAGTCTTGCCTAGAGAATCCCACAGACAGAGGAGCCTGGTGGGCTAAGAGTGGGATGTGCCTTAGTAACTGAACATGAGTGCATGGACCACTCTAGTGATAACACTGATTTTTCTGTAAGTTTTCCTGAGAGGCCAAGGCACTGGAAATTGCATACAATCAGCAGCTGATACTCCAATCTGTGATTGACCTATAATTTGTACATCAATAAATACAGCATGCGTGAATCATTGCAGTACTTCTTATCTGTGTAAATACTGGTTTTCATCAAAAGTTAATAGCATGCACAGGAGGAAGTGTGTCCCATATGTGAACATGGTTTGTCATGCAGTTATAAAAAAATAGTTTTAAAATTTCTTGGTTAAAAATACAAATGATTTTTAAAACTATAACTTTGGTTTATAAATATGTCCATAATTTGAATAAGGTTTATGAGGGACATTTCAGTGTTTATAACTTACGTAATTATAAAGTGAAAAATCTATTTTTTATTTACAGATAAAATAATTTTCAGAATGAAAACATTTTAAAGATAATTTGACTACAACATTAACTAGAAGAAATTCTGGTTCATCTCAGTTAATATTCCTGTAATAATTGCAAACAAACTTTGATTTGATGAATACATTATTGCTGCAAAGCTCACACTTAGCTGTTTTAAATTAAATGCCTTTGTTTGAATAGAATTGGCTTGGTCAATGGCTACATTATAATGAACTAGATTTTACATTCAAGAGTTAGGATAATCCCTTCCTTCAGAACCACAGAGATGATAAAGAAGTTGATTCATCATCATCAATTATAAATATTGTCGTATAGATACATTTATGTATCAGTCCACTATTTTCCTACTATTTTGTTAGTCATGTTAGCAAAGTAAGGTTTGGTTGCTTGCTGCTTATTGGTTGGAAAGGAAAGACGACTTTATTTGGGAGGTGGGCAACCTGGAGAGACGACATTCTTTGGTCCAAAAACCAACTCCGAAGATTCTGCTCCACTGTGAAGGTTGAAAGTTTTTCAAGGGCATATCAGTTGGGGAGGGGAGTCAGAGTCCTCGGTGGGCTTCCGGATGGCTCAGCAGATAAATAATCTACTTACAATGCAGGAGACACAGGAGCCTCAGGTTTGATCCCTGGGTCAGAAAGATCCCCTGGAGGAGGAAAATGGCAACGCACTCAGTCGAGTCCGACTCTTATCGAGGCTAGGGACTCTAGCCCACGAAGCTCCTCCATCCATGGGGATTTTCCAGGCAAGAATACTGGAGTGTGTTGCCGTGTCCTTCTCTAGGGAATCCCCCACCCAGGGGCCAATGTCTCTAATGTTTCCTGCATTGGCAGGTGGGTTCTTTACCACTGATGCTACCTGGGAAACCAAAGCAATCAGAGCCTTAATTATCTTCCACTGTGTGCAGACTTCCTTCTGATTGTTTGATGGTGAGGTAACAGAGTGGTGCTCCAGGAATCCTGTGCTCAGCTCAAAATGACCATCCTCCACCTTGGTGAGGACCTCAGTCTCCACAGGAGAACTCAAAGCTGTTTGTATCTTCCTGGAGGAAGAACTGGGATCCTGGCCCAAGGCTACACTATTATTTCTTAAATGCTTCTCCTTTGAAGCATCCCCTCCCTTCCCGGATAAGCAACTGTTTGAATATGCCCTTTGGAGCTCTGGGAAGGTCAAGGAAGTTGAATGAAACTTATTTCCTACAAATAAGAAATGGGAGAAGGTAAGGGAATGTGGGTCCCGAGGGCCTCACGGTGTCCTGCTCGGTTTCATGACTAGACTCGAGCTTCCTTGCATCTTTGGCTCAGCTTTGTACCCCTCTTCTCCCCTTGGGAACATTCTGCAGTTGCCTGCTGCCCTCTCATTTGCATTGCTGTCATTTTAAGTTCTTACGCTTGAGCGCTGTGAGAATGATGTCAGTTAATGTTATAAACCTTTTACACAAATTTAATCCAAATAGTAGTCTGTTTTGAAAAGTGGTCCAGATTGGCTACTCACTTTCCGATTTTCTAAAATAATTGGAGGGGAAGGGTGATTAGGGTCAAGTTTATAACCTGGAATTGGGGGTAGGGGTGGGGGTGTTTACCTAGTAGAAGTAGAAAATTATATACAAGTGGCTATTTCTAACCACCATTTTTTCGCTTAAATCAAATGAGCTTGTAGAAATCAGAGGCTCTTAAAGCCAGAATTTCCCCTGACTCTATAAAGGGGAAGATTGAGTACTCTCACAACATCCTAGTCATGTACACCCTAAACACTGTTTATAGTAAATATATTTAGTTTCCTCCCATCACTTTAATACACATGTTATGTGTTATTTATTTAACCTTTTAAATTTCTTATAATTTTTAAAGCATTTTATTTTATAGCATACTTGCTATCATGAATTATTATCACCACATTTGAAAATACATTGTGCAATTAAAAAATGTTAACAACTCAGGATGATAGGCAAAATATTTCCACTAATGTCATCTCTTTTAATATATTGTCTGTATTACTCACCAGCTGGGCAAATCTGAGTAAGCAACTTAAATTTCTATTTCTTAGTTTTCTCACTATAAAATGAGGACATGATTAGTACCCACCTCTAGGGACCCACTGAATGGACATGTGCAAAGTCCCAGAACACTGCCTATTGCACAGCAAGTGCCCAAACCAGCAAGTGTTAGCCATCATGCTTATCATTATTAATATGCATGGGGTTCTCCACTTGCAAGTACATTTGTCTTCTTTTGTCTAAATTGTTTCTCACGTTGAATAAACTGGGTCATTCTGAATTTAAAACAGAGCTCAATTACAGGATTAATCTTTTCATTTTGTGAAATGAATTAATGAAAGGGGTATCACAACTTACCAAATAAATTTTTCTCTTTGTTATTGAAGACCAGTAAGTTGCGGCTTCCCTGGTGGCTCAAACAGTAAAGAATCCACCTGCAATGAGGAGACCAGGTTCAATCCCTGGGTGGGGAAGATCCCCTGGAGGAGGGGATGGCAACCCACTCCAATCTTCTTGCCTGGAGAATTCCATGGACAGAGGAATCTGGTAAGCAGAGTTGGGCATGACTAAGTGACTGACACACACATTTTCTAGAGTAGTAGGATCCTACATATGACAAAGGATTTGTCTTATTAGGAAGTAAAAATAAGGAATATAGAGAGTCAGGATGTTCTTTTTGTTATATTTTCCAGACAGGAATAGATAGGTACTGCTAATTAAGTGATACTGAAAATACTCATTTAGATAGAGCAGGGACACAAAATTCTAGAGTTCTAAGTGGGTCTTCTCTGACTAGGAAAAAACATTTTACAGTTCTTCAGATTTGGACATTGGATGAGATGATCTTGTCTTTAGGAAAATGATGGACAAAAATGAAACTTAAATTTGGAACAGCAGGATTCCACTCACTTAGTCATAGAAATTTGACTATCCTGAAGGGATCCTAGAAAATATATAGTTTTATACCTACATCATGTTTTGAGGTGTAATGCCAATCCACATAAGCCCATACTGCTTAGGGTAGACCTTGGTCTTAAAACTATGAGTCTTAGCATATCTAAAACTTGTCTTCCATATCAATACCTTTGGGACTAAAATTGTATCAAACTCATCAGCAGTGAACTTTGTTCCTGATTTCTCACCTGAAAGACTATACATCTGTTATATAAAGCAAATGACTTAATGGACCATACCATTTCAGACTTATTGTTGTTGTTTCAGAGACATTTTTTTATATTTATCTTATCTTGATATCTCTTTGGATGAAGCAAATAGACAACTAGTGGAAGGCTGTTGTGTAGCACAGGCAGCTCAGCTGTTTGCTCTGTAATGACCTAGATGGGTGGGAGGGAGGTCCAAGAGGGAGGGGATATATGTATATATATAGCTGATTCACTTCATCATACAGTAGAAACTGGCACAATATTGTAAAGCAACTGTACCCTGATTTAAAAAAAATTGAATATGTATATGCCCTTCAACCCAGCAGTTTCACTCCTGGGATTCTGTACTAAATAAATAAAATCATTAGTCCTTAAAAGAAAAGTTATTAATTTGAAGCAAAGGAATTATCTTATCTTTCTCAAAAAGAAATATCTACATTTCGAAGAGTTATTAGAAGAACTTCTCTCTATCCTTGTTTTATTCTGCCTTTTCACAAATCAAGCATAGAAGGTAAGATTTTCACCATAATAACAAAGGTTACTGTTATTAAGAGCTTCTTGTATGTCTATACACATTGTCTACTTCAATTCCTGTAATAATCATACAAATTAGAGATTGTTGTGTCCATTTTATAGAGGAAACAGCTCAGGAAAGTGGCATGACATGCTCAAGGACACAGTTAGTAAACTGGACCCAGATATTTCTGACTCAAATTTCCATACATTTAATAACTATGCCATAATGCAAAATTTTTCCTTTTTCTAAAAGACATTTAGAACTAATTTATAACACAACTTTTAAAATTATTTTCTTCACTATTTCTACATGTAAAAAATCTTAATGACTTTTAGTCAGATTGTAAACTTCAAAATAGGAATTCACTCTGATATCTAAAGCCAAGAATTCCTTGTTATAATATTTTTTTCAATGCTACAAATAGATTATTGCTTGTCTTTTTAAATTATAGCTTTATTATTTAACATAGATTTAGAGTAAAAATATATGGAGATAGGTAAAAGGAATCTATTCAGTTCTAAGAACAGTATCTGTGAAGTGCAAAAACTTGACTTGCAAAAACAAGAGTTCCAGGAGAAAGATTAACTCTCCCTTTAGGAATGCTGACTCCAGGAAAGGGAAGGGAGGAAAAAAGCCTGCTACCTGTTTTTGGAGCTTGTGGGTAAGAATGAAGGAGACACAGGTGTTTGATTTTCATTTAAAGATTTCCGAGAATAGCACTTACCTGAAGAATTCATAAGAACATGGTGAGAAGAACCCTGCTCTATTGTGCCAGGGGAGAAGATGGAGGCAACCTCATCACTCCATTCCAGGTCCTCAGACAGGTGAAAGAGAACTTCAGGATTCTTGTATTCTTATATGAAGGAACATGAATTTAGGCGAGAGAGCAGAGCATGTCCCACCTTGGACATTTATGCACCAAGCAAGATAGAGGCTCAATGTGAGTGGGCCTAGCCATTGGTGGTGCTATAAGGAGAAGAGTTTGTGTCTCACTGGGAAGTTTCTAAAGATCCTTTAAGAACACCATCCATATGATTAGTAGGGATGCTCCAAGGTGTGGAGGCCACCAGCAGCCGAAAAAATAGTTTGCACCAGAGGGAGACCCGGGTAACTTGATGGAGCCAACATGGGGCCAGAGTTGCCTCTTCATCACCAATACATGGCCAGGATAGACAAACGTGAAGATTCTTTAGTTACCCCATTCTCCTTTCTACCATGACCTCAGAAGAGTTAGATCCCCAAGAGAAAGAAGAAGGTGTGTAACTAATGGAAGTGCAAGTACCTCCACCCTCATCCACCCCTATCCTATCCACTTCAAGACCCTGGTAAAGAAGCATGGGAAGAAAGATCAGACTTTGTGTCATCCTCACACCTGTTTTCTCCTAGATAGGAAAGGGGGGTAGCCTTCAGTTGTTTGAAACTGAAACCTTAGACATGCCATGATGTGATGGGAAAAGGCTATTACACAGGATTTCGTTAAAGGCAGTGAATGGTGAAAAAGAAAATGTTCATGTCTGTATCCTACTGAGCTGTTGCCTCAGTAAACCAGGTACACTCACATGAGATCCAAGTAGCATGGTGTGGATCTTGCTGTTTTCTTCCTTTAATGATTTTACACTGCATTTAGATATTACTAGTAATCTTAGTTAATGATGTATATGCTAAATATTAAATTTCACTAATTTAATAGATTCAGCCAATGCAATATAATTCAAAGTGTTAAGTAAGATGGAAGGCACAAGTTATATAAGATAAGGCATATCTCTTTCTTTTCAACCTGCTAGGGTTTACAATCTGCTGATGCTGGGAAAGATTGAGGGCAAGAGGAGAAGGGGGTGATAGAGGATGAGATGGTTGGTTGGCATCGCCAATTCAGTGGACACAATGAACATACACAGGGAGATAGTGAAGGACAGGGAAGACTGGAATATTGTAGCCCGTGGGATCGCAAAGAGTCAGATACGACTTAGTTACTGAACAACAACAAGGTAATATATAAGCACTTTTTGAGTTATGCAACCAGACAGAAGTCAGTTAACAATATAAATTCAGTCAATATTCATATGAAATAATTTTTCAAATATTACATTTGTGCCACCTTAGGAAAAATTCAATGAATTTCTCATGTTTTTTTCAGCTACCTCTTATAATTCTTTTTTGAGTCTATTTTTTTTGTGTGTGTTAGATCTGGTGATACCCTTCTAGTTATCCCTATTAATAACATGAGAGTGAACAGAATACCAGTGAAAACAATCAGTATTTGACAGCCCCTTCAAATAGAAAATTTTGCCATCAAGAGCCAGACTGAAAAGGTCAAAATTCTCCTGTTTATTGTTTCTAGAATTTAAACTTGAGACAAAAACTACTCTGATCAATCCTTGCTGATGTGATTATCTGCTTTCATTGTCTTTCTCCAGAAGATGCCCTATTAGCCTTGTCCTGGATTTCCTTGATTCTGATGCTTTGCCCAGACCATCTCTTATCATCTTTCATATATCTTTCTAGTTACTATGCAGCCATGAAATTAAAAGACGCTTACTCCTTGGAAGAAAAGTTATGACCAACCTAGATAGCATACTGAAAAGCAGAGACATTGCTTTGCCGACTAAGGTCCATCTAGTCAAGGCTATGGTTTTTCCTGTGGTCATGGATGGATATGAGAGTTGGACTGTGAAGAAAGCTAAATGCCAAAGAATTGATGCTTTTGAACTGTGGTGTTGGAGAAGACTCTTGAGAATCCCTCGGACTGCAAGGAGATCCAACCAGTCCATTCTGAAGGAGATCAGCCCTGGGATTTCTTTGGAAGGACTGATGCTAAAGCTGAAACTCCAGTACTTTGGCCACCTTATGCAAAGAGTTGACTCATTGGAAGAGACCCTGATGCTGGGAAGGATTGGGGGCAGGAGGAGAAGGGGACGACAGAGGATGAGATGGCTGGATGGCATCACTGACTCGATGGACGTGAGTCTGAGTGATCTCCAGGAGTTGGTGATGGACAGGGAGGCCTGGAGTGCTGTGATATATGGGGTCACAAAGAGTCAGATACGACTGAGCGACTGAACTGACTGATGCTCTCTCCTAATCAATTTAGACATCTGGTTTTGTCTGAAGACAGAAATACCTTTAGTGTCTACTCAGCCTTACTTGAAAGTTTCTAGGCTTCACTCCTTCTTGGCGGGGACCATGTATAAGCACTTGTTGATTTTTTTAACAACCTTATAAAGGTATAATTGATATACAAAAAATTTTTATTATTGTTCAGTTGCTAAGTCATGTCCGATTCTTTGCAACCCTATGAACTGCAGCACACCAGGCTTCCCTGTCCTCCATTATCTCCAGGAGTTTGCTCAAACTCATGTCCATCGAGTTGACGATGACATCCAACCATCTCATCCTTGTCACCTGCTTCTGCCCTCAATCTTTCCAAGCATCAGGGTCTTTTCCAAAGAGTTGGTCTTTCGTATCAGATGGCCAGAGTATTGGAGCTTCAGCTTCAACATTAGTCCTTCCAATGAATATTCAGGGTTGATTTCCTTTTGGATTGACTGATTTGATCTCTTGTCTGGAGAATCCCATGGACAGAGAAGACTGGTAGGCTGTAGTCCGTGGGGTTGCAAAGAGTCAGACATGACTGAGCAAGTAACACACACACACACACACACACACACACACACACACACGGTGAGAAGACAACAAGAGAGCTCTCTTAAATTTTGAAGCACACAATACTATATTGTTCTCTATAGGCTCTATGCTGTACAGCAGATTTCTAGACCTTACTTACCTAGCATAACTGAAACTTTCTACCTATTGAACAACTCTGTAATACTCTCAGTCCACAGACCCTGGCAGCCACTATTGTTTCTGCTTCTATGCATTTGACTGTTCGGGTTATATAAGTGGAAAGTCATGCAGCTTGTTCTGTCATGACGGGCTTGTTTCACTTAACACCCTCAACATGCATCCACGTGGCCACAGATGGCAGGATTTTCCTTCCTTTTTAAGGCTGTGTGTGTGTATACAACACACATTTTATTTGCATATACATAAACCATTTTCCTTATCCATTCTGCCGATGGATACTGGGGTTGTTTCTATATCTTGGCTATTATGAATATCATTGCAATGCGTGCATATATCTCTTACAGATCCTGACTTCTGGATACACAACCAGAAACAGGATTACTGGGTCACATGGTAGCTCTGCTTTTAATTTTTGATGAATCTCTGCACTGTTTCCCTTAAGTATTATACCAGAGAGTGAAGGACAGGGAAGCCAGGCACACCACAGTCCATGGGGTCATAAAGAGTCAGACATGATTCAGTGGCTGAACAACAACAGTGTAAAAATTTCTTAACAATCTGACCAACACTTGTTATTTTGTCTGTTTGCTTTGTTTTGTTTTTCTAATAATGGCTGTCCTATAAGTGTGATGTAATATTGCACTGTGGTTTTGATTGACATTTTCCTGGTAATGAATGACACTGAGTATTTTTCATATACTCTTGTACCATATATATGTCTTCTTTGGAGACATGTCATTCAAGTTTAAGTAGCAAAAATCCTACCCAGTTTTCCATCTGTGTAGGGCAAAAATCCAGTTCTTCCCTTCTGTGTCTTTCTTTCCTGTACACCTCTCTTTTTACTTACTGACACACTCATACAGGACACTTCACTTCTGATACTTCTAGTTATCAAACCTGAGGTGGTTTTCCCCCACTCCAGGCAACTCTGTGGCACCAGCCTGGTGTCCTACAGTTTGACTCAATTTCAATACTGTAGACTTGGAGATAGTGTTAGATTCCACAGGTTAAGTTCTTAGTCCGACAAAACTGCTCCCACCTCATTTAAATGCATTTGTACATAATAGAATTCCAAGGTTACCAACAACTTTTGTCTGATTTGGCTACCAATCAGAGTTTCCCATAACACCCTCTTCTGGTTCAATTAATTTGCTAGAGCAACTCACAGAACTCAAGGATATGACAAAGGATATGGATGAAAAATATCACAACATCTTTTGTTCATTTTAAAAACTGAATTATTTGCTTTTCTGCTACTGAGTTTTAGAAGTTCAGTATTTTACATGAATAGAAAAAGAAGCCCACAATACATATAGAAACTCAAAAGACCCACAATAGCCAAAATGATCTTCTAAAAGAACATAACTAGAGGCATCATACTTCCTGACTTCAAAATAAATTATGAAGCTGCAGTATGATACCAGCATAAAGATAGATTATATGGGCCAATGGAATGCAATAACAATCCTAGATAAAAACCCACAAACACAGTTAACTAATCATTGACAATGGTGAAAAGAACACATACACAAAGCAGTTTCTTCAACAACCAGTGTTGGGAATACTGAATATCCACCTGCAAAAAAGGGAAGGAAAGAGGGAAGGGAGGAAGGAAGAAAGATGGACCCCTTTTTTCATGTGTGTGTACATCGTAGGACACTGAAAGATGAATTCCCTAAGTCAGTAGGTGCCCAATATGCTCCTGGAGATCAGTGGAGAAATAACTCCAGAAAGAATGAAGGGATGGAGCCAAACAAAACCTAGTTGTGGATGTTACTGGTGGTGGAAGTAAAGTCTGATGCTGTAAAGAGCAATATTGCATAGGAACCTGGAATGTCAGGTCCATGAATCACGGCAAATTGGAAGTGGTCAAACAGGAGATGGCAAGAGTAAACGTCAACATTTTAGGAACAGCGAACTAAAATGGACTGGAATGGGTGAATTTAACTCAGATGACCATTATATCTACTATCGTGGGCAAGAATCCCTTAGAAGAAATGGAGTAGCCATCATACTCAACAAAAAAGTCTGAAATGCAGTACTTGGATGCAATCTCAAAAATGACAGAATGATCTCTGTTTGTTTCCAAGGCAAACCATTCAATATCACAGTAATCCAATCAATGCCCTGACCAGTAATGCTGAAGAAGCTGAAGTTGAATGGTTCTATGAAGACCTACAAGACCTTTTAGAAATAATACTCAAAAAAGATGTTCTTTTCATTATAGGGGACTGCATTGCAAAAGTAGGGAGTCAAGAAACACCTGGAATAACAGGAAAATTTGGCCTTGGGGTACAGAATGAAGCAGGGAAAAGGCTAATAAAGCCCTGCTAAGAGAATGCACTGGTCACAGCAAACACCCTCTTCCAACAACACAAGAGAGACTCTATACATGGACATCACCAGATGGTCAACACTGAAATCAGATTGATTATATTCTTTGCAGCCAAAGATGGAGAAGCTCTATACAGTCAACAAAAACAAGACCAGGAGCTGACTGTGGTACAGACCATGACCTCCTTATTGCCAAATTCAGACTTAAATTGAAGAAAGTAGGGAAAACCACTAGACCACTCAGGTATGATCTAAATCAAATCCCTTACAATTATACAGTGGAAGTGAGAAATAGATTCAAGGGATTAGATCTGATAGACAGAGTGCCTGAGAACTATGGACAGAGGTTCGTGATATTGTACAGGAGACAAGGATCAAGACCATCCCCAAAGAAAAGAAATGCAAAAAGGCAAGATGGTTGTCTAAGGAGGACTTACAAATAGCTGTGAATAGAGAAGAAGTGAAGGGCAAAAGAGAAAAGGAAATATATACCTATTTGAACGCAAAGTTCCAAAGAATAGCAAGGAGAGATGAGAAAGCCTTCCTCAGGGATCAATGCAAAGAAATAGAGGAAAGCAATAGAATGGGAAAGACTAGAGATCTCTTCAAGAAAATTAGAGATACCAAGGGACATTTCATGCAAAAATGGGCACAAGGAAGGACAGAAATGGGATGTACCTAATGGAAGCAGAAGATATTAAGAAGAGGTAGCAAGAATACACAGAAGAACTATATGAAAAAGATGACCCAGATAATCACGATGGTGTGATCACTCTTCTAGAGCGAGACATCCTGGAACATGATGTCAAGTGGGCCTTACAAAGCATCACTATGAACAAAGCTAGTGGAGGTGATGGAATTCCAGTGGAGCTATTTCAAATCCTAAAAGATGATGCTGTGAAAGTGTTGCACTCAATATGCCAGCAAATCTGGAAAAGTCATCAGTGGCCACAGGACTGGAAAAGGTCAGTTTTCATTCCAATCCCAAAGAAAGGCAATGCCAAAGAATGCTCAAACTACCACACTCATCCTACACACTAGTAAAGTAATGCACAAAATTCTCCAAGCCAGGCTTCAACAATATATGAACCGTGAACCAGATGTTCAAGCTGGATTTAGAAAAGTCAAAGGAACCAGAGAGCAAATTGCCAACATCCGCTGGATCATCAAAAAAACAAGACAGTTCCAAAAAACATCTGCTTTATTGACTATGCCAAAGCCTTTGACTGTGTGGACCACAACAAACTGGAAAATTCTGAAAGAGATGGGAATACCAGACCACCTGACCTGCCTCTTGAGAAACCTATATGCAGGTCAAGAAGCAACAAGTTAGAACTGTACAGAGAACGACAGAGTGGTTCCAAATTGGGAAAGGAGTACGTCAAGGCTGTATATTGTCACCCTGCTTATTTAGCTTATATGCAGAGTATATCATGAGAAATGCTAGGCTGGATAAAGCACAAGCTGGAATCAAGATTGCCAGGAAAAATATCAATCACCTCAGATATGCAGATGACACCATCCTTATGGCAGAAAGTGAAGAGGAACTGAAGAGCCTCTTGATGAAAGTGAAAGAGGAGAGTGAAAAAGTTGACTTAAAACTCAACATTCAAAAAACAAAGATCATGGCATCCAATCCCATCACTTCATGGCAAATAGATGGGGAAGCAGTGGAAACAGTGTCAGGCTTTATTTTGGGGGGCTCCAAAGTCAGTGCAGACAGTGACTTCAGCCATGAAATTAAAAGACACTTGCTCCTTGGAAGAAAAGTTGTGACCAATCTCAGTTCAGTTCAGTCGCTCAATCAGGTCCAACTCTTTGTGACCCCATGGACTGCAGTATGCCAGGCCTCCCTGTCCATCACCAACTCCCAGAGTTTACTCAAACTCAAGTCCATTGAGTCAGTGATGCCATCCAACCATCTCATCCTCTGTTGTCCCTTTCTCCTCCTGCCTTCAACCTAGATAGCATATTAAAAAGCAGAAACATTACTTTGCCAACAAAAGTCCATCTAGTCAAAGCTATGGTTTTTCCAGTAGTCATGTATGGACTTGGACTATAAAGAAAACTGAGCACCAAAGAATTGATGCCTTTGAACCGTGGTGTTGAAAAAGACTCTTGAGAGTGTCTTGGACTGCAAGGAGATCCAAGTAGTCCATCCTACAGGAAATCAGTCCTGAATATTTCTTGGAAGGACAGATGCTGAAGTTGAAACTCCAATACTTTGGCCACCTGATAGGAAGAACTGACTCATCTGTAAAGACCCTGATGCTGGGAAAGATTGAGGGCAGGAGGAGAAGGGGATGACAGAGGAGGAGATGGTTGGATGGCATCACCAACTCAATGGACATGAGTTTGAGTGAACTCTGGGAGTTGGTGATGGACAGGGAGGCTTGTGTTGCTGCTGTCCATGGGGTCGCAGTGTCAGATAGGACTGAGCAATTGAACTGAACTGATATATCTGATAAAAGCTTAATTTCTAAAGTATAACCACTCATTCTGAAACATCTCTCACACATACATATGCACATATACACACCACAGAAAAACCTACAAAGTATTTTGAAATCATAGTCATCAATACAGTCTCATATTCACGTGATATAAACAACAATGCAGATTAGAAAATCATATCCAAAATGAAGTCAAGGTATTATGTCCAGAAATCATTATTTAACTCATTTGAGAACATTTTTAAGCTGACGTCAAGCATTGTAATATGATTTTCTTGATGGGAGGGTATAATATGGCAAGCAAAACACTTGAGAATGTTTAGGTATTTTCTCAAATATATTAACATGATGAGATAAAATTTAGTCCTCAAACTGGAAGAGAGCAGTTAAGGTAGCAGGCACTGGCCCATAATCAAACTAAGGCTTGCTCATTAAATTGTGCTGCAGATAACAATGCAACTTGATGATGCCCAGCGTTCCATGATTGTCACAAATTGCTGTTACTTATGAAACAGAGCAGTAGCTTGAATATTTTCCAGGCCAAAGAGAACTGCTTGCATATGCACATATGCTTACAGGTGTTTGGTGGCTATTTCTAACTATTTTTAAACGGATATTTTAATACCCAGAGCAAACTTTGGATATTTTTTTCCTGTGAGTTGACATTGTAAAGTATACCATCACTGACAAGATTAAAGCTGGACACCTGGACGGTCATATCCATGTGTATCCATGCATTTTGCATCACATTTCCATTATTGTGATCATGTATCTCAGTGTATTAGAACAGGTGTTAGTCACTCAGTCATGTTCGGCTCTCTGTGAAC
This sequence comes from Oryx dammah, assembly GCF_014754425.2. NCBI lineage: Eukaryota > Metazoa > Chordata > Mammalia > Artiodactyla > Bovidae > Oryx > Oryx dammah. The sequence goes on along the minus strand of NW_024070188.1, from coordinate 76,481,624 downwards.
CCATGCACTATAGCCCCTCAGGCTTCTCTGACCATGGGATTCTCCAGGCAAGAATACTGGAGTGGGTATTCAGTACCAATTAGCAAATGGTACTGAGTTTTAATTCTCAGGATATAGGTATACCTTAAACCAATATTCCCCCAACCCGAGTGAAAAAATCTTTACCATTCTAAAGAACTCACTGAACATGGGACATGCTGCCTTAAGAGGGATCTTCTCAACACTTGAAATATTCCTGTATACCCTAAAAATCCACGTAGCTGTGATGTTCAATTGGAATTTCAAGTACCTGGTGATGGTTAAGCATGTTTTGGCTGACTCTGAAGTCCCAATGTTAAAAGCTTAGTCACAGAACACAGCAGCTAGGGGTCTGATTAACTGACCTAAACTTCAGTGTAAATGACAACTTCTATAGGTTTGGTCAGAACTGGTTTCAAGAGCTCAGAAAAGCAGTCATGTGAAACCATGGCTAAAGTGACAACTGGCCTCAGATTTATATACAACTGATATTTTCAACATTAGATCACCTGGACAGTAGATCAATCAACTGGTTAGGAGAAATTTCTCTAACACACACTATGGTGGACAATCTAGGGAATGGTTCTATGAAGTAGATCTGTGCTATGATTTATGCTCTAACTGATGATAGAACCTATGAAATGATCATTGCCCTGGTTATATCTTTTTATATAACCTTACACTTCTCCTCAGGCTTCCCTGATAGCTCAGTTGGTAAAGAATCTGCCTGCAGTGCAGGAGACCCCAGTTTGATTTGGGTTGGGAAGATCCACAGGAGAAGGGATAGGCTACCCACTCCAGTATTCTTGGGCTTCCCTTGTGGCTCAGCTGGTAAAGAATCCACCTGCAATGTGGGAGACCTGGGTTCGATCCTTGGGTTGGGAAGATCCTTTGGAGAAGGGAAAGGCTACCCACTCCAGTATTCTGGCCGGGAGAATTCCACGGAGTATATAGTCCATGGGGTTACAAAGAGTTGGACACGACTGAGCGACAGTCACACTTTCACACACCTCTCCTGAGGAGGCTTCTCATATCTATAAATTTCACTTTTTTATGTAAACTTTTTATTTTATATTGAAATATAGCCAATTAACAATGTTATGAAAGTTTCAGGTGCATAGCAAAGCGACCCAGCCATTCATATACATGTATCCATTCTCCCCCATAAATTTCAACTTTTAAGTGATCATTTGATGAGTGGCTGAATCCCTCCACTTGACTGAAGCCATGGCAACAGGACTGCTGTTAATTATCACTTTGCATTGTATATCTAGCACTTAGCAAAGTGTCAGGCACAGCACGAATGCTCAAACATTTACTGAATAAGTAAACTGAATGAATTTTAAGTTTTCTGGGCTCCAGTTTCTTTGTATGTATAATAAGGAGAAAGGATTGTAAATTATTCCTTCATGATTCTTACCCTTCAGATGCTTAGCAACTATTTAGAAATATAAGATATGTGAATGAAACTACTAGAGAAAAAAAAGATATAGTCAAAAGTCAAGTGATTTGGGAGAACAGCACTGAAACATGTACATTACCATGTGTGAAACAGATGACCAATGCAAGTTGTATGAAGTGGGACACCCAAAGCCGGTGCTCTGGAACAACCCAGAGGGATAGGGTGGAGACAGAAATGGGAGGGGCAATTCAGGATGGGGGAGACACATGTCTGCCTATGGCAGATTCATGTTGATGTATGGCAAAAAAATCACAACATTGTAAACTAACTATCTTCCAATTAAAATAATTTTTTTTAAAGTCAAGTGTCACAGGTTACTGACTTCAGAAAATTTTTAAAAATTATGTTAGAAAGTAGGATTTTGTAATTTGTATAATGGAACAGATATGGGAAAATATTTCCAGGTTATCAGTAGAGAAATGACAAAAGCAAAGACAGAGGCAAAAATAAAGATAGGGCATGCTGGGGAATGTGAGGAATGTTTTCCATATTTGCATATTTGTTTGATTAAAATCTAACATTCTATTAATGTTTCTTTCTGTATGTAATTAAATGATGAAATAAATGTCCTAGCCCAGATCTCTGTGATTGGTTTCACCAGAATTATTTAATTTTATTTGCTGGCTCCTGGAAGTTCAGATTACAAACACCACATCTCAAACCTCGGGCAGATCAAATGCAATGCAATACTCTCAGAAGAAAAAAGTGGCCACCTCCATCATTCTGTGTGGAGGCAGATTGTGACAACAGAGATGTTTGCCTCCTTTCAAAGATAAAAGGGAAAGCTATAAGTGCTTTAGAGTCCGAAAGGCCTGTAGATAGTAACAGTTTATAATAGTCTCTGAAATGCACAAGAGAATTCCAATTGCCTTAAATGATTAGAAGGGAGACTTGAAGCTGGGAAATTCAAAGGCTCTTTATAAAGCCATGGCCCTCAGATTTATTTAAGGATATATGTGATCCCAGGCACACAATTGTACAAACAGCATCCTTTTGGCTGGTCCACGAGAATATACAGCCACTTGCACAATGCTTTTGACTAATACTACTGAAAGTAGAAAGGAGGAATCCAAGCAGGAATCAAAGCCAACTAAATACACACACAATAGCAAAGAAGGCTCCATTTGTTTAACGTGGAGAGTGAAGTTGAGGACGACTCCTTATTTTTAGTTTAGTTTTTTTTTTTTTAAAGGAAAGTCAACAAAGTATTTTTCAACAAGTGAAAGCCCTTGTATATGCTCCTTAGTTTTGACCAGAGGACTAAACCACAACAAGGTACACTTCAGAGCAAATTTTAAGTTAGAAATGATTAGAAAAGAAAGTATTTTTAGTGAACTTCACACTAATAAATGAACACATTAAACAAGGATTATAGCAGCTGAGAGCAAAAGGATGACTGGTATCCCACCTTGCGTGACTGTGGCTTAATGTGGGCTTTGTAGAGTTATTGACATTTTAATGGTTGGAGACGTGGGAGATGGAATATGGAAAAGACACTGTACACAAAGATGTGGATGCTGGATGTGGTGGTTTATTTGGATTATAGAGAGTAGGACAAACTTTTGGGAATGGAAGATGCTTGAGAAAGGTGGAAGGGAAGAAAGATTGATTTTTTAAAAATAAAGATCATGAATAAAATGAGTAACTACCATAATTTAAAGTCTTCTTCAATATCTATGCCCAGACTTGTGGCTCAGATGGTAAAACGTCTGTCTGCAATGCAGGAGACCCGGGTTCAATCCCTAGTTTGGGAAGATCCACTGGAGAAGGAAATGGCAGCCCACTCCAGTATTCTTGCCTGGAAAATCCCATGGATGGCAGAGCCTGGTAGGCTACCGTCCATGGGGTCGCAAAGAGTCAGACACGACTGAGCGACTTCACTCACTCACTCACTCAATATCTATAGATGTTCTCATTTTTCCTAAATGCTAAATTTTCCCATGATCTCTAATATCTTGGGGCCCAATGATTTTCAATCTTGGATTACCTTAAGTTCAGTAATATATCTGACTTTGGCAAAAGCAAACTAATCATGGAGGCTGGCCTAGAGTTCAGAAGACGATTCTGAAAGCAATGCTCTTATTTTACCAGCAAGCCCTCCTTCTCCAGTGGGAAAATCATGTTTGTATTTAAGTATCATTTTTAGTATCTGCAAATGTCACATACAGACCTTTTGTTTTCACTTCTACAAACTGCACAAAGTGTATATTGAGTTAGAAGCCCTTCCAGATTTAAGAGATCTATTTACCCTCCTGCAAAAATATCCTTCATGGATATATGGTATAGACTCACCAAATATCTATCTTCTAATGCAAAAATATAAGACAGTGAGTTATTCTCTACATGCTTTTAATGTTGATAAAGAAGGCAATTTTTCCCCTGCAGCCGCCTCTCTTAGAAGTGGCAATATGCACTGTCTTCAAACTGAATTTTGACATATTTAAAAATTAAATCGCACTTTGATATAATATGACAATAACATTGAGTGTTCTTTTTAAGTTCTTTTAATTTTATTTAAGTTTCATGGATAAGTAAAGCAATTACCTGTAATTTCACATTATAATATGCCTTTTTCTATTTATGTTTGTTCCTTTGCTGATTTGTCTATATGCAGTTATAACCCACATTATAATTTACCAATTTGCTCTTTCATTTAATGCTGTATTACAAATATTTTTCCATGTTTCTATGGTGTAAAAAATATCTATATTATTGTCAGTAATTAAACTTATTTCATGCACTTTCTAAATGCTTCTTTTAAATCTCCCTCTTAGTAATCTTTAAAAATTGACTTTATTCAGTTCAGTTCAGTTCAGTCGCTCAGTCGTGTCCGACTCTTTGTGACCCCATGAACCTCAGCACGCCAGGCCTCCCTGTCCATCACCAACTCCCAGAGTCCACCCAAACTCATGTCCATCGAGTCAGTGATGCCATCCATCTCATCCTCTGTCATCCCCTTCTCCTTCTGCCTTCAATCCCTCCCAACATCAGGGTCTTTTCAAAGAGTCAGCTCTTCGCATAGGGTGGCCAAAGTGTTGGAGTTTCAACTTCAACATCAGTCTTTCCAATGAACACCCAGGACTGATCTCCTTTAGGATGGACTGCTTGGATCTCCTTGCAGTTCAAAGGACTCTCAAGAGTCTTCTCCAACATGAGAGTTCAAAAGCATCAATTCTTCAGTGCTCAGTTTTCTTTATAGTCCACTCTCACATCCATACGTGACCACTGGAAAAACCATAGCCTTGACTAGATGGACCTTTGTTAACAAAGTAATGTCTCTGCTTTTTAATATGCTGTCTAGGTTGGCCATAACTTTCCTTCCAAGGAGCAAGTGTCTTTTAATTTCATGGCTGCAGTCACCATCTGCAGTGATTTTGGAGCCCAAGAAAATAAAGTCTGTCACCATTTCCACTGTTTCCCCATCCATTTGCCATGAAGTAATGGGACCAGATGCCATGATCTTAGTTTTCTGAATATTGAACTTTAAGCCAACTTTTTCAATAAGAGGCACGTTAGTTCTTCTTTGATTTCTGCCATAAGGGTGGTGTCATCAGCATATCTGAGGTTATTGATATTTCTCCCGGCAATCTTGACTCCAGCTTGTGCTTCATGACTGTAGGAGGTCATAAATTTCTCTGTTTTCACTTGTCTCCCTCTTCCTTTTCTCCTTTCTGTGTCCCACCAACTTTATACTTCCCTGTACAAGTTTTCATGGTGAAAACCTAGGACACATCATTCTTTTAAAAAACAGGATGATGTTTTACACAGTTATCTGCATCTTTATGCACTCAGCAGCTCCCAGTGGCAACCTAACCAAGTGGCATGATTTATTCTTTTTTTGGCTACAAGTATTGTTGCCTGGGAAATCCCATGGACAGAGGAGCCTGGGAGGCTACAGTCCATGGGGTTGCAAAAGGGTCAGACACTAATGACTAAACAACAGCAAACAAAACTTGTATAAATGGATTCCTTATATTTTTTTTGATTGGCATTTTGTCCTGTTTTATAAATTTCTCCAACATTCAAGAGTATATATAATATACATTTAATAATTTAAATAGCAACAGTAATAAAAATAAAATCTTTGTGTACCCATTAGCACCTCAAAGCCCTCTCTGGCACCAACACTTCCTGATCAGCATCCTCTCCCTCTGACCCCATCCAATCTCCAAGGTAACCACTATATTGGGGTTTTGTGTTAAGTATTCCCTTGTTTTCTTTATTATTGTATCATACATATATGAATCCCTAAGCAGTAGTTTAGTTTTGCCTACCTTTAAGTTTTCTATAAATAGAATTGCCTGTATGCTTCTATGACTTGCTTTTTCCTCCTCACCATTCTATTTGTGAGATTCATCCATTTTCATGCATGTGGCTTTATTTATTTGTACTTGAATGATTTAATCCTCTGGCAATTATTTTCCTGTATGGTATGAGGTAGGGACAGAAGAGTAATTGCTCCCCACATTTATTAAATACTCCACCTACTGTTTTGACATTCTACCTTCATTATGTATTTAGTTTGTATATATTTGTCTTATTTTCTCAACTTTATTTCATCAATCCTTCTATTCTGTTATCAGTATTTCACTATTTTAAGTATGCTGCTCTGTGGTAAATTTCCATTATTCTCTTGAAAAATCTTAGATATCTAGGAATTTTAACTAAAAATAATATTTTGAAATATCAGTTTTGTTCTGTGTTGAGGAGCACATCTATTTTATTTGGGAATCCATTTGTAAAATCAGTGTACAATTTACCTTGAAAACAAGAGTTAAATATGAATATTTGTTTTGAAAGTGAATCTCATATAAAAGTCAAATTTTCATTTAAAAGACTTTTATGGGCTTCTGTGGCATTTGTTTATGTGAAGTGTTACTCAACAAATAAGGTACCCTTGTAATTAAATAATAACAAGGAGAGATCATGCATCTAAATCTAAATGTGATTGAAGTGAACTACTGATAATAATGTCATGAAAAGGCTGATCATGATTTTTGTTGAGAGGTCTGCTTAGTGTCTATGTCTGGCTAGCATCCAGGTCTTGCCAATCATTGGCAATGTTTTTTCATCTGAGCTCATTTAAAAGCACTTCTAAGAGTCCAGACAATAAAGGCTAGATTGCTTAGATGCTATCTCTGTGGTACACAAGAATGAGTCACATTGGATGATTTCACTCTAGAAAGGCAAGGGTATGTGTGTGTGTGTGTGTGTGTGTGTGTGTGCGCGCGCGCATGCACGCTTGTGTATGTATGTGTTTGGTCATGTCTGAGTCTGCTACCCCATAGATTATGGTCCACCAGGCTTCTCTGTCCATGGGATTCTCCAGGCAAGAATACTGGAGTGAGTATCATTCTCCTCTCCAGGGGATGTTCCCGAACCAGGGATCAAACCTAAGTCTCCTGCATTGCAGGCAGATTCTTTACCATCTGAACAACTCATCTTGCAACCCCAAATATTCATCATTTTTATTCATTCATAGAAATCCATTTATTCTTCATCTTTCTTCTGGAGACTTAGGGTATGTCATTGGCTTTGAGGTGAACATAAAATTTACAGGAGAAAATGCGTAGTAGGACATTAAATATATGGGTCAGAAGATCCACAGAGATGTGTAGACCAGAGAATTAAACTGGTGAGTCATTGATTTACTAAAAGTTAGTTTTCAATAAGGCAGTTGATAACATCAACCAAAGAGAGGCTATAGAATTAAAATAGAGAATACAGCATGAAACTCTTCAAGAATACCAAATTTAGGGTGTGGGTAGTAAAATAGAAACCAATAAAGGAAGCTCAGGAAAAGTTTTCCGAGAAAGAAATATGTGATGAAACCAAGATACAAAAAGGCCAAATCTTCAAAATATAAAAATAATTGACTAAAAAAATCCATTAGATTTGAAAATTAGTTGGTCATCTGTTAACATCACAAGGTATAGCAGTATGAGGTTGTGAAGATAGCAGCTTGAACAGCAGAGATGAGTGAGTAGAAAGTAAGACATGAAAATATTGCTTTGCTTTCATGGAGGGGAATGGGAGAAGAATGTGTCATATAGTGATGTGTGAGGGAGATGTGGAGGCAAGAAACATATTTTAAAGGAGTAGAATCTTTAAGAAACATGTAAATGGAGTCAGATGGCACAGAGAGAGAGTGTTAACAACTAAGAGAATAATACAGGACCACTTCCAAGAAATGGAAGGCACAGTGTTCCATAGCACAGACAGTGCGATTTAAAAATGAACAGGAGGAAACGCATCTTCACTGTTCAGAATGATTGTGGCTTTAAGAAACATACAATGAGAAGAGCTGGAAGTTGACTACATTTCCCCGTAAAATTAAAAATAAAGTTCTCTGCTGAGACAGATAAGGGTGGAGGTAAAATGGATCGCTTCACAATGGTGGTGTAGGTATTATCAGTCACTGAGGACTCTGCGAAAGGAGCTGGGAAGTAATTCCATTTGAACAAATGACTGTAAATTATGCGATTCCGCTTGCACAATCTCAATGTGTTCTCCAATCATTTTTCATTAGTATGAATGTGGAGGCAGAACTGGTGGAGAGCAGGACTGGCCCAGAGATTGAAATCTGTAGAACAGATGAGGATGGAGATCACAGAGATGAGCGCATTGCTCAGAGAAGGTCCAAGTGATTTACCATAGGCTAAGTCTGCGGAGGAAGGTGGGAAATGGGAAAGATAAATTGCAGGGAAACAGAGAACTGAACAGATAGTAAGGGTCCAGGCAACTGAAGAAGAGGAGAAATAAGAGGATAGCAAGTTTTCATTAAGAGAATGGAATACTGGAATTGAAATTTTCAGATGGTGATAACATGATGTAGTCATGTAAGAGACTGAGTTTATTAACCATAAAGATGTTTGTAGTTAAAGAGAGCAAGAAACTTAAATCATGTCTGTTTCTAGCAGGTTAGCATACTACATATTTCACTAACTCTCCTGTTGAAAGAAATAAACCAGAAAACTCAAATTACTGGATAAAATATTTTTAAAAAATCATTTGAATACATAAATGAGCTGAAAAACAGTGATAAATCTGCAAAGGTCAAAAACTAAGTGAAAAGGAAAGTCTGAGAGGTAAAATAAAAATGGGGCAGTGAAGTAAGCTTTCCTGGAGGCCATGTGCCAACATGGGTTAACATGAATTTTGGATTCCATGAGTTACGGGACATAGAAATCAGGAGATTAAGCCCAAGAGCAATGAAAATTTATGAAATTCTAAGAAGAATCAGAAAAAGTTATATGTATTACATGTCACTGTTGTTGGTTTAGTCTGTAAGTCGTGTTCAACTCTTTGCAACCCCATGGGCTGTGGCCCACCAGGCTCCTCTGTCCATGGGATTTCCCAGCAAGAACACTAGAGTGGGTTGCCATGTCCTTCTCCAGGGGATCTTCCCAACACAGGGATGGAACTCATGTGTCTCCTGCACTGGCAGACAGATTCTTTACCACTAATCCACCAGGGAAACCCCATATGTACACGTATATGTGTGTGTTTGTGTGTGTGTGTGTGTGTGTGTGTATGTGTGTGTATTCTTACAAATAGCTGAGAAAAGAGAAGTGAAAGGCAAAGGAGAAAAGGAAAGCTATACCATCTGAGTGCATAGTTCCAAAGAGTAGCTAGGACAGATAAGAAAGCCATCTTTAGGGATCAATGCAAAGAAATGGAGGAAAACAATAGAATGGGAAAGACTAGGGATCTGTTCAAGAAAATCAGAGATACCAAGGGAACATTTCATGCAAAGATGGGCACAATGAAGGACAGAAATGGGATGCACCTAATGGAAGCAGAAGATATTAACAAGAGGTGGCAAGAATACTCAGAACTAAACAAAAAAGATCTTCATGACCCAGATAATCACAATGGTGTGATCACTCACCTAGAGCCAGACATCTTGGAATGTGATGTCAAGTGGGCCTTAGAAAGCATCACTACAAACAAAGCTAGTGGAGGTGATAGAATTCCAGTTGTGCTATTTCAAATCCTGAAAGATGATGCTGTGAAAGTGCTGCACTCATTATGCCAGCAAATTTGGAAAATTCAGCAGTGGCCACAGGACTGGAAAAGGTCAGTTTTCATTCCAATCCCAAAGAAAGGCAATGTCAAAGAATGCTCAAACTACTGCACAATTGCACTCATCTCACACACTAGCAAAGTAATGCTTAAAATTCTCCAAGCCAGGCTTCAACAGTGAACTTCCAGATGTTCAAGCTGGATTTAGAAAAAGCAGAGGAACCAGAGATCAAATTGCCAACATCTGTTGGATCATTGAAAAAGTAGAGAGTTCCAGAAAAACATCTATTTTCTGCTTTATTGACTACACCAAAGGCTTTGACTGTGTGGATCACAACAAACTATGGAAAATTCTTCAAGAGATGGGAATATCAGACCACATTACCTGCCTCCTGAGAAATCTGTATGCAGGACAGGAAGCAACAGTTAGAACTGACGTGGAAACAGACTGGCTCCATATTTAACTTATATGCGGAGTACATAATGCAAAATGCCAGGCTGGATGAAGCACAAGCTGGAATCAAGATTGCCGGGAAAAATATCAACAACCTCAGATACTCAGATGTCACCACCTTATGGCAGAAAGCGAAGAAAAACTAAAGATCTTCTTGATGAAAGTGAAAGAGGAGAGTGAAAAAGTTGGCTTAAAGCTCAACATTCAGAAAACTAACATCATGGCATCTGGTCCCATCACTTCGTGGCAAATAGATGGGGAAACAGTGGAAACAGTGACAGACTATTTTTGGGGGGCTCCAGAATCACCACAGATGGTGACTGCAGCCATGAACTTAAAAGACACTTACTCCTTGGAAGGAAAGTTATGACCAACCTAGATAGCATATTAAAAAGCAGAGACATTACTTTGCCAACAAAGGCCCATCTAGTCAAAGTTATGGTTTTCCCAGTGGTCACGTATGGATGTGAGAACTGGACCATAAAGAAATCTGAGTACTGAAGAATTGATGCCTTTGAACTGTGGTGTTGGAGAAGACTCTTGAGAGTCCCTTGGACTGCAAGGAGATCTAACCAGTAAATCCTGAAGGAAATCAGTCCTGAATATTCATTGGAAGGACTGATGTTGAAGCTGAAACTCCAATACTTTGGCCATCTGATACGAAGAACTGACTCATTGGAAAAGACCCTGATGCTGGGAAAGATTGAAGGCAGGAGGAGAAGGGGTCAATAATGAGATGATTGGATAGCATCACCGAGTCAATGGATATGAGTTTGAGTAAGCCCTGGGAACTGGTGATGGACCAGGATGCCTGGCATGCTGCAGTCCATGGGATCACAAAGAGTTGGACATGACTGAGTGACTGAATTGAATTTATATATATAATATATATATATATTATATAAGGACTATTCCAAGGACTGAACAGAAGATTTTTCTTTTTTTTAAAAAGAAAAACTCAGGAGCAAGAAATGGCAAAAAATGTTCTATATAGGGAAAGAACAAATTATCTTCAAAGGAATAATGACAAAACAATGGTTAATTTCTTAACAGAAGAGTGTAATCAGATGACAGTGAAGGAAATGCCAAACTCAGAAAAGTTAATTCTTCAGTAGCTACTTCCAGATTTCACATAAGATAATTTTCTGACTTTGAAATGCTTTTAAAGTACCATGTATAATGTTTTGGTTCAGTACTCATGATCATGATTTAAGTTTTATCCATAAGAAAGTTAAAAATGAAAAAGACTTTTATCAACAATTTCATAGATCTAATTCACTGGCAGCAGCTCATAGGGCAAACAGAACTCAGTTTTCTCTTGGCTGTAATTAAATTTTAAATCTGCATATCAAGTCAATATATAGCATTTTCCTCTAATGAATTAAAATTTTGCTTTTTCCATTGCGGTCTGTTGCAAGGGTCAAGTTGGCCTCTAATTAAGACTGTTTTCCTTAGTGTTTTCTTATGTTTATAATTGATGAACTAATTCAGTGTTGAAAGTGTTAGTCACATCAGTTGTGTCCAGCTCTTTGTGACTCCATGGACTGTAGCCCGCCAGGTTTCTTTGTCTGTGGAATTCTCTAGGCTAGAATACTGGAGTGAGTAGCCATACTAACTCAGGGATGATATCAATTCCTTTGTTTTGGTCATCTGATGCACAGAGACAACTCACTGGACTAGTCCTTGGTGCTGGGAAAGATTGAGGGCAGAAGGAAAAGAGGGCATCAGGGGATGAGTTGGCTGGACCGCATCACTAATGCAATGGACATGAACTTGGGCAAACTTCGGGAGATGGTGAGGGACAGGGAGGCCTGCTGTGCTGCAGTCCATGGGGTTGCAGAGTTGGACGTGCCTGGGCAACTAAACAACAACAAAGCATTAAAAAGTGTTCAGACACGGTGAATATACTTATTTAGAAAATAATCTCATGATTCTGCTAGCAAATTAAGAGGTATTTTGTAAACTCTAAAAATTGAATAATTTCCACTGTAAATATTTTCAATTTAACCTAAAAGAGATTAGAAAATAGTAGAAATCAAATCCTTTTTTCAAACTCTGCTGTAGCTTTAGATGTTTTTGTGTTGTTATTGAATGGAAAAAATTAAAAGTGGTAATCCTCAGGTTAATGAGAAATAATGAATTAATTTATAAATAAGATGGAGAGAAAATATTACCTATCCTACCTCATTAGAATTAAATCTTTGGTATCTACAATTCACTAAATAGTGCTATTATTGTTGAAGTTACATCTTGATTTTCTGAGCCCCCGAAAGGATTGCTTATTCAAAATGTTTCCTTCATAAACTTTCATGAGAATAAGCCAAGCAGTAGAAAAAAAAAATTTTTTTTTTTTGCTTTTCCATTTCATGTAAATTGAAGTTAAAATAGAATTAAATGAACTGAAAAGAAAATATTGACATTACCCTATCTATGACCCAGCTGTTCTTCTTTCCAGGTTATTTCCTGCAAACATTTATTGATGTGTAACTGTGGTTTTGGACAGTTGAAATAAGTGCATTTTTTTGGTGTGTTTATGTTGTGATATCATTACTCTGATACACAAACATTAACTATTATGCAAATAAATTAGTGTTTTTCTTTTTTTTCTACTGACTTGTCAGAAATGTTAAGCTCATATACCAGTGTAAACAGCAGAGACTGCATAGAATTGGTGGTTAAAAGAATGGCTTCTGGAGACAGACTGCCTGAATTAAATCCTAGATCAGCCACTTGGACAAGTTATTTAACTTTTGTGTCTGATTTAATTTATTGGTAAGATGGATATGTTATATCACCTTCTTCACAGGGTTATTATGAAAATTAAATGAGATGTAAAGTTTAAATTCATGTAAATTTCTTAGATTAAACTCATATAAGTCTTCCCTGGAGTAAAGTAAGTAAAAGTTTAGACACTAGCATTAATCAGCAGAGAAATGGACCTTTAAATAAAAAGCTGTAAAACATCTGTTGAAATTTTATTAAGGTGCTTGTTCTGACACTAATGTTTTCTTTCTACAAAAGAGATTGGAAAATAGTAGAAATCAAATTCTTTTATAAAACCATACTATATCTTAGAAAATAATTTCAAGTGTTATTGTTGAATTAAAAAAAACCTAATAATATGTGGTGATGTATTCTCTATCTGACGTCTGGAGAAGAAACAGTAGGTATGTGATATTAAATTCACCACCGTCTCCTCCTGCTGAGACAGACAAGAATAAATGAAACAGAACTTCAGAACTATGTTCTTAGTACAGAGTAAATGATCATCAATCAGGAAAGAATTGCTGCTTTAGGGAAAGTTCAGAGATGACCTATCTGGTCCCTTTCAGTCAGAAGATTCTAAGATTCTAATATTCCTTAAGACATGATCCCAGAGTGACTCAGTGGCTTTAGGGACAAACATCATTCTCTGATTCACTGTAACCCTTTTGCTCTTTGCCAAACTGGCTGAGCAATTTGTGACTTATGTGTCAAATGAAACCAGTAAGATTAGCAAAACAGATTCAGTTTGGAACTTATTCAAGCAAAATAACAGGCATTTGGAGGAATAATTAAAAAGACAATTCACAGTGGCAGTATAAACTAGGCATTTTAGTGGTATGCTATTTGTGTATTTATATGAATAAGGAGTGATGTGGGTAGTAGAGCTCCTTTAAGTTCTTTCCATTCCTAAATCTCTATAGGATTTTAGATAAACTGGCCAGGACTTGAACTATATAGACTATGGACGCTTGCTAGGGAAGAAATGCTTAGCATATAGTATAAATAAGAAAATGCAGGATTTACATTATTTCTTATTCCGCTTTTGCCATTGATTGACTCTGTGACCAGGTACAAGTCACTGAACTTTCATTGATTTGTTTTCATAACTCAAGAATGGGCTACATAATGCTAATTTTCTTTCATTTCTAATATTAATCAATTTTTTAAAAGTCCATTCCTTTAAAGAATATTAGACACCTATGTTGTTAGCTAGCAACATACCAGACATGATAAATTACATTGTGATTTATAAGGTATTGTTTCTACCTCAATTAGGTTAAATTCAAGAGCAAGGCTTCCCTGGTGTCTCTGTAGGTAAAGAATCCACCTGCAGTGCAGGAGACCTGGGTTCAATCCCTGAAGGGAACGGCTACCCACTCCAGTATGCTAGCCTGGAGAATTCCATGGACTATAAAGTCCATGGGGTCGCAAAGAGTCAGACACAACTGAGTGACTTTCACTTCCACTTTCAAGAGCAAGGACTGTCTAGAGAGACTGCTGCTGCTGCTGCTGCTGCTTAGTCACTTCAGTCGTGTCCAACTCTGTGTGACCCCACACAGACAGAAGCCCACCAGGCTCCCCCATCCCTGGGATTCTCCAGGCAAGAACACTGGAGTGGGTTGCCATTTCCTTCTCCAATCCAGAAAGACTAAGAACTAATAATTTTAGAAATATGAAGAAGACATGAGAGAATGGTGTCTTAGATTCCAAGGAACAAGGAGATTTGCAAGAATATAGATTATTCAGTGTTAAAAGCCAGAGTGGCCTGGAAGGAGAGGATGGATCTTCACTAAGAAGTTTGGACTGGATTTCACTTTGGGGCTGTTACTGGGAAATTAGCATAAGAATGATTGTAGTTGGTAAGAAGGGGTAAAACAATACTGGAAAAAGTTAAAGAATAAATATTCTCAAAGAAAAAGAAAGTAGAGATGACTCTTCACAAAAATTAGCCACGTGGGGAGGGAGGAAGGTAAGGTTATTTAAGGAGGAGTTGGGGCTTCTTGGAAAGCTCTCATTCATAAAATGAATGATTTTATCATTTTACTTAATATTTCCAATTGTCAGTGATTGCTTCCCTCTTTGAGATTTTTACTACCTTTTTTTTTTTTTACCAACAACTTAATGAAACAGAGGTATTTTTGTTTTTACATTGAACAATGTTAGAGAATTGTGCCATTGTTACATAGAGAAGTGTGACCATTTTCAAATGACTCTTCAACAAAAGCATTCTAACAAATGGGACAATATTTGAGGGAACCCTACTTCGCCTACTCACAAACCTGCTGAGACTCACAATTATCTACCCTCTGAATTTTCTTATTTTCATTCCTACAATTTTATTTCTCAAATTACACATTAATATATTAACAGATTTATATTGAGAATTTGTTTGCTGACTATCAAGTGGGGAGGAAGCAAGTAAGTGAAATTATGAAAGTTCAAGGTGCTCCTGTCTACCTCAGAACATACATCTAAAAAGTCTGCAGGGCTTTGGAATTTAAAATATGTAAAACCGCTATATTCAAAAGTAGTATCTGTGTATACGCAGTTGCTCAGTCATGTCTGACTCTTTGCAAACCATGGACTGTAACCTGCCAGGCTCCTCTGTTCATGAAATTTTCTAAGGCAAAACAATGGAGTGATTCAGCCCAGGGGTTGAATCTCTTGCATCTCTTGCACTGGCAGGCAGATTCTTTACCACTAGCTCCACCTGGAAAGCCCATGTTCAAAAGAAAGCATTATATTATTTAGTGATAGATTCAGTTCAGTTCAGTTCAGTTCAGTCGCTCAGTCGTGTCCGACTCTTTGCAACCCCATGAATCGCAGCACACCAGGCCTCCCTGTCCATCACTAACTCCCGGAGTTCACTCAGACTCACATCCATCGAGTCAGTGATGCCATCCAGCCATCTCATCCTCAGTCGTCCCCTTCTCCTCCTGCCCCCAATCCCTCCCAGCATCAGAGTCTTTTCCAACGAGTCAGCTCTTCGCATGAGGTGGCCAAACTACTGGAGCTTCAGCTTTAGCATCACTCCTTCCAAAGAAATCCCAGGGCTGATCTCCTTCAGAATGGACTGGTTGGATCTCCTTGCAGTCCAAGGGACTCTCAAGAGTCTTCTCCAACACCACAATTCAAAAGCATCAATTCTTCGGCTCTCAGCCTTCTTCACAGTCCAACTCTCACATCCATACATGACCACTGGAAAAACCATAGCCTTGACTAGACAGACCTTAGTTGGCAAAATAATGTCTCTGCTTTTGAATAGACTGTCTAGGTCGGTCATAACTTTTCTTCCAAAGAGTAAGTGTCAAACGTCTACAAACATTTAGGAAAAATAACCAGGAATAAAGACTGCAGCAAATATACAACTAAGAGAATAAATACAGCAGCTCTCAGAAAAAGAACCTCATTTCAGAAGCAATGTCAGAGAAATGGAAGAGAAAGGCACAATACATAATATGGAATTAGTATTCCACGGATGCTGTCCCTGGAGCTAACCTGGTAGCTCAGCTGGTAAAGAATCCACCTGCAATGCAGGAGACCCCTGGGTCAGGAAGATCCCCTGGGAGAAGGGATAGGCTACTCACTCCAGTATTCACGGACTTCCCTGGTGGCTCAGTTGGCAAAGAATCCACCTGCAATGCGGGATACCTGGCTTCAGTCCCTGGGTTGGGAAGATCCCCTGAAGGAGGGCGTGGAAACCTACTCTAGTATTCTTGTCTGGAGAATCCTCATGGACAGAGGAGCCTGGTAGGCTAGAGTCCATGGGGTCACAAAGAGTCAGACACGACTGAGCGACTAAGCACACAGCACATATGATGTCCCTGAGGGTGTTTAAGTGACAAGAGGCACATTCTGCATGGAAATGCAGCTGTTTGATATATGTTAATAACATCAAATATAATATGTTGTTGATTTTCTAAGATAATTGTGTGACAATTTGACCGGAGGGACAGTGGGATGATGAGCTGGTTTTCCCTGAGGATTAAACAGAAGTGGAATCAACAGAGTAATAATTAACAAAAGCATCCTTCATGTAGAGATGACAAGGGTGACTCTTGGCATAGGGTATGTGGGGCAGGTTATAGACTTGCCAGCTCGCTCTCATTAAATTTAAATGCCGCAGGCAGCAACTCTTGGGGAAAATGTTCCTCGGGGCTCTGGATATGGAATCTCTCCTTCCTCACAGAGCACGGCGAGTCCACATACATATCTTCTGCACACAAGGGAGCATGTGTCTGGGTAAGTGGGCAAAGATGAACACTTTTGTAAGAATCATCATGTTCTCCAATTGATTTATTTCACATCTCCTCTTCTTGAATTCTTAAGAAAGAAAAATATATATACTATGTATTTTTTAAACCAATTTCCCAATGTCATTTGCCAAGTTACCCTAGCAGACAAGTGACATCCAACACAGTTGCTTGTGTCCTATTCTGATTTTTGACATTTAGATTTTTAGATCCAAGCTGCTGGTCTTAGATGGTGGCCTGGGTGGGCAACAGATTAGCTTTGTGCAGGCTCAATGAACAACATGCAAGAAAGAAAGCTCCCTAAGACCCTGTAAGTCCAGAGTGAATGCTCAATATAAATGCTTATCCTTTTTGAATCCTGTAGAGAATTGAAGGACTACAATAAGAATTTTCTGTCATTTCTGAATCATTTAAGCCTGAACCCATATAATACCCCTTAGCTTGAGAATTCTTTTGAATAGGGACCCATCTAACATCTACAAAGGCATCATACTTCTGAGACAAGGGAAAGAATTCTTAGTTTGGGGGACAATATATTTTCTTGCCCCTGAAACATATTCTTGTTAGAGGAGACTAGAGTTTGGTTTGAGAACTCACATCTGGATTCCTCTTTGATCAAATAGACACTACTGCTGAGCAGGATCCAGGCTCAAATCTCTGAGGAAATCTCAGAGGGGAGATTCTCTGGGCCAGTGGATGGTGGGTGGGGTGACACCCCTGTTTTCAGCACAAGGCAAACACAAGCCATTCCCCATAATGAGACATAACAAACGTAACTGGCAGTCACATGACCACAGATCATCTCAGAAAGTTCCCAGGAAATACTGTGGTCTCTCTGAAAATGTCTAATTCTGCAGAGGAATCTTAAGAAAAGTAGGCCTTTCAAGGCTAGCTGCTCATTAAGCAGGACTGAGAGTCTGCACCAAGTATTGGCTTCCAGACGTTAGCAGCCATCTTATAAAAAAAATCCACGGAGAAACAAAAGCTCAAAAACTGTCCTTCAACCCCACACCCACCTCCAGCTCCCATTTTCCAACTGTGATTCCAACATTCACACCCAAGCATCTTGAAGGTACAACTTGCTTTCATAAGTGCTGAGTATGTGGCCCCATTAGTAACTCTGAGTAAAACAGGCATGTCACTGTCATTACCTAGCTTTATGCTAGACTTTTAAATCTACTATGAATCCTTTAAAATATTTATTTTTTTTTTGGTGAAAACAGCATATGTTAAAATTTATTAACACAAATATTTATGATAGGGTAAGAAAAAAATTTGCATTTTTAATGTTGAAGACCAAGAAGTATTATGAATTAAAACTTTGTTTATAAATAAATAAATATTTTTTAATGAAAAAGATTAAAAAGAAAACTTTGTTGGGAATTCCCTGGTGGTCCAAGAGTTAGTGGTAAAGAACCCACCTGCAATGCAAGAGGTGAGGGTTCGATCCCCGGGCAGGGAAGACCCCCCAAAGAAGGGCATGCAACCCACTCCAGTATTCTTGCCTGGAGAATCCCATGGCAGAGGAGCCTGGTGGGCTACAGTCCATGGAGTCAGGGTTGCAAAGAATCAGGCATTACTGAAGCAACTTAGCACACACCAATAGTTAGGGCTTTCACTGGTGAGGGCCCAGGTTAGGGGAACTAAGACCCTGCAAAGACAAAAACAGAATACTTTGTTCCTTTAGAACCTAAATTTCTCTATTTTGAGACTCAATTTTTTTACTCTTATTTTTCACTGTGAACTGGGGAAGAAGAGCCTCATAAAGGGTCATGCTTACATTTCTGCATTTCTGACTTAGCTGGACCCTGAAAACTAGCACTCATCTGTGAGGGAAGTCAGTTACTTCCAGATTAGTTCACTGACATTTGGGACAGGGATGGAGAATTTTAAATGGTTAACCTAACACATTATGAACAGAATCCTTGGAATGAGTCTTAAAGAGCAGAAATGTTATGGTGTTGAGTCAGAGTTTGAAGAAGAATAAAATTTTGTAGTAACAGGTTATGGAATCACTTTTTTCATACAATTTTTCAAAGGTAATTTTGTCTAAAAGCTCCTCCCCACCCCCAACCCAACCCACTTTATTACATTTCTGTAAAAGTATTGATTGTGAAAATCTCTACTTGTACTTTTCTTTCAAATTTGTTCATTCCAAGATACTTTTATCAGTAAAAAGCATATTTGCAATGATTTTTAAAATAATATATATACATAAAGCTTTGCAATATGGTTTACTCAAATTCAATTATATATGTTATTTTTTAAAAAATATTGTCAAATATATTTAACATAGGTACTCTATGTTGTAGTATATTATATATGGATAAATTAATATTTAGGTTTGGTTTGTGTGGGGCTTCCCAGGTAGCTCAGTAGTAAAGAATCCTCCTGCCAATATGGGGGATGCAGGAGGCACAGGTTTGATCTCTGTTTTGGAAAGACCCCTTGAAGGGGGAAACGGCAGCCCACTCCAGGATTCTCGCCTGGAAAATCCCACAGACAGAAGAACCTGGTGGGCTGCAGTTCGTAGGGTTCCAAAGACCCTAAATAACTGGGTGACTGAGTACACACACATAGGTTTGTGTATAAATATGTAAATATAATGAACAATGTATAATGCACCTTATGAGCAGTTTCAGGTATTTCTTTTTTTGAAGAGGAATTTTGACTTAATACTATTTTGAGCTTACTTGCTAATTTTAAAAATAATCCTTAAGTAAGATAAGATGTCACCCTGCTTATTTAACTTATATGCAGAGTACATCATGAGAAACACTGGGCTGGAAGAAGCACAAGCTGGAATCAAGATTGCTGGGAGAAATATCAATCACCTCAGATATGCAGATGACACCACTCTTATGGCAGAAAGTGAAGAGAAACTAGAAAGCCTCTTGATGAAAGTGAAAGAGGAGAGTGAAAAAGTTGGCTTAAAGCTCAACATTCAAAAAACGAAGATCATGGCATCTGGTCCCATCACTTCATGGGAAATAGATGGGGAAACAGTGGAAACAGTGGCTGACTTTATTTTAGGGGCTCCAAAATCACTACAGATGGTGACTGCAGCCATGAAATTAAAAGACTCTTACTCTTTGGAAGGAAAGTTATGACTAACCTAGATAGCATATTGAAAAGCAGAGGCATTACTTTGCCAACAAAGGTCCATCTAGTCAAGGCTATGGTTTTTCCAGTGGTCATGTATGGATGTGAGAGTTGGACTGTGAAGAAGGCTGAGCGCCAAAGAGTTGATGCTTTTGAACTGTGGTGCTGGAGAAGACTCTTGAGAGTCCCTTGGACTGCAAGGAGGTCCAACCAGTCCATTCTGAAGGAGATCAGCCCTGGGATTACTTTGGAAGGAATGATGCTAAAGCTGAAACTCCAGTACTTTGGCCACTTCATGCGAAGAGTTGACTCATTGGAAAAGACCCTGATGCTGGGAGGGATTGGGGGCAGGAGGAAAAGGGGATGACAGAGGATGAGATGGCTGGATGGCATCACCGAGTTGATGGACATGAGTCTGAGTGAACTCTGGGAGATGGTGGTGGACAGGGAGGCCTGGCATGCTGCGATTCATGGGGTTGCGGAGAGTTGTACATGACCGAGCGACTGAACTGTGCTGAACTGAAGATAAGATGCTATTATGAATGTATCCTTGCAATTTTATATACAGTTTTTGTATCAGTGCTACTTTCCTATGAGAGCTTACTCTCTGCTTCTATGCATTTCATTTTTTTATATTCCAAGTACAAGTGAGATCAAGCAGGTTTTTTCTTTCTGTGTCTGGTTTATTTCACTTAGCATAATGTGCCCCAATTCCATTCATATTTTTGCTACAGGCAGAACATTTGTCTTTGTTAAGGCTGAATAATACTTCACTGAATATAAATATATATACTTCAATTTCTTTATCTATGTATCCATTGACAGACACTTAGGTGGAATGTCTCCCTTCGAGAAGTCAGGATCTTTGGAAAAAAGATGCTCTTCATTTTACAGCAAAACAATGTTCATGTTGAGAGCCTTGAGGGGGCTATAAGGGTGGTGGAATCTATTTAAAAAGGATTCACTAGAAGAATTTCAACTCTATTCTGTGCTTATTTTTGTTATTAGTTAAGGCCTTCCCTGGTGGCTCAGACAGTAAAGAATCTGCCTGCGATGCAGGAGACCCAGATTCCATCCCTGGGTCTGGGAAGAACCCCTGGAGAAGGGAATGGTTATCCACTCCAGTATTCTTCCCTGGAAAATGCCATGGACAGAGAAGCCTGGCCGGCTACAGTCCATGGGGTTGCAAAGAGTCAGTTGTAAGTGACTGAAAATGAGAGAGTCACATGCAGCACATTGACTAAGTATTTGGATTTGTTATTCTTTTCCAATTAAGCATTATTCTTCCCCCGCCATTTTATCCACCTTGAGCGTTCACTTAAGAAGATGCCAGTTGAAGACTCCCCAATCTTTGAAATATAGGTAAAGTTGCCTTGTCTTCTCTTCCAATTGTAATGTATTTCCTTTCAAAGTCCCAATTTCCCCTAAAATTTCTCCAAATTCTACTGGAGTCTAAGTTGGTAACAGGTAAAATGTGCAGCGTACCAGGGCTTCACTCTCCTGCGCTGCTCAAATTAGTTTCAATTATGAGTCACCTCACCATCTCAGAAGCTCTGACCCTGTTGGGGCAATACATTGAATCGATTATGAAATCTGTCTTAATAATTCTACATATGACCCCTCCCTCCAAACTGTCCCCTGGACCATTAGAAATTGAACAGACATTCTAATAATCCAATACAAGGTGGGGGATGGTCAACATACCAATACAGCTTCAACACAGTCATTGTAGTTCCTAAAAGTCCTCTATTCGACCAACTCAAATTTCTGTTCTGCCTGTTGCTCTCTGAGTACCATCCAGATTCATTAATTCTTTCTCTCGCTTACATTGCTTCTCTCTTTTTCTCTCTCTCACAAGCTCTCAACTAAAATCAAATCACTCTGTTACAAAACAGTTTGATCATTTTTACCTTGACTCCTGGTAATACCTGTGCCCTGGAGGTTTCATCTTTTTGTTTAAAGCATTCTCCTCCGCAAAGGAAAAAAAAATTCTTAGGCTAAACATTGAAGTTATAAAATTTTCACCAGCAAATCCTCTTTTCTCTTCTCTCTTCTTATATAAAGATCAACTCTCTGGATAACATTCAAATTTTCCAAAATGGTGAGCATACAATTTCCCATATCTTTGACTTTGTGGGTTGAATGGGTTGTTGTGAGTTGAATGGATTGTTGTGAGTAGTGAGTGAATGGATTGTTAGAAACAGCCAGTTCTAAATATTACCTTGTGAGATGCATGGCTGTTCTTTTCATTTGGATTTAGCAATATATATAGAATGGTAATTATATATGAAGAATTGGCTGAAACAGTCTCACTATACATTCCTCACAAACTGCATATACACAGAATTTATTCCTTATGCAATATAGATAGATGATATTTACCAAGCCTATTTTCAATTATGGCTCTGCCTCATGGAAAGAGACAATTCTTCATATTCATATTATTTTCCCCCAGTCTATGACTATTTTTTTAAAATGAACTTCAGCTCATTGCTGCTTTGCAGTTCAAATTAGAACATTCATACAGACAAAGCTATGAGAACTTTTCTTACCTTTATACATACAAAATGGCATTTTAATGTGAGTGTTTTGTTACCATTGATAAGCACTTAAGAAATACCCACTTGTTTTTTTCTGTTCAGATATAATAAATTTCACTGGTGATTAAAAAGCTATGAAAGAAAGGACAGAGTATGAAAGCCAGAACACCGATAAAAGGGAGGAAGGGATAGGTGGGGAGTTTGGGAGCAACATGTACACACTGCTATATTTAGAATGGATAACCAACAAAGACCTACTGGATAGCAGGGTGAACTCTGCTTAGTGTTGTGCGGCAGCTTGGATGGGAGGGGAGTTTGGGGTAGAGTGGATACAGGTGTACGTATGGCTTAGTCCCTTTGCTGTGCACCGGAAACACATTGTTAGTCGCAACATTGTTAATCAGCTATACTCCAATATAAAATAAAAAGGCTTTTAAAAAAGCACCAATGAAAAGAGGGTGTGGCTATGAAAAATGACACAAAAGAAATGACGGAAATTATAGGCACAGTTGGAGAAGGAAATGGCAACCTACTCCTGTATTCTTGCCTGGAGAATCCCATGGACAGAGAAGCCTGGTGGGCTACAATCCATGGGGTCACAAAACCGTGGGGCATGACTCAGTGAATAAACAACAACAACAGAGGCACAATAAAACAACCTGACCAAAGTAAAATGTAAAAGCACAGCTTGGGGGAGGGCTGCTTGGGTTTGCCCTCTGACCGAACAGTTCTAAGCAGGGTTATTTGGGGCAGTTTAACTTACCCTCAGTGGTTCAGTTCCTTCACCTCTAAAGTAGGCACAAAAATTAGACCTTCCTTACAGATGAAGTAACGCAAAATGTTAAGCATGGATTTGGAACAAAAAAGAGCTCAAAAATACTATTATTCTGGTGCCCAAAATAAAAATGTAGCTAGATTATATAAGTACGCAAGTTATGAAGTATAGTTTTGTGTTTTATTAAGAATGTAATTAGCTACAGAATAGCTCATGGTTTCACATAGCTGTCTCAGAGACCATAAAGTAAACACTATCATTGTTTACATATCAAAGCCTTTGTGTGGATCACAACAAACTGTGGAAAATTCTGAGAGAGATGGAAACACCAGACCACCTGTCCTGCCTCCTGAGAAATCTGTATGCAGGTCAAGAAGCAACAGTTAGAACTGGGCATGGAGCAACAGACTGGTTCCAAATAGGGAAGGAGTATGTCAAGGCTGTTTATTGTCACCCTGCTTATTTAACTTATATGCAGAATATATCATGCAAAATGCCAGGCTGGATGAAGCACAAGCTGGAATCAAGATTGCTGGGAGAAATATCAATAACCTCAGATAAGCAGATGACACCACTCTTATGGCAGAAAGCGAAGAAAAACTAAAGAGTTTCTTGTTGAAAGTGAAAGAGGAGAGTGAAAAAGTTGAGTTAAAGCTCAACACTCAGAAAACAAAGATCATGGCATCTGGTCCCATCACTTCATGGCAAATAGATGGGGAAACAGTGGAAATGGTGACAGACTGTATTTTCTTGGGCTCCAAAATCACTGCAGATGGTGACTGCAGCCATGAAATTAAAAGACACTTGCTCCTTGGGAGAAAAGCTATGACCAAACTAGGCAGCATATTAAAAAGCAGAGACATTGCTTTGCCAACAAAGGTCCATCTAGTCAAAGCTATCATTTTTCCAGTAGTCATGCATGGATGTGAGAGTTGGACTATGAAGAAAGCTGATCACCAAAGAATTGATGCTTTTGAACTGTGGTGTTGGAGAAGACTCTTGAGAGTCCCTTGGACTGCAAGGAGATCAAACCAGTCTGTCTTAAAGGAAATCAGTCCTGAGTATTCATTGGAAATATTCATTGGAAGGACTGATGCTAAAGCTGAAACTCCAATACTTTGGCCACCTGATACGAAGAACTGACTCATCTGAAAAGACCCTGATGCTGGGAAAGATTGAAGGCAGGAGGAGAAGGGGATGGCAGAAGATGAGATGGTTGGATGGCATCACCAACTCGATGGCCCTGAATTTGATTAAGCTCCAGAAGTTGGCGATGGACAGGGAGGCCTGGTAGCAGTCCATGGGTTTGCAGTCCATGGGGTTGCAAAGGGTCAGACATGACTGAGTGACTGAACTGAACTGATTATTGTTCAGATGAAGTAGCTGTTAATGGGAAACATTTTTAAAGTGTAGAAAAACACATAATCCACAGAACATTGTACCAGAATGGAACTCATTTGCAATCTAACAAAGATATTAATTTCCCTGTGAAATTTAGCTTCCTTTATTGGTTAATTTGCTTCCTTGGCTGCCATAGAAGAGAATCTCTCTCTGGAAAGACTGCTCTTCCAGTTCCTGTCAACACGTGCAGGGGAGGTTCTGTGTCTTCTTTTGCAAGCCCATCACTGCCCAGTAGGGTCAGGTGGATATTTTACCAACCCTGGTTTCCTACTTGGTGCCCGCGGAAGGGCAGATCCACATAAGACAACCATTGATTATCCTGTGCAGTGTCTTCTTTAAGATCTCGGCATCGTTTTCAATAAAAGGCTCAAGAGGAATCAGGAAAGTCAAGATCCTTAAGAGTAACCTCATCACAAGCCTCAAATCTCCCTTCTTCTCTGTTAGAGTGGGGCTTTGGTTTGGAAGAACATTCTAGGTTCAGAATTAGGTCTTGGAAAATGTGTCTTTCTTCCAATGAGATCAAGTGTCTGATATCCAGCTCTGTGTGCTGCTCGTCTACAGGAGACGAGAGTTTCCATCATTGCATCTCAAGATGCTCCTGATGCTCATGTTTTTTTTTCTATACTGATGCCTTCTTCAAGGCATCAGTAGCATTTATTAAAATCCATCCAGTTCTACAGCCTTGAGTTACTTCTCTCTTGAAGTTCTCAAATGCTAGAGACATTTGACCAACTAGTGTACAGACTTCCATCTACTTCCTACCCCATTTCACCATTGGTGGAAGTATTAGCAACCCCTCTGCTATAGCATGATAGCACTCTCAAAGTCTGCCTTCCACCAGGAACAATGCCCTGATGGCCATCTGGCCAGGGCTTGCTCTGCATCCAGAATTCCATTCTTAGAGCCTGCTTCCCAGGTTCGCTTCTGATACTAGTTATCTTTGGTAGAGTTTCTTCAAATCAAACCTCGTGAGAGGGATTCTTGTGAGGGTGATGTGCCAAGGAGAGCTCTAGGAGAAGGGGGTGAGGAAAGCAGAATGGGAAGAAAGCTAAACAATGTGGTCAGCTTGGCAGAAAATGGACCTCAGTCTATCTGCTCTCATGAAGGGCTCTAACATAGAAATGATAACCCAGCATTTGCTGATCCTTAACACAAAGAAAGTGGCTTTTTGTCTTCTTGGATCAATCAGTCATTAACCTCTGACCTCTATCAGAGGTCATTAACCTCTATTTCAGAGGTAAATCAGTCATTAACATCTGAAATACCAAAGGAACATTTCATGCAAAGATGGGTACAAGGAAGAACAGAAATGGTATGGACCTAACAGAAGCAGAAGATATTAAGAAGAGGTGGCAAGCATACACAGAAGAACTGTACAAAAAAGATCTTCATGACCCAGATAATCATGCTGGTGTGATCACTCAGCTAGAGCAAGACATCCTGGATGCGAAGTCAACTGGGCCTTAGGAAGCATCACTATGAACAAAGCTAATGGAGGTGATGGAATTCCAGGGGAGCTATTTCAAATCCTAAAAGATGATGCTGTGAAAGTGCTGCACTCAATATGCCAGCAAATTTGGAAAACTCAGCAGTGGCTACAGGACTGGAAAATGTCAGTTCTAATCCCAATCCCAAAGAAAGGCAGTGATCAAACTACTGCACAATTGCACTCATCTCACATGCTAGCAAAGTAATGCTCAAAATTCTCCAAGCCAGGCTTCAGCAATACATGAACTGTGAACTTCCAAGCTGGATTTTAAAAAGGCAAAGGAACCAGATATCAAATTTCCAACATCTGTTGGATCAGAGAAAAAGCAAAAGAGTTCCAGAAAACATCCACATCTGCTTTATTGATTACACCAAAGCCTTAGACTGTGTATCACAACAAACTTTGGAAAGTTCTTCAAGAGATGGGAATACCAGGCCACCTTACTTGCCTCCTGAGAAATCTGTATGCAGGTCAAAAAGCAGCAGTTAGAACTGGATGTGGAACAACAGACTGGTTCCAAATAGGAAAAGGAGTACATCAAGGCTGTATATTGTCACCCTGCTTATTTAACTTATATTCAGAGTACATCATGAGAAATGCTGAGATGGATGAAGCAAAAACTGGAATCAAGATTGCCAAAAGAGATATCAATAACCTTAGATATGCAGATGACACCACCCTTATGGTAGAAAGTGAAGAGGAACTGAAGACCCTCTTGATGAAAGTGGAAGAGGAGAGTGAAAAAGTTGGTTTAAAACTCAACATTCAGAAAACTAAGATCATAGCATCTGGTACCATCACTTCATGGCAAATAGATGGGGAAGCAATGGAAACAATGACAGATTTTATTTTCTTGGGCTCCAAAATCACTGTAGATGGTGACTGAAGCCATGAAATAAAAAGAGGCTTGCCCCTTGGGAGAAAAGCTATGACCAACCTAAATAGCACATTAGAAAGCAGAGACATTACTTTGTCAACAAAGGCCTATGTAGTCAAAGCTATGGTTTTGTGTGAGGGTTGGACTATACAGAAAGCTGATCACCTAAAATTGATGCTTTTGAACTGTGGTGTTGGAGAAGACTCTTGAGAGTCCCTTGGACAAGCAAGGAAATCAAACCAGTCAGTCCTAAAGGAAATTAGTCCTGAATATTCATTGGAAGGACTGTTGCTGAAACTGAAGCTCCAATACTTTGGCCACCTGATGCAAAGAAGTGATTCATTGGAAAAGACACTGACGCTGGGAAAGATTGAAGGCAGGAGGAGAAGGGGATGACAGAGGATGAGATGGTTGGATGGTATCACTGACTTGATGGACATGAGTTTTAGCAAGCTTGAGGAGTTGGTGATGGACAGGGAAGCCTGCTGTCCTTGCTGCAGTCCATGGGGTTGCAAAGAGTTGGACATGACTGGACTGAACCTCTGACTTTCCTTTAAGAACTGGACTTTAACAGGCAGCACCCATTCAACCAAGGGCAATTAGCAGACAAAAGATACAACCATAAGGTCAGAAGTCAGCCCTCACAGTGCCTGGGCAATGGGTGACTGTGGTGATCTGGGTGGGTCCCTGTAACATTTGTACCGATTCCACATTGCCAACACCAGGCTACTTCAATCTTCCTTGATTTCCCCCAGCTCATAACTCCCTCACACCTACAGTTCGTTCTTCACAGGGGATTGAATTGGGGCATTCCAATGTGCTTATCAATAATTTTCAGAGAAGGCAATGGCACCCCACTCCAGTATTCTTGCTTGGAAAATCCCATGGATGGAGGAGCCTGGTGGGCTGCAGTCCATGGGATTGCGAAGTCGGACACGACTGAGCAACTTCACTTTCACTTTTCACTCTCATGCATTGGAGAAGGAAATGGCAACCCACTCCAGTGTTCTTGCCTGGAGAATCCCAGGGACGGGGGAGCCTGGTGGGCTGCCGTCTCTGGGGTCACACAGAGTTGGACATGACTGAAGCGACTTAGCAGCAGCAGCAGCAGTAGCATCAATAATTTTATATATGATAATTTGTCTGCCCAACTCTATGTCTTGGCACTTGAAAGATAAGAGTTGATTTTTCTCATGCTTTAAGTCACGGTGTTGGACTCTTGCCTGAAAATAATAAGCACGAGGTGATTAGTGGAGTTGCAGTCTATGGAGTATTAGTTACTATTAATACTATACTTCTAAGTTTATAATAAATACTTTACCGATCAAAGACCAACAGAAACTGAGTGAAATTGAAAAAATTGAAAATTAAAAATCAATAGGAAAATAAGAAAGAATAATAGAAATTCTCTATTGATAGT
Source organism: Oryx dammah (assembly GCF_014754425.2). Taxonomy (NCBI): domain Eukaryota; kingdom Metazoa; phylum Chordata; class Mammalia; order Artiodactyla; family Bovidae; genus Oryx; species Oryx dammah. The sequence continues at coordinate 76,453,042 of NW_024070188.1, read as the reverse complement.
GAAAGTGAAAGTTGCTCAGTCATGTCCAACTCTTTGCAACCCCATGGACTATACAGACTATGGAATTCTCTAGGCCAGAATACTGGAGTGGATAGCTGCTCCCTTCTCCAGGGGACCTTCCCAGCCCCTGGATTGAACCTAGGTCTCCCGCATTACAGGCAGATTCTTTATCAGTTGAGCCACAAAGAACAATCAATAATTTCAGGCAGAAGTTAAAACATTTGAACAACTGACACAGAAAACCATCTGGCGTTCTCCACTAGGTAAACTGTGAGAGAGAAAGAATTTGAGATTTTACATTTTAAAAAAATCTAAAAATGTCATAAGGACTTCCCTGGTGGTCCAGTGGTTAAGAATTGGCTTTGCAAGGCGAGACACAGGTTGGATCTTTGATAGGTCCCACATACCACAGCATAGATCTTAGAGCCACAGCTAAGACCTAGCACAGCCAAATAAATAAAGAAACAAATATTAAACAAAAATAAACACATGGTACATTTTATAATTGCTTAAGTTTGCTTAGTACAAGCATAAAATGGATTGTTTTTCTTGCAGTGAACAAAAGATAGGAAAGTAATCAGAAGTGATTAATTATATTTTCATAGAAAGCAAATAAACTGGATGATGATCTAGAATATATGAGGCAATTGGGATAGAGAATGGAATGTTCCAGAAGACTCAGACTGACACACCTGGAAACTAAAAGCAGTGGCTATTATGCAATACCATAGAAAAGGAAAGATTCCAAATACAATCACGTAATTCATGAGTGTTTCCCACCTGACCTTTTAAACAGCTAAATATTTTAGACAGTGACACAAATCTTTAGTGAGACTCAAATGCATTATTTAGGTGGGCAGGTGTTTGTTTCTGTAATCATTTCAAAACCTTTCAGTGTACAATCAAAGAAAACATGTTTAGTTCACAAAGAACAGTTTTAATTACTGTGACCACAGTATAATGACATAAAGTTTTATTTAATTATTGTTTCTCCAAGGCCCAGCTCCCACAGATTTCTGTCTGTCCTCTAGACAAGAAATGTAAGTGAAAATAGCAAGTGTCATTTTATTTAAGTATCTCTAAGATAGTGGGCAAAGAAACAGCACCCCTTTTAAAACCACAAAGCAAAACAACACTGTCGGTAAAATTACACACCATGTTGGCAAAGTACACAGCATAGCTTCAATAATGTAGGTCCCAGGAGATCAGAAGAGCCATCTTCGACACATGAAGAGCTAAGCTGCATGGGAGAGGTCAGCTTCAGGAGGCAGTGGGACCCATCACCCCCAAGGTACCACCCTACTTTGAAAGGATTGAGCGGTGATCACATAGGAGATATTTTCCAGGATTTCCAAGAAAATGCTGGAGGCAAGACTCTGCACACAATCTTTAGAGATCCAGAGATTTCATAGGTAGAGAGTACACCATTTAAGATTTTCTGCTTGGGAACTACATACCGCAACTCGTGTGATTCAACAGAAAAGAAACACACTGGAGCAATCAGCACAGGGGTGGGGGGGTTGGAGGCCCCCATATTCAAGGGGAAACAGGATATCTGAGCAAGAACCAGTGTAGCTGTGGGCACCTATAGATAGATAGTCCGGTCTCAGAACTGCTGCCTCTATAGTTTTCAACTCTACCTTCAAGCCTCTTCTCAATCTGTTAGTGACATAAATTCCAGGAAAAACAACTCATTAGTCTAATGTCAGTCACTTGCTCAGTCTTTGGCTGAGGAACAGCCATGTATCTTGACTGACAGACTGCAGTTAGTAAGACAATAAAATAGACTGTGTTCAATGGAGTAAAGATAATTCTCCCAAAGGGAAATCAGAGTGTTGTTCTAATATCAGGCATATTTTGGTGTGTGAGAGAGGAAAGGTGTTAGAATCACTGAAGTTTAGTTGATTATTTGTACACATAAATTGAAATGGGAGACCAAGGGAAAATAGTGATAGATTAGAGTCTGCAGTGACCAAAGAAAGGGGAAGGAGGTCAATGTCAAAGAGGAGAGGAGAGGAAAGGCAAAACAAATTGTAAGTGGAAGAAAAAGATAGAACTAGAAACCAATTTTATAAGCTCCTGAATGCAAATGTGATGTCTTTGAGGACAGAGACTGTTTTATTTATATTTATTTTCACAGTTTACCACCCACCCTGCCAATTATATAGTAGATGGATGTTCTACAAAGGTTTGCTGAATTAATGGTGAACCAGTGAGTAAGGATTGAATATATGAGCAAATGGATGGACAGATGGACAAATCGAAGACTGGTGGAATAATACTGTTAATTTGGAAAAATCAAATAATCTGCCAATAGACACAGACAGGTATTAAGCTAGGTTGCTCCTGTTAGAACAGAGATTCAATAATTCAGGTAAGGCCATTAGGTGAGCTTCCAGGCTTCTTATGACCCACAACTAAATTCCAAAAAATTCTGTAGGTTCAATTCTCTGCATTCAGAAAGCACATTTGGTCAGTCTCAAACAACCTGTGTTGTGGAAAGTTCATGATTTTCATGCCACAGCTTTGAAAAATGGCCCAAAACACACTTGAAATCCTTTCATTTTCTAAAATCATCAACACTTGGTGTCTAGCTACTCTGTTTGTTGTTTTCCCCAGGAGGTTTTCTAGAATGAGAGCTAGAATGACCGTATCAGTTCAGTTCAGTCCCTCAGTCATGTCCCACTCTTTGTGACTCTATGGACTGCAGCACGCCAGTATTCCCTGTCCATCACCAACTCCTGGAGCTTAATCAAACTCATGTCCATTGAGTCGGTGATGCCATCCAACCATCTCATCCTCTGTAATCCCCTTCTCCTCCTGCCTTCAATCTTTCCCAGCGTCACTCCAAATCTTTGTTGTGATGAGACAAAGAACCGAGGAACATACACTCGCGTGACACCAGCATTGTGGTCTTTCCCAATGAGTCAGTTCTTTAAATCAGGTAGCTAAAGTATTGGAGCTTCAGCATCAGTCCTTCCAATGAATGCTTAGGACTGATTTCCTTTAGAATTGACTGGTTGGATCTCCTTGAAGTTCAAGTCAAGCGTCTTCTCCAACACCACAGTTCAAAAGCATCAATTCTTTGGTGCTTAGCTTTCTTTATAGTCCAACTCTCACATCCATGCATGACTACTGCAAAAAGCATAACTTTGTCTAGGCAGAATTTTGTTGGCAAAGTAATGTCTCTGCTTTTTAATATGCTGTCTATGATCAACCTAGCTTTTCTTCCAAGGAGCAAGCATCTTTTAATTTCATAGCTGCAGTCACTATCTGCAGTGATTTTGGAGCCCAGGTAAATAAAGTCTTCTACTGTTTCCACTGTTTCCCCATCTATTTGCCATGAAATGATGGGACTGGATGCCATGATCTTAATTTTCTGAATGTTGAGTTTTAAACCAACTTTTTCACTCTCCTCTTGCACTTTCATCAAGAGGCTCTTTAGTTCTTCTTCACTTTCTGCCATAGGGTGGTGTCATCTGCATATCTGAGGTTATTGATATTTCTCCCAGCAACCTTGATTCCAGTTTTTGCTTCATCCATCCCAGCATTTCACATGATGTACCCTGCATAGAAGTTAAATAAGCAGGGTGACAATATACAGCCTTGACATACTCCTTTCCCGATTTGAAACCAGTCTATGTTCCGTGTCTAGTTCTAACTGTTGCTTCTTGACCTGGATACAGATTTCTCAGGAGGCAGGTGAGGAGGTCTGATATTCCCATCTTTTGAAGAATTTTCCACAGTTTGTTGTGATCCACACAGTCAAAGGCTTTGGCGTAGTCAATAAAGCAGAAGCAGATGTTTTTCTGGCGCTCTCTTGCTTTTTGGATGAACGTTTTCAAATTGTACCTGAATCTCGATTGAAAATGGGAAATAATAAGTTGATCCAACTCCACAGAAATCTTGATAAAATTGCCACAATTCAGCAAGGATCATGATTATATATTAAAGGTTCTAGACTTCCTATTTCAGGAAAGGAAAAGGGAAAGACTGTGTTTCTCTGATGGTTTAGATGGTAAAGAATCTGCCTGCAATTCAGGAGACCTGGGTTCAAACCCTGGATTGGGAAGATCTCCTGGAGGAGAAGATGGCAACCCACTTGAGTATTCTTGCCTGGAAAATCCTATGGACAGAAGAGCCTGGTGGGCTACAGTGCATAGAGTCATAAAAAGTCAGCCACAGCTGAGCTACAATTCTTTCACTTTTCTCAGTAACCTAATCCCATGTAATCAAAATCTGGGGAGTGAGTTTATATGAGTTTTAGTCTTGGAGCATAGTTTTGCTTGTTAACTTATGGACATTTTTATCTCTTCCTCAGCTTGTGGTGCTTACTTAATGTGATATTTTCAGACAGACAAGCTAGAAGTTTGGTATGTTTTCAACAGAATGTACGTAATCTTTTTTTAGTATCCAGTTGTAAATATTCTTTCACTTGTATTCAGGAAAGTTTTACATCTGACTTTTAAGTAAGGTTAAGGGGAATACTGTGAGCATTAAGATCACAGTAAACAAAACGATAATGATAAAAAAGCTACTATTACTGCATGCCCATTATATGCCAGGCGCTGTGCTCAGTGCTCTATGTAAGGACTGAGGCTCTGCAAAACTTTCAATTCTTGAGGCTCCTATGTTCCAAGCATCAGTCTGTAATCTCGAAAAGGTGACATTGAATAATTGCTCCAAATATTTGTATTTCTCTGTACTATTGCAGGCTTTGGTTCAGCACATGGTACGGGTCACATGTATACCATTACAAGAACCTCACAATGCTTTTCAAAAATATAACTTGAAATCATCTTCTTGACCTGAAGTAATGGACTAGGCTTAACATTTCAGTATTGGTAATCTGCCTTTTAGGAGTGTCAGAAAGCCAGATCATATAGATGCAACAGGATGGTAGAGAAGCCTCAGAGCCAAAGTGGAAAATGGAAACTAGAGGAGAAAGTCTGACTGTGACTTTTATGCAAAAGGTCACATCCCTGGTTAGGAATTTAACTTTGCCACGTGTGTGATAATAATTCAGCCTTTTAAGGCTGACATTACTCTCTCTCTCTCTGATTTGTTTTTGTTGTATATGCTGTAGCATACAGGGAACTGTTTGTATGTATAAAATTTGCATATCTATATGTATAAAATCTGTGTCTCCTGCAGTGGAAGTTTTAACCACTGGACTGCCAAGGAAGTCCCTCTATCTATTAGTGAGACGTTTTGGAGAAGTTTTATAAGAGAGGAAAGCAAGTTAAAGGGCATCCTGTTGCTAGAGAGACAGAGAAGTTGGTTCTAGGTGTGGATGCTCCAAACTGCACCTCTGGATAACAGATGAAGCCGCAGAACATGGGGGATTCTTTGTTATGGGTCTTGGCATTCTTCGGCCACATTAAATCCTTAACAAGACTAGTCCATTACTTCATGGAGCGACCACTCTTAATGCTGCTCACAGGCCTCTGTCTCATTTCCTCTCGGGCTGTGTTTGCTCTGACAATGTCTTCTGCAGCCACCTTAGACTTGTTTTCTTCTCCTTTTATTCCTCTTTTCCAGCCCTCCTCCAGCTCTATTCTCAGAGCCTTTCCAGTGGTCCATGATTCATCCTAGTTTTCTGTGCTCTCTGAGTCTTACTTGTCTTTCTGGTCTCAGCTCAAATTTCACATATGGAGGGAATTCTTCTTTGCCACCGAGACTATGTGCAATCCCCCTGTTACAGATTCCTAGAGCGCAATATGTCTTTATGGATAGAAATTGCCTTACTTATAACTTACATTTATATCAGTGATTATCTCTTGTCTGTTTTCTCCCTGTACCTCAAGCCCATGTTCCCCATTCTCTACACAGGCTCAAGGCATAGGATAGGTATTTGAGGAAAAATTGTTCAGTAAATGAATGATCAATTACATGTCTCTCAGAAGGGTGATTTCTTGGCTTCCCCTGTGGCTCAGATGGTAAAGAATCTGCCTGTAATGAGGGAGACCTGGATTTGATCCCTCAGTTGGGAAGATCCCCCAGAGAAGGGCGTGGCAACCCACTCCAGTATTCTTACCTGGATAATCCCCATGGACAGAGGTGCCTGGTGGTCTATGGTCCACTGTGTCTCAATCAAAAAATGGGCCAAAGAACTAAACAGACATTTCTCCAAAGAAGACATACAGATGGCTAACAAATACATGAATAGATGCTCAACATCACTCATCAGAGAAATGCAAATCAAAACCACAATGAGGTACCATTTCATGCCAGTCAGAATGGCTGCAATCCAAAAGTCTACAAGCAATAAATGCTGGAGAGGGTGTGGAGAAAAGGGAACCCTCTTACACTGTTGGTGGGAATGCAAACTAGTACAGCCACTATGGAGAACAGTGTGGAGATTCCTTAAAAAACTGGAAATAGAACTGCCATAAGGCAGTTCATAAGACCCAGGAATCCCACTGCTGGGCATACACACCAAGGAAACCAGAATTGAAAGAGACACGTGTACCCCAATGTTCATCACAGTACTATTTATAATAGCCAGGACTTGGAAGCCACCTAGATGTCCATCAGCAGACAAATAGATAAGAAAGCTGTGGTACATATACACAATGGAGGATTACTCAGCCATTAAAAAGAATACATTTGAATCAGTTCTAATCAGGTGGATGAAACTGGAGCCGATTATACAGAGTGAAGTAAGCCAGAAAGAAAAACACCAATACAGTATACTAACGCATATATACGGAATTTAGAAAGATGGTAACGATAACCCTGTATGCGAGACAGCAAAAGAGATACAGATGTATAGAACAGTCTTTTGGACTCTGTGGGAGAGGGAGAGGGTGAGATGATTTGGGAGAATGGCATTGAAACATGTATACTATCATATAAGAAACGAATCGCCAGTCCAGGTTCGATGCATGATACTGGATGCTGGGGGCTGGTGCACTGGGATGACCCAGAGGGGTGGCACAGGGAGGGAGGAGGGAGGGGAGTTCAGGATGGGGAACACGTGTACACCCATGGCGGATTCATGTTGATGTATGGCAAAAGCAATGCAATATTGTTAAGTAATTAGCCTCCGATTAAAATAAATAAATTTAAATTTAAAAAAAAAGAATTGGACATGACTGAGTGACTAAGGACAAGCACAGCACACAAAACAGTGAAGAGAAATGAAGAGACATGAGGGCTTTATGTAAATTACTTGTGATTACTAACTGACCAAGACAACCTTCATGTTTTTTCAGTATGACTAAATTTTAGACAGATTTCTTCCTGACTGTGCGCTCTAAAACTCCCTTTCCTCAGTTTTCATTTCAAATTACCTATTTTGCCTTCTGCCTCCACCACTTTAAAATGTAGACAGATCTTTTAGCCTCTGACCAGTTTTACAACCCAGGAATGGGTTTAAACCCAAAGTTCAATAAGGACCTGGGAGTCATTCCTTTGCAATGCCATCATGGAAGGGCACAGTGCCTCAGTTTCCTAATCTCAGTGGAAAACTAGGAGCCAAACTTTGATGAGCATCTATTAGCAAACGTAGATGGCCTACTTACATTGATCAGTCTCCTAAAGTCCTGCAGTCTTTTTCCGCCAGCTCACTACAGCGCTCAAGACTCTCCCACCTTCTGTTTCCGCAGAGTTCAGTCTCTCTCCCCTATTGCCATGGTCTTAAATAAAGTTTCCCAGGCCTGTTTAATTCTATTTTGTGCAGTTTTTCTTTGACATGATATGATTGAGCATCCGTTTGGCAGGATCATTGGCAGAAGATAATATTCTACTTTGAATCCCAAAAGAATGATTGTGTGCCATTAGCTTTGTAGACTTTCTATGACCAAAGCTGAGAAGTTGGCCAAACTACCTTCCATCCACCCCTTGAACATGAAAGATCTTCAAATGCTAGGGTTGTTTAAGGGATGGCTTTGCCTATAAAAAGACAAACAAAAGATTAATTCACTAAACTTACATCTAAAAATACAATGTTCTGATTTTTAAAAATGTTTTACTCCCTTAGATATTTTGGGGTTTAGCTGTGTCCTACTACCTACGGCCTTTCCTTGTTCTCCAAATGCCTTTATACTGCTTGGAATTTTAACATCTATAACTAATTTCACTGAAATGTTTTTACTAAATGGGTCAATCACTTAGTCCATCTTAATGAAATGTTAAATTGCTTGTCTTCATTGGAGCATATCTTTCAAAATGGCTTGGTTAGCAGGACAAATCTAATGCTTGACTCATCCTTGTTAGATAACTGGATGCTGGAAGTGCTTTTTAAAAATGGGAAGCCAGATCTTCCAAGAGAAGGAAAAGTCTTTTAGGAAAGTTTTAACTGTAGAAATCAGGAAGTTTGGGCAGAGAATTGAAGCACTGGATGTGGGCAATCAGACAGATTCGTGGAAGGGCTAAGTAGGTGGGTGGTTTGCATTAAAGACATTTACTAATACGTGTATTTTGCTCCTTTCGTCCCTTCCCTTCCTTTCTTCTTTCTTTTCTCTCACAAGGGTATTTACTGAACAACTATGCCAGATACTTTTCTAGGCCCTGGGGATACAAAAGTGAACAAAACAGATTAAACAAGGAATTCTACTATCATAGAGCTTACATTTTAATGTAACAATCCTTTCTTTTCTAGAATATGGTTTCAGAGACAGAATCAAATCTTTTCGTGGGTCTGACAATTCAATTTAATTCCCAGGAATGAGTTTAAACCCAGGATTTAGTAAGGACCTGGGAGCCCTTCCTTTGAAATGTAATCATGGAGGGAAACAGTGGCTCAATTTCCCAGTCTCTGTGCAAAGGTAGGAGTCCAGCAGATCTTCCCAACTCAAGGATTGAACCTGTGTCTCCTATGTTTCCTGCACCGCAGGCACATTCTTTACTGCTGAGCCACTGGGATGATTTAATTTAGTTCCAGACCAAATGAAAAACAAATGACGTCAGTATATCAGCTCAGTGCTGGGCCTGAAGACTTCCATTAAATTTCCCCAGATTTTATTTAAGCATTCATTATCACTCATGAAGACATATCTCTAAATCCTAGGGATGAATTAAGAGAGTATATTAAAAAATAGGATAATGTTTCAGATCATGGGATTTTAAGTAAAGTTCAAAATTACCCCTATTACATTCTGCCCTGTGACCCAGAAGAGAAAGAGTGTCCCTACTAGGGCAACTCTATGAAGAACCTAACATTCAATTGCTTCACAATTTAAATTGTGGTTTCAGCTTGGCTTGTGCTGCCTACTGAAAATAAAAACCATCCCAAGAGCATCCTATTTTCTTATCTTCTTGGGCTCTGTACCATATCTCAATTGTACATGAATTACATGAAGCCTTCCTACAGTAATTCAACTAAAATCACATAAGTTCCTAACATTAAATTTTTATGTTGGAAACATAATTGTTCGCTGGCGTGGAGAGTGTATTGGAAATTTTAGTGAGTGCATTGCTAGGCATGAATGTAATTAACCAATTCCATGAGCATTTGAGAGTATAATTACTTATGATCTTCAACATTTATTCTCCTCTTAGGGATCATTATGTTTTCCTTTGTGAGCAACTTTATAACTTGTGTATCTGTAAAGGACTGAAGATATTCAAGTAAGTTTATACTTAATTCCATTCAAAATATCTATATTATATTCATTCTCACCTTTACAAAGATACAAATGAGGATTATGTGAAACTAGTCACCAGAAAAAAAAAATTAAGTATAAACATTTAAAAATAAGTTTGACTTCAAATGATACATGATAGTTTTACAAGCATAAACTATAAAATATATATGTTACATAAAATGTAAAAATACTAACTTTTCTATAGGTAATTGTTACTGTTATTCATTCACTAATTAGCTACTTATTTTTTTTTAATATTTTAGAATGTATTGATTTTGGGGCTAAGCACTGTGCATTCCCCAAAGAAAATCTCCTTTTCGAACAGGAAAGATAACATAATTTGTATGCAGCCAGAAGAGGAGATTAATGAATATATGTGGAATCTAGGAAAATAGCACAGATGAACCTATTTGTAGGGCTGGAATTGAGACGCAAACATAGAGAATGGATGTGTGGACACACTGTAGGGGGAGAAGGGGCGAGATAATTAGGGAGATTGGGGTTGATTCACGTGCACTGTTATATATAAAATAGATGGCTAGTAGGAACCTGCTGTGTAGTGCAGGGAGCTTGACTTGGTGCTCCGTGATGACCTAGAGAGGTAGAAAAGGCGCAAGGGGAAGGGAGGGCCAAGAGGGAGGGGATATATGTATGCATGTAGCAGATTCACATCGTTGTACAGCAGAAACTAAAACATTGTAACGCAACTATACCCCAATTTTTTAAAGTAGATTTAAATATACAAGGATTCTAAGGGAGTAAAGTTAAAGAGTATCTGAACTTAACATGTATCATTATTAGTTCTTTCCAGCTGAAACTATTGCAAATACTGCTGCTATACATTCATGTACAAATGTGTAGCGGGACATGTATAAGAGCTTATTGTTATTGTCTTTTTTGTTCTAAGGCCTACAATATGAAGTTGAATAAAACAATGATTTTGAACATCTCGAATATGTTCCTAATTTTAAAAGAGGTTATTCTAATGCTTTCCCATTGAGAATGATGTAGCGTAGGCTTGGGGTTATAACCTTTACCAAGTTACATGTTTCTATTTTGCTAAATTTTTTAAAATCATAAATAGGTACTGGAACTTATCAGATGTTTATAGTTGCCTCTTATCATATGGTTTTAGCTGCTTTAACTTGTTAATGTGATGAATAGCATCCTTAGGTTAATATTAAAACATTCTTACATTTCTGGGATAAACCCAGCTTAATTGATTTGTGTTATCTTCTTAAACCCAAATGAATGTATTTTGCTAATATTTGGTTTGGGATTTTTCATCTGTATTCATGAATGACATGGCTTATAGTGTTCCCTTTTCCATATGTGTTGTTTTTGCTTTTGCTTTTTTTTTTAATCGAGTTTTGTTATCAAAAGCTATGACTTCATAGAATAAGTTTAATAGTGGATCATTTTTAAATTTTCTGGAAATTGGTTTAAGATTGGACTGATCTGTCTCTTGAAACTTTGATTGAATTCAAATATATAAGACACTGGGTCTGGGGTTTCCTTTATGAAATTATGTTTGTCTTACTCATCTGGGCTTGCCACAACAAATACCATAGAACAGGTGGCTTAAACAACAGAAATGTGTTTCATTACAGTTCTCTAGACTAGAAACCCGAATCAACTGGCCACATGTCCAGTGAGCACCTGGCTTGTACATGACCTTCTTGTTGGGTCCTCACATGGCAGGGAAAAGAGAGAGCAATCTTTCTGTATTCCTTCTTAAAAGGTCACTAATCCCATCATGAAGCCACCAAACCTCACAACCCCATGTAACCCTAGTTTCCTCTGAAGGATCCCATCCCCAAATATCACCACACTGGGAACTAGGGCTTAAACATATGAATTTGAATGTGACACACTCAGTCCACAGCAATGTTAACTTTTAAAAAATTTTATTTAATAGTTGCAAAGGTTATTTATTCTTCTAATCCTACCTAAATATATTTTGATAAAATCATATTTTTGTAGAAGTGTGTCCATTGCGCTTATAATTTCTAATTTATTGACATAGAAGTTACTCTCCCTATTTTATTCTTTTATTTTTAATCACTTTTCTATATACAATTTATCCTTTTCATGCCTAAAATTTTGTATGTGACTTTGATCTTATTTCTTCTTTTCTGGATTAGCACAACTAGAGGTTTCTTAACATTTCATTAATATTTTCAAATAACAAGAAAGATTACACAGCTCTTATAGACCTTTATTATTTTCTTATTTTCTACTTTATTGATTTCTGCTACTGCCTTTATTTTTTTCCCAATATAGTTTATTCTAAGGATATTTTTCAAACATTATGAATAAAACATAAAAGATTCATTGAAAGAGATATTAAGTAAATTATTCTATCATTTTTATTGGTTTTCTTACTTTCACACTAATTTAGAGGAGAATAGAAAGATGACTCTCTTCTGGGTGTATACTTATATTAGTTGTTAATTTCTTGCCTTTCACTTCCAAAAACAGTGTATATTGCTCTGCTTGAGATACTGGGGTTGGAGGGCACTGGAAGGAATACTGCAGAAGGAAGATATTTTTTCCCTGGATGAGGTGTGGTTTCTTTCCTTTGGTCACTGTAGTGTTAGGCTAAGCCTGTATGATACCCAGTGGAGTTCACCTCCAGCCAGTTTCAGCAGCATCCCCTGTGGGCATTTCCCAGCCTCCCCAGTAGGTTACTTCCCAGGATTTCTTGTGGGCATTTCTCAGTGTCCCCTGTGATGACTTCTCGGTGAGTCCTGCATGTACTCCAGCCTGACTTCCAAGAAAGTGAACTTCCAAGTCAGAGGTTCATAAGCTTCACTTAGAGCAGGCTAATCTGAGATAACAAGGCAAACCTCTTGTATGTGGAAAGGTAGCCATTCCATTCACACTGCTGAGATCACTCTAAGAACAGTGGGATCAATTGATCTATGTCAGGGTACAGTAAGAAACTAGGTGGTAAGCTGTGATCCCACAACTTTCTCTTTCCCACAAACCCCTGCCCATCTGAGCCATGCCCAATTTCACCTCTTCTTGGCTATGAAGACCCAGAAGTTTAGATATAGTTTGTAGACTATGACCTTTCTAGTCAACAGATGTGGGAAATAATTTACATAATCCAATACTCTTGAGAAGTGTCTCAGAGTGTTAAGGACATGTAGGAAGACTAGCAGTGGCTCTGAGAATCCAATTATCACCACAATTTTCCCAAGCCCTTTAAATTTTCTAATTTCCCCTCTTGTTGGACCACAAGTTTTACGATTTTGTTGTTTTTTTTTTTAAACTGTCATTAAATGTCTGAGAAGATCAACAAAGAAAAAGTTTTTATAGTAGCAATAGAAATAGATACGCAGTTCTAAACATATAAATTTAACTAATTTCTACTTTATTTCATTGGATTAGGGAATTTGAAATTTGTTTTGGCTCTGGTATGCTATGCTACTACTGAGAACACTGGGTTTTGACTATAATAAAGCATATATTTAGAACATTTAATGTTCTATTCATTACAGATATCTAATAACATTTCTTTATGTTGACTCTAGTAATAATTTATGAATTAAAATAATCTCATTAAAATTATTTAGAGAAGGATTAGCTCATATTGAATAATCCCAAATTCTGAAACTATTTTCTATGCTCTGACTCACAGTTAGAATTGGGATTGGATTTCTTTTATCTGAAATGAATTATGTTTCACACATGAATTACTTTCACTAATAATTTTCTTTTCCCTAAATCCTATTCTATGAAATCTTCACCAGCATTTTGAGCATAAGTGAGGAATAGCTGAAGAAATATGGGAAATGGAAGCATGGAATAGAGATCTATTTGTGTGGACCCTTGTAGCTATGTTTCAGAGAAAAATAAACACTGAGAGTCAATATTCCCTGTGTTTTAGTTAAACTGAAACAGGAAGGGCTATTTCTGGTTCTGCTGGCCTGTGGGTAGAAATTGTAAGCAAAGAATCTTTGCAAGTTGTTGTGGGAGCAGGAGTAAATTGTTGACCCGAGTTGAAGGTCGGCTCTTGGGGCCATTCAACCTCCTTCTGAGCAGAAGTGCCAGCCTCATGCTGACAAATGGACCAGAGAAAGGTCACTGGGCCGAGAGAGACCAAATACAAGCCCTGAGCTGGGCAGCTCTTGAGCTACAGAGCAGCCCTTGGGAAGGAGCCCTATGCAAACAGTCTCCCACCTTAGTACCCTCAGCGTTTGATTCCTGGAAAAGTTCATCTTGCTTCTCAGCTTGCCTGCAGATGTAGACGTGCATGACAGTTCCTGAGCATTCATTTCACTATCCTGAAGCTAAAATTATTTTTAGGAATCCAGAAGGTAAAGATGATATCCTCAGGACTCCTTGAGTCAGTGGGGGTAAGCTGGACTCTGCTCTTTCTTATAAGAACTCAAAACTTTAAACTGGGAATAATGAAGTGTGCTTCATTGCTCAGTCGTGTCTGACTCTTTGTGACCCCACAGAGTGTAGCCCACCAGGCTACATTCCATGGGGATTCTCCAGGCAAGAACAGTGGCGTGGGTTGCCATGCCCTCCTCTCAGGGATCTTCCCAACCCAGGGATCAAACTCAGGTCTCCTGCATAGCAGGTGGATTCTTTACTGTCTGAGCCACAGGAAAGCCCAAATAATAAAGTAGGCAGTTTATTATTATTTATGCAGCAACCCCTGATTCACATGCTCAGTTTCAGTGTGGGCACTTAGGTTGCTCTGGTGTGAAGTTTACTGTGATTCTGTAACACGCTCTGGCTCTTAGTTACATTCTGATACTCTTCATTTTCGTAGTCCTAGACCAACGCTTCATTGTCAGACCCAAGAATGAGTTCCTGGGTGCCAATGAGGATATATAGTGATATCAGAAGTTATAGAGAAGAGAGGTCCCTGAAACACTCATCTTTACACCCCAGAGCCACCCAAACACATAGACTAGTATTTACCCTGCTAGAAAACCAGGACATGTTATTTGCTAGTCACCCATCTCTTTAGAGTCATGTTTTCTTTCTCATAATATGGACTCAAGAAGTGGCATTAATCAGCAGTTTTGCTTATCACAAACACATGAGTGATGACACTGACTTCCTGGTTTATTCAAGGTAATGTGTGGAAAGTGTTGGTCACTTGTCTCGATGAACATTATCCATTGAGACAAGTCTCTCCTATTTAGCCTCTGTCACTGAGAGCCATGGGATACTGCACAAATATGCTGCTTCTGCTTTACTGTTTGTTCAGCTACATCTATCACCATTGATAGGTGTGCATTACTCCCCAAAAGAAAGTGGGAACAGTGACATAAACTCGAATTTACCTTTTCACCTACGATTCATTAAGTTAATATGATCCATGTAAAATTTGGGAAATAAGATACTCATATTTCATTTTAAAAAACCATTATGTAGTATCATCATAATGCTTTAAAATAAGATTACTATAGTAGCCCCTTCATGGAAGCCAACTTTTGCTATTACCTTTTTATTTACCATTTTTCTTCTACTTTACAGGTATATATATTTTTAATTTATGTATTTTAACTGGAGGATAATTTCTTTACAATATTGTGTTGATGCAGGTATATTTCCTTACCAGCTACTTAACAAGAACTGAGATCTTAAAATAGGAATTTTCTCAGTTGTATTCATTGCCCTTATTTTCACTACCTGCATACAATTTCAAACTTACCCATCTCTGATAAATTCTCTTTTTTTGGGAATATATTTACCCCTCCAAACCTCTATTCCATTCTCTACTCATCTACAAAGACACAGCTAAAGTTCTTCATCTATGTAAAGTGTCAAGGTAAGAAGGAAATGTCTTCCAGGTATTAATAAAAACTAAGAATAATGACATAGTTATTTTCCCAGGAGTAAATTATAACTTTATATGCAATGGCAACTTCTAGCTTGAAGATGCTATGTTTTGTAACTGGAAAGATAAATAGAATGTAAATTAGGAAATCTATTTTAATAAGTGTCACCTGTGTGTAAGGTCCAATGGAAAGAAAATCTAAGAGACAAAAAGAAAGCTTGGGAGATCTATGTGAATATTCTGTCACTGGAACAAATGAGATTAATGTGTAGGTAAGGCAAGCAGGAGGAGCTTCCCTGTTGCCTCAGCAGTAAAGAATCTGTAGGCAATCCAGAAGACGTGTGTTTGATACCTGGGTGGGGAAGATCCCCTGGAGGAGGGCATGGCAACCCACTCCAATATTCTTGCCTGGAGAATACCATGGACAGAGGAAACTGGCAGGCTACAGTCCATAGGGTCATAAAGAGTCAGACACAACTGAAGCAACTGAGCACGCACGCTCACTCGCAAGGCAAGCAGGAGAGCAAGATGCCCAAGTAAATGAATCCACAAGTCTATAGAGAACAGAAGAGCAAAGGGAAAAGGAACAAAATAGTGAAACCAGGGCGAATTTCCAAGAAAGAAGAAAAAAAGAAAAAGCACAATTGTGTGGCAGAAAAATGAAAGATGTTAAAGTATGAAAGAAGATGAATCTTGCAACCGACTTGCAATTACAGAAGGCAAAAGAGAAAGACACAGGAAATGTTTTCTCTCTCATAGTCAGGGAGAGAAAGCTGTTAACAAAGGACAGTCAAAAGGCAGATGCTTTTTATGTGTCTTTCCCTCTCTCTCCTTTCAAACAATTGCAGCTGCTATCGGTTAACCAGAGGGGGTACCATCTGAGTGTGGAATATCAGACAAGAATAGGCAAATAAATAATTGGAGTGTCTTTTTCTAAAAATTTAGTTCTACTAAAATTTGCAGCTCCAAGTGTTCTCAGGAATTCACAGATATTATTATAGACATTTTAGTCTTCATGTCCTTGAGATCTCCTGTCAGCATAGTTTCTAAAACCCAGAAACAGAATGTGCATGTTTGTGCTATTATTATTCAGTTCAGTTCAGTCGCTCAGTCGTGTCCGACTCTCTGCGACCCCATGAATCGCAGCACACCAGGCCTCCCTGTCCATCACCATCTCCCGGAGTTCGCTCAGACTCATGTCCATCGAGTCTGTGATACCATCCAGCCATCTCATCCTCGGTCGTCCCTTTCTCCTCCTGCCCCCAATCCCTCTCAGCATCAGAGTCTTTTCCAATGAGTCAACTCTTCGCATGAGGTGGTCAAAGTACTGGAGTTTCAGCTTTAGCATCAGTCCTTCCAAAGAAATCCCAGGGTTGATCTCCTTCAGAATGGACTGGTTGGATCTCCTTGCTATAGAGTATTTTACATACAATAGTATGTAGTAATGTTAACAGTAATTAATGTTATATTGTTTTAATATTGATAGTATAGTATATACTATGGTATATAGTAATATGAGGGCGGTTAGCTGGTAAAGAATCTGCTTGCAATGCAGGAGACCTGGGTTCGATCTCTGGGTTGGCAAGATACCCTCGAGAAGGGAAAGACTACCCATTCCAGTATTCTAGCTTGGAGAATTCCATGGACTTAATAGTCCATGGGTTACAAAGAGTCAGACATGACTGAGTGGCTTTTGCTTTCACTTTCATAGTAATATAATAGTAATGTATACTTTTTTACATAAAAATTTATGGAAGAAAATTTTTACATAAAAATTTATGGAAGAAAATATGTGACCTTGCTTACTAGACTAAATCAGTTCAGTTCAGTTCAGTTGCTCAATCATGTTCAACTCTTTGCAACCCCATGAACCACGGCACTCCAGGCTTCCCTGTCCATCACCAATTCCTGGAGTCCACCCAAACCCATGTCCATTGAGTCGGTGATGCCATCCAACCATCTCATCCTCTGTCGTCCCCTTCTCCTGCCTTCAATCTTTCCCAGAATCAGGGTCTTTCCAAATGAGTCAGCTCTTTGCATCAGGTGGCCAAAGTATTGGAGCTTCAGTTTCATCAGTCCTTCCAATGAACATCCAGGACTGATCTCCTTTAGGATGGACTGGTTGGATCTAGACTGAATAGATTCACTTTAACTCTTACAGGGTTTTAGAAAACTAGTTTTTTGAAATTTATCACACCCAGAAGTTATAATATATGCATATAATATAAACATGCCTAAGATGCTTATCATTATCAGTGAAAATGTGATACCATTTAGAAAAGAATATAGTCCTAAATTGACAAATTCAACATGCTAATTAGACATCATGGGACAGTGAACAGAATATACAGCATGCATTCACTGATAAATAAAATAGGCGTGTTGTTGGACCTCACAGGAAGTACAATCAAGGGACGGTAAAAATGAGTTTTCTGATTTTTTAAAAAATTATTTTCTCCTTTCTTCTCCATTCCCTTTTTCTAAAACTTCTATTTTATCAGATGCAAGTACTTCTTTTGACTATCTAAGACTCTTTTATTTTTTAATTTCTAAATTTAACCCTCACATTTTAGGCAATTTGCTTGATTTTGACCTATAACTCTTTAATTCAGACAGTTTTATAGTTCAAGAGGTTTTTCTTCTCTGTTCCTTCATCAGGTTCTTATATTATGCATGTAGTATTTTCCTAATTCTCTCTTAGACTTTATCGTTTCTTCTCTGATGTTATTTTCTTTCATGTTCAATTTTTAACTTGGGTGTTTTCTGCTTCAAGTTTTCCTTAAGTGCCTGGAGAGACCTGGTTGTTCACTCATATTCAAGATTTATAACAGCACCTTCTCTCATTAACTTAAGTCCTGTTTGGATAAGTGATTAAAAAACTAAAGGGAGAAAAAGCAAGAGGAGTAGTAGCTCAAAAGTCTGAATTGTGTTGCTGTGAGTGGATGAAGCTCTTTGAAGGCAGGTTTCTTTATAGGCTGAACTGGGCTGGATGCAACTCTGAGTGGCCCAGAAGGAACAAATCTTAATTTGGGGGCATCATCTCCCACATGAACCATGCTAGTTCTCCCCATCCAGTTTTTATTTTCAATTTTCTAAAGTGAATAACCTGCAAATTTTCTTCCTTCAAGGCATCTAGTCGTTTCAATATTCTGTAGCAAGCATAAGTTGGAGTAGGAAATGGCATCCCACTCCAGTATTTTTGCCTGAGAAATTCCATGGATAGAGGAGCCTGGCAGGCTACAGTCCATGGGGTTGCAAAGAGTCAGACATGACTGAGCATGCATGCATGCATGCAGCAAGCATGGTGGTCAGCAATCCTGAGTATAAACCTCCTATATATATGCATTGGTGCCAGTCCATGCACAATTTTGCCCTCAGTTGTAATGTTTCCAAATTTCTGAAGATATTAATCTTTCATGTGCAGGAAAGATCAACTAGAATTGGACAGGAATTCTTTAAGAAATTCCCAAATTTTAAGTTGTTTCTTATTTTTCACAATAGTTAGATATTTCTAAAATAATAATAAATAATCATAATAACAAAAATGAAGTTTTTTTAGGATAAGATCACACTAAAAGTTTCAGAGGTTTTCTATAACAAAGACAACATAATAATAAAGACACAGTTTGTTATTATTATATGTTGATATATTGTGACAAAATGATACGTTTCAATCATATTGAAAATTGTTTTTTTTTTCCTAATAGACATTTGGTTATAGAAAACATAAGAAAGATGCTCCACAGTGTTTCTTGCTCTTGCTTTTGACTTGCCAATAGTGGTATATGGACTCAGTTATGTTCTCCTAACCAGTCCTGTTAGAACTAACACACAAAGAAGATGTCCTTTTCATTCTAGGGGACTGGAATGCAAAAGTAGGAAGGCAAGAAACACCTGGAGTAACAGGCCAATTTGGCCTTGGAATGCGGAATGAAGCAGGGCAAAGGCTAATAGAGTTTTGCCAAGAAAACGCACTGGTCATAGCAAACACCCTCTTCCAACAACACAAGAGAAGACTCTACACATGGACATCACCAGATGGTCAACACTGAAATCAGATTGATTATATTCTTTGCAGCCAAAGATGGAGAACCTCTATACAGTCAACAAAAACAAGACCAGGAGCTGACTGTGGCTCAGATCATGAACTCCTTATTGCCAAATTCAGACTTAAATTGAAGAAAGTAGGGAAAACCACTAGACCATTCAGGTATGAACTAAATCAAATTTAAGGGCCTAGATCTGATAGATAGAGTGCCTGGTGAACTATGGATGGAGGTTCGTGACATTGTACAGGAGACAGGGATCAAGACCATCCCCATGGAAAAGACATTCAAAAAAGCAAAATGGCTGTCTGAGGAGGCCTTACAAATAGCTGTGAAAAGAAGAGAAGCAAAAAGCAAAGGAGAAAAGGAAAGATATAAGCATCTGAATGCAGAGTTCCAAAGAATAGCAAGAAGAGATAAAAAAGCCTTCCTCAGTGATCAATGCAAAGAAATGGAGGAAAACAACAGAACAGGAAAGATTAGAGATCTCTTCAACAAAATTAGAGATACCAAGGGAACATTTCATGCAAAGATGGGCTCGATAAAGGACAGAAATGGTATGGACCTAACAGAAGCAGAAGATATTAAGAAGAGGTGGCAAGAATACATGGAAGAACTGTACAAAAAAGATCTTCACGATCAAAATAATCACGATGGTATGATGACTCACCTAGAGCCAGACATCCTGGAATGTGAAGTCAAGTGGGCCTTAGAAAGCATCACTACGAACAAAACTAGTGGAGATGCTGGAATTCCAGTTGAGCTGTTTCAAATCCTGAAAGATGATGCTGTGAAAGTGCTGCACTCACTATGCCAGCAAATTTAGAAAATTCAGCAGTGGCCACAGGACTGGAAAAGGTCAGTTTTCATTCCAATCCCAAAAAAAGGCAATGCCAAAGAATGCTCAAACTACCGCATAATTGCACTCGTCTCACATGCTAGTAATGTTCAAAATTCTCCAAGCCAGGCTTCAGCAGTACATGAACGGTGAACTTCCAGATGTTCAAGCTGGTTGTAGAAAAGGCAGAGGAACCAGAGATCAAATTGCCAACATCTGCTGGATCATGGAAAAAGCAAGAGAGTTCCAGAAAAACATCTATTTCTGGTTTCTTGACTATGCCAAAGCCTTTGACTCTGTGGACTGCAGCAAACTGTGGAAAATTCTAAGAGAGATGGGAATACTAGACCACCTGACCTGCCTCTTGAGAAACCTATATGCAGGGCAGGAAGCAACAGTTAGAACTGGACATGGAACAACAGACTGGTTCCAAATAGGAAAAGGAGTACGTCAAGGCTGTATATTGTCAGCTGCTTATTTAACTTATAAGCAGAGTACATCATGAGAAACGCTAGGCTGGAAGAAGCACAAGCTGGAATCAAGATTGCCAGGAGAAATATCAATAACCTCAGATATGCAGATGACACCACCCTTATGGCAGAAAGTGAAGAGGAACTAAAAAGCCTCTTGATGAAAGTGAAAGAGCAGAGTGAAAAAGTTGGCTTAAAGCTCAACATTCAGAAAACGAAGATCATGGCATCTGGTCCCATCACTTCATGGGAAATAGATGGGGAAACAGTGGAAACAGTGACAGACTTTATTTTGGGGGGCTCCAAAATCACTACAGATGGTGACTGCAGCCATGAAATTAAAAGACGCTCACTCCTTGGAAGGAAAGTTATGACCAACCTCGATAGCATATTCAAAAGCAGAGACATTACTTTGCCAACCAAGGTCCGTCTAGTCAAGGCTATAGTTTTTCCAGTGTTCATGTATGGATGAGAAAGTTGGACTGTGAAGAAAGCTGAGTGTCTAAGAATTGATGCTTTTGAACTGTGGTGCTGGAGGAGACGCTTGAGAATCCCTTGGACTGCAAGGAGATCCAACCAGTCCATTCTAAAGGAGATCAGCCCTGGGATTTCTTTGGAAGGACTGATGCTAAAGCTGAAACTCCAATACTTTGGCCACCTCATGTGAAGAGTTAACTCATTGGAAAAGACTCTGATGCTGGGAGGGATTGGGGGCAGGAGGAGAAGGGGACGACTGAGGCTGAGATGGCTGGATGGCATCACTGACTCGATGGACGTGAGTCTGAGGAAATCCGGGAGTTGGTGATGGACAAGGAGGCCTGGCGTGCTGTGATTCGTGGGGTCACAGAGAGTCAGACACAAATGAGCGACTGAACTGAACTGAACTGAACCAGTCCTGGGTGTTCATTGGAAGGACTGATGCTAAGGCTGAAACTCCAATACCTTGGCCACCTCATGTTTTAATTGTGCATTATCAACATTAATTTATAAATATAAGCAGGACAAAAATGAAAGTTTCTCTGCTCCCCAAGTCAACCACCAGCTTCAAAGCCATGGTAAGGATTCCATGCAAAGATCAAGCACTGAATTCAGTGTTGTTTAATATACTGAAAGTCCTTTTTATTTTTATTTTTATTTTTTTTAAATTTATTTATTTATTTTTAATTTTTACTTTACAATTCTGTATTGGTTTTGGCATAGATTGACATGAATCCACCACAGGTGTACATGCGTTCCCAAACATGAGCCCCCCTCCCACCCCCCTCCCCACAACATCTCTCTGGGTCATCCCCGCGCGTCAGCCCCAAGCGTGTCATATCCTGCATCAGACATAGACTGGCATTTCGACTCTTACATGATATTATACATGTTTCAATGCCATTCTCCCAAATCATCACACCCTCTACCTCTCCCTCTGAGTCCAAAAGTCCGCTATACACATCTGTGTCTTTTTTGCTGTCCTGCACACAGGGTCATCATTGCCATCTTCCTAAGTTCCATATATATGTGTTAGTATACTGTATTGGTGTTTTTCTTTCTGGCTCACTTCACTCTGTATAATTGGCTCCAGTTTCATCCATCTCAGCAGAACTGATTCAAATGTATTCTTTTTAATGGCTGAGTAATATTCCATTGTGTATATGTACCACAGCTTTCTTATCCATTCATCTACTGATGGACATCTAGGTTGTTTCCATGTCCTGGCTATTATAAACAGTGCTGCAATGAACATTGGGGTACATGTGTCTCTTTCAATTCTGGTTTCCTCTGTGTGTATGCCCAACAGTGGGATTGCTGGGTCATAAGGCAGTTCTATTTGCAATTTTTTAAGGAATCTCCACACTGTTCTCCATAGTGGCTGTACTAGTTTGCATTCCCACCAACAGTGTAGGAGGGTTCCCTTCTCTCCACATCCTCTCCAGCATTTATTGCTTGCAGATTTTTGGATCGCAGACATTCTGACTGGTGTGAAGTGGTACCTCATTGTGGTTTTGATTTGCATTTCTCTAATAATGAGTGATGTTGAGCATCTTTTCATGTGTTTGTTGGCCATCCGTATGTCTTCTTTGGAGAAATGTCTATTTAGTTCTTTGGCCCATTTTTTGATTGGGTCGTTTATTTTTCTGGAATTGAGCTGTCCTTTTTAAATCAAGAGATAACTCCTTTAGAGATTGTCTTCTTAGAAACTTTTGCAATAAAAACTGTTTGTATCATTTCAAGAGCAATAAACTGGTATGTTCAATGATAGGCATTTTCCACCCTGGCTTATCTTTTGAAACACAGCATAACCCAGAACCCCTAGAGATTTCAGCTCTATGCGACTACTCAGGAAAGTATTAGTTTGCAACAGCAAAGAACATGCAGGGAACAGAGAGAGAAGGAAGGGAAGGAACAGTTGGAAAGTGAGACTTGAATAGAGAAATAAAATAGCATAGGCTGCTTGGAATGGGACTAGTGATCGCTGGTGAAATCCTTGTGACCTGTAGCAAGTTCTGTCCAAGTCCAGAAAGAGATCAAGTACCAAAGAGAGAGCTGGAATACAAAAGGGAAAAGGGAGGCAAAGGTAATGTTCTCAGATAACGCCCATCTGAGACATCATCATATCATCCATGTGTTGAAGATGATATAAGGAAGAGTACAGGGCAGTTCCAGGAACGTTTCAGCAAAGAACTAACTGAGGCTGGGTTTTAGGGCCAGGCTTCTGAAAAGGCAAGAATTGAGGAAAATCTGAGTATACACAAGGCGCCAGCAGGGTGGGACCATAAAGGGAGATAGTGCTCCACCCTCACGGAAAAGCTGCGGTTCAGCACGGCTGCTAAAACACAGAGGGGCCAGGTATCCTCCATGCTTCTTGAGCAAAAGAGAAGCAGAATACTATGTCTGGAAAAGCCTCACTGGCGAGGTAAGCTCTCTGGCTTCTTACCTGTCTGGCCCCTGAGATCCTTTAGGAGGCCAGGGCAGCCTCTACAGAGATGGGACTGAGACTGCAGGGGGCTTTGAGGGAATCCATGTACTATGCATTGAATTTTGCCAATTTCAGTACTGGGTGCGAAAGAGTAAGATGAAGAAAGCATCTGAGGTCTAGTCCCTGCTCTGCCACTAAATAATTCTGGTATATTGGAAAAATCACTTAGTCTTTCTGGGGTCTTAAGGAAGACCCATTAAGGGGTCAGTGTTTCAGAGGGTTTCTATAACAAAAACAACATAATAGATTAATGACCCATTAGGAGCCTGCATGGAATATTTCCACATGAGCTTCCAGGGCTAAGAGCCTGCTTCTCCTTTATGTTTTAGCTCCCTCATCTAAAAAAATGGGTTGAAGATACATGCCTTCTAGACTTGATATGATTTAACAATGTGAAGTCCTTAGAAAAGTCCCTGCTGTTAGCTATCTCTACCATTTCCTTTCGTCTCTCATTACCACCACTCTAGCTCAAATCCTTATCATCTCTCTGTCGGATAACTTTAATGGGGAATCCGCCTGCCAATGCAAGAGATGCAAGAGACAAGGGTTCAATCACTGGGTCAGAAAAATCCCCTGGAGTAGGGAGTGGCAACCCACTCCAGTATTCTTGCCTGGAAAATTGCATGCGTAAAAGAACATGGAGAATTACAGTCAATGGGGCTGCAAAGAGTCAGACATGACTGAGCACAATAACAATGAGCTCCATACCATTTCCCCATTTGCAGTGACCCCAACCAGGACTCAACAACTAGAGTGGGGCTTCTTAAAGACCAATCAAGGAGCTTCCTAAAATTCCAGGCGTGGACCTGTAACATTCAGGGAATTCTCTGAATGCACACAAAGAGTGTGTATTTCTGAGAAAAGCTCTTTAACTTTTATTAAACTTTCAAAATAATTTCAAAACAAGAGAAGTTACCGCAATGAGAAACCTACACACTGCATCTAGAGAATAGCCCTGGCTCATTGCAACCAGCAATGAAGACCCAACGCAACCAAAGTAAATATAAAAATTTTTTAAGAAAATTATTTGACCTCTTTTTTCCCCCACCAAGTTTCTCCTCTTTTCTTTGCTCCTCTATGCAGGAAAACAACTCTAGGAGTTATAGATATTCACAGTTTAGACCCTTCCTCCCTATTCTCTTGGGCCCTTCTGACCTGAACTTTCACCTCCATCAATGAACCAGGACTATTATTGTGAAGGTCACTGGTGACAGTTCTCTATTGGCTTCTCATCTCATCCAAAATAAAAGCCAAAGTTTTGCAATGACCTATAGTGTCCTCTGTGGGTTGGTTCCTCGTAACCACTCTGTTTCTTTCATCTCTCTTAACCATTCTGTCCACTTCTGCCAAATTGGCCTCCTCTCTGTTCCTCACTGTATTAGGATTGCTCTTCATGCCAGGGCTTTTGCACCTGGAATTCCTTCCTCTAGAATGCTCAAGCTATCACACAATTGCACTCATCTCACATGCTAGCAAAATAATGCTCAAAATTCTCCAAGCCAGGCTTCAGCAATATGTGAACCGTGAACTTCCAGATGTTCAAGCTGGTTTTAGAAAAGGCAGAGGAACCAGAGAAATTGCCAACATCCGATGGATCATTGAAAGAGCAAAAGAGTTCCAGAAAAACATCTATTTCTGCTTTCTTGACTATGCCAAAGCCTTTGACTCTGTGGACTGCAGCAAACTGTGGAAAAGTCTTAAAGAGATGGGGATACCAGACCACCTGACCTGCCTCTTGAGAAACCTATATGCAGGGCAGGAAGCAACAGTTAGAACTGGATGTGGAAAAACAGACTGGTTTCAACCGAAAAAGGAATATGTCAAGGCTGTATGTATATTGTCACCCTGCTTATTTAAATTATATGCAGAGTACAGCATGAAAAACGCTGGGCTGGATGAAGCACAAGCTGGAATCAAGATTGCCAGGAGAAATATCAATCACCTCAGATATGCAGATGACACCACTCTTATGGCAGAAAGTGAAGAAGAACTAAAGAGCCTCTTGATGAAAGTGAAAGAGGAGAGTGAAAAAGTTGCCTTAAAACTCACCATTCAGAAAACTAAGATCATAGCATCTGGTCTCATCACTTCATGGGAAATAGATGGGGAAACAGTGGAAACAGTGACAGACTTTATTTTGGGGGGGCTCCAAAATCATGGCAGATGGTGACTGCAGCCATGAAATTAAAAGATGCTTACTCCTTAGAAGGAAAGTTATGACCAACCTAGACAGCATATTAAAAAGCAGAGACATCACTTTGCCAACAAAGGTCTGCCTCGTCAAGGCTAGGGTTTTTCCAGTAGTCATGTATGGATGTGAGAGATGGACTATAAAGAAAGCTGAGTGTCGAAGAATTGATGCTTTTGAACTGTGGTGTTGGAGAAGACTCTTGAGAGTCTCTTGGACTGCAAGGAGATCCAACCAGTCCATCCTAAAGGAGATCAGTCCTGAGTGTTCATTGGAAGGACTGATGTTGAAGCTGAAACTCCAATACTTTGGCCACCTGATGCTAAGAACTGACTCATTGGAAAAGACCCTGATGCTGGGAAAGATTGAAGGCAGGAGGAGAAGGGGACAGCAGAGGATGAGATGGTTGGATGGCATCACAGACTCAATGGACATGAGTTTGAGTAAACTCCAGGAGTTGGTGATGGACAGGGAGACCTGGCGTGCTGTGGTCTATGGGGTCACAAAGAGTCAGACACGACTGAGAGACTGAACTGAACTGAACTGAACTGAGGATGATCTTCTCATAGAAACTCACAGCTGATTTCCTCACTTCTCTAAGGGTGTATCTCAAATTTCTGTAAGAATTTCTGTAAGAATTTCTTTCTGTAAGAATTTCTCTGGGAATCTCAAGTGAAGTTTTAAACTTCTTCTTGAATACTTCATATTCTCGTTCCCTGCATTACTTTTTTCTCCTCAGCATATATTATTTTCTAACATAACATGTACTTTATTTACCTATTTGATTATCAGATCTTTTGCTTAATAGAATGTAAGCTCCATGGGAGCAAGAATTTATGTCTGTTTTTTTCACTGTTAAATTATCAGAATCAAGAACAGTGGTGGGCACGTAGCAGATTCCTTAGATATATTTGCTTAAGAAATCGATAAATGAATCTTATTTTACATAATAACAGCATTTAAATCTGTTAAGGGTGCTTTCTTCCTTGAACCATTTTCTTCACTTGTTTTCCGGAATTACTCTATTCTTTTTGCTATTTTACTAGTGTTAATCAAAAGGTATGTGTGGGTCCAGCTACATCCCACTCAAAAGCCAATAAATAGGCCAGGTTGGAGGGAAGGAAAGTTTGCTTATTTCAGATGCTGGCAATTGGTGGGGGAGGTGACAGATACCTGTTCAAAGGCTGACTCCCCCACAATGACAAGCAGGGGGTGAGAGCTTTAACAGACAGATCGGAGGAGAGGTTCTCCATGCAGAAACAGCACAAGCATGTCCAAGTCATCTTTGAATTAATCATCAGTGGTCGTACCAGCATCATCATGGCTGTTTTATGTACAGCTAAACTTCACTCCCAAGATCCATTTATTCCCATTTCTTTGCAGCCAGTTCTCGGAATGCTGGCAGCTCATGTCCTGATACAGTCTGATCATCATGTAGTTAACTTCTCCACCTGGTGTTTTGGTGTCTATGAGACAGCTCACAGGATATGGCTCAGAGTATTACCCACAGCCCTCGAGAAAGCAAAGGGTCCTTGACTGTGCTTCATGACTACATTATCATGACTTCACCTCCTCTGACTGTTTTCCTTTGTTTCCACATTTCTCACTTCTCTGATTAAACTTATTCTTTGACTAAAGTTTTCCACAAACAAAAGGCAGGCAGGGGACATGGTCTGTCTGTGTGTGGTGGGAGGCAAGAACCATACGGTCCATTTCACTAGCTTTTCTTTTTAGTCCTTTTCACCCCATTTATTCCTCAATAACCCAAACTATTATTGTTGGCAATCTCACCGCTATGGTCCAATTGTTGTGTGTTCAGTCATGTCTGACTCTTTGTGACCCCATAGACTATAGCCTCCAGGCTCCTCTGTCTATGAAAATTTCCAGGCAAGAATACTGGAGCGGGTTGCCATTTCCTACTCCAGGGGATCTTCCCGACCCAGGGATTGAACCCGCATATCCCACAGCTCCTGCAGCGGCAGGCAGATTCTTTACCACTGAGCCACCTGGGAAGCCCATGGGTTCAACTGTGTCCCCCCAAATCCATATGTTGCAGTCCTAATCACCAGAGCCTCAGAAAGAGAACTTACTGAGATTGGTTTTTACAGAAGTAGCCAAATTAAAGTGAGTTCATTGGGAAGGATTCCAATCCCATATGACTGGTGTCTTCACAAAAAAAGGGAAATTTGGAGACACACAACACATAAGGAGAACCCCATGGGAAGATCAAGCCAGAGATGGAGGTAACACTTCCACAAGCAGAGATTGCCAGCAAACCACCAGAAGCCAGGAAAGAGGATTCAGTTCTCCATCACGGTGCTTAGAAGGAACCAACTCCACTAACAGTTTGAACCCTGACTTCTAGCCTCTGGAAACAATACCCTTCTGCTGCTTGAGGCTCTCTGTATGTGGTGCTTTGTGATGCCAGCCCCAGTGAATGAATACACTCAGGGGTTTCAGGTATTGAGATTCTTCTCTAGCCACATTCAGTCCCTGGGTAATCTCACTCTTTTGTGTCTTTAAATCCCATCTACACACTGAAGACTCTCAGTAATTTATCTCCAACCCAGTGTCCCCTCAACTCCTCACACTTTTCCCCAACTCTACACAACATCAGATTTAACCCATCCAAAACAGACTTCATCTTCCCCAGGAACCCCCTTACCCATAGTGTTCTTCATCTCACTTAATGGAAACCTCATCCTTCAAGTTGCTCAAGTCATTTACCTTGGAATCATTCTGGATTTTTCTCTTTCATATCTTCCATTTATCAGTGAAAAGCTTGATTCTCCTTTTGAAATGTGTTCAGACCACTTCTCACCACCTGCCCTGCTGGTGCCCTGGTAGCCATATTGTCTCTCCCATGATTCATAGCAGCAGTCTCCTCATGTGTCCCCATCTTCCATCCTTGGCCCCCTTTCACCCTCTTCCCAGTACAGCAGTCAGACTGATCATGACAACATGCATTTTGGCAAATCCAAAATTCTGCATTGATTCTTCCTCTCACTCCTCAAGCCCTTAACAGTGGCCCGTGAGGCCTCACAAGTCATGTCCGACTCTTTTCGACCCCATGGACTGTACCCTCGCAGGCTCCTCTGTCCATGGGGATTCTCCAGGCAAGAGTACTGGCTTAGGTTGCCATTCCCTCCTCCAGGAGATCTTCCCAACTCAGGGATCGAACCCAGGTCTCCCACATCGCAGGCAGATCTTTACCAACTGAGCCACCAGGGAAGCGTCACAAGCTCTAGTCCTTGGTAACACCTTGACCTTGTCTCCTCCTCAGCCCTTGTCCAGCTCATCCTGTTCGGGGCATCCTGCCTTCCTTGCTGTTCAGGTGTGCCAGACTGTTCCCTCACTTGCTCTTGATCTTGCTTCTGCCTAGAGCACTCATCTCCCAGATATCCTCCTGGTACATCACAGTCATTTAGCAAATGTCTCTTGAAGGAATAGGGAGTCAGTTGAGAAGATTCATATTAATGAGATAAAATCAAAACTCTTTAGGGAACTCCCTGGCAGCCCAGTGTTTAGGACTCCACGTTTTCACTGCCAAGGGCCTGAGTTTGATCCCTGGTCAGGGAACTAAGATTCCACATGCTGTGTGGCATGGCCAAAAAAAAAAAAAAACATAAATAAAATAAAACTCTAGATTCACATTCAAATTGCACTTTAATGATGCCCAACTTTGATCTTTATAAGCTTCTTGTGTGCAAATAGCATCTAGAAGTTTTCTGTTTTCACTGCAGTGAGCGTTTTGCATAGAAAAGCCACTTAACAAAGACCTATAATTTGTGAAATCAGATATGAAGGAAAGGTACAGTTAGTCCAATTCATTTCAATTTGTATAAACTATTTTCCAATTACTAGTAATTTTAGACTAGTCTCTCCTCATGTAGCCATTTGTTCTAATTGTAGCAAATGAAACTGAGCAAGGTTCTGCCTGTAATGATGATGACTATTCATTAATAGTTAGGGGCTACCTGATTCTACCTAACTTGATTTTCCTTGTCATTTCTTTAAGCCTTTTTGGTGAGAATTTAAGATGCGTAGGCTGGGATTTTAAAAAATCCCTGCATGGACCTATTCATTTTTTTAAATCATTTTTTGGGGCCTTTATAGTTATCATTGTTGTTGCTGTTTAGTAGCTCAGTCGTGTCTGACTCTTTGCAACCCCATGGACTATAACCCACCGGCTTCCCTGTCCACGGAATTCTCCAGGCAAGAATACTGGAGTGGATTACCATGCCCTCCTCCAGGGAGGAGGAGTTATAGTTTTAGAGTTTATAGAGTTACAGAGGAGGGATTTATAGCTATAGAACCTTGGTTTTTCACTGAACACATGATCTTCCAGAAAAAAAGAAAATTTCCAGCCTCTTTTGCAAATGACTAGGACTGTAACACTATGTTCTACTCAAGGGAATGTTAATGTAAGATATCAGTTAAGAGAGAATCAGCATGCACTCTTTTTTCCCTTTTCTTCTAGGTCTCTTCCTCCATCCTGCTGCCTAAAATGCAGGTGTGATGGCTGGAACTCTAGCTGCAATTTTGGATAATGAGGAAAAGGGCTATGTCCTAGAAAATGAGGGGTGAGCTAGAAGGGGTTTAGATTACTGAGGGACTCATGGAGCAAAACCATCATGCTAACCCTTGACATTTTACTTCTGCCCTTGTATTAGAAAGAAATTTCTCTCTTGCTTAAGTCATAGTTATTTTAGAACACACCCAAAGTCAAATATAATTCTATCCTAAACATCACAAGAACTATTTAGTTCCTGGAACTTTGGAGCTACAACAAATTACTGCAAAGAATTAAAACAGTATAAAGAATCAAAACAACAGAAAGTGCCTGCAATGATAATCAAAGGTCTTTATTTTCTATATTTAATTTCTTACAATCATTTTGGAAAAATAGTTGTTTCTCCAAATGTACTTTCACGGAAGAAAGCTGATATGACCTAAGCATTATCTGAGAGACAATGGAAAAAATATTTATCACTGAAAAACAAGTGTTCTGTTCAGTTTACACGTTACACATACTTAACACAAGCATAAAGGAAAAGTTCAGTGTCAGAAATAGAGGCCATTCTCCTTAACTGAAACATTCGATCAGAAGAGTATTTGGCAATTAGAGATTCAAATTTGAAAGATTTAAAAATCTCATTCAAAATAAATGCTGCCTAAGAACACGGAAACACACAACATTTTCTGAAAATCTTTATTTTAAAGAATTTTTTTTAATCTTTGCTTTTGGTATTCTCTTAGATACTCTGAAGTTTATTTAACACAGCATTCTATCTGCTCAACATTCAAATTTAGATGTGCTAATTATCTCCTCCACTCTTCTGCATAGTTAAGTATGTCCTATAAATAAACACATCAATTTTGCTTGATTACTATCCTTCCAAAAAGCCTCATATAATTGGAATTAACCTAGTATTTACTTATCATTAAATATATTTTTATTAGAAAGGATACACAGCACATGAAATCACAGAATTCTCATGAGTTAAAGACAAATTTCAGAACTCACAAATAATATTTACAGTGTAAACATCACAGTTATTACATCAGAGTAAAATAAATCACAACATTCACAACACAATGTATTTTATTTGGTTTTGATATTGAAGTAGTTTTCTTGAATTACTTATGTAGAACTCAAAATAAAATTACTTCACTTATTGTTTTCCTTCAAGAATTCTGAAAAAGAAAGAATTGGTGTTTTAAGCATAAAATCATTTTTATTTACAGCCTCTGACTTTCATTTACTGATCCACTCATTTAATAAATGTTTATCTTTGCACTTGATCAGCAGTTTTTGAGAGGGGATCACATTTTGGAATATCAAGAGGGAGTCTTCCAAAGAACTTATCATTGGGAAGGGAGCCAGAATGTGAAGGGGTTCTTTAAACTAGTCACAAATAATTACTTATTTGTAACTTTCCCAATTGGCTGAACAGCAAAACTTCCTGTTAAAAGAATTTGCCCAATGTTGCCCATTCAAAATAGCAAAAAATGGAGGATGGAATCTCATAAAGGGACAGAGTAATGGATCCTCTGTTATATTGTAGTGCCTATTGTATTTCTTAATTTAATGGAAAAGTCTTATTTGATAAACTTCTTTGAGAATCTGTAAGTTACTCTCTTTTTTGAGCATTCGAGGAGTTTGTTTCTCTGAAATGTCTGTGCATGATGAGGAAAGAGCAGCTGCAGCACCCTTGACCACATATCTCTCTTACAGGGATCAT
This sequence comes from Oryx dammah, assembly GCF_014754425.2. Taxonomy (NCBI): domain Eukaryota; kingdom Metazoa; phylum Chordata; class Mammalia; order Artiodactyla; family Bovidae; genus Oryx; species Oryx dammah. Next base: position 76,420,894 of record NW_024070188.1, on the reverse strand, counting down.
TTGTTGTTGTTGTTTTGTTTTGTTTTGTTTTTTTAATTTATTTAATTGGAGGCTAATTACTTTACAATATTGTATTGGTTTTGCCATACATCAACACGAATCCACACGTGTTCCCCATCCTGAACCCCCCCTCCCTCTTCCCTCTCTGTACCATCCCTCTGGGTCATCCCAGTGCACCAGCCCCAAGCATCCTGTATCCTGCATTGAACCTGGACTGGCGATTCATTTCTTATATGATAGTATATATGTTTCAATGCCATTCTCCCAAATCATCCCACCCTCTCCCTCTCCCACAGGGATCTTTCATGCTACAGTAGCAGAGTTGAACAGATGTTACAGAAACTATAGAATACACAAAACCAAAAGTTTGTCCTCAGAGTCCTTTAGAGAAAAATTGTGACAACTTGATATAGTGATGCTAAAAAATTTCTTTAAAGACTTGCCAAGCATTATAAAAATATTTTCTGAGCTACTATAAACATTAATGTAACTCAGGAAAGATATGCCTTGTGTCCATGTTCACACAAAACAATTTTGATAACAACCTTGTCAACTTAGCAAAGAAAAAAAAATCTATTTGTGTTTTCTCTACTCCAAAAATGTTTTACAGTGGATATTACTAGAGTCGTAGTACCTACACTCACTTTATAGATAAAATAAGCTAAATTTGACTTTTACTCCATGAAGTTTATTATGTTTCAAGAACTACAATATCTGCTGTTCACCTGAAGCTATCACAACTTTGTTAATCGGCTATACCCCAATGCAAAATAAAATGTTAAAAAAATAAAAAGAAACATAATGAGACCCAGGTGTCTTGGTATTTTCACAGTAACAAGCCACACTGTAATTTGGTAGTATTTCCTTATACTTAAATGAGATGCTAACAGTCAATTGTGAGACTGGACTTTAATAAAAGCAACATGGCTTTACTATCAAAGAGAAAGCCAGTTTTCTCAGTAGTGTGATTCAGTCTCTTTTTTCAATATTTCTTCAAAATGACAGGAATGCATCTGAGCAAAGTAGGAGGTAGTGAACTGTTTACTCATTGTGAACTGTCTCTTTCACACTATCAGAACACTGTAAGAACAGTTTCAAGGTCCACTAAGCTGTGATCCACTTAGGTAGAAGCGTCCCTTCTTAAATAAGGTCTCACTGGGAGAACATTATGATGTTTTTTTACCAAGTGAGTCCTACCTACTTAAATACTGAGATGATTCCTACTAGCATATAAGAACACACAGATATACTCACCACTGGGAAGTTGTCAGCAGCTTTGCTCCAAAGAGCTTTCTCATCACTTTTCTAACTCTTCAAGAAAGTCAGGAGACTCTCCTTCACTGCTGCAGACCAGAAAGAGAGAACTGTGCTTGTGAAGACTCTTGGATGAGAAAGCTTCTAAGGAAAAGGTGAAGAATGGCCTAGACTGCACAGGGTGCTCAGTTAAGTGCTCTGGGGGCTAAACACTTCTGTTTCAGGTGAGCCATTACCTTTGACTGGCTCTTCAGTCCTAAATTGTCTAAAAGCTTTCTTAAAGAATTATAATCTGGTGGGCAAAGAGATCCATCTTGCTTGATCTCACCCAAACAGAATTGTCTTGTGTACTCCCCATCTAAACAAAAATAACTCTAATAAAAGAGAGAAAGGATCTCATTTCCTATAAATTGTGTTCCAATATTTACATACCATGGAAAGACACAGGTTTTACTGAATCCAAGAAGACAAAATAATTCATGGTTTAATTTGGTAAAATATAGATAATTGAATTTGCAGGTAAAAAGGGAATTCCACATGGTAACAAATTGCTAGTTGACTGTCCTTCACGTGTTTTAAAAAGCAGCACTTTTGATAAAACCTTTTCCTAGACCCAGATTAGATGTCTCTACGGTCATCATTTTTAACCCTGGAGGCACATTAGCATCAACTGGGGAACTGAAAAAATACCACAGCCACATGCCTAGGGACACTAATTTCCTGGCATTTGGTTTTGGGTTAGGATCAGACATCAGTATTTTTTATATTCTCCAGGGTAATCTAATGTTAGCTAAGGTTGAGAATTACTGCTTCAAAGGTAGAGAGGGAGATATGTTTCCATATGCAACTACTATTTTGAAATTCAGTTATAATTTCTAATGTTAGCAAATTCTCATTTCTTTACCTTCGCTTTCCATTTAGAATTGAATTCAAGTATTTCTTCACAGCCATTTGTTTTCTAAGGCGTGTGTAGTTGTCAGTGAAGACAGCATCTGAGTGGCGTTTGATTGGTCCCTGGTCTTCTGAGATGCTATTGCTAAGAAACATGAGGATAAGGAAGTCAAATAATAATTTTCTGGAGTCAGATAAAAAGGAATTCTAACACCCAGCTCATTTTCTATCACAAAAAAACTCTCTAAGCCTAAGGATGGGGGAGCATGAAATAATCCAATGTACTTTGACCTTTACTAGTGTTCCTTTAGACATTCTGTCCTAACTGAGCAAATAACTTATTAAAAAAAAAGAGGGACTAATTGAAATTGTGTTCTTCCATTGAAAGAAAGAGTTCTTTAAAAGTAAACGCTTCTTGAAAACATGAATGAATGCCTCTTCATGAAGAGATGCCAATTTAAGTAATGCCATATAAAATTCAGTTATTAACCATTTAAAGACAAAATCTTCCAATGCTTAGTTTGAGCAGGAAGTAAAATACAAACACTATATGTTAACGCTATATTTTACTGCTAGCCTTAAAATTTGCTTCAGTTTAGAATATGTCTTATTTTGTTTTTACTGTGTCTAGTTTACTTTGTTTGCCAATTTATAAATGATTATTATTTAAGAAAAATAAGTGTGTCTGGAGCCTATGAATATGACATTACTAGGAAACCTTATTTTCTTAATCCATGGGTCTAGTATATTTATAGAAGTATATAAACTATTTTATAATGAAATTAAACATTATTAAGAGTTATCAGTTTTGAATAAAATAAATAAGTTGCTTACAGTGAAGATATAATTGTCTAATTTAATAACCATAACATGCTTTTTAATAGTAATAAATTCTCTTTACCTAACTCGTTTTCCAATAAGGGACTCAAGGTACTTTTTGGCAGAAAGTTGACCCAAGAGTCTACTATAGTCACTGGTAAAAACTCCATCGGCATGTCTGACATTTCTGAAACAAAGAAAAAATGATAGCCATTATTTTATAAATAGTTTGCTAAAAGATTATTTTGGCTCAATAAATAAGAAGGAAACATCAACTTATTTGATAGCTTCTCATTCAAACTTAAGTCCGAAAGGAAGTTTTTAAACAACTGAATAAATAATATATCCTAGTGACTTATTTCCAGCCCCAAATTTTGAAAAATTGAAGAAATTAGGTTTTTAAGGAGCATTTCTCAATATTAATGCTCCCTGGTAGAATCTGTAAAACTAATTCTTTTCTAAGAAATATTAGTGGGAAGATATATTTATTTTCTATTTATTCGTGGTGATTTATTTCTTCTACTCTGAATAAAGATATATGCAAGGGGAAATTATTTTGATTTTAGCAAACCTTATTATCTCTTTTGCTATTTCTTCTGCCAAAAGGTTGTAAACAAAATCTCTTAAGATAGAAAGACTCTAAAAGTATATCAACCAAATTTTCCATCCAAATTAAAAATACTTCATGCTTTGCCTTCTGGATAGTTACTCTGTCTATACTGGAATGTTGCTCTGGATAATATTCTATGAAATGAATAGCTTTTATTATTAGACACCCTTTCTTTACATAGAAGTGAAACTCTAACCTTAGAACTTTTTCTATCATGGAATCTCAAATGCTGTAGTTTTACTACTGTTGGCATAATTTCTGAGGTTAAAAATGTATGCAACATAATATAGGTGGATGACTTGCTTAGCTTGGCCTGTTACAATCTCTACAAGTAAAAATTATGCAAGCATCAAGAGTTTCAATAAATCAGGCTGAATGAAGCCACAACACATGGAAACTCATAGTGCAATGCTATGAGAATAGCTTCATGGTGACACAAAAATAAAATGTTTAGATTTCAAAAAAGTATTTGCTAAAATAAAACTCAATAAAAATGAACTCACCTTGATACATCATAATAAGGTGTGTCATTTTCAGCTAGTGCATCTTGTAAAATGTCAGTATCTGCTTTTAATGAAACTTGATCAGGTTCATTTGCTCCTTCAAATGGTATTCTGTCCCCCATCCTGGTAGGAAAAGATACAGTAAAGTAAAATGCATTCCTTTCTCAAAAGCTGGTACTTACAGTTCTACAGTCATTTGAGATGAGATACTCAAAATCTTAGGAAATACACCCAATCATAATACATGGATGGCAAAACTGAATTAACGCTTCTATAGTTTATGAAAGTGTAAATAGTAAAATTCTTGTTTATCCCATAAAACAGATGCCATACAACTTTTACTAGCTGTGTGTAACAGAAGTTAGAGCTACTTAGCTCAGTCTTTCAGAACATTAAGCAAAGTACACTTCCTTGGCAATAAGTATCTTCACTTTGCAAAGTACACAGGTAGAAAGATCTTACACAAAATAGAAACCTCAGAAATTTTTTTATATTCAATATGAAAATTGCAAGCAATTCACATATTTCTTGATGGCCAGTATCATGTGTCTCAACATTTCTCAAGATCTGAGTATTAACTATTTTTCTTTCTCCGAGTCCATAAATTTTATTTCAAAGATTCACTTTGGTGTGGTGCATTTCTATATATTGACCAAGTCCAAAGACTCTCTCCATCTCTGAATAGTCATTCAAACTCAGTGAATTTTGTTTTCAATTTTATGTAGTAGCACAATTTTAATGAAGGATATACAATGCTTTACTGGAAGGCCAAGAATAGTCCTGCCTATACATGGACTTTGTGGGTATATGCACATTTTGAACACCAGCACAGTTAAAATCATGTGTGTGCATGTCTTCGCTGTTACCCTATTAAGAACTGTGCTTGCTGCTGTGCACCTGGGTATCTTTGGGTGAGGCAATTCTTGGTAGTCAGGAGCAAGCAGCCCTCTTTAAGAGTGAAGTTTAGCAATTAATGTAAGCTTCAGCATTCTTGAGATTATTCATCTCTTTTGATATAACTATTCTGATAGATTAGTTCTATTTAATTATCAAAGCAACATACAATCTGGCTTTAAGCAAATTTCACAGAAAACCATTAACAGCTAAGAGATTATTCATTCCATTGAGCATATGCTTACCTTGAACAAAGAATTGGAAATGAGAAAATAAGCAAAGACATGTAAACTGGAAAGAAAAATAAAGCTAATGCAGTTTCCTTTTACTGTTTCCTTCTTTAGCATAAATTTATTTCAAATAAAGCTTTAAAGGTGAGTTGTATTATATGAATTTGAAATATGAAAGGCAATGTAGAGAGCAGTAAAACGAAGAATTTGTGGTTAAAAACTAAGCACCTTAAAATTCACTCACTGGGGAAGGGTAACTCAGTAGATTAATTATCTCACAATTTTTAACACTGACAAATTGATTCTGCCTAGATAGTCTGTCCAACATGATTTTATACATATTCCACTAATCAACTGTTCGTGATTATTTGCTGATTGATCTCGAAAAATGAACTCACATGAAGTGGGCAACTAGACACCTATTTTTCTATCAGAAACTGAACTGAACTGAGGTGGCAATGGAGAAGAGCTAATTACTCAACTGAAACTGGTTTGAATGAAAGGAAATCCAAGATCTCTTCTGCCTTGTTTGGAAATGTGATCCTTCTTACCCATAAAACTAGTCATCGACACTGTCTTTCTGGCCCTGAGAGTGAATTCCAAAACTCAGAACAACCATGTTGCCCTGAAGTTGAAAAAACTTGCTTAACAAGTCAACCAACAGATTTGAATAACTAATACATAGTTTACAAAATTGAGCTGTCTGAAATAACATATCAGAAATCCCCAATTACGTGGAGGAAGAATGTTCAACTGTCTGAATTGAAAGAGAGCCTACCTCAGAGCCGAAGGTGCTCCAAAAAGAGGCCATGCCAAGGTCTGGGAGAAGAGCACGCTGAACAGTGTCAGGAACACAAGAAGCTGGGACTTACTTCTTGTTTCCATCGCAGGACCTGGAAGGGGAGACAATCACAGCTGTAAGTTTTTCCAACCACAGCTGTGCCCGAAAGGTGACTCTGTGTGTCTAGCAGTAATTCCTGAGGACTCATGAAGAGTTTAGAAAAAACGATTTACATCTTACAGAAAGTGTTAAACTGCAGTATGATTACTTTTTAAATCAAGAAGGTTTTTGGGTGTGTGAACAGTGCTTGAATAGAGATTAGGATCCTTTTAACTTCTGCCTATCTCTAGCTAGGCACAAGATAATTGAATGCAATACTTTTACAGCACTGGAAGCAACCATAAGGGCAATTTTCTTATAACAGAGTTGTAACATCCATGTTTAGTATATTTTCTAACTATGAAGCAGCTTCAAGAAACTGACGTTTCTTCTTCTACTCTAAGTTTTTAGTACCTGAGTGATGGAAAAGTGGAGTGTCATCTATTTAATAATTTGTGTATATAGATTCAGGTCAGTAAAATTATTTTGTATATACATTTTTCCTCTTTTAATTATAGATTTTACTGGAAGCTTAATCTCCTTAAGGAGTTTGTGTCTGAACAAACTAATTCAATTAATAGTGTAAATTAACACCAAAAAATCACTGAGGCTCATATTACCACCAAAATAATTTCTGCCATAAAGGGAAAAATATAACAAATGCAAAGCTTGTATATTTTTACATCGAATTTACTTACACATTTCATTTGTAAATAGAGTGCAGATAGAAACTTCAGAATTTGGTGCCTGTTTCTTGTGCTGTTTGTAAGACAGCATTTAAACTCAGAAGAAAATAAATGTTTTGTAAGTTCACATAATTAAAAATGAAATGGAAAGAACAGCACTAAGTAACAAGTTGAAATTTTCAATACATTTGTACCCACTGAACTTTCAGTTAAAAATTTATAAACAAGCCAAAAAAAAAAAAACCCCTACTTGAAGGCATTATTTTAAAGTTGGCATTGAGTGAAAAAACAGAGTAAAGCATTTCCAACTAAAGGATTCAGAAAACCCATTCATATGTGAGAAGTTGAGGCATGTCTATACTTACCAGGTGACTTAAACTTGCGTTTTTATTGTTGTAAAGAAGGAACACTGTAAAGTTATTTTTCAAGAGAAATAAAAACTCAGTATATCCTGAGAAAAGTTCCAGAGTCAGGGGGAGAAAAAATAAGAAAGGTAAAGTTTTCACTTACTTTGCCAAGCAGTGTTCTTTGAGAGCTTTCTGTTCTTGAGAGCTGTCTCAGGTGCTGAAGTCCTGGGAGTCGACAGTCTTCACGAGTTCTCTTGCCCTTATAGCTGAACCAGAACTTGGTGCTGGCTGAGGTTGGCTACTATTGCCAGCAACTGCTTCTCACTCTACCCTGACCAGCATTTCAAGCCCATCATTTTATAGGGCTTATGCGTTGGGCTGAGCAATCACACAGCTCTCGGAAAGACGTCACAGTAGTACTCTCATGGGATGAATAGGACTTGAGGTTCTTATTAAATTGTCATTACGCTTGATTTATATAAATTTAGAGTGAGTAACTTCAAGATGTAAGATATAAAGAGGAAATTTACTTTTCTTTAAACAGAAAAAGGTACTGAGCTTCATGTGAAATATTTTAATCTCTAATTAGTAGTAATGAAATAAAAGACTGATTAGTATTATGCCCAGGGCCACTTAGCAGCAGCAGCAGGGCCACTGGGAATGCCTCTAGAAAATAAGAATTTTATGTGTAGGAACAGATGCAGAAAGCAACAAATACTTAGGCTCATGGGCTTTCCAATGTATAATTCTCCTTTATTACAAGTCGTCAATTGCCCTAAAGCCTTTTTAGTTTTATACTATTCATATAGACTCTGACTTAATCTTTTCTGAGATTTAATTGTAAAACCACCATAAATAGATTTCCATATTCTTTCTATTATTACATTTTCCTTTATTGAAGCTAATCGCTGGGTAAATTTTCAAAAAGCCTCTAAGATAGTGTAGTATGAAGACTATTGCATAGAATAGTAGCAGTACTGCTGTTTCATATTGGTAGAAAATGTCATCATTCCTAATGCATTTTCACATACAAGATCTCAATGATCCAAAAAAACTTAATAAATTATCATACTAGATAGCCCCAAAGGGTCATTTTTTCTTTCTTTTTAAAAGTCACACTCATCAATTTTTTAAGTTCTTGCGCCATGTGGAATGTTATGTGTCCCTGAACATATACCAACATCCATAGCAGTTTATAACATTTCCAACTCAGTCACTCGACAGGTGATTTCAAAGAACTGGTTGGAAAGCCTTTATGGAGTACTTTGACAAATACTTAATTTCTATTTGTGGGTTTCTAATTCAAAGTAGCCTAGCATACATTCAATCAGAGTTTAAGGTAAAAAATACAGAAGCCTGAACAACTTCATCATAGACAACAAAGTAAAATGCTATCCTTCCTTTTACTTAAAAAAATGGCCGGGATATGTATTTTTACATCTTTCTTTGTAAGTTCCTGAGGGAACGGGTAACAGCTCTTAAGCCTCCTTTCCTTCTACTTTATGACTTCAGTATCTATTTGCTTCATTCAAATCTAGTAAAAGAATATCCTGCTATGCCTCATCATATTTTCTAACCCAGTTACAAGAAAAATTAAATGAATTAAATTTCAAAATGTCTGGAAATTTGTTTCCCAGTTGACAGCTCTGACTTAAGCCAGAGTTCCTGTGGCTTAATTCCAGGAAATCTTTTTTTACTTGATGGTTACAAGCTAGAGGTTGACATTATTCTCATATGGAATCTTTTTATCTTTAGCTTTTCGTCACCTAATTCCCAGGGAAGCAATTTTACTTAAGAACAGCAACAGCAAAATATGTTGATTGAGAGTCACAGGAAATCCAATGCTGAAGGTAAGCAGAAAAAACCTAAAAGTAAGACATAAAAGTTTATTTATTATTTGGCCTAAGCAAGCACTTAGCTTTCACACAGAGTACCCACAGTAGGTTTTCCAATGGTGAAGACAGTCTCTCTAATTATAACAATAAATTATAATAATAAAACACAAAATAGAATTAATTCAACCTTAATACCTCTGAATAAAAGTAAACTAAATCAAAGAACTGCATTTTCTCCTATGAATTCCAACTAATAAAAAGCAAAACTGAATTTCAAAATGGGATCATAGCACCATCTGCAGGCTCATAAGTCTTAAATCACAGATTTTTTAAAAATGTGTGGGTTTTTTTTTTTTTCCTTCTCTTTTCTTTAAGGAAATAGATGTAAACCAGAGGTCTTTTATCCAGCTAAATTATGGAATTTTCCAGAAAAATAACCATGTGAAAAAATACTGTAGCTGAGTTCATCCTGAGCACTTTGTTACAATAAAATTGAATAAACACAAAACTACAAATACGAATTTACTGTTTGAATCTGCTTTCCCCCCTACCTTGGCATATCTTTCCACAATGTTCCCACATCTCTAGCAGAACTTATTTCCTACCTAAGACTTTTCATGAAAATGATATTATAAAAAGAACAATAGGCACACACAGATTCATTTCAGTGCCTGAAAGTACATTTTTAAAGGGCTGAAAAATATTAAAAGAAGAAAAATGCTTTGTTACACTTGAAAATTATATGAAACAAAATTTCAGTGCTCATCAATGAAGTTTTATTGGAACACGGAAATGCTTGTCAAATATGTATTATCTGTGGCTGCTTTTGTGATACAATGGCCAAGCTCCATAGTTGTGACAGAGACTGTATAGCCTGCAAGACCTAAAATGTTTACTATTTGACCCTTCACAAATAAGCTTTGTGGACATCTGGCCTAGAGCCTCCTGTTAAGGAAGATATTTAAAAAGTTGTGTTAAACTTAGCATTCTTAAATCCTTTAGATTTCAATAACTTGTACTGGGAAATATATGCATGTATATTATATATACATACATATATATACTTTTAATATACACTATGGATAATATGGCTTCTCTGGTGGTTCAGATGGTAAAGAATCTGCCTGTAATGCAGGAGACCTGGGTTCGACCCCTGGGTTGGAAAGATCTCCCAGATAAGGGAACGGTTACCCACTCCAGTATTCTGGCCTGGAGAATTCCATGGACAGAGGAGCCTGGCAGGCTACAGTCCATGGGTTGCAAAGAGTCACACACAACTGAGTGACTTTCACTTTCACTTTCTTGGATAATATGTTTGTATGTAAATGCCTATGTGTTATATGCATAATATATGCATATATCGAATGCCTCCCTCTACTGAATACTCTCCCGTTGCCCCTTTGTATCTGTTCTCTGCTCTACTAAGCTCTGTGGTCCTCTGGCTTCTGGTTGGACTTGGCGAAAGGGAGGCACTAGTAGAAAACTAAGAGACTGAAGACTAGAGAAAGAAATGTTCTGAATATTTATTCTCCATAAGCCATGGTTTGGAAGAGACTACATTCCTCTCTCAAGACCCAGAATCTGCACAGTGGCCCCTCTCCTGCAGCCCTGCAGGTGCCAAAAGCTCAGGGACTGAAGCTATTCCATGGGTCCTTTGCCACCTCATTAGTTCTCAACATATTTACTAAATTTTCCTCAATCCTTATTAAACTCTACCATATCTTCATGAAACTCTGTTCATCTAACCTTTGGAGAGAGCCACGCGTGTCCTGCTCAGACCGTATCTCAACCTCACACTTCAAAGAGTAACTGGAGACATTGAAATTTAAGGATTCAATAGCTGCAGAAAATAAAATCTGTCACTGTTTCCACTTTTTCAGTGACATATTTTATTTCCTTGGACTCCAAAATCACTGCAGATAGTGACTGCAGCTCCAAATCTAAAAGAGGCTTGCTCCTTGGAAAAAAAGCTATGACAAATCTAGACAACATATTAAAAGCAGAGACTTTCACTTGGTCAACAAAGGTCTGTATAGTCAAAGCGATGGCTTTTCCAGTAGTCATGTACAGATGCGAGAGTTGGACTATAAAGAAGACTGAGTGTCAAAGAATAGAGACTTTCACACTGTGGTGCTAGAGAAGAATCTTGAGAGTCCCTGGATAGCAAGGAGATTAAACCAGTCAATCCTAAAAGAAATCAATCTTGACTATTCATCGGAAGGACTGATGCTGAAGCTGAAGCTCCAATACTTTAGCCAGCTGATGGAAATTAACTCATTGGAAAAGACCCTGATGCCGGGCAAGACTGAGGGTGGGAGGAGAAGGGGGAGACAGAGGATGAGATGGTTGGATGGGATCACTGACTCCATGACATGAGTTTAAGTAAACTCCAGGAGACAGTGAAAGACAGGGAAGCCTGGTGTGCTGCAGTCCATGGGGTCTCAAAAAGTTGGATTATGACCGAGCAACTGAACAACAACAAAACTTTAGAAAGCTTTCTTGTTTTTAAAGTTCTAATATATTAAATTTAAGTTGAGAGAATCCTTCGAATAATCAATGTGGACGCTTATAGGAAGGTCACTCTAGCCCTGAGCATGTCTGCCGGACTGGTGAACAATTAGTTTTTGAAGGTTGTGAAACACAAATAAACAAGAAGCCCTTTCAGACCCTTGTTGTTACTCAGGTCCCTCCAGGAAAAGAGGCTGGCTCTATTGTGACACATATCAGGAAGAAAGGTCATTGTACTGCCAGAAGCCAAACACCAACCCCTGATGGGGTCTCTGGTGAGCAGCGCAGTGGTCCTGGGAAGGACATCTGAGGCCATCACAGCCTCCACCTCCCAGGGCTCCTGGCGCCTGGTCCTCAGGAAATAGACTCTCACTGTCTAGGAAGCAGGAGATGTGGCTATTTGATAAACTTTATTTTTTAGTTAATCATCATTCTAATATCCTGTATCTGTAGTCATTTCTCTGTACTTCCCAGGCTGAGAGACTGATGTTCTGATTTCTGACTCATAAAACCATAATTTTTAGGTAAAAAGAATGTAAGATAGTGTTTTATCTTATCTGTCAGTTTGTTTTGAGAGATTGTTGGGCTTCGATATCCAAAAGAGGCATCAGTTTCTGTTTCATTTAGGGACACAGAGTTGAAAAGCCAAACTCTGTTTCCTATCTTAGCTCTCAAGGGGAGCAAAGATCAGTGGAAAATATAGACACTGGGCACACAATTATAAGGTTTATGAAAGGCAGAGCAGATATTTCTGAGAGCATGATATCAAAGCAGAGATTTACTGAGGGCATGAGCTTTGGCTTAAAAACTAAAGGAGAAAAAGAGGGATGAACATTCCATGTATAAAAGCAAAACAATAACACATTTTAGAAGAGCTGGAGGTATGACATACATGAGAAATTGATATGGAACTTCATCTTAAGGAAAAGGAGCGCCAATAGGTTGGGGGATGATATGAGCTTCTATTTGCTTTGTCTGCTATAACAGATAACTTACTGGATATAGAAAGACCAGAATGTCAGTCTGCTGAGACTAGTGTTCTAGTTCCAGAGGATACTGAAGCAGATTTTCTATCCCAAAGAAGAAAGGAAGAAACAGAGTCCTTGGGATCTAATAAGGAGAGAAACTGCTTTAATCATTTATAAAACTAAGAGTTAGAAATTGGATCCTCTCATCAATTGTAGCTTCTTCTAAGAGATAGTAGGTTTCAAATGTATAAGGACTTCTGTCTTTACAAAGATTCCCCCAAAGTCAATTCATCCAGGAATTGTGATTTAGAGTGTAAAAAATGGCCAGGGTCTTTCAAAAATCTCCTTCTCGACATTGTTATGTGACTCAAAAGACATGAGTTTGTGCAAACACCAGGAGAAGACGGAGGACAGAGAAACCCGGCATGCGGCAGTCCATGGGGTCGAAAAGAGTTGGACACGACTTACCACCTGAACAACAAACAACTTTTGTTAATCCAAGTGGCATCAGTTAAATAGCTGGCTTAAGTTACTAAGCTGATACAGGTATGGAGAAGCTAAATGCTTTATAAAGCCAAATTGAGAAAAATATATCTTAGCTTTGCCTAAATAGCTTTAATCTTGCATATTTCCCTCATTCTTAGAAACCAATTTGGAGGACCTAGAAAATGTCAGTAGTTTGAAAAATAGTAATTAAATAAACAGCAAGATAATTAGAATAAATTAAACAAGACAGTCACTAAGTGTGGAGAATCTTAAACTAGAGAAATATCAAGTGTATCACAGAAACTATACAATATTAGATAGTCTAAAGCTAAAGCTAATGCTTCTGAGTTGGAGGATAATTGCCTGCTTGCTTGTCTCCTTTTCTGGGGTAAGAGAGGTGAAAGTGAAGATGGTGGGTGGATTATTAGAAAGGAAAGATATAGGAAACAGAAAATCTTTTATTTTTATTTTTATTTTAAATTTTTATTTTTACTTTATTTTACTTTACAATACTGTATTGGTTTTGCCATACATTGACATGAATCCACCACGGGTGTACATGCGTTCCCAAACATGAAACCCCCTCCCACCTCCTTCCCCATAACATCTCTCTGGGTCATCCCCGTGCACCAGCCCCAAGCATCCTGTATCCTGCATCGGACATAGACTGGCGATTCATTTCTTACATGATAGTATACAAGTTTCAATGCCATTCTCCCAAATCATCCCACCATCTCCCTCTCCCTCAGAGTCCAAAAGTCCGCTCTACACATCTGTGTCTCTTTTGCTGTCTCGCATACAGGGTCATCAAATTTTTTTTTAACTCTCCTGACAGCATTAACCTATAAAGAGTTTTCAAAATTAACCTTGCATCCCTAAAACTATTCTTCTAAAGAAGGTGTTTATGGCTAACGGAAAATATATCTGTAAATCAGAGATGACTAAATATGCTTTCATTTTTATACAAAGTACTAGCTTTTCAAAGATGAAGAACATTTGTCGTTTTCTTCCATCCCAGTAAGACACCTCAATCTGAAAATGATTTTCTCTGAGAGAAGCCCAGTCGTTTAAAATAACTAAACTTCAGCTTCTTTTGAAGCAGCGTAGTTTACTGAAATGTCTCACACATTAGCGCAAAATGCTAAACACATCATAAAATGGTGACTGAATTTGCCTCTTTCTTTCTTTCTCTCTCTTGTTTGTTTTTGGCTGCTCTGGGTCTTCATTACGGTGTGGGAGACTTTCTAGCTGTGGCATGCAGGCGGAGTTGCCCAGGACATGTAGAATCTTAGTTCCCTGACCAGGGATCAAATCAACATCCCCTGCATTGGAAGGCGGTGGATTCTTAATCACTGGACCACCAAGGAAGTCCCTGCTTATCGCTTTCTTTTTGGTTTGTTTTGTTTTTTAAACATATACTGTGTAGTGGGCTTCCCTGGTAGCTCAGACAGTAAAGAATCTGCCGGCAATGCAGGAGACCTGGGTTCGATCCCTGGGTTGGGAAGATTGCCCTGGAGGAGGGCATGGCAACCGATGTCAGTATTCTTGCCTGGAGAATCCCCATGGACAGAGGAGCCTGGCAGGCTACAGTCCGTGAGGTCACAAAGAGTTGGACATGACTGAGCAACTAAGCACGGCACAGCACATACAATCTAATAGGAGACATTGTATTAAATACAATATCATTTGATCCAAACAATACTATGAGTGAAGTGTTATTTTCTCCATTTTCAGCAGGGAAAAGAAAATGCCATCTAGAGGAATTAATTAATTGGCACAATATTGTCCTATTAATGAGTGAAGGACTCAGTATTTAAAAGATAGGAAGTCTACTAGTGACTAATGAAATCCTGAAAAACTCTAATGAAAACCCTGGAATTTGTCAAGGAATTTTCAAATATTTATGAAATAAAAATCACAAGATTAAGGAAAGAATGAAAAATATTTATAATCCCATTACACAATGACTATTTCCATTTCTTTCACATTTTTATACATATATGTTTTTAGTTGTTGAATGTATAACAGTTGTTAAGTATATGTCTATAACTTAGTATTTTGCTATCCTTTCTTGATGCTTAGTCAGATGTTTTCATGAGTTTACAAATTTTTAGAACTTCATAATATTTTTATAATATTGCACTGCATTGATATGGTGGTGCTAGTGGTAAAGAATCTACCTGCCAGTGCAGGAGATGCAAGAGATGCCGGTTCGATCCCTGGGTTGGGAAGATTCCCCTGGAGGAGGAAATGGCAGCCAGCTCCAGTATTCTTGTCTGGAAAATGCCATGGACAGGGCTATAGTCCATGGGGTCTCAGAGTCAGACACAACTAAGCAACTGGGCACACACAGACATCCCCCTTAAGATAGCATCTCTAGGAGGTGGGAGAGGTGGGTTCTTCCCCATATTTTCTTATATTCTCTTTTAAACAAAGACACGCTGGATATCTTCATGAATATATATAGCTCTTTTGCTTTCCTTAAATAGCTTCACTGGGATACAACCCTGGAGTAGAATTGCTGTGTCAACTCTGGTGTAAACAGTCATACAGCTGGCTGGAGAAATTTGAAAGGATGAAGAATAAACCATTTAAGTGGATGCTCTTAATTACATACAAATGCAACAATACTTCCTACACTTAAACAGCAGCTGACTAAAAGGAGATGCCCAGCTATTCTGCTAGCAGCTCTCAACTTCTCCCAGCCGTGCAACCTTAAACAGAATGATCACTGTATAACTGCTCTTGAAGAACATGCTTGCACGCTCAGTCATGTCGGACTCTTCTTCCCGACCCCATGGACTGTGGCTTGCCAGGCCCTTCTGTCCATGGAATTTTCCACGCAAGAATACTGGCTGCTACTACCAAGTCACTTCAGTCGTGTCCGACTCTGTAAGTGGGTTGCTATTTGCTGCTCCAGGGGATTTTCCCTATTATCTTGTTCTTTAATAATTGAATAGCATTTTGAGTGCAATAGATATGTTGATCCTCTTCTAGACAAACACGGCAGAAAGGCATATTCTTTAATAAGTAAATAGCGTGACGGTATTTGTCTATTGTATCACGTCTCTCGTGTCTCCTGCATTGACAGGAGGATTATTTTACCACTAGTGCCACCTGAGAAGTCTCATATATTTTGTATATTTTATGTATTAAGAAAAATATATTAGAATATGAAAGTGAAAGTGAAGTCGCTTAGTCTTGTCCGACTCTTTGTGACCCCATGGACTGTAGCCAACCAGGCTCCTCTGTCCATGGGATTTTTCAGGCAATAGTACTGGAGTGGATTGCCATTTCCTTCTCCAAGGGATCTTCCCAACCCAGGGATCGAACTTGGGTCTCCCACATTGTAGACAAACGCTTTTCCATCTGAGCCACCAGGGAAGTCCATATTAGAATATACACACATATATTTACTATGCTTATATAATATATAAATTATATAAACATAATATACATTATTTATATTAAATATAAAATAATTATATTTTATATTAAGAAAAATGTTAAGACTATATTTATATAGCTTCAATATATATGCAGTCTTAAGGACTTGGCTAGATTACAAATATAAAAATTTATTATGCATCTTTTGTGTGTGAGAACAGCTTAAGATTTCATATATATTTTATATATGAATATACATAAATGAAAATATATATTGACTATATATCTTTATCAGGGCTTCCCTGGTGGCTCAGACAGTAAAGAGTCTGCCTGCAATGTGGGAGACCCAGATTCTGTCCCTGGGTTGGGAAGATCCCCTGGAGAAGGAAATGGCAACCCACTCCAGTATTCTTGCCTGGAAAATCCCATGGACGGAGAGCCTGGCAGTCTACAGTTCATGGGGTTGCAAAGAGTCAGACATGACTGAGTGACTTCACTATCATAATACATAAAATATATATGAAAATTTAAGTTGTATCCACACACAAAATACACAATAAATATTTATACTTATGATTGAAACAAGATCTTAGGAAACTTCTGGCCTGACTGGCTATTGTTAGAAACAAAACTTTTAATTTCTTTAAAGCTAACAATACCATTCAGAAAGGTATCTCATTCATTTACAGAGGAATACATTTTGCAAGCAATTTCCGTTAGTATATTGTTCCAGGAAACTGCATCACTCAAAGCCAGACTGTCTATGGATGATTTATTCAACATTTCTTTCGTAATATCCAAGATAAGCTCCTGATTACACCAGCTTTAAAAATATTCATGTTATGCTTATCAACACACTGACTGAACTTTTTTTTCATTTCATTTGGAGTATATGCAAAATAATTTTCTATAAAAATCTTTATCTTTCTTGAAAATACGCTTGGCCTTACCTCTGAGCGTATATGAAGCAGATTTCTCTTCCAATCAGTCCTAAATCAGCGCCTCAGATTTTATAAGAGGTCAAGTCAGTGGTGCTAGTGGTAAAGAATTTGCTTGCCAATAGAGGAGATATAAGAGACATGAGTTCGATCCCTGGGTCAGGAAGATCCCTTGAAGGAAAGACTAGCAACCCATTCCAGTATTCTTGCCTGGAAAATCCCATGAGCAGAGAAGCCTGGTGGACTACAG
This sequence comes from Oryx dammah, assembly GCF_014754425.2. NCBI lineage: Eukaryota > Metazoa > Chordata > Mammalia > Artiodactyla > Bovidae > Oryx > Oryx dammah. The sequence goes on along the minus strand of NW_024070188.1, from coordinate 76,403,408 downwards.
TCTATATGGTTGCAAAAAGTCGGACACGACTGAAGCGACTTAGCATTCATGCACAAGTCTGCTATATTGAACTGACTTGTAGGACACATGTTTTCTTTTTTTAGGGGACATGCAGAATTTTTTCCATTCTGAGAAGTAGAGAGCACAATCTCAAAACTCATTATCATATATATTTTTGAAAAGCTCATTAAGAAAAAGGTGTCCATGGACTTCCTTGGTGGTCGAGTGGCTGTCTGCCTTCTAATGCAGGGAAAGTGGGTTCAATCCCTGGTCAGAGAACTAAGATCCCATATACTTCTCGGCAACTAAGCCCACACACCACAGCTACTGAGCCTGCAGGCCTCAAGTTAGATTCAACCTATTCAAAAATAAGAAAATAAATAAAATTTTTTTAATTTTTATTTTTACTTAATTTTACTTTACAATACTGTATTGGTTTTTGCCATACATTGACATGAATCCACCACGGGTGTACATGAGTTCCCAAACATGAACCCCCCTCCCACCTCCCACCCCATATCATCTCTCTGGATCATCCCGGTGCACCAGCCCCAAGCATCCTGTATCCTGTACTGAACATAGACAGGTGATTCGTTTCTTACATGATAGTATACATGTTTCAGTGCCATTCTCCCAAATCATCCCACCCTCTCCCTCTCCCTCTCCCTCAGAGTCCAAAAGTCTGTTCTGTACATCTGTGTCTCTTTTGCTGTCTCACATACAGGGGCATCATTACCATCTTTCTAAATTCCATATATATGTGTTAGTATACTGTATTGGTATTTTTCTTTCTGGCTTACTTCACTCTATATAATCGGCTCCAGTTTCATCCATCTCATCAAAACTGATTCAAATGTATTCTTTTTAATGGCCGAGTAATACTCCATTGTGTATATGTACCACAGCTTTCTTATCCATTCATCTGCTGATGGACATCTAGTTTGTTTCCATGTCCTGGCTATTATAAACAGTGCTGCAATGAACACTGGGGTACATGTGTCTCTTTCAATTCTGGTTTCCTCAGTGTGTATGCCCAGCAGTGGGATTGCTGGGTCATATGGCAGTTCTATTTGCAATTTTTTAAGGAATCTCCGAAAAAGATATCCATAATGGATATACAGTATCTTTACTTTTGTAAATCAGTGGTTCTCAGTCTTTCCTGGAACAAAGATCCTTCTGATAAAAGTTACAAATCTTGTCCTCAGAAAAATGCATTCATGCCCACTCACACCCACTTATGTACACAACTTACAGGATCCCTAGAACTTTTCTTTTAATGTTTATTGATCAACTCCCTTTGGGCTTCTGAAACTGGTTAAAAAGATTAGTTCCAGATACTCCAACATCTCTCAAGATCTCTAAGATGCCATTTATCTGGATGATACTATGGCATTTCCCCTATGGTTTTATTTTAAGTGATTATTTTTTGTTATAAGGACAGTTGCCTAAATTAAGACACATTCTCATAAAACTCTGCAGTAGCTATCCTAAGCATATTGCTTAAGGCTTTGTTCATTTCATCACATAGATCCTATTTAGGATAAACTTCAAATCAGAAATTACTGTGCCTCTTCTTTGTGAATAATTTGCCTTTATTTTATGAGCACTCTGAATGATATGACTACTTATGTTTCTGTTTTTAAATTTTCATCTAGAAAGCTAAAAACCAAATCCATGGCCCTTTGCTGGTAAGTGTCTAGGATGTAAGGCTCTCTCATTTGAGCACTAATCTCATTACTGGCTCTATTTTATTTCCTTTTAGCCCTAACATTGTCATATACTTATTTATGTTACTTTGTTTAAAACCCTTTATAAAAATTTTATGACAGTAGAAAGAAGGAAGAAAAAAGACAAAACAAAGGAAAATGTAGAAAAGTTTTCTTAAATTAACTGTTATATTCCTTTATTTGCAATTTCTTTCAAAACAAGCAATTAATCAAATATTTAATTCTGATTTATATTTTATTTTTAAAAGGCATTAGAAAATTTAGGCAAAAAACAAAAAAATGGCAATAAGATGTTAATTTACATGTTGTAAAATCTCAGTTGCTAAAACATTTTTTAGTTAAGAAACATGTTTTAAAATTTTTATTATTGAAACAATCAAATGTATAGATGAGTAGAGAAAATTGTATCATGAACACTCCCTTATATATCCATTGCCTAGATTTTAAAATTTTGCCATATTTGCTTCTTTAGTTTTCTTCTGTTAAAAGTATTTTAGAGTCACTGACATACAAAGCACATAAAGACTCTTCATTCTACACAAAGTCAGTATGAAAATACAGACAAGTTTTTTGTTAGACAGAAAACAGAAATTCATATTAAATAACGAATCAAAAACAATGGCTCTAACACACCCAGGAGATATACATGTATCTGTAGGAAGCAGAAGAGTTTTCTGTAGAGAAACCACTTTCAGGAGACGATTAGGTAGACTTGGGTTTTGTTCTTATATCTGTCACTTGGCAAATGAGAAACCATCTTCAGGACATCTTATGTCATCCATCTTATGTATTGGTGTTGGTGCGATTGCAAATATAGCCTCATCATTACTGAAGACAACTGATGTCATGCTGGAGGAGTATCTATGGACCGGATATATTTATAAATCATCAGAACCACTCACGGCAAGTACATTGTCTATGTTGTACATTGTCAAATGGCATTGACTGGATAAATCCGCTTGGTATTCTTTTCTTTCAGCCTTGGACACTTGACAACAAGCTTCTACTGTACCCCAGGGCTCAGCGGGAAGTGGTCATCAGTCACTTGGCCTTCTAAAGAGCTGAATACATAATTCTGCTTGTTTGAAAATGCTCAAAGCAGTGAGCCTGGTACTTCGGGTTGGACATCCAGCACTGTCGCACGGAATCCATGTTCTGTGAGCCCACGTTAATACTTTACTGCCCGCCTGCTCACAGTCAGCCATCTGCAGACAGAGAGAAGGTTCTAGCACTGTAAGGCGTTCTGGGGTTCCACGGATTAACTGTCTGTTCCCAATGCCCAGTGACCACCACCGTCACTTCTGGACAGAATTCACCGCACCTGATGGGGCATCATGCGTTCCAACAAGATTTTCTTGATCAGTGTTGGAATCATGCATTTTCAGTCGAGGGTTTAGTCCTCCACTCAAAGAGTGTTTTGGATCATTGAACACACATCCCAGACAGCTCTGGATGCTGGTACTTGAGCCGAACAACCAGAACATCGCAGAGATGCATCGCTGAATCCCGGGAGGAGACAAGCAGGAGCTGGTCTTGGGAAACTTCACCAAGGAGACATCATCCTTAGTGGGTGGTTCAGACTGAACTCATGAGCTTCTCTCAGAAGTGACTTCACCGCCATCTCCTCCCGACTTCCTTCAGACGTTAAGGTTTTCACCTTTTAGCGTGCATCTCTGAAATGGAAACATCTGTTTCTACAAAATCACAATAACATTTTCACACCTATTAAAATTTATAATAATCTCCTAGTGTCACACTAAAACTAATGTCACCAAATGTGTGTGTGTGTTATCTGTGTGTTAGTCGCTCAGTCATGTCTGACTCTTTATGACCCCATGGACTGTAGCCTGCCAGACTCCTGTGTCCATGGAATTCTCCAGGCAAGAATACTGGAGTAGGTTGCCATTCCCTTCTCCAGGGGATCTTCCTGACCCAGGGATCGAACCCAGGTCTTCTGCATTGCAGACAGTTTCTTTATCTTCTGAGCCACCAGGGACATCCATACAGACTCTATATTCAAATTACCCAGTTATCCAAATACCTTTTATAACTGCCCCAAATTCTTAATTGTAGACTATATGAGGTAAGCTACTCAAAGTTCCTCTTCACTTCCATTTAACCATTTTGTTCACCTCTAAATGCCAATATATCTGGGTATCTCTAAATGGTTAAGAAAAACAAAATGATGAAATTGATTGTATTGTGGTCCCATTCAACAGTAAGAATTAGCTCAAGACTCTTTAAGTCATTAATAAAAATTATCCTCTAGGAAAATTTCAATTTTGAATATTACTACAAAATAAGATGTCATTTATTATGAATTTTCCAAAGGTTCTAAATATTAATTAAAATTGATATGCATTGGCTTTTAAATATAGGCTAAATGTACCAAAAACCTTACTTATGTATAGCAGTTTTAACTTTGAAATAAAGAGAAACTTGTCAGTTTTTTTAATGCTAAATATTGTCACCCCTTTAACATTTGATAATGCTCTCTGACTCCCTTTTAAAAAACTAGATTCGATCCTAATAACTTATACTGTTCCTTGTATATTTTCTGCTCCTATTGAAGATAGTCATATTCTTCATGCATTTTTAAAATGTTAGATATAAATTTCTTTTTAAAAATTTCTTTGAGGAGCATTATCTCATAAGCATTGCCTAATTTTATAAAGCAGCTGTAGATCAGGGATCTGGCCTATGTTGTTTTATTTTTAAAAGCAAATTTCCAGTAAATGCAGTTTTCAGTTTACACTTATGAAGTCAAAATGTCAAGATGACTCAAAAACAATACGTTAAATTGCAAGTGAACTTTACAGATTTGATTTGGTAAAGATAGCAGGAGATTCAGTGAGGCCAGACCCTGCATCTACAATACAACAGGCCTGAGTGAGCAGTCAGAGATCATTCAGGAAGATAACGTCAAAAGGCCAGACCCACACCATTTATGCAAATACCTTGGGGGGGAATTAACCTAATAGGATGAAACATTTTCCTCAAAAAAAAAAAAAAAAAGATGTCAAAGCATGTGAGGAATGTTACTAAAGTGTCTCATCTAATGAGAAATTCAGAGGAAAAAACTATGGAAAAGCACACACTTCAAGGTAGGACTCAGAATAATAATAATAAAAAAAATCCCTGCACACAAGTCTCATCACCTACTTCTACAACTGGATGGCTGTGTGTCCTTCCAGTGAGGTGAACAGAAATGTCTAAACATAAAAACTGAAATTATCTCAAGCAGCACCTTTGATCTTGATGTTTATTACACATGAGCATCTCCTCATTCAAAGACCTTTGGGGAAAGGGATTGAACTATAGAATTCTATGGTTGTCCAGAAGAAATAGGTTAAATGAAATTGTGGATTTAGGAGGCAAGTTGGAGGACTGAAAGAGAACCTTGGGAAAATGGTCCAGATTTTGAATACAATGTGATACAATGTGATGGTCTTTTAGCCAACAATAGGCATTGCATATTCTTATTTATTTATTTATTTATTTTATCGTGGTGAAAGTCTCATAATGTTTTATACTAAAGAATCTGCCTGCAATGCAGAAGTCCCCGGTTTGATTCCTGGGAAAATCTGCTGGAGAAGGAATAGGCTGCCCACTCCAGTATTCTTGGGCTTCCCTGATGGCTCAGCTGGAAAAGAATCTGCCTGCAATGTGGGAGACCTGGGTTTGATCCCTGGGTTGGGAAGATCCCTTGCAGATGGGAAAGGCTACCTATTCCAGTAGTCTGGCCTGGAGACGAGCATGGGAGAGCCAGCACTGGTGGAAGGCCAGAGTCAGCTCACAAGCCCCCACCACAGCTCCCGGAGGAAAGCCGTGGCGGCTGCTCTGGTCCTCAATGGGGAATCCACCATGGGGCGCAGGAAAAAGAAGAGGAAAGAGTCCCGCCCAGAATCTATCATCATCTACCAGTCAGAGAGTGAGACACTGGATGAGGAGCCTGGGGGATCAGAAGGTGGGGATCAGCCTAAAGAGGAGGAGGGAGATGATTTCCTAGACTGTCCTGTGGATGATGGTGTGTGGAATGTGCCTGTGAACAGCCGCTATGTCACATTAACTGGGACCATCACCCCAGGAAACAAAAAGGGGCAGATGGTAGACATCCATGTCACATTGACAGAAAAGGAACTGCAGGAACTCACCAAGCCCAAGGCATCGTCAAGGGGAATGACGCCTGAAGGCAAAAGGCCTGCCAGCTGGGAGCAGACCGTGGGCTGCACGTGGCCCTCTGGATGTTGGTCTGCCTGCCTGTGGTTTTCCTCCTCTCCTCTGTGGTCTCTTTCTACTATGGCACCATCACTTGGTACAACATCTTTCTCGTGTACAACGAGGAGAGGACCTTCTGGCACAAGATCTCCTGTTGCCCCTGCCTCATCCTCTTCTATCCCATGCTCATCATGGCCATGGCCTCTTCCCTGGGCCTCTGCGTGGCTGTGGTCCAGCTCTCGTGGTCCTGGGAAGCCTGGTGGCAAGCTGCCCGGGACATGGAGAAAGGCTTCTGTGGTTGGCTATGCAGTAAGCTGGGTCTGGGAGACTGTTCTCCCTATAGCATTGTGGAGTTGCTTGAATCAGACAATATCTCAGGCAATCTGTCCAACAAGGATGCCACCCAGGACGTAGAAACATCCGCTGTCTAAATTCCCAATGACTTACTTCATTCTCTGGTCTTAGTAGCTGTTTATCATCCTCCAATTCCAGGATACTCCTTGTTTAAATTATTCCTTCTCTCCCCACTATACACTGTTCTTCTGGAAAATTTTAGCCCACACTTATCTGTCCTACTATCTTGTTGGTTTCCAGGAGGGCAGGAAACGGAAAAGCAATTTGTGCCCAAATAGTCCAGGCAATGGCACCCCACTCCAGTACTCTTGCCTGGAAAACCCCATGGATGGAGGAGCCTGGTAGGCTGCAGTCCATGGAGTCACTAAGACTCAGGCATGACTTGAGCAACTTCACTTTCACTTTTCACTTTCATGCATTGGAGAAGGAAATGGCAACCCACTCCAGTATTCTCGCCTGAAGAATCCCAGGGACGGAGGAGCCTAGTGGGCTGCCGTCTATGGGGTCGCACAAAGTCGGACACGACTGAAGCGACTTAGCAGCAGCAGGCCTGGAGAATCCCATGGACTGTGTAGTCCATGGGGTTGCAAAGAGTCAGACACAACTGGATGACTTTCACTCACTCACTCTCTCAACCATATTTAACTGTACAGTTCAGTGGCACTGCGTACATTCACACCGTGGTGCAGCTCTCATCATCATTCATCTCCTGAATTTTTCACTTTCCTAAACTGAAACTCTGTTCCCATTCAACATTAACTCCCCATTCTGTTTTTTTTTTTTTTAATTTATTGATTTTAATTGAAGGCTAATTACTTTACAACCTTGTGGTGGTTTTTGCCATACGTCGACATGAATCAGCCACGGGTGTACGTGTGTCCCCCTGTCCTGAACCCCTCTCCCACCTCCCTCCCCAGCCCATCCCTCTGGGTGGTCCCAGTGCACTGGCTTTGAGTGCCCTGCATCATGCATCGATCTTGGACTGGTCATCAATTTCACACATGGTAACATACATGTTTCAATGCTATTCTCTCAAATCATCCCACCCTTGCCTTCTCCCACAGAGTCCAAAAGTTTGTTCTTTAAATCTGTGTCTCTTTTGCTGTCTTGCATATAGGGTCGTCGTTACCATCTTTCTAAATTCCATATATATGCGTCAATACACAGTAGTGGTGTTTTTCTTTCTAACTTACTTCACGCCATTCTGTTTCAACTCACACGAGATTCATGGTTGAGAAAGGGTTGCCATTAAAATCAGTCAACTATTCCCAAAGGATGGTTAACTCTCATCTATCATTTCGTATCATAAGAAAAGCAGAGGCAGGGGCATCACTACAGTATTTGGGTGAAGAAATGATAAGCTGTTTCTAATTTTTAGAACCTATGACCTTAGATTTTTACAGCACTATTGTCTAAATTCTAAGATAAGCAGAAGCACTTTTGGAGTGAATGGAATGAAGACCTGTGAAAATTTTCTCTTGCATAAAAACGAAGAAGTTCAGTTCAGTTCAGTTGCTCAGCCATGTCCGACTCTTTGCGACCCTATGAATCGCAGCACGCCAGGCCTCCCTGTCCATCACCATCTCCCAGAGTTCACTCAGACTCACGTCCATCGAGTCCTTGATGCCATGCAGCCATCTCATCCTCTGTCGTCCCCTTCTCCTCCTGCCTCCAATCCCTCCCAGCATCAGTCTTTTCCAGTGAGTCAACTCTTCACATGAGGTGGCCAAAGTACTGGAGCTTCTGCTTTAGCATCAGTCCTTCCAAAGAAATCCCAGGACTGGTCTCCTTCAGAATGGACTGGTTGGATCTCCTTGCAGTCCAAGGGACTCTCAAGAGTCTTCTCCAACACCACAGTTCAAAAGCATCAATTCTTCGGCACCCAGCCTTCTTCACAGTCCAACTCTCACATCCATACATGACCACAGGAAAAACCATAGCCTTGACTAGACGGACCTTAGTCGGCAAAGTAATGTCTCTGATTTTGAATATGCTATCTAGGTTGGTCATAACTTTTCTTCCAAGGAGTAAGTGTCTTTTAATTTCATGGCTGCAATCACCATCTGCAGTGATTTTGGAGCTCAAAAAAATAAAGTCTGATTCTGTTTCTACTGTTTCCCCATCTATTTCCCATGAAGTGATGGGACCAGATGCCATGATCTTCGTTTTTTGAATGTTGAGCTTTAAGCCAACTTTTTCACTCTCCTCTTTCACTTTCATCAAGAGGCTTTTTAGCTCTTCATTTTCTGCCATAAGGGTGGTCATCTGCATATCTGAGGTGATTGATATTTCTCCTGGCAATCTTGATTCCAGCTTGTGTTTCTTCCAGTCTAGCGTTTCTCGTGATGTATTCTGCATAGAAGTTAAATAAGCAGGGTGACAATATACAGCCTTGATGTACTCCTTTTCCTATTTGGAACCAGTCTGTTGTTCCATGTCCAGTTCTAACTGTTGCTTCCTGACCTGCATACAGATTTCTCAAGAGGCAGGTTAGGTGGTCTGGTATTCCCATCTCTTTCAGAATTTTCCACAGTTTATTGTGATCCACAGTCAAAGACTTTGGCATAGTCAATAAAGCAGAAATAGATGTTTTTCTGGAATGCCCTTGCTTTTTCCATGATCCAGCAGATGTTGGCAATTTGATCTCTGGTTCCTCTGCCTTTTCTAAAACCAGCCTGAACATCAGGAAGTTCACGGTTCACGTATTGCTGAAGCCTGGCTTGGAGAATTTTGAGCATGACTTTACTAGCATGTGAGATGAGTGCAACTGTGCAGTAGTTTGAGCATTCTTTTGCATTGCCTTTCTTTGGAACTGGAATGAAAACTGACCTTTTCCAGTCCTGTGGCCACTGCTGAGTTTTCCAAATTTGCTGGCATAGTGAGTGCAGCACTTTCACAGCATCATCTTTCAGGATTTGAAACAGCTCAACTGGAATTCCATCACCTCCACTAGCTTTGTTCATAGTGATGCTTTCTAAGGCCCACTTGACTTCACATTCCAAGATGTCTGGCTCTAGATTAGTGATCACATCATCATGATTATCTGGGTCATGAAGATCTTTTTTGTACAGTTCTTCCATGTATTCTTGCCACCTCTTCTTAATATCTTCTGTTTCTGTTAGGTCCATACCATTTCTGTCCTTTATCGAGCCTGTCTCTGCATGAAATGTTCCCTTGGTATTTCTAATTTTCTTGAAGAGATCTCTAGTCTTTCCCATTCTGTTGTTTTCCTCTATTTCTTTGCATTGATCACTGAAGAAGGCTTTCTTATCTCTCCTTGCTATTCTTTGGAACTCTGCATTCAGATGCTTATATCTTCCTTTACTCCTTTGCTTTTCGCCTTCTTCTTTTCACAGCTATTTGTAAGGCATCCCCAGACAGCCATTTTGCTTTTTTGCATTTCTTTTCCATGGTGATGGTCTTGATCCCTGTCTCCTGTACAATGTCACGAACCTCCATCCATAGTTCACCAGGCACTCTATCTATCAGATCTAGGCCCTTAAATCTATTTTTCACTTCCACTGTATAATCATAAGGGATTTGATTTAGGTCATACCTGAATGGTCTAGTGGTTTTCCCTACTTTCTTCAATTTAAGTCTGAATTTGGCAATAAGGAGTTCATGATCTGAGCCACAGTCAGCTCCTGGTCTTGTTTTTGTTGACTGTATAGAGCTTCTCCATCTTTGTCTGCAAAGAATATAATCAATCTGATTTCGGTGTTGACCATCTGGTGATGTCCATGTGTAGAGTCTTCTCTTGTGTTGTTGGAAGAGGGTGTTTGCTATGACCAGTGTGTTTTCTTGGCAAAACTCTATTAGTCTTTGCCCTGCTTCATTCCACATTCCAAGGCCAAATTTGCCTGTTACTCCAGGTGTTTCTTGACTTCCTACTTTTGCATTCCAGTCCCCTATATTGAAAAGGACATCTTTTGGGGGTGTTAGTTCTAAAAGGTCTTGTAGGTCTTCATAAAACCGTTCAACTTGTTTCTTCAGCGTTACTGGTTGGGGCATAGACTTGGATAACTGTGATATTGAATGGTTTGCCTTGAAGACGAACAGAGATCATTCTGTCATTTTTGAGATTGCATCCAAATACTGCATTTCGGACTTTTTTGTTGACCATGATGGCTACTCCATTTCTTCTGAGGGATTCCTGCCCGCAGTAGTAGATAATAATAGTCATCTGAGTTAAATTCACCCATTCCAGTCCATTTTAGTTCACTGATTCCTAGAATGTCGACGTTCACCCTTGCCATCTCTTGTTTGACCACTTCCAATTTGCCTTGATTCATGGAGCTGACATTCCAGGTTCCTATGCAATATTGCTCCTTACAGCATCAGATCTTGCTTCTATCACCAGTCACATCCACAACTGGGTATTGTTTTTGCTTTGGCTCCATCCCTTCATTCTTTCTGAAATTATTTCGCCACTGATCTCCAGTAGCATATTGGTCACCTACTGACCTGGGGAGTTCTTCTTTTGGTATCCTATCATTTTGCCTTTTCATACTGTTCATGGGGTTGTCAAGGCAAGAATACTGAAGTGTCTTGCCATTCCCTTCTCCAGTGGACCACATTCTGTCAGACCTCTCCACCATGACCCGCCCGTCTTGGGTTGCCCTGCAGGCATGGCTTGGTTTCATTGAGTTAGACAAGGCTGTGGTCCTAATGTGATTAGACTGACTAGTTTTCTGTGAGTATGGTTTCAGTGTGTCTGCCCTCTGATGCCCTCCTGCACCACCTACCATCTTACTTGGGTTTCTCTTACCTTGGGCGTGGGGTATCTCTTCACAGCTGCTCCAGCAAAGCACAGCCGCTGCTCCTTACCTTGGACGAGGGGTATCTCCTTACCAACGCCATTCCTGACCTTCAACATGGGATAGCTCCTCTAGGCCTTCCTGTGCCTGCATAGCCACCGCTCCTCGGGTTGCTCCACCCTGTCGGCCCTGGCGTGTGTGGCTCCTCCCAGCTGCCGGCCATGGCCTCGGGCTCAGGGTGGCTCCTCAGGGTCACCGCCCCTGGCCTTGGACGCGGGGTAGCTCCTCTCAGTGGTTCCTGCGCCATCGCAGCCTGGCACTCTAGGCCGCTGCCCCTGACCTCAGACGTGGGGTAGCTCCTCTTGGCTGCGCTTAGCCTGCGCTTAGTGCGCCGGCTCACAGGTGCCTGAGCTTAACGAAGAAGACACGGATCAAAATTATGAACTTTTTCAGTGCTCTGGAAATTAGCTAAATACTTGCAACAACTCAAGGAGTATTTATTTAGGAAAAACAGCACAATCTTGGTAAGAACACTGAACTGTGTGGCATTTTTAACTTACCTACTCCCAGCCCCTTCTTGCCAATTCTGTCATAGCTTGAACATCAGCAGCCTTTGCAGCCACACTGGCGATGAAGATCAACAGCCTAACAGTCCCTGGAGAAGTCAAAGTGGGTTTTGTCAAAGAGTAAATAGAGCTGGACAGTAAAGTGGTAAAAGCAGATTTTATTCAGAAAAGCCATTAGCATTCTTTATTGAATACAATAAAGAATACTCACAATTTATAGTCAAGGAGCAGGGTAGGGTTCAGTGGGTGGAAAATTGCTAAGAGGAAACATCACAGTTAAGAGGGGAAACTGACTAGATTGGCCTATTGAGATTCTTAGTTAAGACAGGCCAGAAGACCAAACATTACCTGGAGGGTGGTGGAGGAGGAGGAACCTGATTAGATACCAACAGTGATCGAATATCAAGACTGGAGGAATATGGGTAAACTGCCTTATCAGAATTCTTGCTATAGTTGGACTATGCAAAGACAAAAACAGAAGCTCAAAAGTCAAAGTCTATTTGAGAAGATCACTGGGGGAAGCATGAGTAGAATTTAGGCAAGGAGAGAATCTTTGTCCATTTAGAGTTCAACAAAGCCCCATGTTTACAATTTGACCTGATGCTGCTGCTGCTAAGTCGTTTCAGTCATGTCCGACTCTGTACGACCCCATAGACGGCACCCCACCAGGCTCCACCATCCATGGGATTTTCCAGGCAAGAGTACTGGAGTGGGTTGCCATTGGCTTCTCTGACAATTTGACCTGACTGGCAGCTAACTCCCTGAAAAGTCCATCTACAAGGCATATCTTTATATTGCCTCATTCAGAGCACACTTAACTCTAACCCTAATGTTAGGGGCTCAGTCGTGTCTGACTCTTAGTGACCCTATAGACAATAGCCCACCAGCCTCCTCTGTCCATGTAATTCTCCAGGCAAGAATACTGGAGTGGATTGCCATTCTGTTCTCCAGGGGATCTTCCTGACCCAGGGATCAAACCTGGGTCTCATGCATTGCAGGCAGATTTGTTACCACCTGAGCCACCAGGGAAGCTCAACGCTAACCCTAACCCTAGCCCTAACCACTGTCTAACCCTTTGCCTCAGTTAGGGACCCCTCTGAAGGACCGTGCTAGCTCTGTCCACAAGACTGGCTGAGATTTGTATTGGAAAAACCACTCATTATCTTTCCACACTGTCCTGCTTCCCTGGCTCATTTATATTCTTCCTGAGATCCCCCATTCCAAATTTTTGCATACAGATCAGTATTTGAGTCTAATTTCCAATGATCTCAATTTAATTTGGAAGTATTAATGCCAGAAAGACAAGGAGTACTTGAACCAGTGAAATCATTAAGAAGAAAAGAGGGAATTAAACTAAAAGCACTAGTCAAATATTGATTGAAAGAGGGACATTTTCGCCACTTTTTTTTTTATAAGATCTATTTGATGTGGACTGTTTTTTAAAGGTCCTTGCTGAATTACAGTATTGCTTCTGTATTTTGTTTTTTTGGCCACGAAGTATATGAGATCTTAGCTCCCTGACCAGGGGCGGAACCTGCAACCTCTGCCTTGAAAGATGAAATCTTAACCATTGGACCAGCATGGAAATACCTTCATTTTGGTAAGTGGGGTGGAGGGCATAGGGACAGGTGGGAAAGGATAATTGAGAGTTATCATAAGGCCATGTCAAATGAAGAATGATTCCTCTAAGAAAATTAGGTAAGCAAAAAGGGACACATATGTTAGCCAAGCAAGTGAAACACTTGTCCAGTACAGGTGGAACTCAAGACCACAAAATAAATCTCAGAAAGAGCTGGAAACCAGAGGCCTAGAGAGCTGTGGGGAAACCAGGAAGGATTCCCGTTTCCTCTTGTCTTCCCACTTTAGGCATATCTCTCTGGTAGTCTGCTCTCCTTTTTGTCCTTCCACTTTGTTTATTCACCCTGGTCAGATTTATACAGGCTTCCCAGGCAGTGCCAGTGGTAAAGAACCTGTCTGCCAATGCAGGAGACACCAGAGATGTGGATTCGATCTCTGGGTTAGGAAGATCCCCTGAAGAAGGTAATGGCAACCCACTCCAGTATTCTTGCCTGGAGAATCCCGTGGACAGAGGAGCCTAGCAGGCTAAAGTCCTTGGGGTCCCATAGAATCAGACATGACTGAATAACCAACACTAACAGATTTCTACTATCCACTTCATCTTTTACTTCTCCACGACCTCTGATTCTAGGTCTTGCAATTTATTTGTAACCCCTGTTTAATACCTACTTTTCTGTAGGACACCAGGCTTTTCTGCTTGAGCATTTGCAGAACGTGACCTGTATCTGAGTTCAGAGATTTGGGTTTGTTTTCCCAGTACAGTGTACATAGCACAGTGTACAGTGAGAATTTTAACTTTCACTCACTCCCTCTCTAACTGTAAATTCAAATCCCAGCTCATCTCACTAATCAAATGATGATTGAGGAACCTCTAGGTCAAGAGCACATTTTTAGTCCAGTGGATACGTAGTGGGCTTGGATTGGGGAAAGTGGCTTGTTTTTATGCTGTCTAGTCAGTGGAGGCTTTGGTTTAATAATCATCAGGTCTTTGAGGAAGTAAGTTACAACATAAAATTTTATAGTAGCTAGGATTACTTTTCTAGGGCAGACGATTGTTTAATCCCCAAAGAGTATTTATATGGCCAAACTCCACTCCAGAAAAGTAAATTTCAAGGCCATTTTAGCCATTTTTATATCTTTATTTTGCAAAAGACCTGATCCATTGTGCATTTTTCACTAAGGTATTATTTTTCTAAATTAAACAGTAGAACATTCAATCCATACTAAAGCTTTTACTCACAGTTCATAATTTGTCTTTTAATGGGGTTTAAGAGCATCCTCTACTTAGGTAATGTTTAATCTTTTTTATTATTATTATTCTTAAAAAAAAGTTTTTCAGAGATTTCCACTTCCAGTCAAAATAGATAAAAGACATAAGATTAATCTTCTGACAACAAACAAGCTATAAAATTGAGCATATTTGGCTACAGGCAGTTTTTAAACAAATGAGGGAAGCCTGACAATCACTCCTTTTTTTTTTTTTGGCAAGTGTATTCCAGGGCAGGAAGAAGGAATGCTAAGCACAGCACACTGGTCTCACCAAGTTGAGGAGAGAGTTCATGGTTCAGGGGTGTCAAGGCAACTACAAGGCTCGGCACAGTTATTACACAGTAGGAACAAACTAGGTCAGAGATCTTTCTGACTTCAGGGTGGATGTGTGTAAGCTCAGTTGCTCAGTCTTGGCCAACTCTTTGTGATCCCATGGACTGTAGCCTATCAGGTTCCTCTGTCCATGGGGCTTTCCAGGCAAGAATACTGGAGTGGGTTTCCATTTCCTCTTCCAGGGGATCTTCTCGACACAGAGATTGAACTCCCATCTCCTGCAGCTGCTGCATTGTCAGGAGGATTCTTTAGTGCTGCGCCACTGGGGAAGCCCTAAAAGCTGAATAGGCTAGCAAATAAACCAGTCATAGTATATGCATTCAGCAGAATATTATTCATCTATTAAATAACAAACCCCTAAAAAAGGTAAAAAAAATTAAAAGTGAATCTTTGAAATATGCAACAACATGGATAAATTTCAAATACTTACCCTGAGAGAAAGAAACCAGAGGCAAAATAGCACCTATTGTGTGATTTCATTTGTAGAGAACTTGGAGACAAATAAACCTAATCCATAATGATAGGAAGTACATCTAAGTATGTTTAAGTGTTGGTTGCTTAGTCATGTCTGACTGTTTATGATCCCATGGACTGTAGCCCACCAGGCTTTTCTGTTCATGGGATTTTCCAGGCAAGAATACTGGAGTGGGATGCCATTCCCTTCTCCAGGGGATCTTCCCAACACAGGGATAGAACCCAGGTCTCCTGCATTGCAGACTGATGCTTTACCATCTGAGCCACCAGGGAAGCCGACGTATGTTTAAAGATGGTATTAGAAAATGAAGATTGATTGGGAAGGAGTATAAGAGAACATTTTGTGATGATGGAGCTGTTATCTCTCTCTCTCCCTTTTTTTTCCTTTTGGCCAAGCCCTGCATCATGCGGAACTTTAGCATCCCGACAGACCAGGGATCAATCTGGGGCCCACTACAGTGGAAGCACAGAGCCCTAACCACTGACCTCCAGGGAATTCCCAGTGTTATGTCTCCTGAATATTGTGACAATGTCTGTGTTGTGTGTGTGCTTAGTTGCTCAGTTGTGTCCAACTCTTTGTGACCCCATGGACTGTAGCCCACCAGTCTCCTCTGTCCATGGGGATTCTCCAGGCAAGAATACTGGAGTGGCTTGTTATGCCCTCCTCCAGGGGATCTTCCCAACCCAGGGATCGAACCCAGGTCTCACACATTGCAGGCAGAGTCTTTACCATCTGAGCCCCCAGGGAAGCCTAAGAATGCTGGAGTGGGTAGCCTATCTCTTCTCCATCGGATCTTCCTGACCCAGGAATTGAACAAGGGTCTCTTGCATTGCAGGCAAATTCTTTTTACCAGGTGAACTACCAGGGAAGCCCTTAACATGGGTGTCTACCTATTTCAAAATGGATCAGATTCAACACTTAAAATGCAATGAATCTAACTGTATATGAATTAAATCTCATAATGTTGACTCCAAGTATAAGTTGTAAATAGCAAGATTTATTTTTAAAAATTAAACTTCAAAATTAGAAAAAAATCTGATTACCGACTACCCAAACTCACTCAGAAAAATTATTTCCATGTAAATATTTTTTTAAATATTTTTCTATTTTTATTATATGCCTTTAATGGTTACATTTATTATTTATTTTAAACTTATTTTAAGATACATGAGAGAGATATTTTTCTCTTTCACCATCTAGTTTCCCAAAAACATTTCTGAATCAGTTTTTTCATTTATTAGAAATTCTACCCTCAACTTAAGTAATTTTCCATACATACTTTGTTCTATTTATGTATCATTTATTCTATTAAGTTGATTTGTACATTAATTTTCTTTTGATTTCTTTTTGTTGTTGAATGATTACTTTAGCTTTAAGAATATTTTAATATCTAATAGCTCAAATTCTTTCTCCTTACTCATCTTTGTCAGAGTCTTGATGACTTTGTCTCAGGTTTTACTTCCAACATGATTTCCATCTTCATCTAAGTTAAAATACAAACAAAAACAGATATAAAAAGCAAAGCATAAACACTTACAGAAGGATTCTGACTGAAATAGGTTGAATGTATTAATTAATTTAGATGTAAAATATCTTAAAATATTGAGGCTTCCTAGCTATAATTAAGGCATGTCCCTCGTATATATTCAAATATTTCTTTATATCCCTCAGTGTGTTTTTAGTTTGCTTTATGAAGACGTTTCTGGTACTTTTCTATTAATACTTGCTACCTATGTTTCAAGATAATTTATATCCTCCTTGGGATTATGGTTTTTAATGTTATGAAGTGATACTGTTTATTCTATTCACGTAAATTTTTCTGATGTTGATAGTAGGTACACTTTATTATATCTTTGCTTTTACTTTGTGTGTGTGTGTGTGTGTGTGTGTGTGTGTGTGTGTGTGTGTGTGTGCTGGGTCTTCATTTCAGCACCCTCTTCGTTGTGGCATCCGTGGGCTCTCTCTAGCCTTGTGGCCGAATGGCTCTAGGCATGGACTCAGTAGTTGAGCCACGTGGGCTTAGTTGCCCCAAAGCATGTGGGATCTCAGTTCCCCAGTCAGGGACAGAAGCTGTGTCCCCTGCATTGGAAGATAAATTCTTAACCACTGGACCACCAGGGAAGTCCCTGTCTCTACTTTCAGTTTTTCTGAATCACTTCATTTTAGGCAAGATTTACAGTTGGCTTACAGTTGGAATATTTTTATCCAATTAAAGCTATTCTTTTGTATATTTATCTCATTTGTGTTGATTTTGAAAAGAATAGATTTTATTTCAATAATACTTATGTAGATTTATTAAATTCATTTTGTTGATATTTTATTTCAAATCTGATATCTGACACTTTCACTTTCATTATTTCCTTTGTTTTCTATCATTTGTTATCTCTTCTGTTCTTTGCCTATTTTCTTAAAATAGATACTCTAATTTTACCAGCAGCTGCTAACAAAATTTCTCATAATACACTTATGCTGATATTTCTTAATTTATCAGCTTCAGAAATAAAGCAGTATATATTAAATTTCTGTTTTGCTAGAAACCTTTTCGGAGAGTGATTGTAGTCTCACTCAATTTGATCTATAGAAAAATGAGAATTTGCTAGAAAGCTATGATAGTATTCAGCTGAATCCAGGAAAGATTTCATTACTCTTGCCTTATGAAGGCAAGGAATGTATCCAGACTTCAGGAGCTACAAAAACTAAGGATTTCAAATCCATTGACTATGCCATTTTTTAATTACTGTCTGTGGATCAGTTTAATTTCTTTCCTATCACATGGCAAGAAAAATGCTTTTACATCTTACTTACAATTTTAACCATCTAAAAAGAGATACTGATCTCTCTCGGGATCCCTACCACAAAATCCTTTGCAAAGGACCACAGGATTGGTTTAATCAGATGCCTTTGAGACCAGTCAATGAGGTCACATTGGATGTGGTTATCGTTCCTGCTATAATCACATGGGTAGGTAGTCAGGGAAAGGAATTTGGTTTTCAGACTAGTAGAGGATTTGCCAGCCAAAAGAGCATGTCCTGTACTCTCACTATGAAAGAGAGACAACCTATCCCTTCTTTTGTTCCCAACACCCAGTAGCTAGTTGACATTGACATTGAATTCGCTCAGTCGTGTCCGACTCTTTGCGACCCCACGGACTGTAGCCTACCAGGCTCCTCTGTCCATGGGATTTTCCAGGCAAGAGTATTGAAGTGGGTTGCCATTTCCTTCTCCAGGAGATCTTCCCGACCCAGTAGCTAGTTAATTTTGGTAATTTCTAGCTTGATTTTTTTTTTCTTTCTTATGTGTAAATCAGATACTATTTGCACTAAAATTAGACACTTCTGTAGCTCTGCAGTTGTTTCTTTTTCTTGTGATTTTCATGCATTACTAGGGTTCTTTTTCTTAATTTCAGAAAGTTTATTTCTAGTTGTTTCAAGACTAGGCAATATATACATTCGACAAAATTCCAAATGAACCAATAAGACTGTCTACTGATATCAGAGAACAGACAGCCAGACAGGATGGGGAGGGAAGCGGAGATCAAAAGGGTGAAGCTTGTCAAAAAAGGCATAAACATCTAGTTGTGAAATACATAAACCCTGGAGATGTAATGTACCACATTGTGACTATAGTTAATTGTACTGTATTGTATATTTGAAAGTTGCTAAAAATAGATCATATACATCGTAAAGATGGATATATCCAACCAGTCAATCCTAAAGGAAATCAGTCCTGAATATTCATTGGAAGGACTGATGCTGAAGCTGAAACTCCAATACTTTGGCCACCTGATGCGAAGAACCGACTCATTGGAAAAGACCCTGATGCTGGGAAAGATTGAAGGCAGGAGAAGGGGACGACAGAGGATGAGACGGTTGGATGACATTACTGACACGATGGACATGGGTTTGAGTAAGCTCTGGGAGTTGGTGATGGACAGGGAGGCCTGGTGTGTGGCTGTCCATAGGGTCGCAAAGAGTCAGACACTACTGAGCGACTGGACTGAACTGAACTGAGGGTAGATCCTCAAAGTTCTCATCACAAGTAACTAAATGTGGCTGCAGATGTTAATTAGAATCGACTATGGTGATCGTTTTGCAGTACATTCATATATCAAATCCTTATGTTTTACACTTAAAACTAATATAACATTAAAAGTAAATTATATCTCAAAAAGTTTATTCTCTAAAAAAGTTAATTAAACAATTCTGGAATTGTTTATCTAAGTGAGATAAGAATCTAAATTCATGTTTTTAACAAATAACTTATTTTTCATCTATATTAATTCATTAAAAATTCTGGTTTTTTCTTTGTGATCATACCCTTTTTCTATTATACATTATTAGATAAAACAAGGTTTGTGTCTCTAGAATAGTTTATAAAGAATGATTTTTTTCCATTTTTTAGAGAATGATCTTGATTAAGTTAAAATACCAAATAAACAGGAAACAGTCACAAGCTATTCAATAAATAAACTCTGAATCAAAATTGACATCAGTTTAATTTTATTTCATAATCAACTAAATATTTCAAATAAAATAATTACATTAAGAGAAGGCCTCCAGTTTTTGTTATAATTTCATGTTTTATACATTGCACATTTACAACATACTCATTTTGATCATTTCATAACTTGGTGAGGGAAGAGGTAATAATTCTTTCAGATGGTTAAATAGAGAGGATTTCTGCTCTCATTTTCCTTATTTAAGAGAGATGAAGCAGTTTTTACTCTCAACATAAATTCTACACAAAAACCATATACTTTGCTTACCTCACATATTAGATATTAAAGATGGCATACAAGCAAAGATAGAGTTGAATGGCATCACTGACTCAATGGACATGATTTCCAGCAAACTCCAGGAGATAGTGAGGGACAGGGAGGCCTGGTGTGCTGTAGTCCATGGGGTCCCACAGACTTGGACACGACTTAGCAACTGCACAGCAACAAGCAAAGATCTCTTAAAATTTTATGTGGCTATAACTAAGTTTTTATTAAAAAAACTTACAACAAATTTGCCATCTTTCGAGCTTTTTTTCTCTTTCCTTCCTTTCTTCCTCTGTCCCTCCCTTCCCTCCTCCTTCCTCCTTTCAGGTATATTGCATTAGAAAGCATCTATTTATAGACATTTACTATAGACATCATTAAGCATAACTGTCCTTGAGGAACAGTGGAAAATGTAAGCTAAAAAAAAAACAATAAAGAAAATGCTATGCAGAATCTTTTATTGCGTAAATATCTATTACAGGATTGAATCGTATTCAGACTCCATTAGCTGGGACTGCTGCATTGCAGAAATTACCATGAGAGGACATTTTTCTTCACGGAAAATCCCAGTGTTCGTTGAAGAAACAGCAACATAAGCTAAATATTCAGAAACAAACCCCAGGTCGTCTGAGTAATAATTCTGGGAACTCATGTCCTTAAATGAAAAAGACCGGCCGGTCATCTCTGACCACTGAAGCTCTCTTCCTTTAAAAGGGTGGCTTCTTGTGGAGATGGACTCCTTGAATAACTGTCTGCACCAAGGACCAGCTGGCATAGTTTCATCTTTGTACAAAGACTCTTCACAGAAGCTGAGGTTGAAATCCATAGAGAAGTAAATAAAAGATGATGACTGACTGATGGGCCCATCCAGGAAGGAAAATTCTTCACGGCTGTAACATATAATTTGGATAACAGACTTTCTCTCTACTAGCCCTCCTTTATTTGTCTTTGAAGTTACAGAAAATCCTTAGGTAACAAGCTTTCCCCATTGCTAGATTTAAATGTAAGGAATAAAGTTTATCCCTTAAGAAAAATGTAAACTCGGTATTAGCATTTGTTTTTAGAGCAAATGAATTGGATTTGCTATTGTTTTTATAACAATATAACGAAAACAGTAAAGAAAGGTCAAATCATCAAGTGAGTAAATCCGAGGATTTTGCCTCAGTAAAGAGGATAACTATTCTTGGGAAAAGAACAAAAGGAGTTGGGGGAAAAATAAGTGTCAGAACTGCACTATTCTGTAACACTCACTGAGTTCAGCTTTCTTTGCTTGATTTCCTCACTTGTCACAAATGAGTAAAATCAAGAAACTTTAGAATCTCCTATGTTCCATCATTTTATGTCCATAAAATCACTAAAAATCCAAGATTGTCAAATGATTCACTTGTCTTTCTTAAGAAAGTTAAACTAAAATCCCTTAAGACAGGAATTTTTTAAAGTTACACAGTAATTTTTTTCCCCTTTATAGTCACATTGGACATTGAGTGAAAATTGTAATCCACAAAAATCCAAAGTTTTTGTTTTAGTCTAAAAGACATATATACTGTATCCAGTTGATTCTTAGGTAAGAATCACTATCTTTAAAAATTCCCACGTTGAATACAAAATACATAAATATATAACTATTTTGAAAAATATTATTTTTGTGTGTGAGACAAAAAAAAAAAAAGAAATCTGTTTTACATTGTGATGTCCAACTTGTGTGTGCATATTTCAGCTTAGAAACTCATCTGGCATTTGGGCCATGTCCTCAAAATTCTGTTTTGCCTATTTGTAACTTCCCTTCAATAAAAAACAATAAAAGAAAGAAACGAAAACAGAAGCACCCTACTCAGGAGTCCGAGAAAGCCTTTATGATGGACTCATAGGCAGGGGGTGGTGGTGGTGAAATGCCAATCCGAAGATTGTTATTGGACCAGTGGAAATCTGGACGGCCCAGGCTGTGGGAAGTGTTGATGGTGGAGGAGGTAGTGGATGAAGGGAAAGTCACCAGCTGACTCTCAGTTTCCACAGGAAGTGGTGGGCATTGCAGAAAGGGGTGGAAAGTTGAGCCCCTGAAACTTGATTTTCTTGGAAAGGAATTGGCTTGTTCCAGGGAAGCTTGTCGCTGGAAAGTGAGGCTTGCCAGGCTGAGGTTGCTTCGACGTTCACAGCCACTGTGGCGATAAAATCCGTTTCTGTTGAGGCCGTGGGTATATGAAGATCTGGATCGCCGGCTTGAACTCCACTGCGAGATGGGGGCGCTGGCCCTTCTTCGAGACAAACAGACAGACAAAGCCCAAATAAATCCTCCGATTACAAGTACCGTTGCCACGGATACCGTGAAGGACATTATCACATCCTCTGAAACCAAGAAAACAAATAGGTAATATGATTTATAGATAGGTGTTCAACTAAATATACAGGCAAAATGCAAATGAGGACTATGGAATATTTGATTAACTTAGATTCTGGATTTGGGAGATAGAAGATGGTGTTGGGTGGGTATAAATAAATGAAGCTGTTAGGCTTCCATTTATCAAAGAAAAACAATAAAGGATGTAAAACGACATCTTTTTAGCCATAACATTCCACATTGCTTACAATATTTTCTTATCTTTAATAAATTAATAATTAAAAAGTCTCATATTTTGAAAAAAGGCTCTTCTTTATTGAGCTCATAAATTTTTATAGTTGCAAATATAATCCAAGGATTACTTCCTTTTGAATTACAGTAGTAACCAATGTGCCAAAAATCCATAAAGAATTTCACAGTCACATTGACTTTGCCTTTTCCTCTATCCGCTTTCAAATCCCCCACCAGTGTCTCCCACCCTGCAGGCTGCATGATGCCTCACATCCGTTCTCATTCTGAGACAGGAAGTGCTGGGCTAGAACCATCTGGAGGGTTGACTGATTTATGTCTTATTTCCAGAACGCCTGGACTGTCACCTTTATCTTTCACTCATTGATGGCATGAGCTATGCAGACTGCTGAGCTCTTTCTTGCTCCCCAAGCTGGTTCTTGCTATTATCATGCCCTTGTGATCATGAAATTCCTATCCCCTGAACCTCCATAGAATCTCTGCTATACACCAGTATCCTCCAATTCACAGAACTTGTCCAGATTTCCTGTTGTAAGGAGGGAAAAATGCCTTTCCCAAATACCTTATTGCTTCTTTTTGTGAACTAAAAACATTCTTGAATAAAACTAGGTAGCAGAGCCCTGCATTAACTGGAAAGACATGCTGAATATTAGAAGACCCCTCTACCCGTATCATCCACCACACACAGACACACACACCCATGATCTAACCCACAACCCATATTGATTTTCACACTATCCTAAAATCTGTTGTTCTCACTCAAATTCCATACATTTCAGGATATTTCCCCCTGATGCCTGGATATAATTTTAGAATTTTCTATTTGGAAAACTCAGTATGTGCTGAATTTTAAATACAGTCAACCTACCAACTGAGTATGGTTCATGAAAAAAGACCAGCAGAAAATCCATCAAGCTGACCCCAGCCCAAGTTGCCCACCTACAGAATTGTGAGCTAAGTAAATGGGGTGGATTGTTACACAGCAAAAGCTAATTAATTCAGGGTTCCAAACTCAGCTCTATTCCTAACATTCTGTGTGATTTTTATAAAAATTTATTTAGACTCACTTATTTTATTACTTTCTTCAAATAAAGGAGTTAGATTTTATGATAACAAAAGTTCTCTCCAGTTTGTTAATATAGTCTATGACAGTATGCACCAAATCTATAATATAGAAATAACAAAACAAGCCAGTATTAATAAAAAAAAAAAGGATATTCATTGTTCCTTAATTTTTGGATCTATTTTAGCATCCTTCTATCTTATATTGTCATGTTTTTCTCCTGTGGAAAGACCATATTTATTATATCCAATGTTTACAGTTATCACAAATGCTTGTATCAAAATCTCTAAAACAACTCTTCATGTCAAATCTAGGCAATGAATTCTTTACAACAGGAAGATGACTTCTGAAATACAAGATGATTTATGGCAGATCTTCTAGACTCAGGATTGTTCTTCAAAATTGTCTCTCATCTAATATTGAGTCATGGCCTTAAAGGGAAATCTCTTGAGACTGGAGTTTTATAGAGTTAGGCTTTATTTGGAAAAAGCAATAAGCACCGTCAGAACCTAAAATTAGCCTTATCGATAATACAGTAAAATTACAAATTAACTTGTAACTATCAGTGCCCCCAAATATTCAGAACTCAAAAAGGGAATTATAGAAAATCTGGGCTGCCAACACAAAGAGACCATGTAAATCGGGATTTTCCAAAGTTTCTTCTGAAAAACAATAGAGGACAACAAGACGACCAAATAAAAATATACAAAACTATGCTTTCAGCATAATTAGAAGACACAAATATCCAAACTTCAATTTATCTAAAAAATAAATGATGGAAAATAAAAATCAATAAATTATCTCCCATACTTCCACCATGTTGTCATGGAGAAGAAGAGCAATTCTGGAAATACTATAAAAATAAAATGGAAAGGTATTTTGACCCATTAGCACGCTGACCACGAAAGGGACTTACAAGTGAATATAGGAATGAGAAGAGGCAGAGTCCTGTCACAAAAGGATCACACATTTTATGATTCTACCCACAGGAAATGTCCAGAAGACACAAACTATATAGAAAGAAAGTAAACTGGTGATGGTCTAGGGCAAGGGGGTGAGGTGGAAGGGAATGGGAGGGACCTCTAAGTTGGGACAGGATTTCTTTTTGAAGGACAGAAGTGAAGGTGAAAGTCATTCAGTCATGTCCAGCTCTTTGCAACCCCATGAACTGTATAGTCCATGGAATTCTCCAGGCCAGAATTCTGGAGTGGGTAGCCTTTCGCTTCTCCAAGGGATCTTCCCAACCCAGGGATTGACCCCAGGTCTCCCGCATTGTAGGCAGATTCTTTACCAGCTGAGCCACTAGGGAAGCCCAAGAATACTGGAGTGGGTAGCCTAGCCCTTCTCCATCAGGAAAGCCCTTTTTGGAAGGACAAATTGTTCTTAAATCCGATGTTGGTGGTGGTCACACAACTCCTATAACAAAACCATTTAATTGTATGCTTTAAGTGGGGGAACTATATGGTCTGTGAATATAGCTCAATAAAGTTGTTTAAAAAAAGAAAGAAAAAGACAGGTGCTTTTTGGAAACCACACAATGAAGGAGGAAAGAGGCAAGACTGAGGGGAAACTGGAGGATCCTTCAAAACAAAAGAAAATTTAAAACAAAGGACATGCAATTCCTCCCAACTCCATTCGCTAAAAGTTAAAGTCAACCAGCAAAAAGCAACCAACCAAACACACACACACACACACACACACATGCACACACAGTCAGCCAGTAAAAACACCACATTTTGCTACCCTGAGGAAAGGATGAACCTAGAATGACTCAGGTTCTGGTGTGGGCAAGTGAGGGTGGATAGGCGCTTACTAGTATCGTTTGTCCAAATAGGGAGGTAATGGGAGACTGTAGAACTGGGGCTGGAACTGATATTAGGAAGATGTTGAGTTTGCATGTCCTGGAGTGTATATTAGGGAATTCAGGGTTAAATAAATATGGAGTTTAAAAAGACGCAAAATTCAGAATCTTCGTGCTGCAAGAGAGTTCAACTAATCAAAGAACGCACTTCTAAAGAAACAAATGTGTTTACAGAAGTGAGTTGACAACAAACTTCCAGCAAAACTAGAATTTAACAGGTGGTGGAGGTCAACACCAGGGAAACACAGAAGGGCTAATTAGGATGGCCCACAGAGACAAGAAAGGCTACTCACACTGAATCAAAGTGAGAAAAGACTTTTAGGGAGAAGTGATTAGCAACCAGGAGCCCCAGAGAAATTTAATCAATTCATTTGTTAGCATATAAAGCACCCACTAGATACCCAGTACTGCTAAGTACAGATAGAGCAGGGAAGAAAATAATCTGTAGTGGCGTTAACATTCTAGAAGACTTAAAGTAAGAAAAATGCCCTTTAGATGGGACAGTGAGTGGGTCATTGGCCACTTTACACACAGTAGGCTGGGGGTCAGATGATGGAAAGCCCTGAGTACTTCTCCAAGAAGTTCACCCTCTTCCCTGTGGGGCAAAGAGGCTTGAGCAGTTACCCGTAGGAAGGATAAAGATGCAGCTGGTGTTGATATCTGTGGTAGACTGAAAACAGAGAAGCAGGGAGGAGAGGGAAACAATGATTCGAACATGAAATAACAATGGCTTAATCTGGGAAGCTGTAGTAAGAATAGGAAAGAATCTGATCATGGGAGTCTCAAAGTGAAAAGAATATAAAAATTATTCCATAGTATCACATCATCTAATGTCCTAGAGATAAGACATTGAGGAGAAAAATGGTGATAAACTGAGGCTTAGAAGCTCTTGCTCCTAAAATCTAAATAGTAATGTTATTTTACAGTAGTAATTTGATAATCAGATCAAATTTTAATGTTTTAGAAATTCTATCATCTGCTTACTTTATATTTACTTGCCTTTGCCATTTTATGCAACAGTAGTTTATCAGAGAATAGATTTACTAGATAAAATTTTAATTTGTATTATAACCATTGCATCTTTCCTTGAAGTTTTGTGTTGTTTATAATAGCTATCTAAATTCTGGATTTCACTGAAAAATGTTTCCATTGTTCTTGTAAGAGAACTAAGTAAAAATCATGAACTACTCAAATACTTCATAAAACCCAGTCCTTTGTCTTCTTCCAAATAAGTATGTGAATCCAGAAATTTTACTAAATTCAGTTCTTTTGTTAAGAAAAATACCTAATTTTACTATATTTCAGTGAGGTTTAGTAATCTTTGTTCTTGTGAGGTATATTGCACATAATTTGAATAATTTATTGTGCATTATTAAGTGGTCGGTTGTCTCTGGAAGAGTTTATGCATTAAGTAGTTTATGCTCCAGAGGATCCATAAGTAGATTACCATGATAAGCACTTTAATCAAAGAATATGAATAAAGTCACTCAGAGATTCTGTCTTTCTATTTAGAATGGATGAATGAAAGATATACTATGATTCATTTTAATGTTATTGTGTCTTTGAGTAGAAAAATAATGCATTAAGTTGAGACTTAGTTGGTAAACTGTAAGATCCTAAATTTAAACTTCTGTTATTCTAAATTAGAAAGGTTTCACTAAAACTAAGATCAAGAAAATTTTGATGTTGGAATGAACACAGTTTACAAAATGCAACCCTATTTTTATTTCATTATTTTGGTAAACAGTAATATGCATTTGTAATTTGATTAATTTAATGTAGGGTCTTGGACACTATTTTAAGTGTATTACATCCCTTAATTGTCAAACAACCCCAATTAGGGAAAAGCTCTTTATCTTTGGTGTGTTGTAAGAAAATATTAATCTGAAATGAAAAATTTGAAATGCATAGAATTGTATTGATTTAATACCAGATTTGGTAGCCAGTTACAGATAGAAATACTTGGAGGAAATGTGGTAAAGCAGTGTTATATATTCTGCAATTACATTTCTGAATCAACAACCTCCACCGGAAAATTTTAAATATCAACAACTTCAGATATAGAATCAGAGATACAATGTTTCAACTAAAACTCTTGCCTCAGCTCAAACTCTGAGTTTCTTTTATATTGAAACAGAGTCGTGCTTTCAAATTGTGATGCTGAAGAAGACTCTTGAGAGTCCCTTGGACAGCAAGGAGATCGAACCACTCAATCCTAAAGGAAATCAACCCTGAATATTCATTGGAAGGACTGATGCTGAAGCTGAAGCTCCAGTAAATACTTTGGCCACCTGACATGAACAGCCAACTCACTGGAAAAGACCCTGATGCTGGGAAAGACTGAGGACAGGAGGAGGGAGTGACGGAGGAGGAGGTGGCTGAATGGTATCACTGACTGAACGGACATGAGTTTGAGCAAATTCTGGGAGATGGTGAAGACGGGGAAGTCTGGTGTGCTGCAGTTCACGGCGTCGCAAAGGGTCAGATGTGACTTAGCAACAGAACAAGAAGATTTATGCTATGGGTGTGTGTGTGTCTGTTAGTCACTCGGCTGTGTCTGACTGTGATCCCATGGACTATAGCCTACAAGACTCCTCTGTCCCTGGGCTTCTCCAGGCAAGAATACTGGAGTGAGCTGCCATGCCCTCCTCCAGGGGATCTTCCCAACCCAGGGATCAAACCCAGGTCTCCCACATTGCAAGCGGATTCTTTACTGTCTGAGCCAACCACTGCACATAAATAAAATATTTATTTTAATAATTGAATATTGACAACCAACACTAGTCAGGGCACTTTTGCATTCACTCAGGTATGACATAAAGTGAGAAAATAAATATTAAAGTCTATGAAGCATTGGGTTGGCCAAAAGGTTCATTTGAGTTTTTCCATAAGATATTACAGAACACCCAAGCAAACTTTTGACCAAGCATGCTCTTGCTTTTGTGTATAAACCTGTGTAACCACTAGAGTCTGATGGAAGATTCTGAATATCTCAGTATATAAGCATGCATAATAGATGAGATAAAGAGACATACTTACTGTATTTCAACTAAATGAAGCTAAAATCTTAAAATTCCATAAAAGCATTTAAAGTTTCCAGGAGTTCCTTAACATCATCTCAGTGCATATGCCCTCTGAGCCCTTCTACCACAGCCTCTTCAGACAATGTGTTCTAAAAGATTAATCTATAGCCAAAATTAGCATAAACTTCATTTCAAGAAAAAATTAGAAACTTTTAAAATGTAAAACCAAGGGGAAGCAATTTTACTTCAAGTAACAACAATTATAATGCAACTAAAAAGATCAAATGATTGCTTTAAAAATGACAGATCTCCCTTTAAAGGAAAAAAGAAACAAACTCTAACATTAGTAAGGCATAGCATATAACTTAAGTGTTATCCTATTTTATAACTTATGTCTATATATCTACTAAGGGGCTGGCACATTGGTCCTCAAAGAACGACATCCATTATTACTAATGGATGTATAGCTTTCCTGTGTCATTTGACTCTTCCTAGTCTAATAATAATGATCACTATAGTGCCTTTCAATTCTAAGATTCTAATATTGAATCTGGTTTTCGATAAATCTAATACGTACCTAAAATTCTGGCCACTGCTATCAAAATTTAGTAAACGTCACCACCTAGTGGCCTTGAGTTGAATTGTTCTAATATCTGAACAGTGATTTTATCTTTGACAATAGAACATTGATCAATTCACAAAATCCTTTGCAATCTTAAGAATCATTAAGCTTAGCTATTACTGAAGGAGACTGTGCTAATCTTGGTACCCTAGAGAATATAGCAGGATGGTTCAGACAATAAGATTTTGGCAAAAATTGTTTTTAGGAATAATTATATTGAAGGTTTAGAAAACTTAATTACAATAATTTAAACAAGAGCAAGCATTTCTTATGTGTATCTCATCTCCCAGAAAATCCTACTGGGTCTATTGTCAGAACGTATCCAGAATTCAACTTCTCATTATCTGGTCTGCTACCTTCCTGATCCAAGTCAACATCATCTGTGACTTGGACTATTACCATAGCCTTCTCTCTGGTTCCTGCTTCTCTCCTTGCTCAGTTCTCAGTTCAGTAGCCAGAGTGAGCCTTCTAAAGTGTTAGTCAAATCACATCACTCTTTTGCTCTAAACCATTCATTTCTTTCTAGCAATCAGAATCCAACAACACATTAAAAAGATCATACACCATGACCAAGTGGGCTTTATCCCAGGGATGCAAGGATTCTTCAATATCCGCAAATCAATCAGTGTAATTCACCACATTAACAAATTGACCATATGATTATCTCAATAGATGCAGAGAAGGCCTTTGACAAAATTCAACATCCATTTATGATAAAAACTCTCCAGAAAGCAGGAATAGAAGGAACATACCTCAACATAATAAAAGCTATATATGACAAACCCACAGCAAACATTATCCTCAATGGTGAAAAATTGAAAGCATTTCCCCTAAAGTCAGGAACAAGACAAGGGTGCCCACTTTCACCACTACTATTCAACATAGTTCTGGAAGTTTTAGCCACAGCAATCAGAGCAGAAAAAGAAATAAAAGGAATCCAAATTGGAAAAGAAGAAGTAAAACTCTCACTGTTTGCAGATGACATGATCCTCTACAAAGAAAATCCTAAAGACTCTACCAGAAAATTACTAGAGCTAATTAATGAATATAGTAAAGTTGCAGGATATAAAATCAACACACAGAAATCCCTTGCATTCCTATACACTAATAATGAGAAAGTAGAAAAAGAAATTAAGGAAACAATTCCATTCACCATTGCAACAAAAAGAATAAAATACTTAGGAATATATCTACCTAAAGAAACTAAAGACCTATATATAGAAAACTATAAAACACTGATGAAAGAAATCAAAGAGGACACTAATAGATGGAGAAATATACCATGTTCATGGATCAGAAGAATCAATATAGTGAAAATGAGTATACTACCCAAAGCAATCTACAAATTCAATGCAATCCCTATCAAGCTACCAGCAATATTTTTCACAGAACTAGAACAAATAATTTCAAGATTTGTATGGAGATACAAAAAACCTCAAATAGCCAAAGCAATCTTGAGAAAGAAGAATGGAACTGGAGGAATCAACTTGCCTGACTTCAGGCTCTACTATAAAGCCACAGTCATCAAGACAGTATGGTATTGGCACAAAGACAGAAATATAGATCAATGGAACAAAATAGAAAGCCCAGAGATAAATCCACACACATATGGACACCTTATCTTTGACAAAGGAGGCAAGAATATACAATGGAGTAAAGACAATCTCTTTAACAAGTGGTGCTGGGAAAACTGGTCAACCACTTTTAAAAGAATGAAACTAGATCACTTTCTAACACCGCACACAAAGATAAACTCAAAATGGATTAAAGATCTAAATGTAAGACCAGAAACTATAAAACTCCTAGAGGAGAACATAGGCAAAACACTCTCGGACATAAACCACAGCAGGATCCTCTATGATCCACCTCCCAGAATTCTGGAAATAAAAGCAAAAATAAACAAATGGGACCTAATTAAAATTAAAAGCTTCTGCACAATAAAGGAAAATATAAGCAAAGTGAAAAGACAGCCTTCTGAATGGGAGAAAATAATAGCAAACGAAGCAACTGACAAACAACTAATCTCAAAAATATACAAGCAACTCCTGCAGCTCAATTCCAGAAAAATAAATGACCCAATCAAAAAATGGGCCAAAGAACTAAATAGACATTTCTCCAAAGAAGACATACGGATGGCTAACAAACACATGAAAAGATGCTCAACATCACTCATTATTAGAGAAATGCAAATCAAAACCACAATGAGGTACCACTTCACACCAGTCAGAATGTCTGTGATTCAAAAATCTGCAAGCAATAAATGCTGGAGAGGGTGTGGAGAGAAGGGGACCCTCCTACACTGTTGGTGGGAATGCAAACTAGTACAGCCACTATGGAGAACAGTGTGGAGATTCCTTTAAAAATTGCAAATAGAACTGCCTTATGACCCAGCAATCCCACTGCTGGGCATACACACCGAGGAAACCAGAATTGAAAGAGACACATGTACCCCAATGTTCATCGCAGCACTGTTTATAATAGCCAGGACATGGAAACAACCTAGATGGCCATCAGCAGATGAATGGATAAGAAAGCTATGGTACATATACACAATGGAGTATTACTCAGCTGTTAAAAAGAATACATTTGAATCAGTTCTGATGAGATGGATGAAACTGGAGCCGATTACACAGAGTGAAGTAAGCCAGAAAGAAAAACACCAATACAGTATACTAACACATATATATGGAATTTAGAAAGATGGCAATGATGACCCTGTATGCAGGACAGCAAAAAAGACACAGATGTGTATAGCGGACTTTGGACTCAGAGGGAGAGGGAGAAGGTGAGATGATTTGGGAGAATGGCATTGAAACATGTATAATATCATGTAAGAATCAAATCACCAGTCTATGTCCGATGCAGGATAGAGCATGCTTGGGGCTGGTACACGGGGAGGACCCAGAGAGATGTTGTGGGGAGGGGGGTTCATGTTTGGGAACGCATGTACACCCGTGGTGGATTCATGTCAATGTATGGCAAAACCAATACAGAATTGTAAAGTAAAATAAAAAATAAATTAATTAATTAAAATAAATAAATAAATAAATTAGTGGAAGGTAAAAAAAAATAATAATAAAATAAACCATTCATTTCTCCCAGAGTATAATAAAATGTAAACTCTCCCAATCGCCTTGAAGTTCCACCTTGATCTGTTCCCTGTCATCTGTCCTCCTCACTACTCTTCCACTGGCTCATTCATCTCCATTTGCACTGCCCTGTTTGCCATTCCTTAAACACATCATCTGTGCTCCTGACTTAGAGCCTTGTGCGATTTGTAACATATTCCTAAAACTCTACTCAGCTGTTTACATGGGTGACTTCACTTACATGTCACCTTCTCACTGAGAGCTACCCTGACCACCCTATTTAAGGGTCATCCTGTCCCACCTCTGATGTCTAACTGCCCCCATTGGGTTTTTTTCTTTCTTTCTATATTACTAGAAACTAGACTAACTGGATTATGAGACAAATGAAAAATCTGGAAGATTTGGAAATAGTTTTGATCAAAAGAATAAGGCATAAGTCATACTATGAATGTAATTATTCAACAGTACTGTTAGAGTAGAAGGTAAGTTAAAATATGTTCAGAAGGAACAGGGTAGACCATCACTTTCTGTGTGTGATAAACCAACTATATCAAACTTCTGGGACCAATTATAAAATACAGATCAAAAATATATATTTTAAAATCTCGGTGTAGTCTTTAGGGGGCTTCCCAGATGGCACTAGCGGTGAAGAACCCACCTGCCAATGCAGGAGACATATGAGATGCAAGTTCAATTCCTGGGTCGGGAAGATCCCCTGGAGGAGGGCTTGGCAACCCACTCCGGTATTCTTGCCTGGAGAATCTCATGGGCAGAGGAGCCTAATGGGCTACAGTCCATAGGGTCACAAAGTGACCTGGCTGAAGTGACTTAACTTGTAGTCATTAGAGACCTACCCAAACTGCTAACTTGAGGGAGAAAATTTTAAGAGAAAAGGAAATCTCTTATCACAATAATCTGTAAAGAGAGGGAAAAAGTCTGAGTAGAATTCTGTGAAATCTCTGTAGGTCTGGAACACAAAAACTGGAGTTCAGGTGATACCAAGGAAGGTAGACTTTGGGAAATATTCTAGACTCTAAGTTGGGTTTCCAGAGAGCTACTCCCTAAGAGTAATAGCAAATAAGGAAAAAAGGAGACCTCATAAAGATAGAAATACAGTTAACCCTTGAACAACACAGGTTTGAACTGCACAGGTCCACTTATACGTGGATATTTTTTCAATAAATACATAGTAGTGATTTCCTCTGGGGATGATGTAAACAGGGTTGACTAAGAAGTGCCATTATCATTAGGGGACTTTTCAGGTTGGAAATAATGTTCTATATCTTTACTGGGCTTTGGGTTACTCGGGTGTGTGAGTCTTTATCAAAATTCAGCAAATATTCAGTTATAGTCTGTGCACTTCATTTTTTGATCATTTACACATTTTATTGATGTATGTTTGACTTTCAAAGAAAAAAACTAAAAATATTAAATTCTTGTTAATACTATAAATGCTAAATTAATTGGGGGGAAGCATACTGATATCTTCAATTTTCTTGGAAATATAAACTAAGATTGGTTGATAAAATGAATATTATAAAAATGTTAATAGCATAATCTAGCAGTAAGTATATGGATATTCACTGCAAAATTCTTCAATTTTTTTCTGTATATTTCTTTCATAATAAATTTTAGAAAAGTATATGAGAGAAGGTCATGAACAACTTTAAGGCAACACATTTAGAAATTTAATTCAAATGGGCAAATTCCTACAAGACACAAACTGCCCTAAAGTAATCAAATGATCAGTAGGAAATCTGAATTATCCAATACTGTTAAACACATTGACTTTTCACTTAAAACCTTCTTATTAAAAATACTACAGATAATTACACTGGTGAATTCTTTCAAACATTTAAACAATAAACAATGCCACTCTTACACAATTTTTTCCAAATAATAGAGTTTTTTCACTTCTTAACCTGTTTTAGGAAACCTGCCTAACATTGATACCAGAATCTGACAAGGCTTTTGTAAGAAAAGACTACTATAAACAAATTTCTATCATTAACATAAATGCAGAAGTTCTAAAGTCAGGAACCTATTAAAAAATTACATTCTTCTAGGCTCTGCCTCATCCTACTGAGCCAATCTCTGAGCATGGAGTTCAGTGAGAGATGAATCATGAAACTTCTGTCTGTGGAACTGAGATACAGCAGTTTTAAAGACAAGCGTTTATAAACACTTGTCAATCAAACTTCCTAGGTAACTGATATAAAGCAAGTAATTATCAGGCTGTTAATATGAAATGTTGCATAGATGTCCAAGAGTTTTAAAATACAAGTTAAAAATACATATTTGAAACATAGTATTTGTTTACTATTTGGGAAGAGGGAATATAAAGAATATTGTTGGGGAGCATTCCCAGCCCATAAGCTTTCTCCCTCCTCAACCTCTCTAGAAACACCCTTCTTTCATCTTCTGGGGTAGATCCCTAAGTGACATATTTTTTCTCAGGTTATGAAATAAAGTTTTCAGCTATTAACCAAGGTTTGCTGCCCTTGACAGCACTTGATTGCCCAAGAAATCAATGAACAATCCTCCCTCTCTTCAATTATCTTGGAGAGGATTAGGATTGTTACCAAAGATGCACAGAAAAAAAAAAAGAAAAAAAAAACGGTGGTCAGAATTACTAACAGGATTATTAAATACTTAGAAGATAGTCTTGAAAACAAATTGTTTTACTCCAATCAGCAGACATTGTGAAAGACACAAGAGTGTTTTGAGTTTTTTGTTTTGTTTGTTTATTTGTTGCAATTTCAAAATACTGAGCACCTAAAAGACTCAAGAACATAGCTTTTAATATAATGAACAGTGCTGGAAAAAGGAACTGTGGTCCTCGCATGAGTCATGCCCAGGTCAACTTGGGCTGCTGTTTAAATACCACAGACTGGGTGGCTTCAACAACAGACATTTATTTCTCACATTTCTGGGAACCAGGATGCCCAGCATCCAGATGCCAGCATGACCAGGTTCTAGTGAGAGCCCACACCCTCATCTCAGTGCTAGCACACAGATGGAGAAAAAACACTTATCTCTTTCTCCTATTATAAGGCCATTAACCCCATCATGGGGGACCCACCTTCTAATTTGATCCTAATGAAGCCTCGAAGGCCCTGTCTCCAAATAACATTGCATTAGGGGGTTAAGGATTCAACACTGAGTGGGGGTGGGGACTTAAATATTCAATCTGTAACAAGTAAATTTTCAGAAGCAATGTGAAGAGGAGAAGTTTTGGAGACCAAAAAAGGGCTATGCATACATGTGACCAGTGAGGGTCCTGGATAAGGGGCCATTACTCCATTTCTGCCTGTGAATGAGCTACAGATTTGTTTAGGGAATCCCAGAGAAATTGATATCCATTTCCAACTTCTTGGGATCCAGATGGGAAAGATGATAAACCCCTTTGAGAAACTCTGGATCCCTGAAAAGCAGAGTAAGGATGAGGAAGTATTGACATTAGTATATCCAGATCTAAGGGTCTTATATACAGCCCAAATGCCCTCAGATCCAAGGTTACGAAAGAGCATTCAATATTGTTCTGTGCCAGCTGAGACAGATGGAAAAGAGCCAATAGACTAGAAAGGAAAAATCATGCCATTAGCAAATGTCGCACAGATCATCAGATTTTATGGTAATAATCTTCAGCAGTAAAGGCAAGAAAAACGGGCAATGCCCCTAAAGCAGATGAGAAATACACATCAGTAGAGTCAACAGAGACCAGAACTTGACCAAGAACCAATAGCCCTCTGGTTCCAATACACTTGACAGCCCTGTCTCATCCCCTTTCCAGCTGTAGAGGAAAGTAAAGAGGGAAGTGGGGAAGCTTGAAGTAACTAAATTAAAAATAATTAGGTTAAATCAGATCTCCTGTATTACAGGAAGATTCTTTACTTCTGAGCCACTAGGGAAGGCCAAGGTTAATCAGGTCTCTGTACATGGAATTCTCCAGGCAAACTTTTACAGTATACTATAATACTGGAGTGGGTAGCCATTCCCTTCTCCCGGTAAACTTTTACACTAACAGCCAAAACTACACAAATCTCTCTCAAGTCATTCAGTTCTCTGCAAACGGCTTGTGTATTTTTAACTTCTGTATATTTGTTAATAACATTGTTTCCTGATTTTCCTGATATTCTCAAACCATGCCATATTTATCTCACAAACACTAGGCACATTGCCTAATATACAAAGAGTGGTCAGTCAATGCTTCTGAGTAAACTAGTGAACTGGATAGATAAACAGACAAAAGAATGATTTAATAAGATAATATAAGAAATATGAATGACTACAATATTCTTCCTAGAATTCTCTCCCTATTTGAACCTTGTCTGATTTATAGAAACAGGTAAAGCCTCACTTTTTTTTTCTAAAAAGTATTTAGGGAGCAGGTGTTTCAGACAGTGAAGAATCTGCCTGCAATGCAGGAGACCTGGATTCAATCCCTGGGTCAGGAAGGTCCCCTGGAGAAGGGAATGGCTACCCACTCTACTATTCTTGCCATGGAAAGAGGAGTCCCTCAGACATAGTCTATGGTGTCACAACTTAGGGACTAACACTTTCATTTTTCTAACTCATAACATTCATTGCCATTTTACTGAATATTATCTAGCGTTATTCCATAGCAATATAGACATATGTTGCATACATATGTTTGCAAAAGTGTAATCTTCTTTAGGACAGACATTATAGATTTGATGAGGATTAAATCAGGTGAATAAAGGTAAATTCCTAAACCCATAAATTCTCTAATTTTTCACAATACTAGCCAAAACCACACATGGTAAGGCAAGAAGTATTACCAAATGGTCTTATTTAGGACTCTAAATACGAAAAGACTAACCAAGTTTAATGACACTTGTCTACAATTTCATTAAAGCAGAGCGCAGCAAACTTTAACAGGTTATGTTTCCTGTTGCCTTCATTGGGATTGTTTATAGGGAAGGGAAATGCATGAAAGACAGCAAAAGTGAGAAATGCGAGTCTTCAGCTGTGTGGTCAGGCCAATTTTATCAATCGCCTTTGCATTAATTACTGTCGTGTTTGTACAACATTTAATAAATTTTACCGGGTGATTATCAATAAAATGTAAACTATCATTATTGGTAATAACCTGGTATCTTTATCTAATTTTTCAATATTCTTTAAAGTAAACCAGGGAAATTACATTTGGAAAGCAATTTTTTATGCAGCCTTAGCATAAGTCTGGGAAATTTGTATGGTTTGATGTACAAGTTTTGCTTTTCTAAACTGTTCTTTCCCTATCTTCTGAATTCAAAATGCCAACAAGCAGACAATTGATTTTGGAAGCAATAGACAATGCATTGCACTGCACTTTGCAGGATTTTCAAATAACATTTTTTGTGGAGACAGTGGACATGATAGATATCAATTTAGACATAAAAAGGAGATAAAAATTTTAAAGGTCAACATTTATATTTTAGAAAATTTTTACATTTCATAGATCCACATTTTTGCATTTTACACTTAATTTTTTTTTTAGCCCAGAAAATAATGGGATCTTCTATATATTTTCCCCACATCATCAAACATTATAATATTATATCTGCATAACATATCTGTTTGGCTTTGTTAATGCTTATCAAAGTAACACTCCCCTTCCTGGTTTTCATTATTTCCATCTATTTTCCATTGTATTCACAAAGTAAGATAAAGAAACACTCAGAACTATCTTTGGAATAATAAGTTTGAATTCTTTCTTAAGCATAGATTTCTATACTAAAAAAATATGATTGTAGGATTGGTAAATTGCCACTAAATATTCCATTTTTAACTGGGGTTATTTTATGACTATGCTCCATGTTTTAATCAGTGGATAATTATTTTTTCCCTTAAATCTTTACATAGTCTTGAAAATTTTACTTTGGTCTGAAAAAGAAGTTGATTTGGTAATTTTGCAGTAAGAATTACTTTTCAATAATTTATACAACATTTTTGCAATGATGAATTTAATGTAAACACATTCTCACTATTTTTTAGCATGTGTTTAGCACATTCACTTTCTCTATGAAGGAGGACAGCAAACTAACTGTATTGTAAGAAACCCATATAATTAACACTCTCACAATTCAGACTTGTCATTTGGTGTAAGTAGAATAACATTACCAAAAGCTATTCTTTACAATATGCAAGTACAATTTACTTTCTTTTTCTTAATTCTTTAAGAATTACAATAGGATATATACTAATATCTCTCATTTTCAGACATGAAATGAACATAAATGTTGATGGTAAAAAGAGAATTCATTTCCTCCATGAAAATTTCTGTGATGGTGGAAGACCAGGTAGGTGGTTGGGGCAGGCGGCACCCCTGCCCATCTTTCTTTTTTTTTTTTTCACCTGAGAGCTCCCCAAACATACCTTGGAATCACAGCGGAAAGTGTTAAATAGTTCCCTTGGGGACGTGATCTCTTCATGAACTCCATTATCTCCTTTAACATTTTTTTTTCTGGATTTAACCCAACTTCTCCCTTTATTTTTTAAATTTCCCTAAGCCCAAGCACCTGCATCAATTTCATGTCTCAGCCCTTCTTCCCTGAGTCTTCAGCCTTGGAAGACATGGATTTTACCTCAGCTCCTTTCTGTTGCTGCTGATTGACTAGAAGTTGTGTCTGAACCCAGCCAAAACTACCTTTGTATTGTTCCCTTTTTCCCTGTGATAAGCTTTCTTTATAATGTTATTTGTGATATTATTCCCACTTAACTTGTTCTGTTACAGTTTTTCCCTCTAATTTCATAATATGATTTTTTTACTTGATCATGTCATCACATTCCTTCAGTACATTTATTATTTAGATTCACTTTGGAAATTAAAGAATATAACACTGACAGTGTAAGTTAAAATTAATCTCTGTAGAAATTCTTAGTTTCATTAAATAAGATACATAATCTGTATAACCATAAGACAAAACAATTTTCCAACAAAATCCACATGAGTATTTTCTAAACAGCAATGATTTTCATTATTATTTTCTAATTATCATTTCTTATTATTTTTTTATTATTTTGTAACACCAGCCAAAATCTTGTTGCCCAGATTCCACTTCAATGATTTCACAGCCCACATTACAGACATTTTACATGAACACATTTTTTTGTACTAAATCTATGAAAACATTAGGTCGTCAACTTAGAGTAAGCAAAATGGCTCAGGGATTTCCAAGGTTTTAATCACCTCTAGGTAGTACATTTCTCTACATTCTAATTTTAAATTAAAAACAGCTAAAGAAAATCTTACCCCAAAAGTTTTCTGGCCATGGGCTCCCTAAACTTGTTGTGTTATTAGCCATAATATCCACAAAGAATAGAAG
This sequence comes from Oryx dammah, assembly GCF_014754425.2. NCBI lineage: Eukaryota > Metazoa > Chordata > Mammalia > Artiodactyla > Bovidae > Oryx > Oryx dammah. The sequence goes on along the minus strand of NW_024070188.1, from coordinate 76,363,796 downwards.
AGAGAAGAAAAGCCAGTGTGTCCAGAAGAAGAACTTTGAGTCTGTGTCTTTGTAGTTCAGCAGAATAAATTTCACACAACCTCTCATATACTGGGTTTGCATGAAAGGAAATAAGTGTTTCATGTTTCCTGCTTTTATACTCAAATTAGCAACTGTTTTTCTTATCTTGGAATTCCACACAGTTCCTGAGACACAAAACAATTTCCTTCTCGTCATTTCCTCAGCTCAGTTGCTAAGTACCCGCCTTTCCCCCACCTCCAAACTGCTTTGGAGACATGAGACTTCTTTTCTGTCCTTTCCTCATCTCCTACTGACATGTAGAGGATGATTTCAAACTCTCAGCTACAACACTTTGGGTTTAATTTGTGTTGGATAAAGAAATAGACCGGGGGGAGAAAAAAAAAAAAACTGCCTTGCAATGTTTATAATATAGTTTAAAAACTATATTTATATAGTAAGTTGGGGGTTGGGAGGAACTCTTCAGAAATCCATAGTCTGTTCCAAAGCAATTAATTTTATCCAATACCTATTTTTTATAATTCTCAGTTACTTACTAAAATTCTAATGTCTTTGGCTCTATTTTGCATATTGATTTTGAAAAGGGAATTCTTGTTTTCATAAATACCTCTAAAATATAATCTATATTTAATTTTTTAATTTAAAGTGGTGTATAAGTATGAGAAAAAATTTTTTTCTATATTGATGGGGCCTATTTAAAACCAATTAGGGGAAACCTAACTGTAAACATTTAATTACCACAGAATGTTAAGCACTGCGTTGTAAGGAGTACAAGGATAACTGTTTTTCTTCATGATGAAGTGATGACTTTGGTACTGTGTATGAAAGTATGAAAATAATTGTACCAATTGGAGAAAGAGTAAGACAGAAAGCAACATCAACAAAGAGAGGAGTTATGACAACACTGTGGGTATTCTGGATATCACAATCCAGAAAATGGGTAAATGGGCTTTGAGAAAGAATTACATGAGACATCTCGGGAAACATAAGTTAGTTAAAATTTCAAGAGTCTTTGCAAGTTTTACTAGTTAGACTGGATTCTCTGAGCATTGGGAAGGCATTGGAAGTAGGAACAGTACCATACCACTTATAACAGCACTGAACTGTTAAGAATCTGGTTTCCCCCATCTTTGATCAACTCTATCATTAACTCGGAGAAGGCGATGGTACCCCACTCCAGTACTCTTGCCTGAAAAATCCCATGGACAGAGGACCCTGGTGGGCTGCAGTCCATGGGATCGCGAAAAGTTGGACACAACTGAGCAACTTCACTTTCACTTTTTGCTTTCATGCATTGGAGAAGGAAATGGGAACCCACTCCAGTGTTCTTGCCTGGAGAATCCCAGGGACGGGGAGCCTGGTGGGCTGCTGTATATGGGGTCGCACAGAGTTGGACACGACTGAAGCGACTTAGCAGCAGCAGCATTAACTCTTGTATAATTCTCATTCATCCCAATTGTCATCACAATATGATTTAGTGTGAAGCAATAATCATCTTCATGAAACCTGTCATATATTCCTGAGTAGCTCTAGGAAAATCTGAAAAACCATAATATAAAGTTGATCCCGTATAAAGTTTTACAGTCCTGATTCTCTAAAATTAGGTTGTTTCTGCTCATTTTGAAAATTTTGATATATTTGCATCAACTTTAAATTCATTGGAAGTTAAAATATAGCTGCCTAGCCTCTTGAGAAATCTGTAGGCAGGTCAGGAAGCAACAGTTAGAACTGGACATGGAACAACAGACTAGTTCCAAAAGGAGTACATCAAGGCTATATATTGTCACCCTGTTTATTTAACTTATATGCAGAGTACGTCATGAGAAACGCTGGACTGGAAGAAACACAAGCTGGAATCAAGATTGCCAGGAGAAATATCAATAACCTCAGATATACAGAAGACACCACCCTTATGGCAGAAAGTGAAGAGGAACTAAAAAGCCTCTTGATGAAAGTGAAAGAGGAGAGTGAAAAAGTTAGCTTAAAGCTCAACATTCAGAAAACGAAGATCATGGCATCTGGTCCCATCACTTCATGGGAAATAGATGGGGAAACAGTGGAAACAGTGTCAAACTTTATTTTGGGGGGCTCCAAAATCACTGCAGATTGTGACTGCAGCCATGAAATTAAAAGATGCTTACTCCTTGGAAGAAAAGTTATGAGCAACCTAGATGGCATATTGAAAAGCAGAGATATTACTTTGCCAACAAAGGTCCATCTAGTCAAGGCTATAGTTTTTCCAGTAGTCATGTATGGATGTGAGACCTGGACTGTAAAGAAAGCTGAGCGCCAAAGAATTGATGCTTTTGAACTGTGATGTTGGAAAAGACTCTTGAGAGTCCCTTGGACTGCAAGGAGATCCAACCAGTCCATTCTGAAGGAGATCAGCCCTGAGATTTCTTTGGAAAGAATGATGCTAAAACTGAAACTCCAGTACTTTGGCCACTTCATGCAAAGAACTGACCCATTGGAAAAGACTTTGATGCTGGGAGGGATTGGGGACAGGAGGAAAAGGGGACAAAAGAGGATGAGATGGCTGGATGGCATCACGGACTCGATGGACGTGAGTCTGAGTGAACTCCGGGAGTTGGTGATGGACAGGGAGGCCTGGCGTGCTGCGATTCATGGGGTCACAAAAAGTCGGACACAACTGAGTGACTAAACTGAACTGAACTGAAAAGAGAATAATGGAATGTAATAGAAAATTTAGAGACTCCACTGTGCAAATATGAAAAGTCATCATCTCTATAATATTCTTGGTAAGGTTTATTTCCATATAATTGAATAATAAGATACTCATCTTTTTGCTTAGGAAAAACAAAAAAAAAGGGACTCACATTTTAATAGTTACCTTTACTTTTCAATATTTTTGACAGAATTTATAAAAACATAAAATTTTAAAATTATCTTATTTCTGGAAAAACATAATCAAGATGAAAATGTGTTGAAATACTTCTGAATTCTAAATTCTTTTGGGATTTGTCAATCATTAGTTTTTTTAAGTATTTATTTATTTGATCTCTAGTTACAGCACGCAAACTCTTAATTGTGACATGTGTGATCTACTTCCCTGACCAGGGATTGAACCCAGGTCCCCCTGCATTGGGAGCATGGAGACTTAGCCTTAGCCACTGAGCCATCAGGGAAGTCCTTACATTACTTTTAAGTGCACATGTTGTATTATTGGCTACCTGATTCAATACACACTAATTACAAAAATGGATATATTTTTATAAAGAGTTATATACAGTGCATTTGATCTAAAACAACAAACTAGATGAGTGGAATAGATGAGTCTGGTTTGGTGGAAGTGCCTTCTGTGTGGAAGTTGGGCTCACTCCATCTCAAGGCTGGGATACAGTTTGAGACTTCCTTTCATTGTTTCATGTTTAATTATCTAGATTTTCTCCCAGTTTTCACTTTTGCAGATGTTCAGAAGCCAGTCAAAACTCTGAAGAAATTTATTTTCTAGCACTTTATGGCCTAGGAATATTTTTCTTTTCTGTAAACAGATGTGTGTAACATTTGCTCTTATCTGTGCATATAATTTGCTTGGTAAGAGATTCATAATTTTCTTGGCAGAGATCTACAGAAGTGACTATTTATGTCTATGCCATTTTCAAATATCTTTCAAATGGCTTCTAATGACAAAAAAGGAAATTGATTTTTATCTGTAAAAAAATTGTTAGGTCTTTTCTTCTACTGTTCATTTTTCAGAAGATAGGTCTTCAGATCTGGATTCCCCAGTAGTCAGGCAACACATTTGGAGGCTTGTTCTTCCTTATAGAGGTGGCTGAGACTGTAAAGAATGTGCCTGAAATGCAAGAGATGCAAGAGACCCAGATTAGATCCCTGGGTCGGGAAGATCCCCTGGAGAAGGAAATGGCACCCCACTCCAGTATTCTTGCCTGGAGAATTCCTTGGACAGAGGAGCCTGGTGGGCTACAGTCCACGGGGTTGCAAAGAGTCAGACGTGACTGAGCATACACACATATGCTGTGTATACACACATACAATGTTATTAAGAGCAAAACAGGCTTAGTAACACGCTCATATTAAATATTTGTTTAATAAGCGAATGAAATAATTCCAAGGACTCCAAAGATGAAAGTGTTACTAAACCAGGCTTGTCCGATGTGCAGCAAGCCAAATGCTGAGATCTGCAGCACAGAAAAGGTTTTTTCAAGAGGTAGCCAAGCAAATAGATGGTAAAACAAACTTCAAATCCACCTCCTGAAAGGTGAGGGGCTCAGGATATTTACAAGCAGAGTACAGGGTGGTCAGAGGTTCAGGGGAAGGCGACTGAAGGCAGGAAAAAGTGAAGTAATTGCTGCTCTCTACAAGTCTATCTACATTACCTGCTTCTTCCTAGGATGCACGTTCAGAAAATAGCAGTATTAACATAACCCGAGGGTGGAGTTTTTGGCCCTCTGATGTTGAAAGGTTATCTATTGGACATTTGAAGTGAAGTGAAGTGAAGTCGCTCAGTCGTGTCCAACTCTTTGCGACCCCATGGACTGTAGCCTACCAGGCTCCTCAGTCCATGGAATTTTCCAGGCAAGAGTACTGGAGTGGGTTGGCATTTCCTTCTCCAGGGGATCTTCCATAGGTCCAATTGAATGGTGGGTGGTCTAGATTAACTTGAGCTGGGCTAGAACCAGTTCCAAGTTGCTGAAAAACAACTTAGGCAATCATTAGTATTCTGGCCCACACATTAGAGGTGTTATCTATATGGGACAGTTAAAGGAGTCTTGTGATATACTGTCTAAGAAGCTATGTGAAGCTTGGAAGGTATACAGTTTGCAAGAACAATTAAAGTGAGCTTGGTTAGTGGAGATAGGTTATAATTTACTGTTTATTAGACAAACAAGTTATAGTTTAATGAATCTAATTCTCAGTTTCAAAAGTATTTTGGACATCCCAGTGGAAACCAGAAACAATGAAATAATATCTTCAAGGTTCAAGAGAAAAAGTGACCTGGGTACCCAAGCAACTGATATACTGTGAACCCATTTTTCAAAGATAAAATTAAACTACAGATTGTTTCAGGAAAACAGAAATTGAGTGATTTTATTATTCTAAGAATTACCAAAGAATAAAGATCAGAAAGAAAAAAATAATTCTAGAGAGCAAATTTGATATAAAAACTGGAAAATATGTCAGTCAACCCAAAAGTTTATATTATGAAAATAATAACAATAAGTTCTAAATTATTAAATTATTGGGATAAAAAAATCAAGACAGAACTAAAAGTCTGTAGGAAAATAGAGTCTATAAGTAAAAGGTACAAAATGAGCTGAAATATTCAGATGACTTACTTGTCCAAAAAAGAGATAAAGATATTGATGACATAATCTAAAGAAAAGAAAGAAACTTTTCTTAATCTGAAATGTAGTATGAACTAAGAAAAAATTCAGTTAAAATTATAAATATAAAGAAATACTAAAGCACACCCTTTATAATTCCTTTATAACATTCCCTTTAGAAACAAGACGAATCTGATCACTATCAACATTTGCATTCAACATTGGACTGCATAGACTTGCCAGTACCATAAGAAAAAGAAATAAATATATGATGTAAGAGAATTGGAAAGATAGAAATGAAACTGTATTTTTGTATACATTGTATAATTGTCCATATTACCACAAACTAAAAAACTAAAACTACAAACGAAAGAAGTTATTAATAGCAACAAAATACAAAAAAGAAAAAACAATGTGCAAAATTTATATGGAAAATGATAGCATTTATTGAAGGATGTGAAGGAAAACTTTTAAAATGTGGTGATGCAACATATTCATAATTGGGAGTAATCAATACTGAAAAGATATCAGTTTTCAACATACATATATTTTTCAGACATGTTGTTTTTAAATTCCTTAAAAATTCCTAAGGGCATTTTTTAATAGATTTGGCAAATTTATTCTAAAATATATATGAAAGACCAAGGGGCTAAAAACAGCCAAGACACTTAAGAAGAAAAATTAGCTTCAGTTCAGTTCAGTCACTCAGTCGTGTCTGACTCTTTAAGACCCCATGAATTGCAGCCTGTCAGGTCTCCCTGTCCATCACCAACTCCTGGAGTCCACCCAAACCCATGTCCATCGAGTCAGTGATGCCATCCAGCCATCTCATCCTCTATCGTCCCCCTCTCCTCCTGCCCCCAATCCTCCCAGCATCAGAGTAATTTCCAATGAGTCAACTCTTCGCATGAGGTGGCCAAAGTACTGGAGTTTCAGCTTTAGCATCATTCCTTCCAAAGAACACCCAGGACTGATCTCTTTTAGAATGGACTGGTTGGATCTCCTTGTAGTCCAAGGGACTCTCAAGAGTCTTCTCCAGCACCACGGTTCAAAAGCATCAATTCTTCAGCACTCAGCTTTCTTCACAGTCCAACTCTCACATCCATACATGACCACTGGAAAAACCATAGCCTTGACTAGACGAACCTTTCTTAGGGGACATATAAAGATATTATGACAGACTTCCTCTGTGGTCCAGTGCTTAAGACTGCCTTCCTCCTCCTTCTGCATTACAGGAGTTGTGGGTTTGATCTCTGGTCAAGGAAATCAGATCCCACATGCCATGGGGTAGGACCAGAACTTTAAATAAATAATAGCTAATATTTTTTCAAAATATATTGTGGCTCCTTATAATGTGCTGTATTCAGTACAGTAAAATTTTGATTCAGGGGTAGAATGTTGTGGTTGTTTAGTAGCTCAGTTGTGTCAGGGTCTTTTCTAATGAGTCAGTTATTTGCATCAGGTGGCCTAAGTACTGGAGCTTCAGCTTCAGCATCAGCCCTTCCAGTGAATATTCAGGACTGATTTCTTTTAGGATGGACTGGTTGGATCTCCTTGCAGTCCAAGGGACTCTAAAGAGTCTTCTCCAACTCCACAGCTCAAAAGCATCAGTTCTTTGGTGGTCAGCCTTTCTTATGGTCCAACTCTTCACATCCCTGCAGGAGTAGAATAGCAAACCAATTATGCAGAATAGAGAATTCAGAAATGGATCCTTGATGGATGACAGCTCTTGGATTGATGCAATCATTGTTAATATTGAAGGTCTTATAGCCTAGACATATTTTAATAATAAAACTAATTTAACATGGCATGACTTGCTTTTATTGCAATAATACACGCTCTTGCAATTATCAGTGTCCATTCTCGAGCAATGCCCTCATTCAAAAACTCATTCTAAAACTTTTAGGATTGATGGCAAAAATTTACCTTAAATTTTAGGAACCAATTTATTAAAACTAAAAAATTTCCTATTCTCCATGGTTCTCTAAACTCACATTTAATGAGTTGATATTCAAATTCCCAGTATGTTAGAAACCAGCAAAAAGGGGGAGCAAATCATTGCAACATGCAAGTTGGATGAATCTTGAGGGGATCTCAAAGGAATAAGCACACACACACACACTCACACATACACACACTCACATACACATGAATGCATGTAACACTGCTGCTGCTGCTGCTGCTAAGTCGCTTCAGTCGTGTCCAACTCTGTGCAACCCCATAGAAAGCAGCCCACCAGGCTCCCCCGTCCCTGGGATTCTCCAGGCAAGAACACTGGAGTGGGTTGCCATTTCCCTCTCCAATGCATGAAAGTGAAAAGTGAAAGTGAAGTCGCATGTAAAACTGGGAGCATCTAAATAAGATCAATGGATTGTATTAATGTTAATATTAATACTCTACCATTTAAAAATACTTGGTAAAGTGTACATGGGATCCTTCTTTATGATTTCTTACAACTGCGTGTGAGTCTACAACGATCGAAAAACAAGGAAAAAGAATTTCCAAACTTTGTGAAAGATTGAAATGAACGATGAAGTGGTTCCTAATGAAATAGGACAGAAATACTAGATGATGCCTCCAGGAATCAAGTCTCTATCTCATCAAACCTCAGAGAATCTTGGGATGCAAAAACGCTTGGTTTGAGTAAAAATACAAGAGATATGGGAATCAAAATAAGTTGATTGACTGTAAATACATTTTTGCAGTTCAATACCAATTTCCCAACAAGTCCCCCAACCTAAGAATAACTGAAAACCAGATAAGCAGGTTCTACCACTTCCTGGAGAAGACTTGAGAGTCCCTTGGACTGCAAGGAGATCCAACCAATCCATTCTGAAGGAGATCAACCCTGGGATTTCTTTGGAAGGAATGATGCTAAGGCTGAAACTCCAATATTTTGGCCACCTCATGCGAAGAGTTGACTCATTGGAAAAGACTCTGATGCTGGGAGGGGTTGGCAGGAGGAGAAAGGGACGACCGTGGATGAGATGGCTGGATGGCATCATGGACTCGATGGACATGAGTCTGAGCGAACTGGTGATGGTGATAAACAGGGAGGCCTGGCATGCTGCGATTCACGGGGTAACAAAGAGTCCGACACGACTGAGCCACTGAACTGAACTGAACTGACCACCTCCCAGCTCCTACTCCACCACTACTCCCCTACTCCTCCATCCTGCAAAAAGTGGTTTTCTTTTCTAAAGTGATTCTATATAGTTTCTTGGGAAAACTAGAGCACCTAGTCTGGGAGTCTGTGTTCCAGAGCAAAGCTGATAAATTCTAGCATTTACAGGATTTCACAGAGCTACAGCCATCTTGTCACCTAAAAACTGGGTTTACCCCTTGGTCAGGCCACAAGACATAACCAAGCCAAAGAGCAGGAGAAGGGAGGATTTATTACTTCCAGCAACTAAGGAGAACACAGGGGATCTTCCCCAAAGCAGTGTCTCCCTGAACAGCAAAACTGGGGAAATTTTAAGCTAACGGTACACGCATATTCATGAACAGGCTTGGGCGCTTGACAGAGTTCCAGTTTTAACTGACTGAAGTTAGGAGGGCTAAAGCCAACATCATCCTCCCTTAGATGACAGCTGTTCTGGTGATTGAGTGCTTCAGACAAATCTTGATCATTGAGACATCCCTGGGAGCCTTTACAACTGATTCAATTTCTTTGCTTTAGTTACTTCTCTTGTAGGCTGCTGTTAAGGCGCTTTAGTCATGTCCGACTCTTTGTGACCTTATGGACTGTTGCCCGCCAGGCTCCTCTGTCCATGGGATTCTCCAAGCAAGAATACTGGAGCGGGTTGCCATTTCCTTCTCCAGAGGATACTCTCGACCCAGGGATCAAACTTGGGTCTCCTGAGGTTCCTGCCACTGGGGGAATTCTACTCTTTTGCATGATAACAGTCATTTGTTTTTGCATTCTTTTGTTCCCTTAAGATCATTAATTACCTGAGAGCTGTTCAAGAGCAAGGATTGTGGCCAGGTCAAGAAGGCCATGACTGTTTCTCTTTCTCCAGGGACGCCCGCTTCCTCGCGATCCTATCTGCTTCCGGTTTTCCCATCCACTCATAGTCAAGCAAAGGCTGTATCTGTAAAGGGGAGATTCTAATACCAGGCATGGATGGCTATGTGCATGCATGCATCAGTCATGTCCAATTCTTACGATTCCATGGACTGTAGACTGTCAGGCTCCTCTGTCCGGTAGTTCAGGCAAGAATACTGGAGTGGTTTGCCATTTCCTCCTCCAGGGGATCTCCCTGACCCAGGGATTTGGATGGAACCAGATCTCCTGTGTCTCCCGGATTGCAGGCGGATTCTTTACCTGCTGAGCCATTAAATAAGAGAATGGATATGAATGTAACTTCAAGAAATGTTGACAGGCTATGCAAATTTGGTTAGTAAAAGAAAAACCTATAACTTTACAAAGTATCAAAGCCATGTGCATTTGGCAAATAAAAATGCAAGATTTGATTAATAATATTGTTAAATCTGTTAATGTAACAAGGAAAAATCCCCTCTATTATACTGAGAGGATTTTAATGCCATAGTAATGTTTACAAAAAGGCTGACCACTAAAGAATTGATGCTTTCATACTGTGGTGCTGGAGAAGACTCTTGAGAGTCCCTTGGACTGCAAGGAGATCAAGCCAGTCAATCCTAAAGGAAATGAACCCTGAATATTCACTGGAAGGACTGTTGCTGGAGCTCCAAAATTTTGGCCACCTGATGCAAAAAGCTAACTCACTGGAAAAGACTCTGATCCTGGGAAAGATTGAAAGTAAAAGAAGGGAACAGCAGATTTGAAATGGTTAGATAGTGTCGCTAACTCAATGGACACGAATCCGAGCAGACTCTGTGAGATAGTGGAGGACAGAAGAGCCTGGCATGCTGCAGTCCATGGGGTCCCAACAAGCGGACATGATTTAGTGACTGTACAACAACCACATACTTAAACTTCGTTTGCCCCATAAATTTATTTTACATGAAAATCAGTTGTCTGAGACAAAAAATGTTTTATAATGGAATACTCAGAAAGCAAGAGAGCTTCAATTTTATCTTTCAAGTCATTTCTAATCATAGATTAGAAATTTAATTTCTTCTTGCTTATCAGGCATAACAGATGTTTACCTCTTCTGTTTTTTGCCTATTGATTTCTTTTTTTCACATTCTTTCCTTGGTCTCTGAAGTTGAATTTCCTATATAGTAATTGAGGTGATTATAATATTCATCCTAGAACTGACAAGTGATTTAATGAAAGGCCTTGTTTAAAACGTTCAGATCCCAAGGTCAATATATGGTAACTATAATTAGTGCCTGACCTATACAAATTCTATTCTTAATGTCTTATAAAATGACTTGTATTAGAAAATCTCTAAGAACTATTCTGGTTCTGATTTTAACTAATTTTATGGTGATAATTTCCTAATTATAGTGACTTATTATACTGAGTTCTCATTTTTTAACTGTCAGGCTATTTATCAAGGAGATAAAAAAGTTAAAATGAAACAGTAGTAGTAGACTTCAAGAGTACTAAAATGGGTCTTTGTGACCCCCTGGGATATAGCCCACCAGGCTCCAGGCAAGAATATTGGAATGGGTTGGCATTTTCTTCTCAAGGGGATTTTTAACAACTCAGTGATTGAACCCAGGTCTCCTGCATTACAGGCAGATTCTTTATCATCTCAGCCACCAGGGAAGCCTAAAATGGGTCTCCTCAATATCTAAATACATATTTTAGTAGAAATTACTTTATGTACAGTGACAAAAAAATACATGTCTTGTAGAAATGGAAAAGGAAAACAATGGTAGTATTTTTTGGTGAATATTAAATCTTGAACATAATTTACTGTTGTTTCTTACATGTGACAGTAGCATGATTTTATAATTTTGAATAATTTAAAATAAATTTTACTTGAAGATAATATACTTACACAAAAAAGGAGAAAGATACTTGGTGTTATCCCACATATGGGTAAAATACCTCTATCACATTTAATTCATGACACATAGAAACTTATGGCTAACCAGCTTGAATGAACTGTCCAGACAGAAAATATTCTCAACAGCGGTCTCTACAAAATGTACTTTTGGTTATAAATAAAGTGTGTCAAGCTTTGAAATGGTGCTATTAAATTAAGAGAAATATAATACTCTAAATAACTATTATTTTTCCTCTGACATTTGCTTCCACCACCTTTTCCCCCTATCTTTTATAGGTCATGAAATTTTTGAAAACAAAAAGCGAGCTGGAACTGGAGTAGTTGTTTTTAAGTTTTATTAAAGGCTCATTTCCTTTTACTTGGTTCACACCCTAAGGGAAGAATTTCAGGGGAGGAGACAGTGGAGAAATGTCCTTGAAAAATCTATGTATAATCAGTAGAATTGTATGTTCCTGAAAGTGATTTTTTTTTAAATTATGCACAGCTTACATTAGTGGACCACAAATGCCTATACATTCAAAGTTCTCAATGCCCAGATACTTTCATTTTGTAACTGCGATTGTGTTATACACTCCCAAGTATAAACTTTTCCTTGAAACAATTCTGGTTTTTCATTACTATATCCTAAATTGGCCCTTATCAAAATAATTTCAGATATATTTTATGTAGGCAATGGATATACTCCACAAATATTAATTATATAATCTCTTTTTAATAAAACATGGGAGTTCATTATTAAAGGATTCATGTCAATGTATGCCAAAACCAATATAGAACTGTAAAGTAAAAAAAATAAATTAAAAAAAAATAATAAAGTGAATCAGTTATATGTAAAAAAAAATAAAAATATAATTTATTTATTTAAAAAAAAATAAAGGAGCTTTTAGAGGATTACTTTTGGTGAGAGAATGATTTATTTTATAATACAAAAAATCAAAAATTAAATACTATTGTAAAAACAAGATGGATACATACTATATGGGTCCATATTACTTCTTTACATAATTTTATTTTTATGTACTGCAAACAGATTTCATTGTATGTTTTGGTTTGTTAGGTAGATATAAATATATATATATACCCCCCCACACACAGATACCTGTATCAGGGAAGTCCCCAAGCAGATATATTTTATGAACAGCATCTTTTAAAAAATGTGTGTGAATAACATCTTACCCCCAATTCATTTTGAGTTTTTTTTTAATGTTTTGATATATAAATTGCATGGCATAGAGATGATATCCACAGTGTAGAGTACATAACCTCAGCCTTTTTTAGTTTTGAATACTAAATGCATGAGTACAAAGCATAAAGAGAGCAAGAGATGATGCCATGGAGTTAAAAAAAAGAGAAAAAAACCTGCCATGAATTAGTGGTGTTAAAGAAAACCTTTACATTACACATTGACACTAATTAAGTCTCAAAGACAAAAGTGTTAAGTTATTAACATTCATTGTAAAGGAGCTAAGCATGAGCAAAGATGTATTGTGATGACATAATATAGTTCTTAGAAATTAAAATTTAAACATAATTTCCACTAATATCCATGACCATGATTATAATCAAAGACTCTAATAATTTATTTTGCCCTTCTCACAGTGATTTCAAAGTGGCTAAAAGGAACAGGAAGATCTAAAAGAGGGCAAACAATGCTGTAAAACTACTACAATAGGAAACAATTGTAAGAAAGCTTGTACGTCCTACAGCTACCCTATCTAACGTGGTAGTCACATTGGGCTATTTAAAACTAAATGTAAATGATTTAAGATTAAAGTATAAATTCAGCTTATCAGTCATACAAGCCACATTTCTTTAATTTTTATTTTTATATTGGATTATAATTGATTAACAATGCTGCATGAGTTTCAGGTATATAGCAAAGTGACTCAGTTATACACGTATAGGTATCCATTCTTTTTTCAAATTACATTCCCATTTAGGTCATTACAGAACATTGCGCAGAGTTCCCTTTGTTATACAATAGGCCTTTGTTGGTTATCTCTTTTCAATATAGCAGGGTGTGTATGTTAACCCCAAGCTCCTAGTCCATCTCCCCTCCAGTCACCCATCCCCCCTATTAACCATAAGTTCGTTATCCAAGTCCATGACTTAGTTAGTCTGTTAGTCTGTTTCTGTTTTGTAAATAAGTTCATTTGTCTTCTTCTTCTTTTTAATTTCACATATAAGCATATGATATTTGTCTTTCTCTGTCTATTTTACTTCACTTAGTATGATAATCTCCAGGTCCATCCATGTTGCTGGAAATGGCATTATTTCATTCTTTTCAGTGGCTGGTATATATATGTACCACATCTTCTTTATCCATTCATCTGTCAATGGACATTCAGGTTGCTTCCAAGTCTGGGCTATTGTAAACAGCTCTGTAATTAACAATGAGGTACATGTATCCTTTTGAGCCATGTTTTTCTCTGGATGTCTGCCCAGACATTACTGGATCATAGGATAGATTTATTTTTAATTTTTAAAGGAACCTCCATACTGTTCTCCGTAGTGGCCACACCAGTTTACATTTCCACCAACAATGTTAGGAAAGTTCCCCTTTCTCGACAAACTCTCCAGCATTAATTGTTTGTAGACTTCTTGACGGTGGCCATTCTGACTGGTGTTTTTTTAATACTGAGCTGCACAAACTGTTTGTAAATTTTGGAGATTAATCCCTTGTCAGTTGCATCAGCATACTAGCCACATTTCACGTGCTCAAGCTACATGTGGCTAGCAGCTGCCATATTGGACACCATGGATATAGATGTCCATCATCACAGAAAGCTTTATTGGACTGTGCTGGCCTACAGTTTGGAAGAAAGTTTCCATGAAACTTGTACTATTTTTAAATGTCTTTGAGGTTATTCAAGTTTTATAAAGAAGTGATGAGATAGAAATATGCTTCTACCATTTAGGTTCCTACAAAATCTAGTTTTAAAAGATTATATAATCTCATGAGAAGAACATAAACCTTGGTATCAGATAATTCTAAGTTCTAATATTACCTCTGCTGACTGATCTTGGATATATTGTTGTTAGTGTTTGAACCTTTCTTCCTTTATGTGCACAACATGACCTTACTGAATAAAAAGTTTGTAAATATTAGAAATAATGTATGGAAAGTGATTAAACAGTACCTGAATATCAGTTCAGTTCAGTCACTAAGTCGTGTCCAACTCTTTGCAACCCCATGTATTGAGTCGCCAGGCCTCCTCATCCATCACCAACTCCTGGAGTTCACTCAGACTCACATCCATCAAGTCGGTGATGCCATCCAGCCATCTCATCCTCTGTCATCCCCTTCTCCTCCCTCCTTCAATCTTTCCCAGCATCAGGGTCTTTTCTAATGAGTCAGTTCTTCGTATCAGGTGGTCAAAGCATTGGACTTTCAGCTTCAGCATCAGTCCTTCCAATGAATATTCTGTGAAGAGAAAAAGTTAAAATTTTACATAACCTGCTCCTTCTGTCTCTGTAACTCAGCTTGCCCCTTGCAAAGTCTAGATCACTTAGGTCACATAGTCTCAGAAAGTGGGGACTTGGAATACTAGGAACGGGAGTTTATCTCACTCACTCTTGTCCTGCTCTTTGCAATAATCTGGCCCCTGTGAACTTGCTTAATCATGCCTGTTTGTGTTAAAGGCCAGACATCTCTCTCCCCATCTTGACTGCTGTTCCTGAGTGTGCAAAAACCCTTAGTTTAAACCAGCCTATTAAGATCTAGTGTTGCCCACTACAGTCTGTCTATAAAAACCCTGTAATACCTTTGTTCCAGGCTCAGAACTTGGAGTGTTAACTCCTCTGGGCCCGCCTGCATAATAAACCTGAGATCTCCAACTCTCCAAGTGTGTGCTTGCTTTCTAGAGTACTGGTTTCTGCAACATCAGGACTGATCTCCTTTAGGATGGACTGGTTGGATCTCCTTGCAGTCCAAGGGACTCTCAAGAGTCTTCTCCAACACCACAGTTCAAAAGCATCAATTCTTCTGTGCTCAGCTTTCTTTATAATCCAGTTCTCACATCCATACATGATTACTGGAAAAACCATAGCTTTGATTAGACGGACCTTTGTTGGCAAGGTAATGTCTCTGCTTTTTAATTAGTACTTTTGCCTGGAAAATCCCATGGACGGAGGAGCCTGGTAGGTTGCAGTCCATGGAGTTGCTAGAGTCGGACACGAGTGACTTCACTTTCACTTTTCACTTTCATGCACTGGAGAAGGAAATGGCAACCCACTCCAGTGTTCTTGCCTGGAGAATCCCAGGGATGGGGAAGCCTGGTGGGCTGCCGTCTATGGGGTTGCACAGAGTTGGACATGACTGAAGCTACTTAGCAGCAGCAGCAGTGCAAGTTGGTCATAACTTTTCTTCCAAGGAGCAAGCGTCTTTTAATTTCATGGCTGAAGTCACCATCTGTAGTGATTTTGGAGCCCCCAAAATAAAGTCTCTCACTGTTTCCACTTTTCCCCATCTATTTGCTATGAAGTGATGGGACCAGATGCCATGATCTTAGTTTTCTGAATGTTGAGTTTTAAGCCAACCTTTTCACTCTCTTCTTTCACTTCCATCAAGAAGCTCTTTAGTTCTTCTTCGCTTTCTGCCATAAGGGTGGTGTCATCTACATATCTGAGGTTATTGATATTTCTCCTGGCAATCTTGATTCTAGCTTGTGCTTCCTCCAGCCTAGTGTTTCTCATGATGTACTCTGCATATAAGTTAAATAAGCGGGGTGACAATATGCAGTCTTGACGTACTCCTTTCCCGATTTGGAACCAGTCTGTTGTTCCATGTCCAGTACTAACTGTTGCTTCCTGACCTGCTTACAGGTTTCTCAAGAGGCAGGTCAGGTGGCCTGGTATTCCTGTCTCTTTCAGAATTTTCCACAGTTGTTGTGATCCACACAGTCAAAGGCTTTGGCATAGTCAATAAAGCAGAAGTAGATGTTTTTTTGGAACTCTCTTGCTTATTCAATGACCCAGCAGATGCTGGCAATTTGACCTCTGGTTCTTCTGCCTTTTCTAAAACCAGCTTGAACATCTGGTAGTTCAAGGTTCACATATTGTTGAAGCCTGGCTTGGAGAATTTTGAGCATTACTTTACTAACATGTGGGATGAGTGCAATTGTGCGGTAGTTTGAACATTCTTTGATGTTGCTTTTCTTTGGGATTGGAATGAAAACTGACCTTTTCCAGTCCTGTGGCCACTGCTGAGTTTTCCAAATTTGTTGGCATATTGAGTTCAGCACTTTCAACATCATCTTTTAGGATGTGAAATAGCTCAACTGGAATTCCATCACCTCCACTAGCTTTGTTTGTATTGATGCTTCCTAAGGCCCACTTGACTTCACATTCCAGGATGTCTGGCTCTAGGTGAGTGATCACACCATCATGATTATCTGGGTCTCAAATATCTTTTTTGTATAGTTCTTCTATGTATTCTTGCCACCTCTTCTTAATATCTTCTGCTTCTATTAGGTCCATACCATTTCTGTCCTTTATTGTGCCCATCTGTGCATGAAATGTTTCCTTGAAGAAATCTCTAGTTTTTCCCATTCTATTGTTTTCCTTCATTTCTTTGCACTGATCACCGAGGAAGGCTTAGAGACTTAATTATGGTAGTTACCATTGTTTTCAATTAAGAATTGGGAAGCGAGCACAGTTGTTAATAGTTATACACAAAAATCATACCTTTGAATAAAGTGTGAGGTTTTTTATTTTCTAGAAAAAGTGTCTTAAAAGGCCTCAGTTCATATCAGAAGCTTCATACCAAAAATGTTTAGGATCATGGTAATCACAGGATAGGAGGGAAATGACCAAGCTAGGACAGGAAAATATATAAGCACAAAAGAATCAGTGAGTCAGGAAGAGGATAATGAGAATATGAACTGGTATGAAATGGAAAAAGGAGAGAGGGTAAAAGAGAAAGGATACAGATATACCAGGTAGAAAAGGGAAAAATCGTTCCTCTTGGAAATGTACCAGAAAGGAGTGTGAAACATAATGACATAATCATATAAGGAAGGAAAAATCATCTCTCACTACATAACTGGGAGGAAACAGCTTTTCTATAAAATTATTTTTCTTGTGCTAGAGAGGCCCATATATCTAAAAGATTCAAGAGGAAAAAAGTGGCAAAATTGGTGAAGAATATCTTCTCCTGGTGTCCTTTCAGCCTTAAACAAATCACTCTAAACTGATGTGCTGCTGTTTTGTGAAAAACAAAATGCATTTGGTAAACTAATTGATATTTAATCCCTCCAGATTCACTGTGTAATACGTACAGAAAGTAGTTTAGCTCTGACAACCTAAATGTGCATCCTCTGAGAGCCTTTATCAGAAAGAAGCAACCCAGAAAAGACACAAGTTCCAACTGCAAGAGGAGCATGCATGAAGACTAACACAGTCATGGAGAACAGAACTGTCACAGGTCACTATGGTCAAATATTTTAAATAGAAAATAAACAAATCAAAAAGATAAAATTTCACCATGAGGGAAAGATCTTGGGCATTGTCCATGCATTATTCCATGGGGATCCAACATTAAGTGCTTGAAATTGAGCAGGATTTTGAAAGAGGAAGCAAGTCACCTCTTTCATAGCATAGTGGGGCTTAACAGCCAGAAGTAATAGAAATATGTTGGATAAAAAAAGAAACAAGGTGAGGAAATTAGAAAATTGTGAGATAGCCCAGAGGCTTCAAACTCAGTTTCCATTTGATTCTAAAAAGCCTAAAGTCAGACTATATAAGGCAATAATAAAACCTATTATTACTGCACATATACTGAATACCCAGATTGTACCATAAATAATGCTAGGTATTGAAGATGCAGTGATGAACAAAACAATCACAATCCCAGCCCTTTGACACTCAAAAGCAGTCTGTGTCTAAAAGTAGGTAATTCTATCGGAATTCCTTGGTGGCCCAGTGGTCAGGACTCTGGGCTTCCACTGCTGGTGGCCCAGGTTTGAGCCTTGGTTGGGGAACTAATATCCCATAAGAGGAATTAAGATCCAAGCCAAGTGGCATGGTCAAAAGAAAAGAAAAGAAAAAATAAAAATAAATAATTATCTTTCAGGCATATTTTACTTTGTTAGCTTAATAAATTCATATATTCATATTGACAAGGACATTAATTAGGAAACTCAGCCATGTTAAGGTTCTATTGTGAAATCTATCCACCATCCGATTAAGTACTACAAATATGATATGAAAGTGAAATCGCTCAGTCATGTCCGACCCTTTGTGACCCCATGGACTGTAGCCTACCAGGCTCCTCAGTCCATGGAATTTTCCAGGCAAGAGTACTGAAGTGGGTTGCCATTTCCTTCTCCAGGGGATCTTCCTATCCCAGGGATTGAACCCCGGTCTCCCACATTGCAGGGAGATGCTTTACTGTCTGAACCATACACCTACAAAAATATACCAATGACGAAAAAATTTTCCTATTCTTAGGTATTTACCCAAGAGTAAAGCAAAAAGCAAGGGAGAAAGGGAAAGATATGACCAACTGAATGCAGAATTCCAGAGAATAGCAGGGAGAGATAAGAAGGCCTTCTTCAGTGAAGAATGCCAAGAATTAGAAGAAAGCAATTGAATGGGAAAGACTAGAGGTCTCTTCAAGAAAACAAGCAGAAGAGATTAAGAAGAGGTGGCAAAAATACACAGAAATACTATACAAAAAAGGTCTTAATGACCCACATAAAATTCTCCAGGCAAGAACACTGGAGTGGGTATCCAGGGGATCTTTCCAACACAGGGATCGAACCCAGGTCTCCTGCATTGCAGGCAGATTCTTTAATGTCTTAGCCGCCAGGGAAGCAACATATTCATATAATACCATGATAATTAGCAATATAAAGTAATAAATTATTGATAAAAGCAACAATATGAATGAACTGTAGAATCACTACACTTTGTTTGCTTTGTAAAAGAAGCCAGGCACTAAAGGATGCACGTCATATGATTCCATTTCTACAAAATTCTACAAGATGCAAACAAATTTGTAATAACTGAAAGGAAAACAGTGGTTGCCTGGGGAGGGAAAGATGGATTACCAGGGGACACAAGAGTTTGTAGGGAATAATTAAACTATTTTTTAACTTGTTTATAAAAAATGTCTTTACATAGGCATTTGTCAAAAGCGATAAAAATGAACAGTTTAAATGTTTATCATATTTGGACAAAGTGTTAAAAAAATAAGCAATAAAACTAGAAATAAACAACACACAAGATATCAAAGTACCCATCCATGTGACACTTTGAATACTCTCTCAGACAATAATTCTTTCAGAGAAAAAAGCCTTCATGACAATTACAGAAATTGAGAGATAAATAGTTTTTACAAAAACAAGTTGATAACGACCACTGGAGTTAATCAGAGCATGAAGATTTTTCTCTGAAAACTGGAAACTCAGAGAAAATAACTATTTGTGTTTCCTGAATGACCTATATATCTGGGTAACTCCAACTGAGGAAGTAAAGGCTTTCTTACAGCTATGAAATGTAAAAGAAATGATCAAGTTTTCTATTTTTTTTTAAAGCACCATTTTGCAATGTTTAGTGAAAAAATAAAACAAATGTCATCATTGAGTAAACCCATCAAAAGAGAGATTAAAATGAAATATTACTGTAAAAGTAAGAGGGTTTTGTCATCTGAACCCACCAATCATTTATCCCCCTAGGTTATTAGAATTAGGTTTTATTGGTAAAAGCAGAGAATTATCAAACCTTAAATACACGAGTGTAATTTTCCATCAAATAAAATGTAGCAGAGGCAGGTTGCCAGAGGTGATAGGACGGCCTTACAGCATCTGGTGTTTCCAATTTTTCTATTTTATTATTCTCAGTGCCAGTTCTCTGCCTGAAACCCCCACCAGTCATTTTTAACTTCACAAAAAGGACAGCCAGACATCATATGTGTTTCCATACATGAGGTGATGGCAAGCGCACAACAGCACTGATGAAACATTTGTAATCTGAAAGTGTTCCTGAACTTAATCAAACCTTTGGACCCAATTTCCACTTGCATGAACTACGACACTACAAAGAAGTAAAGAGACAAATCCAGAATGTCAGGCATTATGCAAGACAGTTGACCTAGTTTCGGTAAGAAATAATGGCAGGAGAAATTAAGAGGGAGGAGCAGGGCAGTTGCTCCAGATAGAAATCGACTTAAGAAATTCAATAATTAAATACATTGTGTAGACCGTATTTGAATCTTGAGTCTAAAAAAGAGTAAAGGAAATCAGTGCAAGGGGCCCAGATTGGATCCTTGTGTGGGAAGCTATATCCCTCATGCCACAACTAATGATCCCACATGGAGGAACGAAGATCCCACGTGCACAACTAAGACCCACTGCAGCCAAGTAAATAAATTAAATATTTTTAAAAAAATTTAAGAGATGCATCCTGAAGTATGGAAGGATGAAACAATTCGATACCTAAGATTTGCTTTAAAATACTTTATCAAAGTATTTTTAAACATGTTAAAAGTTTGGATAAAGCAAAGTCTTAAAGATTTTTAAAATTAGGTGGTGGGTATATTGGGAGTTCCCTGCTTTTATATTTGTTTGAGATTTTTTTCATAACAAAATGTATCAAACTACACACAGAATCTTGTTAATATAACATGAAAAGAAGCATCTGGTTCAAGACAGCAAGTAGCATACTTATTTGCCTCTCATCCATTTGACACTCCAGTGAAATTAAAAAATAAAGCATGAAAAAGGAATACCACAAAATGAGACAGATAATAGGGGAGAGTATCTTTAGTATAAGAGAGATTTCAACATATTTCTGGAAGACTGAAGGGTGATGGATGGACTCAAACTGACTCAGGTTTTATCAGATTTCTCTTTTATGACCTCAGAGTCTACAAGACAACTAGTTTCAAAATTCTTTGGGAAAATGACATACAGAAAGAACAAGTTTCTATAGAAAGAAAAATTTAGGTGTAATTTGGCAGAAACAGAATTCAAATGGCCAATGTGGATATTCACAGCCCCTTAATTAATTTTCACACCCAGACCACTTTGCAAAGAGAGTTTAGACTGAAGGGGTTTCTTTGAGAAAGGGTCATATAAACTGACCACAGATGAAAACTGTGACTCTTTGCCTGAAGTTTCTTCAGAGACTCAAGGCTGTTTAGCAGGATTGTTGGAGACAGGGGAATAGCCAGGCCTTCCAGAAGCAATCGGGTTCTGTCCTGATTCTGGGTGACCACTAAATACCTAGTCCATTGTCAGACATGGGACTTGTGGAGTCTGTGACTGTCTTGTCTGTCCATGGCTATCTTCTAGACTTGGGACGGGCACATGGTACTTCTCTCTCCTGTATATGTTCAAGACATTTCCTAATGACATATTTAAACCTACAAATATTATCGCATAGTTATTTTCTTAGTCCTAAGATGTCCACTGGAAACAGATACAATTAATGCCAGATAGATATCTTAACTCCCTGATGCATGGAGAAAAGTTCATTCTGGAAGAAAAGGCAGACTGGAAACCCCTAGAACTGAATTGCTTCCCCTTCCCCTCCACCTTCCTCCAAGAGAGTGAACAATACACAATGTCACATACCTGAGGAATTGTCTAGGCAAGTGCCTCCATCAGAGACTTGAGACATGAAAGGCTAGTGATTCTTCCATATCCTCGTTTAACATGTGAGCAAAAGCCAGATTGGTTACAGAGAATAACAGTAGATTACAGCAACTTTAATCAAACAGTGAAACCAATTACAGCTACATCTCCAGATGTGGTATCTCTGCTGGAGCTGATAAAAAAGCCTTTGGTACTTACTATGAAGTTACTGACTTGGCAATCATTCTTGTTTTCAAGGGAAATTGGCATCAATTTGCATTTATATGCCAGAGGCCAAACTATACTGTTTATTACTATTATTTCTTTGTTTTCCATATATAGGATCTTTAGTTGCAGCTTGTAAACTCTTAGTTGCCATATGTGGGATCTAGTTCCCTGACCAGGGATCAAACCTGGGCCCCCCTGCATTGGGAGTGTGGAGTCTTAGCTACCGGACTACCAGGGAAGTCCCCCAAAGTATACTTTTAATGGATTATATCCATTGTCCGGCTATCACAATATAGTCCAGGGGAGTATCAGTCATTTCAACATTCCACAGAATATCAGGAAGACCCATTACTCTCCTAATATTATTCTAATCTGCCTTGGTGAGCAGGAAGCTGTAAGTAGTCTAAATTCCCCAGTAATATGTACTAATTACACACAGAAGGCAGATAAATGTTCTAGATGTTCAAGAACGTGCCTCGCTGGTAAAGTATCTAGAAGTCAAATGATAGAAGTACATCAAAAAGTCTCTTCCAGAGAGATGCTGCTGCTTCTAGCCCAGTCCACCATGGGGCAGGTTGTACAACAGTGAGTCTCCTTGGTTATTTTGTTAAGCTAATGAATGAATTTAACGAGGGTGATGGGAATCTTGTTTCCTGTTGCTGGAGAGAGGATTTACATACATGAGGAGACAGGACATGGAAATGAATGTGAGTGTTATCAGTGGGTAAGTGGCCTGGGGCAGCTATAACAGAATACCCCAAACTGGGGACTTAAACAACAGACGTTCATCCTCCCCCAGTCGAGAAGATCCCCTGGAGTAGGAAATAGCAACCCCCTCCAGTATTCTTGCCTGGAAAATTCCGTGGACAGAGGAGCCTGGTGGGCTACAGTCCTTGGAGCTGCAAAGAGTTGGACGTGACTGAGTGACTGAGCGCTAGCACTAGTTCTGGAGAACAGAAGTCGGAGCCCAAGGTCAGTGTCCTGCTTCCTCAACAGGCTCCAGGGGAGAATCCTTCCTGCCTCTTCTAGCTTCTGGGGGCTCCCAGCATCCCTAGGCTTGTGGCCACATCCCTCCAGTCTTTGCCTCCATCTTCACGTGGCTTCTTTTCTGTGCCTGTGTCTCTCCTCTTCTGAGTGCAGACTGAGGTTTTTGCGTTTCCTGTAAGTGGGGGTGGAGATGCCATTCTCTGAGCCTCCCCCAAAGAAAACACTTGTTTCTGTGCTCAGAGCACATCTGAGGGGCCGTAGTTTCCACATGGTGAGTTTCTCCAGTTCTGTGTGGACAGCAGAAGTGTCCCAGCATATAATGAAGTCTTCCATGAAGATAAAGCCTAGTATGTCAAAATCAAGAATCAGCATTATAAACACGTAATTTAAAGATGTGGAGATAAATACAAATTAAGTATAGCTGTAAGTGTTTCAACTTGAAGGTTCTGGGGAGGGAAAAATAAAAGGAAGTAATACTTCAGAAGATTTGAATTTTTTTTTCTTTTGCTTTAAATAACAAGGGAGGAGGTGTGTACCTTCAGATTGTAGGGTGATTTGGGAGGTCACCTTCAATGGAATCAGATATCTTGGCTGAATCATGTGCAGTATAAGAATAATTATTTGGATTACTCTTTTAGATGCTTGACACAGCAAATTTTCTTTTAATAACACAATATTCATTTACACATTTAGTTTTTAATTTGCTAAGTGTTAATAGGTTGGCATATATTTTTGTGCAATTAAGAAAGTTAAAATTATTTGTAAGATTTATTATCAATGAAAGTGAAAATTAGTCTCACAGTCATGTCTTACTCTTTGCGACCCTAAAGACTGTAGCTCACCAGGCTCCTCTATGCATGGAATTCTCCAGGTTAAGATACTGGAGGGGATAGCCTTTCCCTTCTCCAGGGATCTTCCCAACCCGAAGATCGAACCCGGATCTCCTGCATTGCAGGCAGATTCTTTACCAACTGAGCCACTAGGGAAGCCTGCTAAGTGAAAGTGAAAGTCGCTCAATCGTGTCCAACTCTTTGCAACCCCATGGGCTATACAGTCCATGAAATTCTCCAGGCTAGAATACTGGAGTGGGTAGCCTTTCCCTTCTCCGGGGAAGGATTAAACCCGGGTCTCCCGTATTGCAGGCTGATTCGTTACCAGCTGAGCCACTAGGGAAGCCCAAGAATGCTGGAGTGGGTAGCCTATGCCTTCTCCAGAGGATCTTCCCAACCCAGGTATCAAACCCAGGTCTCCTACACTGCAGGCAGATTCATTACCAGCTGAGCTACCAGGGAAGCCCTTATTATCAACAATAATTTCTAATTTAAATTTCTATATAATAGAGGTAGAAGTGATTCGATTGCCTTAGAAATGAAGCTGAAGCTTATATTTTTTTCTTATCTTCAGCACCTGACAAACAGTATATAAGCTAAGAAGTAGTTTCATCTGTCTACTGTGATCAGTATTTTCTAAATATAACGAGAAGGTATTTTTACCCAGATGCAGCAGCTTTTTAGGTTTTGTTGTCTTGTTTCCATTTAGGGGCAGGGATTTCATTTTTCATTGTATTATCACGACATTTCTTTCCTAGAGTTGCCTGTAGATTGTTCCATTTTGTGGACTTCAAATAGCAAAGTCAACAGAATATCTTATCAGCCATTTTTTGTAAGAAGAAATTACAGTAGTTTCTAACCTTGGCATATCAAAACCAGCATTGCTGTACCTGAACCAGTATTCAGGTCTTATGTCAGACACTGGAGGATAGTCATTCTTCTCTTAAATTGGCTCAACCTGGCTATGCGTCCAGACTTGCTGAGTTTATGTAAAGCACTAATTTTCATGCCTTATGTTAGATCTAGAAAATCAAAATGTAGGAACCTGAGAGTCCAATAAAACCCCATACGTAAGATCCTAAGATTATTCAGATATAATAATATTTGGAAAACAGTACTATTATATACTTCTCAAAAACTTAGAAAAATACCTTCAAGGAAAATGATTTCCACTGTAATCTATTTTCTAACAATTTTTCACAAATTTTTCTATGCTTTCATTCTTATAATATACTATCTGAGTTCCCTCATTTCTGACTTTGTACTAACCTATTCATATTTTAGTCAGCATCACTTTGGAAAATTTAGTTCCAAAAGTACGATCTATACTTTGTAAAGGAATGCTTCTTTATTTGTATTATGTTTCTCTCCTTTCAAATGATTTCTTTACATGGACACTATGATCACTTCACAAGCAACAGCTTGGACAGAATGATTCTCGAGGGCAGTAACTGAAAGCTAATAAGAAATGACAGCAGAGATGGAAGGGAAGAAGATTAACCAAGAAAAAGAGATGAACTTGTAAACAAACAAAGCAATCAAAAGAAACAACTGCAATGCCTGAAAATGTAGGAAGAGGGGCAGGAAAGAGACAGGTAGAAGCGACATGATGGATTTGTTTCCTGGCATTGTCAAGGAAGATTAACCTCATAGGGAATGTCAGAATTTCTGCTGCTGTAGTCAATTTGAGGAGATGGGAAGCAGAGAAAGATAATGGGGTGAAGGTGGTTTCTAGAGAAAATAACAGAAGGACAAAATCAAAGAGGAAAATACACTTTTTAATATAAAGAGGCTGTATTTTTGCTTAAGGACATTATCATTCTCCTTGTCACAGAGCCTCAACACTTGTGATTTATCATTGATACCCCTCTCTTGGTCTCCGTAGCAAATCAATTGCTTAGTCATTGTAGCCTTTATCTATTAAATGACTTTCCTATCCATCTTCTTTTCCTTTCCACTATGATTACTTTGGTTCAGATCCCAATTTCCTCCCATTTTCAAACTTTGATGCTGGAGAAGACTATTGAGAGTCCCTTGGACAGCAAAGAAGTCAAGCTAGTCAATCTTAAAGGAAATCAATCTTGAATACTCATTGGAAGGACTGATGCTGAAGCCTCAATATTTTGGCCACCTGATGCAAACAGCTGACTCACTGGAAAACACCCTGATGCTGGGAAAGATTGAAGGCAGAAGAAGTGACAGAGGATGAGATAGTTGGATGGCATCACTGATGCACTGGACATGAACTTGGGCAACTTTGGGAGATGGTGAGGGACAGGGAAGTCAGACATGCTGCAGTTCATGGGGTCATGAAGAGTTGGACACTACTTGAAGACTGAACAAACAGCAAGAAACTTACAACGCTATTCTTCCCTCTGGAGAAGGAAGTGGTAACCCACTCTTGTTTTCTTGCCTGGAGAATTCCGTGGACAGAGGAGCTTGGCAGGCTACAGTCCATGGGGTTGCAAAGAGTCAGACACAATGAAGCAGCTAACACATGTTCTTGCCTCTGTTTTCATAATCCTCTATTATGGACTGAATTGTATCTCCCCAGAATTCATATATTGAAGCCCTAAGCAATGGGACTATATTTGGAAATACGACCTTTAAAGAAGCAGTGAAGGTTAAATGAGGTTGTAAGGGTCCTTATGAGCAGAGGAGGAGCCACCAAGGATGAATGTGCATGTGAGGACACAGCAAGAAGACAGCTATCTGCAAACCTAGGAAAGAGGTTTCAGTAGAAACCAGCCCTGCGGGCACATTAATCTCGGAAATGCGCTTCTGCTGTCTAAGCCCTGCAGTCTGTGGTGTTTTGTTAATGCGTTTTAAACTGCAGCGCTCATACTGTTACTCTCTTCCTCCCAAAGCACTAATGACACCCCATAGGGATTTCTCACCTTGGTTTTCAGAGGCATTCTTCCTGGATTTACCTTTCACCATCCCCTTGTTTCAGTGAAATATCATTCCTCACCATTTCTTCACAGGTCAAATAATTTTTTCCTTCCACAGCTTTCACAGTCTGTGCTTCTCTCTGAGGAAATGTACTTCTTTTCTCCAATCTCAGTAACAGTCAGGGGTAGGAGGAACCCTACCCAGAGAAGTCCCAGGGAGCCACTTCCATGATAAGCATGATGAGCAGACAGAGCACGCCAGCAGAAAGTCATGGGAAGAGCAGCCAAAGCAGCAGAAGGATAGAAACCCTTCTGCAGTTTATCCCTGACCTTCCAGTCCTGCTAACACTTGAGTCTTTGAGAGCGATAAGCCTCTGGTTTTTAACTTGCTTGGCTTCCAGTCATGAAATCTGCTTTACTCTCCAGTTGGATTTATCCCAACATTAGCCCTGGCTTAGCAGAGACAATACAAAGAGCCTTAGGACAAGAGCTCAATATCTAAGATCACATTGGCTATAAAGTTGCTCCAGCTCCAGCCTGGGTTGTCCCAGTGATGTGTTTGATTCTCTGTAACTAGATCTCTTTCAGAACCAATGAACTGCTTCCTTGTTTTACGATGATCAAGTTACTGCCCAGTGCTCAGAGTCCTGTTGTTGTTTAGTTGCTCGGTCATGTCCGACTCTTTGCGACCCATGGACTGAAGCCCACCAGGCTCCTTTGTCCATGGGATTTTCCAGGCAAGATTACTGGAGTGGGTTGCCATTTCCTTCTCCAACTCAGTCTATTGAAGGCAAAATGACCACGGTTCACATTTCTAGGCATCTCTGAAGCCTCTCTGCCTAAGCCTGTGTTGGTCACCTGGTGTAGACCTGCCAGTTGCTTTTTCCCAGCCATTCTGGCCTCACCTTAATTCACTCTCAATCTCATCCTGGATTAAGAAGTTTTGCTATTCCGTCCATCCCAATTGGCCCAGAGTTTTGCTTGTTTATTGTTGCAGGAGAATAGGCTGCTTTCAATTTCAGACCTGTAAGAATTCATGTTTTTTACAGAATCCTTTGGAAACTTTGGAAACACACTGCTGTTTTTTTTTTTTTTTTAATAATTTTATTTCTTTTTGGCCATGTTGGGTCTTTGTTGCTCTATGCAGGGTTTCTCTAGTTGTGGTAAGCGGGGCTGGGGGCTACTCTTTATAGCAGGGGCTACTCTGCATTGTGGAGCACAGGCTCTAGACACGTGAGCTTCCATAGTTCCAGCACACAGACTCACAGTTTGGGCTCAGTAGTTGTGGGGCATGGGCTTATTTCCTCCACCACATGTGGAATCTTCCTGGACCAGGGATGGGACCCATGTCCCCTTCGCTGGCAGGCAGATTCTCATCCACTGCACCACCAGGGAAGTTCCACACTCTGCTGCTTTTAATGTCCTAATGACTTTTCTTATGAGCTACAGCCAGTCTGTGAATAAATTTCAAAATATTTCCTCCAAAATACATTCAGAATCTAATCACTTCTCACCACTTACACTGTCACCGCGCTGATGCAGGTGACAACCATCTCTCCCCTCTTCTTCTTCAATGGCCTCCTGACTGATTTTTCTGCTTTTGCCTTTGATAAAACAGCAGCCAGAGTTTTCCTAAAATATAAATTATATCATGCTATTCTTATACTCTGGTGGTTCGGACAGTAAAGAATCTGTCTGTAGTGCAAGAGACTGGGGTTCAATCCCTGGGTCAAGAAGATCCCCTGGAGAAGGGAATGGCAACCCACTCCAGCATTCTTGCTGGGAGAATTCCATGGACAGAGAAAGGTGGGAACTACAGTCCATGTGGTCTCAAAGAGTCAGACATGACTGAGTGACGAACACTTTTCCTTTCATTCTTATGCTCAGAACTCTCCAGTGAATTTCCACATTGCTGAGTAACAGCAAAACCCCTGAAATGACTAACCAAGACTGAAGGATCCTCCATCACTGCTCACTGTTTCTCTGGCCTCCTCTCCTGTGGCTCTCCCTATCATTCTCTGCACTCTGAAAACTCCAGCTTCCTACCTATCCCGGGAACGGAACAGCAAATTTTAACCTCAGGGCCTTTGCACTTGCTCTCTGCTCTCCTTGGCAAGCTTTTCCCAGTTATGCAATCACTTCTTGATTCGCTTCCTTCAGGACTTTTCTCACAAGTTACACTTTTAGAGCTCTCTTTCCTGACCACCTTAATTCAAATTTCAGCCATTTACTGAGTACAATTTTTATCTTTTCTATTTCATATTTTTCTCCAGCGTATTTATCATTATACAATGCTGCATATATTTATGTGCATATTTTTTGTATCCTTCCCCATCTAAAAGATAACTGTATGAAAGAAAAAATGCTTTCTGTTTTGTTCACTGCTCTAATCAGCACAAGAAACATTGCCCGGCCTGTACATAGTAGGCACTCGTAAATATTGAAAGAATGAATGTTCTGTGCCCTAACCATGCTTATCTTCCTACATTTTGAGCCCTGCCTTTTCTGATCTTGCCTGTATTTCTATGCTTGTGTCCCTGTCATGCCCCATGAAGGCTGGAGAGAAATCTGAGGACCCTGTTAGGCATTGCAATGCCTTGGCCATCTGAATTTCTTATGGCCAATCTAGACAAAGATGGAAATATAATCCACTGGTCCAACAACCAAAATAACTGTCACAATAATAGTCACCTTGGGACACCTTGCAGCTCTGCCTGGAAAGGAAAATTAAATTCTATCCATTATAGGCCCGGTTGGTTGCCAGGTTTATCTTAAACCATAGGCAGAGGAATCACAAAACTGTGCTCAAAAAAAATTCAGGGGAAAAAAATTTGGGATTTAACAGATCCTATTCAGATGGTAAAGCCTCTGCCTACAATGTGGGAGACCCAGGTTCGATCCCTGGGTTGGGAAGATCCCCTGGAGAAGAAAATGGCAACCCACTCCAGTATTCTTGCCTGGAAAATCCCTTGTATTGAGGAGCCTGGTAGGCTACAGTCCATGGGGTCGCAAAGAGTTGGACACGACTGAGCGACTTCACTTCACTTCACTGTCAAAAGTTCTTCCTCTATTTAATCTAAATATTTCATGCTAAAAGTAAATTCATTTCCTCTTATTTTATGTTCACAAAAGATAGGTAATAGAAGGTCTGTCTCATTCACATGCAATATGTCTCAGTTCAGTTCAGTTTAGTCACTCAGTCGTGTCTGACTCTTTGTGACCCCATGAAGCGCAGCATGACAGGCTTCCCTGTCCATCACCAAGTCCTGGAGCTTAAGCAAACTCATGTCCATCGAGTTGGTGATGCCACCCAACCATCTCATCCTCTGCCACCCTCTTTTCCTCCTACTTTCAATCCTTCCCAGCATCAGGGTCTTTTCAAATGAGTTAGTTCTTCACATTAGATGGCCAAAGTATCACATTAGATGGCCAAAGTATTGGAGCTTCAGCTTCAACATCAATATTTCCAATGAACACTCAGGACTGATCTCCTTTATGATAGATTGGTTGGATATCTTTGCAGTCCAAGGGAGTCTCAAGAGTTTTCTCTAATACCACAGTTCAAAAGCATCAATTTTTCAGCGCTCAGCTTTCTTAACAGTCCAACTCTCACATCCATACATGACTATTGGAAAAAACATAGCCTTGACTAGATGGACCTTTGTTGACAAAGTAATGTCTCTGCTTTTTAATATGCTGTCTAGATTGGTCATAACTTTCCTTCCAAGGAGTAAACGTCTTTTAATTTCGTGGCTGCAATCACCATCTGCAGTGATTTTGGAGCCCAAAGAAATAAAATTTCTCACTGTTTTCACTGTTTCCCCATCTATCTGCCATGAATGATGGGACCAGATGCCATGATCTTAGTTTTCTGAATGCTGAGTTTTAAGCCAACTTTTTCACTCTCCTCTTTCACTTTCATCAAGAGGCTCTTTAGCTCTTCTTCACTTTCTGCCATAAGGGTGGTGTCGTCTGCATATCTGAGGTTATTGATATTTCTCTTGGCAATCTTGATTCCAATTCGTGCTTCTTCCAGCTCAGCATTTCTCATGACATACTCTGCATATAAGTTAAATAAGCACGATGACAATATATAGCCTTGACATACTCCATTTCCTATTTGGAACCAGTCCATTGTTCCATGTCCAGTTCTAACTGTTGTTTCTTGGCCTGAATACAGATTTCTCAAGAGGCAGGCCGGTGGTTTGGTATTCCTATCTCTCTCAGAATTTTCTACAGTTTAGTGTGATCCACACAGTCAAAGGATTTAGTATAATCAATAAAGCAGAAATAGATGTTTTTCTGGAATTCTCTTGCTTTTTCAATGATCCAGGGGATGTTGGCAATTTGATCTCTGGTTCTTCTGCCTTTTCTAAAACCAGCTTGAACATCTGGTAGTTCAAGGTTCACATATTGCTGAAACATGGCTTGGAGAATTTTGAGCATTATTTTACTGGTGTGTGAGATGAGTGCAATTGTGCGGTAGTTTGAGCATTCTTTGGCATTGCCTTTCTTTGGGACTGGAATGAAAACTGACCTTTTCCAGTCCTGTGGCCACTGCTGAGTTTTCCAAATTTGCTGGCATATTGAGTGCAGCAGTTTCACAGCATCATCTTTTAGGATTTGAAATAGCTCAACTGGAATTCCATCATCTCCACTAGCTTTGTTCATAGTGATGCTTCCTAGGGCCCACTTGACTTTGTATTCCAGGATGTCTGGCTCTAGGTGAGTGATCACCTAGATCACTCACTCACTAATTGTGATTATCTAGGTTGTGAGGATCTTTTTTGTACAGTTCTTCTGTGTATTCTTGCCACCTCTTCTTAATATCTTCTGCTTCTGTTAGGTCCATACATTTCTATCCTTTATTGTGCCCATCTTTGCATGACATGTTCCCTTGGTATCTGTAATTTTCTTGAAGAGATCTCTAGTCTTTCCCATTCTATTGTTTTCCTCTATTTCTTTGTACTGATCACTGCGGAATGCTTTCTTATCTCTTCTTGCTATTCTTTGGAACTCTGCATTCAAATGAGTATATCTTTCCTTGTCTCCTTTGCTTTTGGCTTCTCTTCTTTCACAGCTATTTGTAAGGCCTCCTCAGACAGCCATTTTGCTTTTTTGCATTTCTTTTTCTTGGGGATGGTCTTGATCCCTATCTCCTATACCATGTCATGAACCTCTGTCCATAGTTAATCAGGCATTCTATCAAATCAAGTCCCTTAAATCTATTTCTCACTTCCACTGTATAATCATAATGGATTTGATTTAGGTCATATATGAACGGTCTGGTGGTTTTCCCCACTTTCTTCAATTTAAGTCTGAATTTGGCAATAAGGAGTTCATGATCTGAGCCACAGTCAGCTCCCGGTCTTGTTTTTGCTGACTGTATAGAGCTTCTCCATCTTTGGCTGCAAAGAATATAAGCAATCTGATTTCGGTGTTGACCATCTGGTGATGTCCATGTGTAGAGTCTTCTGTTGTATGTATCATCAATTAGCTAATATTCTTTCTGTATTTGTTGATACTATGATGACAATACACGGGAAAGTCACTCAGTTGTGTCTGACTCTTTGTGACCCCATGGACTATACAGTCCATGGAATTCTCCAAGCCAGAATACTGGAGTGGGTAGCCTTTTCCTCTCCAGGGGATCTTCCCAACCCAGGGATCAAACCCAGTCTCCCTCATTGCAGGTAGATTCCTTACCAGCTGAGCCACAAGGGAAGCCCATGATGACAATAAATGCAATTAATTAGGAAAAGTAGTTGATCCACACCTCGATTGGGATAAGAGAATACTCCTAGCCATATAATGTGTTATTGTAAGTATTTTTAAAAAAAACATAGCTGCTTCCCTGAATATTGTAAGAGTCCATAGTTAGACTAGTGAGTAAGATACTTTTGATTTGTAGGAAACATTGGCTGGTTGTCTCCCCAGGATTTATTATTCCCTCCATCCTTCTTCAAAGTACTCAAATTTTGATCCAGATACTGTTCAGAGCATGAGCCATTTGTCCTCCCAGCTCTGTTCTCTGCCCCTTTCCACTGTGTGCCTGCCCCAGAAGACAGAATAGTATGAGACACACCAACAGGGCTTCTGCACCCTCAGTGCTGGTCTGGTTTGGACAATGGGAAGCCCCAGCAGTAACAGGAAAACACAAGAATATTGGAGCCTTAGTTCCCCTCGCTCCCTCTCAACCTCCTCTGAAGTTATGTGTGCTCCTAACAGCTCACTATTCTTTTTTTGTGTGTGTGTGTGTATGGTGTTTCTTTTTTTAATTTAAATTTATTTATTTTAATTGGAGGCTAATTACTTTACAATATTGTATGGGTTTTGCCATACATCAACATGAATCCACCACTGGCGTACACATGCTCCCCATCCTGAACCCCCCCTCCCAACTCCACCCCCCAATACCACCCCTCCAGGTCATCCCAGTGCACCAGCCCCAAGGATCCTGTATCGAACCTGGGCTGGCGATTCATTTCTTATATGATATTATACATGTTTCCATGACATTCCCCCAAATCATCCCACCCTCTCCTTCTCCCTCAGAGTCCAAAAGACTGTTCTATACATCTGTGTCTCTTTTGCTGTCTCACATACAGGGTTATCATTACCATCTTTCTAAATTCCATATATATGCGTTAATATACTGTATTGGTGTTTTTCTTTCTGGCTTACTTCACTCT
Source organism: Oryx dammah (assembly GCF_014754425.2). Classification (NCBI taxonomy): domain Eukaryota; kingdom Metazoa; phylum Chordata; class Mammalia; order Artiodactyla; family Bovidae; genus Oryx; species Oryx dammah. The sequence continues at coordinate 76,330,325 of NW_024070188.1, read as the reverse complement.
GTATAATAGGCTCCAGTTTCATCCACCTCATTAGAATTGATTCAAATGTCTTCTTTTTAATGGCTGAGTAATACTCCATTGTGTATATGTACCACAGCTTTCTTATCCATTCATCTGCTGATGGACATATAGGTGGCTTCCATGTCCTGGCTATTATAAATAGTGCTGCAATGAACATTGGGGTGCATGTGTCTCTTTCAATTTTGGTTTCCTCAGTGTTTATGCCCAGCAGTGGGACTGCTGGGTCATAAGGCAGTTCTATTTCCAGTTTTTTAAGGAATCTCCACACTGTTCTCCATAGTGGCTGTACTAGTTTGCATTCCCACCAACAGTGTAAGAGGGTTCCCTTTTCTCCACACCCTCTCCAGCATTTATTGCTTGTAGACTTTTGGATCGCAGCCATTCTGACTGGCATGAAATGGTACCTCATTGTGGTTTTGATTTGCATTTCTCTAATAATGAGTGATGTTGAGCATCTTTTCATGTGTTTCTTAGCCATCTGTATGTCTTCACTATTCCTTTCAACACACCGTCTTCCACACGATCCTCCTTCCAGGTTCCCTCCCCTCTTTCTTTGGCCTCAGGATCAGTAACGGCTCTGCGGTTGCTCTCTCCAAGTTTCTGTGCTAGGCTTTATGGTTCTACTGCACATCTTCATTATCTAGCCTTTTGAATTGAAAACCAAAACCAATACATCTCACCTCAAATTATCCTAATCTAATGTGTGACTCACTGCAGATGGTGACTGCAGCCATGAAATTAAAAGATGCTTACTCCTTGGAAGAAAAGTTATGACCAACCTAGATAGCATATTCAAAAGCAGAGACATTACTTTGCCAACAAAGGTCCGTCTAGTCAAGGCTATGGTTTTTCCAGTGGTCATGTATGGATGTGAGAGTTGGACTGTGAAGAAAGCTGAGCGCCAAAGAATTGATGCTTTTGAACTGTGGTGTTGGAGAAGACTCTTGAGAGTCCATTGGACTGCAAGGAGACCCAACCAGTCCATTCTGAAGGAGATTAGCCCTGGGATTTCTTTGGAGGGAATGATGCTGAAGCTGAAACTCCAGTACTTTAGCCACCTCATGTGAAGAGTTGACTCATTGGAAAAGACCCTGATGCTGGGAGGTACTGGGGGCATGAGAAGAAGGGGACGACTGAGGATGAGATGGCTGGATGGCATCACTGACTCAATGGACGTGATTCTGAGTGAACTCCGGGAGTTGGTGATGGACAGAGAGGCCTGGCATGCTGTGATTCATGGGTTCGCAAAGAGTCGGACACGACTGAGTGACTGAACTGAACTAAATGTGTGACTTCTGGTCCTCGTTCAGACTCTGACAAATACAGATATCTACAGTTTGTTCATGTAGACCACTGACTTTGGGAAAATATTTTATCACGTTTAATATCCAGTATGGGTCCTTTTTGGCGAAATGAGAACATTTTATTCTTCTTGGCCACAGAAGTTGGTTGGGATGAGAATGTTAGGCATATAACCTAAGCCAGCCCATTTGGGGTGGGTTTTAGAAACTTCACCTCAAATGTTTAGACAGACATAAGTGTATTATTTTCTAATGGGTGAACCAAGATATATGTAGTCCAATATTTTGTTACAGTTAGTCTACAACCCTCAGGGGAATCAGCCTTAGGGTGAAGCCAACACGTGGGCAGCAGAGCAGAGAGGAAAAGAAACCAAATCCTTGATGGAAACTTTGGGTGAATCCTGAAACCTATTTTTCAGACTTTCACAAGCTAATAAATCTTCTTTTTGGGTTTCATCAGTTTCAGTTGGGTTTTCTGCTGCTTGCATCATAATGTGAAACAAGAGCACACGGAGACTTGATGTTGATTATTTCTCACAAATTTTTCAGTTGGAAATGGGCATGGATAGTGAAATAAACCAGAAAGAAGAAATTCACAAGTAATTCTCTCTGTTCCTTTCTCCAAGGCTCCTTGAAGTATTTCCAAGAAACCAATAAAACTGTGTGTAACAGTGAGCTCATTCAGCCATTCTGGAACACTCTTTGTAGGAATCCAGTTAAGAAGTTCTTCAATCCACATGATCTTTCCCCATTGCAAACCCATCTACAACCTGATGTCATTACTGGCACAGTTATCTTATAAACAAAAGCTCCATTCAAAACAGTGCTTATGAAAGTCACTATCAACAGTGAGGAAGAATGGGGGCAGCCTATGAAATTATTTTTTAATGTATCCAGAAAATGTTAATACTTTTATGAAAAAGAAAGGAGTAAGGACAAAAATAGATGATCTTAATATAAGACATGGGGGCTTCCCTCATAACTCAGTTGGTAAAAAATCTGCCTGCAATGCAGGAGATCTGGGTTTGATTCCTGGGTCAGGAAGATCCCCTGGAGAAGGAAATGGCAACCCACTCCAGTATTCTTGCCTGAAAAATCCCAGGGACAGAGGAGCCTAGTGGGCTACAGTCCATGGGGGTCACAAGAGTCAGACATGACTTAGCGACTAAACCATCACAATATAAGACAAAGAACAAAGAAAAGACTCCAATATGACTAGACCTTGACAGAAACCCAAGGGAAATATGAAAAAAAAAAAGCACAAAATTGAAGTGAATTTATCAGGGGATTTCAGAGATGTCTACTATCAGGAGCCATGGCAGGCATAAAACTATATATCCAAATAGAGCCAAACGTAGAGTGACCAGAGTGCTTTGGAGTAGCACTTTTTGTTCTACTCCAAAAAAGAAAAGAAAAGATAGAATGGAGAGTTGAAAAGAAAGAAAATCATCTGAAACATGGGTTATTCTGTGCTGATGGCCCACTGAGGACCTAGATACCCTGGAGGTTTGGGTAACAATTTTCCAAATGTAGATTGATAGTATTGTAACAGTATGGTTGATGATTTGTAGAATTTCATATTGTATAGTGAGATTGATATATTATTCATTTATTTATTCAGCAAATACTTACTGAGCTACCTTTTATTCATCTGTTTTAAAAGCTAGGAATATAAGAGTTAATAGACAAAATATCTGCCTTTGTAGCAGTTAGACAGAAAATAAACTAGAGAAGTAAGGGAATATACACACAATGTTGGTGTTAAGTGCTGGAAGGAAAAAATAAAGTGGAAAGAAGGATAGAAAGTTCAAGGTAGAATGATGAATGTTTACAATCTTACATAGAAAAGAAGTGACTAGTAAACCTGATAAGGTAGGTAACTCACAGCAAGTGGGGGGAGAGAAATGGCCAACAGTGAGTACAGCCAACCCTTGAAAATAAGGAAAGAAATGGGTAGTATTTAGAGTTCAAATGGTAATCAAAGGGTTTTTTTTTTGTCTTTTGTTTTTTTAGTATGAGATAAATAGCAGCATGTTTCCATATTGACGAGAAAGAACAAGTAAAAAAAATAAACGATTCTGGGAAGAGAGGAAAGTATTGTTGGCAAGAAGGATGGATTGAATATGTAAGTGGAGGAACTGCATTATCGAGGAGTTTGAAGAACTCTTGTGTAACAATAGCAGACAAGTTTGAATTTATATAAATCACTGATGCAAATAGTGCAGATGTCAGTGGAAGCTTATGGAAATTCTCTGGATTGCTTAAGATGGTCAAGAGAAATAAGAAGAAAGGTTGACAGTTGGAAACTTAGATGTGGGGAAGACTGTTGGAAGTTTGTGGAAATGGGAAATATATGAAATTTGTATAGGGAAGTGGGAGAATGTTTTGATCAGAGAAGCAGAGTATTCAGGGGTATGTGGTTCTGTGATCATAAATGCAAAGTACAGTCAGTATGACTGGATTTTTCTCCAGCCATACTCAGCACTCTGAGTGCTGGCACCAAACAGGCAGAGGTGCATGGTTCAGCCAAGTGTGTAGGAGGAAGTGAGAGGAAAGGTAAAGGAGAAATGCAAGGAAAATAAGAAATTGAAATCATTTTAAGAGGGATAAACATAAAAGGGATGGTGGAGAACAAAAAAAAAAGGTAGGATCAATAGTCACAAGCTATCACATATGACTGATATAGGCTATGCACTATATATACCTAGGGATACCCCTTCTAACTGGATGCTATTCATATTTGAAATATTATTTGTGTTTATTATAATAATTATCTGGCAGATGGTACTCAAATGTCTTGCTTTGTTTAAAAAGTGTCTTTTATGGCATTTGTCATTTTCTTTCTAATTTTTCAAGCAATATATGTTCATTTCTGATAACTGCATGATAAGTTGCTTCACACCAACACTTTGTGACCCTATGGACTGTAGCCCACCAGACTCCTCTGTCCATGGGATGCTCCAGGCAAGAATACTGGAGTGGGTTGCTATGTCCTCCTCCAGGAGATCTTCCTGACCCAGGGATCAAACCCATGTATCTTACATCTCCTGCATTGACATGCAGGTTCTTTACCACTAGTGCCAAGTGGGAAGCCCTTCTGATAACTAAAAACATGTACAAAATAAAGTGAAAAAAAAAAAAAACCAATCACCCATAATCCCTACTCCCCACATATAAGCATAATTGGCATTTTGATTCATTGCTTCCCAGTGTTTACATATTTATTTATTTATTGTTAATGTTTTAGATTTATTTTTATTTTTGGCTGCACTGGGTCTTTGTTGCTAGGTGTGTGCTTTCTCTAGTACGGTGAGTAGGGGCTACTGTCTAGTCGCAGTGCTTGGCTTCTCATTGTGGTGGCTTCTCTTGCTGCAGAGCACAGGCTCTAGGGTGGACGGACTCAGTAGCTGTGGTGCAAGGACTTACTTGCCCTGTGGCGTGTGGAATCTTCCTGGAACAGTGATCGAACCCATGTCCCCTGCATCGGCAGGCTGATTCCTAGCCACGGAACCAGCAGGGAAGTCCTATATTTTAAAAAATTGAAATAAAATTATCTACAGCATTATGTTAGTTCCAGGTACACAGCATAATGATTCGATATTTCTATGCATTATAAAATAATCACTTCGATATGTTTAGTTACCCTATGTCACCCTGCTTATTTAGCTTATATGCAGAGTACATCATGAGAAACGCTGGACTGGAAGAAGCAAAAGCTGGAATCAAGATTGCCAGGAGAAATATCAATAACCTCAGATATGCAGATGACACCACCCTTATGGCAGAAAGTGAAGAGAAACCAAAAAGCCTCTTGATGAAAGTGAAAGAGGAGAGTGAAAAAGTTGGCTTAAAGCTCAACATTCAGAAAACGAAGATCATGGCATCGGGTCCCATCACTTCATGGGAAATAGACGGGGAAACAGTGACAGACTTTATTTTTCTGGGCTCCAAAATCAATGCAGATGGTGATTGCAGCCATGAAATTAAAAGACGTTTACTCCTTGGAAGAAAAGTTATGACCAACCTAGATAGCATATTCAAAAGCAGAGACATTACTTTGCCGACTAAGGTCTGTCTAGTCAAGGCTATGGTTTTTCCTGTGGTCATGTGTGGATGTGAGAGTTGGACTGTGAAGAAGGCTGAGTGCTGAAGAATTGATGCTTTTGAACTGTGGTGTTGGAGAAGACTCTTGAGAGTCCCTTGGACTGCAAGGAGATCCAACCAGTCCATTCTGAAGGAGATCAGCCCTGGGATTTCTTTGGAAGGACTGATGCTAAAGCTGAAACTCCAGTACTTTGGCCACCTCATGCAAAGAGTTGACTCATTGGAAAAGACCCTGATGCTGGGAGGGATTGGGGGCAGGAGGAGAAGGGGACGACCAAGGATGAGATGGCTGGATGGCATCACGGACTCGATGGACGTGAGTCTGAGTGAACTCCGGGAGTTGGTGATGGACAGGGAGGCCTGGCGTGCTGAGATTCATGGGGTCGCAAAGAGTCGGACATGACTGAGCGACTGAACTGAACTGAACCCCCCACAAAGATATTACAATAAAATTGACTATATGCCTCAAGCTGTACATTTCATCCTTGTGACTCATTTATTTTGTAGCTGGAAGTCTGTACCTCTTAATCTCCTTCACCTATTTTTCACTCTTCCTCTAACCTCCCTTTCCGCTAGCAACCATTTGTTCTCTGTGAGTCTACTCTGTTTTGCTATGTTTATTCTTTGTTTTGGCATTTTAGATTCTGCATACAAGTGAAATCATACAGCGCTTGTTTTTCTTCGTCCGACTTATTTCACTTAGGTTAATACCTTCTAGGTCCGTTTATGTTGTTTCTAATAGCAGGATTTCTTTCTTTTCTATGACTGAATAATTGTGTGTGTATGTATTTTGTATTTACAAATATATATTTATATATTTATCTATCCACAGACACTTAGGTTGCTTCCATATCTTGGTTATTGTAAATCAAGCTGCAAATATCTTCTCTCATTCAGTGGACAAGTTTTTTGGTTTGTTGACAGTTTCCTTCACTGTGCAAATGCTTTTTAGTTAGATGCAGGCCCATTTGTTTATTTTTGCTTTTGTTCCTCTTGCCTGAGGAGAGGTATTTCTGAAAATACTATGAAGGGAAATGTCAAAGAGCTTACCACTTCTTTTTCTTTTAGGAGTTTTATGGTTTCGGATCTTACATTTAGGTCTTCAATCCATTCTGAGTTTATTTTTGTATATGGTGTGCAAATGGCATTCCAGTTTGGTTCTTTGGCATGTAACTGGCTTTAATAGTGTTCTGGTGGTCTCTTTAGGATTTTCTATCTATCGTATCATGTCATCTGCAGGCAGTAATGGTTTTACTTCTTACAAAATGGCCTATTATAAGAGTCTACAAAAGAATGAACTGAAACATCTTGAGGAAGGCTCCCTCTCTAACACAAAGTCATCATAAGGGCTAGCAGTGGCCTTATCGGGGGCTATAAGGTCCTATTTAGCTGAGAAACTCCTGGAATTGAAGCAGAAAAATAAACGGGCTGAAAACAAAAGAGGAAGCAGTCAGAGAGCGGAGTGTTAACATTGAGATTATCAGTATCAAATGATTGTTATTATTGATAGTGACAAAATCAAGGCCATGATCATGGGAGTGTATGGTTAAAGCTGGGGAGAGACAACCCTGGTCTAAGAAGAACAGCTCTTGAAGGAACAATGGGGAGAAAGTGACAAGATTACACTGGGTAGATGTCATCTTAAAATTCATCAGATATGCTATTTTTTGTGTTCTTTTAAAAAACAGTCTTAAAATTGTAGCTCTTGAAACTCTAAAATACTATCAATATGACAGTTAACAGATTTAAAAGACTCAATGTTTTAAACTGGAGTTACTATAAGTTATAATTTAAATATAAGTTTGCTTTTCTTTCCAAGTCTGTACTGAATATTGTTTGTTGGAAAACAATCTTCACTATCCATTCTATGCACTCTCCCTGCATCTCAGAGTTTGGAAGTATGAGGATTACATTTCCCAGGCTCTTTCCTGGGGAAGGGTGGGGTGGATGAAATATACATTCTGCCAGTGCTCTCACGTGAGACTTGGAAGGCAAATGGAACGTGGAGAAATTGGCCCTCCAGCAGCTATGACAGTAGTTCTACCGTGATTGACACCAAGCTCTATCACCAGGAGTCAGAGCAGAGGCAGTTGTGATGCTGCTAGCCATTTGCTGCAGCACCTTGACCTCTAGGTGGCAGCAGCGAGTCACCTGCAATGGCAGGTGCAATGAAAGACAAAGGAAGAAGGAAATGGCAAGCCACTCTAGTACTCTTACCTGGAAAATTCTATGGACAGAGGAGCCTGGTAGGCTTCAGTCCATGGGATCACAAAGAGTCAGACACGACTGAGCAACTTCACCTCACCCAGCCTTAGCAAAAATTTTGAACAACTAAATCCCTGTTTCAAAACCTCAAGCTGCTTTGACTTTTCTTTAATAAATCCTGGCTGACACACTATTTCATGCCATGCCATGGTCCAGACCTTCAAAGGTGAGGATCTCAAACTGGTTAGTTGACCTCCGTGGGTTCACATACAGGGATGAAGGATGATATGATTTCACTGCACAAAAGAATTCTAAAGAGACATCACAAGGAGGCGGGGGGGAGAAATTAACACTGGAAATTAAGGGCCTACTGAAGATAAGAATTTGGAGATCAATTTGGCTACTGTTGTGGAATATTACAGTAAAGAGAACTAGGAGAGCTATGGGATGGGTCAGTTACTTCTGACAATGAAGACCATAAAGAAAAGAAAAAGATAAGTTTAGAAACTTTACAATCATAGATCAAGGCATGGTCAGAGGCAGGTAGCTTCTAGAACTCTTACCCTTGCAGTTTTTACAATGCTGGAAGAGTGAAAACTCAGACAGACCTAAATTTGCTGCAGCTTGCAAATTAATAATGTAAAGTGAGTTCAAAGGCTTGCTAGGCCTCTCAAGTGAAAGTGGAGGCCCTTGTTGAGAACTGCAAAAGGGGCATTTCGGCAGATTTGGTTGAATCCTAGTTCTTTGGACCCCAAATCCTCCTGAGCCTTCCTTCAGGTAAACCCCTTCCTCCTTCCCTGTCTGCCCTTCCCCACTGCTTAGCAGACTGTACTAACTCCACAGAGACAATTACCACTAAGGGGCTGCCTAACCCCAGCAGACCATTACTGACGGCATCAAGACAATGCAAAGCCCCTTTACCTTTCAGAAGCAAGAGCCATTTTTTTGTTTAGGGTTTCCCTGCACTGCGCATAGAAGTTTGTTTTGAAGGGACTTAAGACTAATGGAAGCAGGTGGAAGAAGAGGCCCACTTATTGAATTTCACTTGTGCACATCTCTGAAAGATGCACCTCTGGTAAGACCCTGGGTTGCTGCTTTCAATATATCGACAACATATTTAATTGTGGTAAATCTCTGCCGTAGTATTAACACAGTTACATAAAAGGGAAAGGATAGTCATATAAGGGATTCACTGTTGATTTCATTTGGCCATTGGGGTTTATTTTACAAATACAGGAAACACAGTGAGGCGGCCATTGGGATAACGCTGAACTGAAACCAGCTGGCACTTTTTTGCTGTTGTTTTCCACCTCCTGTTAATGCAGGGAAGAGGTATTGGTGGCCCTGCTGCCATGATGCTTAGGAATAGGATTCGGTGTAAACTTAGAGGGTCTGAAGAATAGACAGATGAGGAGGAACAGACCATGAACTCCATGGGGGAGGAAATCAAGTTGCTACCCAGACTGCTCTCTCTCAGCCTGTGATGGCCCCATGGGTTCTATTTTGCTGCTTTCAGAAACTGGTGTTCTCATTGCAATCAGTCCAATCAGCCTGTTGCAAAGCAGAGTTGGTATTTCCTTTATTTGACAACTTTAGAAACATCTAGAATCATGGCAATAATAACTATAACTATAAAAGTGGCATTAACTATATTGCACTTCCTGATTTCACCAGACTCTGATCTATGAAATCTTGCCAATATTAGCTCATTTACTCCCCACAATAGCCCTGTGAGATACACTGTTATAATCCTGATTATGGGTTTGTAAAGTCTGAGCTTGTGAGAGGTTAAATTACTAGCTAAAATTAACACAGGTAGTTAATGATGTAGTTGAGACTTAAGCTCAGGACTTTCTTGTTTCAAAATCCAAGACTTTAACTTTATACTATTATGATTTCCTTCTGCCACACACGACCTTATGTCTCACACACTTTTTATCTATTAAACATCGCTTGAACCCACACACTTTCACCACCACCATCACCACAATGATGAGGGCTATGATCTTTCTAAAAGATTACAACTTCCTAACTGATCCACCTTTACGCATTCTGGCCCCACTTCTAATCTGTTTTCCATTCTGTAGCCAAAGGAAAAGCTTCAAGACTTAAGTGTTATCACATTGTACCACTTAGAACACTGTAAAGACTTCCCCTAATGATCCATCTCTTTGGGCTGGTTTTTAAGACGCCCACAATCTGCCCTTCACTTTGTTTTGAGTCTCAAGGGGCCCATTTTCCCCTGAAGCTCCTGTTCTCTCCCTTGCTTTCTCTTCTGCAGTCCCATGGGTTTTCACTTCTTCAAAAGCACCATGTGCTTTGCTTCCATGGATCCTTTGCCCTCGAGCAGTACTCTAGACCCCAGTCTATCTGCCTTTCTCTTAGTTCAAGTTTCTTTTCCTGCAGCTCACAGTTCAAAAGTCACTTCCTTCGCAAAGTCTTCCTGATCTTTAAACTAAATTGATTCCTTTCATTGGAGGTTCTCAAAGTATTTGCCTTCTTTTGGAAGCTGGGGTTTTATAATTATTTGCGTGGTTTTTTTTTTTTTTTTTTGATGAATGTCTCTTCCTGATTATCCTGGAAGCTCAGTGAAGGCAGGAACCAGGTTCGGTTTTATTTACCATTGTGGCTCCAACAGTTAGGACAATATTCGGGATATGGTAGGTGTTTGAACAATATAGTCGAATAATGAAGCTACAACACACTTCTCTAGGGTTTATGAAAAAAGACAAGCCTTTCCCAAAAGTCGATGATATACTTAGTCCTTCGGTGGAGGATAAAAATGAGCTGAGAGTGGACATTCAGTTCATCAGGCAACCAATGCCAGCCAGAAAGCCCTAGGCTCCTGCCTATCTGCTCCTGGGAGAAGAGCAGCTAAGTCTAGGGAGGGAGTTTCAGTAAGTGAGTGAGTTGGTTAGATGAAAGCACAGGCTGCAAGGAGGAGCTCAGCTGCCCTCTCACCCTCTCCTGAGTGACAGGCCTGCAGCTTGGACCTCAGTCCAGTCATATGCAGGCAGAGGGTGGCAACTGCATGGCTAGACGATGGTCACCTCGACAAGGTGTTCTGGGCAGCCACGCGGAGTGTCACCCTGAGGCAGAGGATATGTTCAGAGTGACCCCCGACACCACCTTCTCCAGGCCCGACTCCCTGCCGCAACCATTTTCTCCAATGAGAGATTCATTCCTTGGTCTCTAAAATATGTAAACACAAGGAAACACATCAGATTAACTCACTAGATTCATTTCAGATATTATTATTTTTTTAGAATCCAGAAAGAAAAGCCTCTGAAGAAAATGCAAAGCTAAAGAGTGGAGTGTTGGCAGTGAGCTAGGGAAGGCAGCAGGCAAAGGAAAACTTCATCCGCTGAAAAGCTCCAACCTCCCGTTCTGCAAACGTAGATAATGGGGAAAACGATTTGTTCAGATTGAAAATTTGAGAGAGTAATTATTATTTCTTAAGATTCTTGCAACAAAGCTGTAATTATTTGAGTTGCCCGCAGTCCTGTTGGACCTGGGCTTCCTTGTTGGTGAAGAGAGACTGTGTTTGACTTTGCTTGGAGACCATAAAACCACAACAAAATAAATTCTTCAGGAGGCTACCCGGCAACCTCAGGACCTCCTCGACACCTTGAGAAGGACTTGAGATGACAGACTTGCCGAGAGCGCGAGGGAAGAACCTGAAGGCAGTTCTCCAGCGTCATCTGGACGAATAACCGAGAAGAAATATCATTAAGAGGTCGGGAGTCTCCTCAGGAAACCGAAGCTTTATAAACCACAAGAACAAAAGCCTATATAGTCTGGCCCGTCTCCCTAAAATTGCATGCTACGGAAGAGGTCAGCCGTTAGGATCTTTTTCGAAAGTTGATTGAAAAGGAGCCAGAGAAATGTCCTCAGTGAACCGCATCACTTCCTTCCTGGGACCATCAGCGAACCTCCCCAGCCTTTCAAGATAGGTTCTGCCCTGAAAGGTCAGTCGGGCGGTGGAAATCCCAAGCAAAAGTTAGCAGCCGGGGCAGACCATCTCCTTCCTGGCGCTCTCGGCGATTTCTTTCCTCCTCGACCCCGGGGAGGTGGACCGGGTGGAAAGGCTCCCCGAGAAAGACAGGGGCGGAAAGCCTTTGCCGCTGCAGCAAGACGCTGGAGGCGGCCGAGCATCTCCGGGAGGTAGGGGAAGCCGCGGAGGGAGCCTGGGCGCCTGCCCCCAGCGGTGCCGGGGACCAGCGCATCCCGGGCGCCGGGCGCGGGGCGCGGGGAGGGGCGTGGCGGCGCACGGGCCGCGTCGGGAACCTCCCCGACCTTCCCTAGCAGAACCCCAGTGCGGGGGGCGGGTGCGGGGGGTGGCGGGTCGTGGGGAGAGGCCTGAACCCCCCCTCCTCCTCGGGTGCACCCGGAAGGAGGACCCGCTCGCCAAGGGAGGGCAGAGTCGCGGAGCCGCTGGGCGCAGGAGTGAGTGAGCGTGCGAGCTGCCCGGGAGCGCGGCGGCGGGCGATCGGCCACCGGCCGGAGTCGGCGCCCGGCGTGCCGTCCTCGGTCACCGGGGCCGCCCGGCGCCCCGCAAAGCCCCGCAGCCGCGCGCCCCGGCTCCCGCCACCCCGCCGGCCCCCAGCGCGCCCGGCCGCCGCGGCTTCGCTCGCTGCGCTGCCCGGCACCTGGACGAGCCCGAGAGACAGAAGGTAAGAGAGAGGCTTTGGGTGCCAGCCGAACAAATTGCAGACAGATTGTAAGCAAGTTTGCACTTGCAGGCTCCGGTCGTGCGTGCTTAACGGGAGGGAGAAGGTGGTGATGGTGGCGGTGGTGTATGTTACGTGTGTGGTACTCAGGGAGATACGGAGGTGGGGGGCGTCCTGCCAGCATCTCCTACGTACATACCCCTATTAATATCCGCCCCGCCACCCCGACTTGACATTTCGGCTTGTGGCACTTCTCCCGGGGTCCAGAGATGCAGAAGCAAAAGGCAGCCGCCTTCTTGTTGCGATGGTCGGGGCTGCTGCTACTATCAGATGGGAGATGTAGGGCGTTGAACAAATTCCAGGAGCCTCCCTTCCTCCACTGACTATTTTAGGAAGGGCTGGGGGAGGGGACATGGGTAGCGCAGCCCCGGGGGCTTGAAGAACCGAGGAGGCCGGGGCTTCAGACTACTCCAGCTGTCGCCTGCGATGGCAGGCAGGCGGAGCCTACGCTAGAGGGCAAGATAACTTTCATCTCCTTTCCAGAAAGACACGTTTCAGACAGATTTTTTGCATCACTGCCAGAGAGAGTTCTGTGAAATGGTGGTTCGCCGAGTGGCAGGTGTATGGCAAAGGGCACGAAAATAATGTAAAATAAAGCAGCTATTAGCCATCAGGGAAAGAAACCCGGTTGAGAAACGGGGTTTGGAGGACTGTCTGGGATAACAGATCTGAAAGGCTTCAAGTTCAGGCCCTTTTTCATAAATAGAGTCAGGTTCAGCAGGGGTGCGGGCTGGGGGGCGTGGACTGGAGGGGTGAGGACGTGCGGGGCAGTGGGGAGACACCAGCTGCGAGGTTTAGCATCCTAGAATGTTCATTTCTGAGTTTTTCGGTTGGGGATAGAAAACCTGTATGCATCTGAAATTTTTCTGTGCATGTTAAGAAAGTTCAAAATGAATGATTTTTTTTTCCTCCCTCTTCCTTAATTGCTTGTCTATTTTTGTCTTCATCTGAGATCCACTTTTCCAAAGAAAGCATTTGTATGCAGGAGCCAGACTTGTGCAAGAGAAAGTATGATAATTTTCGACTAAGCAAAGGTTGTTAATATGACCCCCATCTGTATAAAATGCTGACTTAACCATGAGTCATGAGGATTGTTCTTGGAGAGGCTTGCTGTTCTCCATGAGCAAAAAGATTAATAGGATGGATAAAAAGTTCCTGACATCACCAGAAAGGTGTTATAAAGCAACATTGCTATTTTGTCTTGCATTTTTTAGTCTGTTTATTACTTTGTGGCAAATTGAGAACAAAAGTGCCCAATCAATGCTAACCGAATATATTTATTTAACACAGAAGATAAAGGCACAGCCTCAGACTGACTCAGATAATAATATTGCTAGCCTTTGGAAATCCTTGCTCAGTTATTACATTAGAGCTTCACTTTTATCTGTCTTAACTAATGATTTCTTCACAAAATGGTTTATTTCTTTTTTTTGTTGTAAGATTCCCACCTCCCCCCCCCCCACTTGATTCTTCTCTGCAAAGGAGTAAGGATTGGGAAAAGGTGGTTTGCTGTTTAAAAATGTTCAAGAATTGCTGTGTTCAGTGGGGAGGGTGCTGCAGTAGGACCTGATTTCTGATAATTATGCAGCCCACATAGCTACTTGGAGGTGAAGGGAGGTGTCACTGAAACCGGATGTAAGAAGCCCATGACTGGGCAAGGTTGGTGACAACTTCTCCTGCAGGGCAGGCGGCACCAGCCTAGAGACTGCAGCCACACCCTGTGGTCTGAACAGCAGTCTTGCAGGACCCAAGACACCCTTTGAGGAAATCTGTTTATCTTCTCTCAAAAGTGTTAAATGTGTCCTTCCTTGTGGTCTAAACCAGTGAGAACTTCTATTTGGCACAAAGTGCAGTCTAGACTCTAGCCAAGCTGGGGAGGGGAGCAGATATCTCTGGGCGGGATTTTACACTCTAGGCGAACCGAAAAAAGTTCAATTACGATACAGTATCTGTCATGCACATCAGCTCTGTACTTTTTTTTAGTTATTTCTGCATATTTTTATTCTTCCAAGGACAGGACCAATTTTTGTTTGTTACCCTGTAACATTCATGAATTGTGGGTGCTTGGTCACATCTGATTCTTTGCAACTCAATGGATTCCTCTGTCCATGGGATTCTCCAGGCAAGAATAGTGGAGTGGGTTACCATTTCCTTCTCCAGAGATCTTCCCAACCCAGGGATCGAACCCACCTCTCCCAAATTGGCAGGTGGATTCTTTACCACCGTGCCATCTCGGGGGGAGGTGTAACGTTCATAACAGTGAATAATTACCAGCACTACACACTGATAGCCAGTACACAGATGTTAGTAATATATTTGTACTGACTATAGGATACCCCTCTTTTCCCAGCCATTTAGCTGTCTTGGTATTCATTAATTAGTGCCATGACTAAAGGATGCATAGAGAAAAACAATAATTAAATGTAAAATTAGACACTATGTGACTCACTCTGGCTAAGGACTGATAGAAGGGGGTGTTGAAATGTATTTATTAGGGTTTAAAATTGTTTGTTTAATAGTGGATTTTAACAGGAGTGAAAGTGAAGTCGCTTAGTCGTGTCTGACTCTTTGCGACCCCATGGACTGTAGCCTACCAGGCTCCTCTGTCCATGGGATTTTCCAGGCAGTGGTACTGGAGTGGACTGCCATTTCCTTCTCCAGGGGATCTTCCCAACCCAGGGATCGAACCCGGGTCTCCCTCACTGTAGACAGACGCTTTACCGTCTGAGCCACCAGGGAAGTATTAACAGGAGTGTTGTTGTACATACCGAGACAGCTAATGAAGTGCTGCATACAGCTGTGAATCTGTGTATGTTTTACGGTCTCAGTTCATCTTTTTCACCTAGAAATGAGCCATATCATTTCTGGTTGTTGCAAAGGTTGTAACTTTCTGCTGTAGTTTCCTAATACTTAAAAACTTGTTACATTGCCTGAGGATATAGTCTTGTGGCTTAGCAGTGTTTCTTCTGGTGTTGCTGTTCCGTCACTAAGTCGTGCTCGACTCTTTGTGACCCCATGAATTTCGGCAGGCCAGGCTCTCCTGTTCTTCTCTGTCTCCCCAAGTTTGCTCAGATTCATGTCCACTGAGTTGGTGATGCCATCTAGCCATCTCATCCTCTGCATACCCTCTTCTCTTTTTGCCTTTAATCTTTCCCAGCATCGGGGTCTTTTCTACTGAGCTGGCTCGTCTTATCAGGTGGCCAAAGTATTGGAACTTCAGCTTCAGCATCAGTCCTTCCAGTGGATATTCAGAGATAATACTGAATTCTTTTTAATAGCACAAAGAGGAGACTGCTCTAGCAGTCAGTTGTCCATTCTGCTTAGAGACTGGAAAAGTCAAGTTGTGATGATTCACTCCTGTGCTTTTCACAGGTGCCGGGGTTAAGAAGAGCCCATTGTTCAGATAGCAGATAGTCTAAATTCCCTCTGCAGCCCACACGATAAATGCAGCAGATGGTATTGATTGGATGTTCTCTTTGCTCCCACAGTACCCTGCATTTTTCCATTACAATACATGACCTACTTTGTTATGATGCTGTTTATATCATCTTTCCCTCTGGAACACAAACTCTAAGGGGGCTTATCTATCTTGTTTACTGCTGTTTACCCAGTACCAGTGTGTCCTTTACACGTGAATTCTCAATGCATTTCTGTATGAAATAATCAGTACAGAAATCTCACCTGTATGTTGTGGTGAGTGGATGTTGCTTGCCACTTTGTAATCTTAGTTCCTTCTCTGGAGAGGATTTGGAGATGGTCTCAGGACTATTAATTGGTCCATGACCCATCAATGTCTCTCTAATTCTCTCCTCCCAACCCTTTCCACCTCTTCCTCCTCCACTCTCTACAGTATATTGCACCCAATTAAAAACTGTTAATTACCCTGGGGGTAGTGAGCTCACTGATGGTGCTGGACCTTCCTCTGATGTTCTAGTTCTGTAGATCATGCCCACATGGGCAGGAAGAGGCAGAATTAAAAGTCACTTCCATGTCTTTTTAGTCTAGAGTCAGTGCCTTTCTGTGGACCATCTTCCACAGTCAGGGGGTTGTTGAGGACGTGGCTGAGAACCTCCCTACACAGAACCAGCTCAGAATCATCCTGATTGTCAGAACAAAGTGTTAGTCACTCAATTGTGTCCGACTCTATGGGATCCCATGGATTATTTCCTCTGTCCCAGAAATTCTCCAGGCAAGGATACTGGATAGGTTGCCATTCCCTTCTCCAGAGGATCTTCCCAACCCAGGGACAAAACCCAGGTCTGCTGCCTTGCAGGCAGACTCTTTACAGTCTGAGCCACCAGGGAAGCCCAATCAGAGCAAAGCTAAGTTTAAATTCACATCTTCTAACCTCCCGAACACATATCTTGTAAAACCTCCTTTTATGATCATTGTTTGATTCATTTGAAATTTCTTATCAAATTAAAGGGGCATATTTTCCCCTTTAAATTTAAGTATCAGTAAAAAGCAAGAATGTCAGAATTTCACAAAATAGGAAATAATGTGTGTACATGAATGATGAAAGCAAAATATTTAATCTCATGCCCAAAAAGGGAAGGATGTTGCATCAACATCTTTTACTGTAGGGAGGAACAAGTTTTCTGGGAGTTGCCCTGCAGAGGTAAAGTAACGTGAACATTGTTCAATAAAATTGAAATATGTTTTAGGGGCTAGAATGTGTTCAGGGATGTAGTTGATACCAATGGGTAGGATGTCAAAGCAATGACAGTTGTGATCTCTGTGCCTGCAAAAAGGTTCACAACCTGGTTAGAGGGAGACGAGACTCATTGGTGAGGGATATAAGATGAATCGCTCTTATCAGAGTGTGGATTGTTGATGCAGAAGGAATGGAGGGAGTTGCTGAAAGTGTGCTGTGTCTAGGTGTGGCTTCACAGGCAGTATGGGTGATGGGTCCAGGAAGCCTTTGGGTTAGATTAGCTGAGAGTGTGAAGGAGTCATTAAGAAACTGCTCAGCAAGAATGTGAGGGTATGAAAGGCAGAGTTTGGGGAAATAATAACTTGCACAGCCGCTCTAGTGCTGAACTCAGCCCATGGAACCATGGCCCACACAGAATCTCAAGTCAGAACCCTGAGAGTCCTCAAGATCCCCTGATGGCCCCACCTACCACTTCCTGTCTCCCTTCCCCCACCAATCACCAAGTCCTGCATATCTTGCCTTCTTAAGATGTTTTGGATTTTACCCTCCATTCATTCACTATCTTGTACAGTCTCTCATCATGTTTCAGCTGGGTCCCTAAGATGCTTTCCTAACTGATCTTCCTGGAGCTTTGTGTTGTTAACCTCAAATACACCCTTTAAAAATGTAGCTGCTGCTGCTGCTGCTGCTAAGTCGCTTCAGTCATGTCCGACTCTGTGCGACCCCATAGACTGCAGTCCACCAGGCTCCCCCGTCCCTGGGATTCTCCAGGCAAGAACACTGGAGTGGGTTGCCATTTCCTTCTAAATTGCACGTGATCACTTCCAGCTTAAAATCCCTCTGGGTTTCCTGTTGCCTTCTGGGGAATCAGAACCTACTTCTGAGCAGAGCACTCAGCCATCTGGCTGCTCCCTCCTTCTCCAGCCTCAGCCCCAGAATATCACCTGGTCGAGTCCCTCACTATCTGTCTGTTGGTCAAGCTGTTTCTTGTGTCCATGCCTTTGCTCAAGTTATTCATTCTGCCTGGAATGCATCCCATATTTTTCACCTGATTAACTCTAACACCTTTACCAAGGCTCAGGGAAGAAGCTGTTCCCTCCCAGGACACTCTCAGAACCTCCAGATTGGTTTAGTACCCATGCTTTATATCCCTCATTTCTGTATTTGCACTTAGCCATGATTTTTTGTTGAATTATCTTTTCTATATTCTAAGCTTCTCAAACAATAGGTTATGTGTTGTATTCATCCTGTTTATCTAGCACTGAACTCTAGCACTCAGAATGTATTAGTTATACTGTGGAAGTAACACCAGGTACATGAACTAAAGATGGACTCAAACAGAGAAATTCTGAGCTTAATGTTGTTGTTCAGTTGCTAAGTCATGTCCAACTCTTTGTGACCCTACGAACTGCAGCATGCCAGACTTCCTTGTCTTTCACTGTTTCCTGGAGTTTGCTCAAACTAATGTCCATTGAATCAGTGATGCCATCCAACCATCTCATCCTCTGTCATCCCCTTCTCCTCTTGCTCTCAATCTTTCCCAGCATCAGCGTCTTTTCCAGTGAATCAGTTCTTTGCATCAGATGGCCAAAGTATTGGAGCTTCAACTTCAGCATCAGTCTTTCCAATGAATATTCAGAGTCGATTTCCTTTAGGATGGACTGGTTTGATCTCCTTGCACTCCAAGGGACTCTCAAGAGTCGTCTCCAACACCACAGTTCAAAAACACCAATTCTTCATCACTCAGCCTTCTTTACGGTCCAACTCTCACATGCCTACATGACTACCAGAAAAACCACAGCTTTGACTATATGGACCTTTGTGGGCAAAGTGATGTCCCTGCTTTTTAATACACTGTCTAGGTTTGTCATAGCTTTTCTTCCAAGGAGCAAGCGTCTTTTAATTTCATGGCTGCAGTCATGGTCCACTGTGATTTTGGAGCCCAAGAAAAGAAAGTCTGTCACTGTTTCTACTTTTTCCCCTTCTGTTTGTCAAGAAGTGATGGGACTGGATGCCATGATCTTAGTTTTTTGAATGTTGAGTTTTGAGCCAGCCTTTTCACTCTCCTCTTTCACCTCATCAAGAGGCTCTTTAGCTCCTCTTCACTTTAAAGTTCACTGTGAGTTTAATGTGGTATCAAAATAAAGACAGAGACAGAAAGAGGGAGGGAGGGAGAGAGGGAACTATTTCAGCATTACTCCATTGAGAAGATGAAAATGATTTAGAAGAGCTAGGAGCAGGGTGATCTGTAAGGCAATGGCATGAAGAAATCCCTTTTAATTCTCTAATTCTTGACTGATGGTAGGGGCCTTGTCTTAATCATCTGTGAAATCCAGTGCTGAGCAGGGTCTGGCATGGGGTAGCTAAATTAAAATGAATTTCTTCCCTCATTTCTACCTAGTATATCTGTAGCTAGCTAGCTAGACTTCAGAAAGTTATAATCTTGTATTTGGAGAACCTTAATTTGTAACATTTAGGAAAGTCATTTGTAAGATCCTTCAGGCATTGCTCACTGTCCATCAGTCTTCAAATTAAGGTAGCTTTGGTATGTGGGCTGGTGGAATGCTTTTCCCTAGGACATGGAGGCTACTAATGGGCACACAGCTTCAGCAGGACTAAGATCTTGATGGATGAGGGCTGGCTGGTAGTAATTATTTCTTCTCTAAGAATCCCTGGGGGAGCTGCCCACACGCAGGTACCTCTCTAGCTCAGAAGCTGCCAAATATTGGGTCCTACTTCCAGTATCTTTGCAAGTAGCCAAGAGAAATCCGTCTTTACCTTCTTACGAGGTAACACTGTTCACTGCATCACAGCCCCCTAACTTGTTAAGTGGCCAGTACACCCTTTCTGGCCCCAAAAATGTGCAAGGTAGCGGCAGGGTAGAGTGTTTTATATCCTTTTTAAGGTGGTAGTCTAAAAACGATGCTCTCAGCTTATTCAGGTATCAGTATATGCTAGTATTAATGCCATTTAAAAAATCTGTTGTAATCTGTAATGACGCTGTATTACTTAACCAATTCTTCATAAATACTGCAGGTTTTATGACCACACATTCCTGTTATGATGTTTGATTGCCCTCACAGACTCTTCTTATTTCCTTGCTAAAAGTGGACTGTCCCAAACAGAGGAACTGTTTCTTTACAGTTTTGCTTTTGCCCTTCTCCCCTGACTCACCCTGTTTCCTTTCTTCACCTTCATCATCACAGCCCAGAGATGAGTATGATTGTAAAAGTGTTATGTTCACGTCATTTGGCGTCTTGGTTAAATTTCTTTCTCTGTGTACATTTTTCACGCTCCTTTTCTTTCTGTCATTAATTGTCCTATTCATGGAACGACCTCTTCTTCAGTAGACCCTAGGGTTAGGAAGGGAGAAGGAAATGGCAACCCGCTCCAGTATTCTTGCCTGGAAAATCCTGTGGATAGAGGAGCCTGGTGGGCTGCTGTCCATAGGGTTGCACAGAGTCAGACACGATTGAAGTGACTTAGCATGCATGCATGCGTTGCAGAAGGAAATGGCAACCCGCTCCAGTATTCTTGCCTGGAGAATCCCACGGATGGCAGAGCCTGGTGGGCTGCCGTCTCTGGAGTCGCACAGAGTCGGACACGACTGAAGCGGCTTAGCAGCAGCAGCAACAGCAGCAGCAGCAGGGTGAGGAAATCCTTGTTCAAAGTACGTGTCTCAATGTCAAGATTTCATCAACTGGTCTCCTACTTCTTCTTTGCTTTCCCATCTAACATGATGAATTAGACTTGACCAAAGCAGAGAACTCAGGAAGAGGTTAGAAGAAAAATGTCCTCTCTTGCTTAGCCCCCAACCCCACCACGGCCTTGCAGTTTACTTTAGAATCTTTCTATGGGGAGGAAAAAAACAAAATCAAACCCATTTGTCTCCTTAAATGACAGAGTCTCAAACTCAACAGGGAGGCCTGGAGTGCTGCAGTTCACGGGGTCACAAAGAATCAGACAGGACTTAGCAATTGAACAGCAAGTTTTATATTTAGCCTGTTTCAGTTCATCACATTTTAGGAGCTAAGATCTGATCTCATGCCTGAAAAGTGTACAGACAAAACAGAGCAAAGTAGGTGTGCAAAGCCGACTAAAACAGCCCAGATAAGAGAACTTGTGAATATTGAGAAATGCTTGGTGTTTTGGGTAAAAGTACTTTTATTTTCATAGATTGGTGAAAAAAAGACTAGTTTAAAAAGAAAACATGGACAAACGTGAACACTTGTCCTTTTAGCAGCCAAAACATATTGTGTATGTTTCAAGTGTTTGTTTATTTTATCAAGCATCATGGGAATTTCTCACATTTGGCCTGTGCGATGCTGTGCTCAGTATGGTCCAGCTCTTTGAGACCCCATGGACTGTAGCCTGCCAGACTCCTCTGTCTGTGGAATTTTCCTGGCAAGAATATTGGAGTGGCTTGCCACTTCCTACTCCAGGGGATCGTCCCAACTCAGGGATTGAACCTGCGCCTCTTTTATCTCCTGCATTGGCAAGATTCTTTAGCTCTGAGCCACCTGGGAAGCCCTCATATTTGCCTACCACTTTATAGACTTTTAAGTATTTTTACATTAGTTATTTCACTTGGTAATGAATCATCTCTTCAAATTAAATAAGCGTAGCTCTACTTTTTGCACTTGGGTGACCTATATTGATTTTTTTGAAAAATATTGAACCTTTTTTTCTATTTGGTTTCCAGAATCCTGAGTTCATCCTGAGAAGACAGTCTTAAAGCAAGAGAAGAAAAAGAAGTGGTTGGATCTCTGGGAGAGTTCCTCCCGGACTGCTGTGAGTGCCTGGGACTCGGCAATCGTCTGTCACTTGAAAGAACTAGAGAACTTCAAGTATGTTTTCTGGAGTGGTCTAGGGACACACCCCGCTGGATACAGAGTCTCTCGTGGTGGTTCCACCCTCCGGGGCAGCCATGGCCTCTTCCAGGGCAGCCTCGCGGGCCCCTCGGGACATTGCCAACGTGATGCAGAGGCTGCAAGGTAAACAAGGCTTCGAGGGTTTTTTGTTTTATTTTGTTAGAGGCTCTAAATTTGCGATACTGACTCATCTCAGATTCTTTCCAAATTTGCTTGCCTTTTTATTCAATTTTATGAAACTACAGCAAGGGAATAACAATGATGGCCTTTGTCCTAGTGTTTTCAAACTAGTATCCACGCTATTTTAAGATGCCGTCTTCTTTAAGTTGAAAAAAAGACAAAGCTCCTGTTTTGGTTTTGTGTCTGGGTGAGCGTGACCGTAATGGCTCTTAGTCCAGTGTCCATATGGGAATTCCGAGTTATTGGCAACCTATCCTTCAATAAGAGATGAAGACGCAGCGCCATGAGAAGGCCCTGATATGGATATCATGACAGTGGTGAACAATTAACTGTGTGCTGTAGTCAGCTGGTTCACTTATCCCAGGGAGAAAGCTCTTAGATATTTAGAAAGTCTGTAAGTAAGAGACAAAGAGATCCAGAGGGGTCGTGTGATGTGATGAGGTTAATGACTAGTAGCCTGGATGGACTGGAACCACGTCCCTTACCTGTGTTCCTTCTCGGACAGCAAACTGTTTTATAGAAGAGAGTTAGCAGTGAAATGTTATGGCAGCTGATAGATGAATTTCTAATTCTGAATTTTCTTTAATATGCGTATTCCTGGAATCATAACAAAAACCATGTGCACATATATAAACATATTGCTTCTTTGTCACAGTCATCACTTCTCTCAGGCTTCCTGTGGCTATTTTCAGAATATAAAGATATCCATACTTAGCACGGTTTTGCTCTAATCTTTGTCAAGAGAGCTTGAACATAATGCAGTAGCTTGGCTTTTAGATTTTCTCGTGTCTCCAGCCAGTGAGCATGTGGTTTGGCACCACAGCCATCACATTAAGTGGGAAAGCCCGACTTTCCTTGCTTATAATGCATTTAATGTGCACTGTGGTCATTTCCAGTTGGGCACTTTTGACTTTCAAATACAGACCGGACTACTACATCTGGGTGTTCATGACCTGGTACACGCTTCCAGTTATAGAAAATCAGGTGATCAGTGGAGCTGAATGTTCTCCTCGCCTGCACAGAGACCAGCAATCTGGCTGAAGCAGTCAGATGCAGTTGTGTGACCCCCAGCCGCATTTGTCTGCCTGGGCTGATTTGTGATGCGCCAGTGCAAGTGGTACTTGTTTCACATTGACTATGGAAAAATCCCACTTGTCCTGCTGGAAAGAACCTCGTTGGATGAAAGACTGATCATTGCTTAGTGTGTGCAGAAACCTCCTCCACAGGCTGAAAAAACCTCCGATTGGGTCTGTCCAGTGCCTAGGATCTGCAGTTTAAGTTGTGTATCTTTTCTTGGGCGGATGGAACACTGAACTTGGAGTTCCTGTCCACTGTCTATGTCTGCCTGGGTGCAAAGGACTGAACCATTTTGTGCCTCAGTAACCTCAGCTTCAAAATGATGGATTGATAAGCAGAAGTGTGAGGAAGATAATTAGGTAATAAAGCAGATTATCCTTTGATTAAATGTGAAATTTCTCTGGATAAGATACATATTGACAACAATGGAAAGTTGTAGACAGTAAATTTCAAAACACTTAATTCAGAATCAGATTATGGTCCTATGAACACGCTACTCTTTATACTTACTTTGGTTTGAATGAAAATTCTTTTATTAAGGTAGTGGTTGGGGATGAGAGGAGAGAAAAATACATACCTCAGTGTTTTATGTTGTTTACTTTTTGTAGTACAGCAACAAGAATGAACTTGGAGGGCATTATGCTAAGTGAAACAAATCACACAGAGGAAGACAAATGCTATAGGATATTACTTATATGTGGGATCTAACAAAACTGCAACAGACTATGAGTATGACAAAAAAGAAGCAGACTGACAGATATAGTGAGCAAACTAGTGGTTACCAGTGGGAAGAGGGCAGAGGGGAGGGGCAGTATAGGGCTAGGAGAGTAAAAGGTACAAACTACTAGGTATAAAATAAGTAATCTACAAGGATGTATTGTAGCCAGTGTTTTATGATAGCTCTCAATGGAGTCGACAGTGGCCTGCCACTGGGGTCAGGGGCATGGCAGCAGTGGTCTTGGGAGGCGTGGTGTGTTGGCATAAGTCCTCTTGAAGGAGAACACCATCAGCCCTACCATAGAGTCTGCAGGGATTTCCCTGGTAGCTCACACGGTAAAGTGTCTGCCTGCAATGCAGGAGACCTGGGTTCAATGGCTGGGTGGGGAAGATCCCCTGGAGAAGGAAATGGCAACCCACTCCAGTATTCTTGCCTGGAGAATTCCATGGACAGAGGAGCTTGGTGGGCTACAGTCCAAGGGATCACAAAGAGTCGGACACGACTGAGCGACTTCACTTTAGAGTCTGCAGACTCCAGGGCTGGACTGCCTCATGCCAAACTACAGGGAGGGAGCACAGCCCCACTCAGTAGCAGAAAATTGGATTTACGGAGCATGGCCTTGCCCACCAGAGCAAGACCCAGTTTTCCCCACAGCCAGTCCTTCCCATCAGGAAGATGGAGTATTACCTTTAAAATTGTGAGTCACTATATTACATACGTATAATATATAATATTGTATAGTGACTGTGCTTCAGTAAAAATATTTAATTAAGGTAATGTTTAGGGGTGAGAGGAGAGAGAAGGGTACTGATGCCTCAGTGTTTTGTTTGTTCTTGTGGGTGGGGACATAAGTGGTTTTTCTTGAGAGGTGAGTGAAGTGTGGGAAAGTCCTGGAGCCCCACCCTCACCCCACCTCAGGCCTGTGATGATAAATGTCCTAATTCACATCTATGAGTGTAGGGACCCCCCACTTGCAAAAGGTGGACTGTTTTTCCCTTGCTTAGCCCTCTCAAGATCGTTGTCAAGCTCAGTGAGATAATAGACAAAAAGTGCTTTTAAAACTGTGAACACTGTCATATGACGAACTGTCCCAGTAGTCACGGAAGAAAATTGGATGAGAAGATGTGAGCCTAACGGTTTGTCACACATTGGGCTCATCATGCAAATCTGGGGAGGAATGTTAACTTTTTAATATATTCTGTACGTATAAAGCTAGTCATTTTATTACATAAATTACATTTTTTCTTTGTAGTATAAGAGTTATAACATGTCTTAAGGGTACTTGACACATTTAGAACAGTAAATCTTACAATTCAGGAGAGAAAATTCCTTTGCACTAGGTATCATTAACTCTTAGCATCAAGTACTTCATAAAATAGGTTAATTGGCAACAGTGAAATGTAAGGTCTGCTCAGCTACAAGATGCTACCCATCTAACCTGCATTAGTGGAAGCCAAATGGGAGCGGTGGAAGGAAAGTTGATCAGGAGGACTTCTCTGCTAACCTCCTGATCTCCTGGGTTAATTCTGCTGATTCAGCCAGAGAGGTTTCCTCCTCAGCTTAGCTCTCACTATTTCCTACTGTTGCTCTGAGCCCAGAGAAGAGTCAGCCTCCTCTGATGGAGGAGACCCGTCTTCTGCCAAGGGTACTGAGTAACTGTTCTTGCCTGTTAGGATCTCCAAACCAATGACCAAGATCCTGATAAACGAGGGGCCACCATTATTGCCCAGATAATTAAGACAAATGAGTGAAATTTCTTTGAGGAAAAGTAAATTTCTATTGGGCTTCCCTGGTGTCTCAGATGGTAAAGCATCTGCCTGCAGTGTGGGAGGCCTGGGTTCAATCCCTGGGTTAGGAAGATCCCCTGGAGAAGAGAATGGCTACCCACTTCAATATTCTTGCCTGGAGGATCCCATGGGCAGAAGAACCTGGCGGGCTGCAATTCATGGGATTGCAAAGAGTGAGACACGACTCTTCTATTATATACTCTTTTATTTCTATTAACTTAAATAGAATCAGAGTTACTATTAATATTTTCAAAGTTCAGTTCCATAAGAACATTCTTCTAGAATCCTCATTACTTTGCTTGGATAGATAATCCACATAACTAAGGTGTTTTTTTCCCCCCTCTCGTGTTTTATTGTCATATCAGCTCCATAAATAACTAATAAAAAGTATGGAGATCTGAATAATGACAGCTTGGCTTTTCTCTCTTACTTATTTAGTTTACATTCATAATTGTTGTCTGTTTTTTTTTTTTTTTGTCTTAGTTTTTGTTTCCAGTGCTAGGAAATTAAAGTGCGTGCACAGATTGTGACAAAAATTAGCTCCTACTGTAGCAGTTCAATATTTCACCTTTGCCAATATTTGTGCTTGTTTGGGCTTAATGTTTTAGGCTGGGATCCTGAATTATGGATAAGCAGACAGACTGCAATGCAGAGTTTCATTTGCTGTTAAGAAAAATGAGTGTTTCTGTAACTTTCATCAATTTAAATATAAGCATTTTAATATTTAAATAAAAGAAAATAGTAGACACTGGCATAGTACAGGGCATTAAATTTTAATTGCGCATAATATGTACATACATTTTCTGCTCTTGAAAGACTTACTGTTGTTGTTTAGTTGCTAAGTCATGCCTGACTCTGCAGTCCCATGGACTGTGGCATGCCAGGCTCCTCTGTCCATGGGATTTCCCAGGCAAGAATACTGGAGTGGGTTGCCATTTCTTTCTCCAGGGGATCTTCCTGACCCAGGGGTTGAACCCATGTCTCCTGCATTGGCAGGAGGATTCTTTACCACTGAACCACCCGGGAAGCCTAAAGGCTTACCAACGGAATCTGTTTAACAGGTGGCTCATGGAGTCACTTTAGTTTATGCTGGTGGTTTAGTTGCTAAGTCGTTTCTGACTCTTGCTGTAGCCTGCCAGGCTCCTCTGTCCATTGGATTCCCCAGGCAAGAATACTGGAGTGGGTTGCCATTTCCTTCTCCAGAGGGTCTTCCCAACCCAGAAATCAAACCCGGGTCTCCTACATTGCAGGCAGATTCTTTATCAACTGAGGTACAAGGGAAGCCCGATCTTCCCAACCCAGGGATTGAACCTGCATCTCTTACATCTCTTGCATTGGCTGGTGGGTTCTTTACCACTAGTGCCACCTGGGAAGCTACTTTAGTTTATAATCATATCTGAAAAAGTAAATGTTGAACTGTTCAGATCATAAATTTCTTTAAGATAGTGACAAGAGGTTAAAGCTTTTGTCATTTTTTCTGGGGCTTCTGCATAATGTTTGCTTTAAAAGGGTTTGTTGACTGACTTTTATCAATTACATTGTTTTCATTTGAAGATCATCTAGAAAGATTTTTACATAAAGTATCAGTGTTGATTATTTCAAGGCAGGGTAGCATTCATGCAGCTTGGTAGAGCAAGAGGTAAATGCCAGAGAAGACCAGACGGGCCTGCTAGGGTGTCACACGGAGATCAATTAAATAAAAAGAAGGATTCTTGATTGTAAGGTTAAACTTTGATTTTTTTTTTTTTCCGGCTATGCTGGGTCTTTTTTGCCGTGAGGGCTTTTCTCTAGTTTTGGAGAATGGGCGCTGCTCTCTGGCTGTAGTGCACAGGCTTCTCACAGCTGGGCCTTCTCTTGCTGTAGAGCACGGGCTCTAGGGTGCGCAGGCTTCAGTAGCCGCTGCCCATGGACTCCGTCGTTGCACTTCCTGGGATCTGTCACAGGCTCAGTGGTTGTGGTGCACAGGCTTATCAGGTGCTCCATGAAATGTGGGATCTTCCCAGACCAGAGATCAAACCTCAAACCCGTGTCTCCTGTGTCGGCAGGTGGACTCCACCGCTGAGCCACAGGGAAGACCCTAAGCTTTGATGTTTAAACATTGTGAATAAATTCAAAGAGAAATGAGAAAGGGGGTAAACACTTACTCTTGGAGATGTAGCTCTGAAATTTGCTAACTGTTCAAAAAACATAATCATGACCTTCCCCTAAAATTGTTTTTAGGACCAATGTTAAACTTTTTTGGCTACCTATAGTATTTCCCACAGATACTGTTTTGTGTTCATTTTACTTTTAAAAATAAGACCTCAGACTGAAAAAAGAAAAAGATGAGTGAAAAGTAGAATAACCGATTTTCTTTTGACTTAACATTAAACATCGCGTAGAGTGTAAAAGTTTGTCATCTTGTAACGATTCTGATTTTTTATAGTGCCTTGAAGATTAAGTTTTATGCTTTGTTACTCTGACTTAATGACTCTTCTTATTAAAGTACAAAGTAGTATCAAAGATCCATTTATCACATCTAGGTTGAACTTCTCCTTTTAATTTTATCTTTTTCTTCCTATAATGGATATTATATGGTAGCATCTCAAATTTAAATATAACACAAAGCTTGACACAAAACAGTGATACATTGGAATATATTAGTTCAATAACTATTTGATGAATGAATAGATAAGTCATGATCTCTAAATTAAAGAACTGAAGATGAAATTAGTCAAAACATATGTTAAAACAAAGGAAGAAACCATTAAAATTGGATCCTACTTTATTTGCCTTCTTTTAAAAAATCTTTTTCTGAGTTTTAATCAGAATTGGGTTTTGACCATAAAATCATTTTTAGGACACATGTCCAGCCTGAGTGGGTGACTATATTGACCCCTCAGATATGTGCATGGCTTTTGTAACTATAGTGCTTTAAACACATTTCTCCTTCCTAA
This sequence comes from Oryx dammah, assembly GCF_014754425.2. Classification (NCBI taxonomy): domain Eukaryota; kingdom Metazoa; phylum Chordata; class Mammalia; order Artiodactyla; family Bovidae; genus Oryx; species Oryx dammah. Next base: position 76,301,741 of record NW_024070188.1, on the reverse strand, counting down.
AGGTATATTACACCCTATTACTTTTAAATGTATCAAAGTGTTTACATCTGAATAATGCCCTGTCCTGCAAGCCTTTCCTTTTGCAGAGCCTTTTTATCCACTATGTATTATGGAGAATGTGCCTGGGGCCTTCAAGATTTTTAAAGGCCTGTAAAAATATTGACTCTCAAATAGAAAAAGTAAACTGCTAAATCAAAATTAACAAGGGTTTCAGTTCAATTCAGTTCAGTTGCTCAGTCGTGTCCAACTCTTTGCGACCCCATGAAGCACAGCATGCCAGGCCTCCCTGTCCATCACCAACTCCTGGAATTTACCCAAACTCAAGTGCATCGAGTTGGTGATACCATCCAGCCATCTCATCCTCTGTCATCCCCTTCTCCTCCTGCCCCTAATCCCTCCCAGTATCAGGGTCTTTTCCAATGAGTCAGTTCTTTGCATGAGGTGGCCAAAGTATTGGAGTTTCAGCTTCAGCATCAGTCCTTCCAATGAACACCCAGGACTGATCTCCTTTAGGATGGACTGGTTGGATTTCCTTGCAGTCCAAAGGACTCACAAGAGTCTTCTTCAGCACCACAGTTCAAAAGCATCAATTCTTCGGTGCTCAGCTTTCTTCACAGTCCAACTCTCACATCCATACATGACCCCTGGAAATGCTAAAATTATGTGAACTAGTCAAATGTAAATCCAGCCAATTCAACAATTATTTATGTATAAAGTGTATTTGACATGGGTTATGGGTGTACTTTCTTGCTATTGATACAGTGTGTGGCAGGCCTTTAAACATAAGGGTTTCTAAGGCTTACCAATAAAACATAAAATATTCCTACACTTTGCCTCCAAATTAATTCTCATTAATATACTACTAATTTTGTTACATTCATGATGAAATTCTGTGTAGACTCTTGGTCTCCCTATCAAATCCCAACCTCCTGGCTTGGCATCCTATTCTAATTCCATCTTAACTGTCTAGCATCTGTCTCCTCTGAAGCCCCTACCTAGCCCCAGATGTCTGTCAAATGACACTAGCAGTGCTCTCAAGATGTATGACTTTTCTGTCTCCAGCTGGGACAGTGCTGGGAAAGACTACACCGAAAACTCCACTTGTCTTCAAGGCCCAATCTAGATACAGTGTCTGCAATGAAGACCTTACTGCCAATACAATCCAAAACTCTCTCCCCTCTTTCTGAATACATTGTTGCTCTCTTCTGTCCATTGTTTGGAACTGCTTTGCATTATGGCATGTGTAGTGTCTAATCCACCCACTCAGAGGATAAATACCTTGAAGGCAGAAATTAGGTCAAATCCATGACAGTGCCCTATACGTTGATTAGCACAGTGCACGTCATAATATGGATGCTTCATAAGTATTGTTTGAGAGCATATAATATGAATACTTAACATCATACTGATTTTCAGTAGTGGAAGCAGGGAGACCTGGAGCGTCAACTCTGGTAAGTCAGAAGAGATAAGAATGGTTTCAACTAGATATTAAACAGTGGATAGAGAAGTGGTGAAAATGTAGATATAGTTTGGAAGTAAAGCCGAAAGATTTTGCTGATGGATTGGAGGTAGTCTGTGAGAGAGAAGAGTGCAGGGTAGCCCCTTTGTTTTTCATTTGGAAATGAGGAAAGGCATAAGACTGTTGGGAACAAGGCTGAGAAAGAAAATCAAGAAAGTCACATGTAGTGTCTAATCCACCCACTCAGAGTTTAAACCACCTTGAAGGCAGAAGTTAGGTCAAATTCATGCCAGTGAATCAATCTAAAATAAAACATTTTAGATGGCTGGTGGACATTCAGGACAGTAATTGAGTGTCTATGACTGTAGAGATCAAAAGAGAAGACACAGCTGGGAAAAAAAAATTTGGAAATCATAAGCACCCATAGTTTTTAAAGCTGTGAGATGGGCTGATACCACCCAGGGAGCAAGAACAGATAGAAAAGAGGTTAGAGAAATAGAACATCCAGCATTGGGGGTTGAGGAAAGCCCCACATGTGAGACTGAGAGCTGCAGCCTACGTGATCAGAAGGAAGAAGACAGAAGCCGAAAGGAGAGAGTTCAAGGAGGGAGTGATCAACCGTGTTCTCACCATTAAAGTTCTCAGCATGTGCAGGATTCATTGTTTATAGAATATAAAAAGATTGTGTGTTTTTTATACATAAATATCAAGCCCAAGTTGGTGCAAGGACATATGCATATAGTTTCAAAATCTGTTCTGGAGGAATAAGAGAATGGTCCTGTGTGTTGCCCATAGACAGTTACAAGGTTCTTGGAAGTTCATTGCTGCTGCTGCTGCTGCTGCTGCTGCTAAGTTGCTTCAGTCGTGTCTGACTCTTTGCGATCCCATAAATAGCAGCCTACCAGGCTCTGCCATCCCTGGGATTCTCCAGGCAAGAACACTGGAGTGGGTTGCCATTTCCTTCTCCAATGCATGAAAGTGAAAAGTGAAAGTGAAGTCGGGATACGAGCAATTCCTTAAGTATTAATGAAATCTAATTTTGTATTGATGTTGAGTCCAATTAAAATTGCATCCTAAGGATAAAATAGCTCTCACTCAGACTCTAATCAGCTCTCCATTCTCGTGGAGTTGGCGGCCCTGCTGTGAACTGAAGGATTGTCCTTGTGAGAATGGTGCACCCACTGATGCCGTTTTGGACGCCTGTATGTATGTCTCAGCACGCCTCCTCCACTCATAATCTCTACTTGCCTCCCTTGGCATTATCTTTCTAGATTCATTCCACATAACAAAACCAATAGCATTCCCCTCATGTTTTGGAGAAAGTCTTTATGGAGTCGGTGTCATCTCTTTTCATTGCTTTGGTCATGGTTGAGTTAGCTCCTGTAGGACTTAATGAAAATATGATTTTAGGGGTGTTTGCATTATTTGAAACACTGTGATGGTTCTGGGATTTTCCACCAAGACTGAGGTGGTAGGTTGTTGTTATTTAGTTGCTAAGTCTTGCGTCTTGCCCCTCTTCCCCAAGGCAAAGGCAATGAGAACTTGCATAGCTATTTCATTCAGTAGTGGTCTGTTGATCACTAAGTTGTGTCTAACTCTTTGCGACTCCGTGGACTGTAGCTCACCAGGCTCCTCTGTCCATGGGATTTTCCAGGCAAGAATACTGGAGTGGGTTGCCATTTCCTTCTCCAGGGGATCTTTCTGACTCAGGGATTGAACCCTTGTCTCCTGCTTGGCAGGTGACTTATTTACCACTGAGCCACTTGGGAAGCCCTTCCCCCAAATGCTGTAACTGAGTTTGGGAAACTCATGTTTGCATTTAGGGGAATTCTTTGAGTCACTGTGCTGGTAGCTATTTAACCCGCCTGTGTTGAGTCAGACCTGGGGTCGTGTGTTGTCCTCTGTAAGAAAAGTTCAGGTGTCCTTGAACTGAAGACTTTTATGAATGTATAGTTTAGGTAATGCTGCTGTTGCTGCTAAGTCGCTTCAGTCGTGTCCGACTCTATGCGACCCTAAATACGGCCATTTCCTTCTCCAATGCATGAAAGTGAAAAGTGAAAGTGAAGTCGCTCCGATGTGTCTGACTCTTCGCGACCCCATGGACTGCAGCCCACCAGGCTCCTCCGTCCATGGGATTTTCCAGGCAAGAGTACTGGAGTGGGAATGCTAGACTTTAAATGTCATGTGATAAGTTCCTCGTATATCCTAAGAGCCTTACAAAAATAATTCACACACCCTAGGTTATTATTTTTCTCTTATATTTTCCTTCTAATTGGAGCTAATGAGAAATGTTGACACTTTTTTTTTATGTTATTCACTCCTAAATACATAGTTCCTCATCTTTGCATGGCATTTTGTAATTTAATTAAGCAACTGTTAATCATAGGATTCAGTTAATCAAGCATTCATTTAGTTTAGAAGTTATCATGTAAGGATCTATGCAGTTTTTCCCTGATTCTAAGGAAAGGCAAATAGTAATTTTCTGTTTGTCTTACTCAAATCAATAAATGTAAGTAACAGGGAAATGAAGGAATTGACATCTGCCTCAAGCAGGGTCAAAGACAAATGTTTTATGTAACGTTTTTAATTCCTTGGATGTAATGAAGTCTGCTTTAGTATTTTTTAAATGGTTTCTATGGTAACCTGTGTTCTTTTTCCCCCCATTGTTTGTAATGACCTCTTGGAGTAAAAACAAACAACTTCCTTCCTCTACTGATATTAATCTTTCATGTTTAGTAAACATTGGTCTCCACCCATGTTTTTAAAAAATTGCTTACCTTCAACTATACAGTTGTTCTCCATTCTTTTGCTTCCTTTCTCCTCACATGTGTCACCAACATTGTTCACATGACATTTTGAATCTCTTTTATCTGTTTATTCTTTATTATACTGATGACTTGTTTTCAGGACTTATCTTGTGAGTTTTTTGTTGTTGTTGTACTGATGTTATTATTTTATGAGCCGTGGTGTTCATGTTGCCAAGAATTACACTAATTACATACTCATGGTCAGATTTTCATCTTCTTTACTTCTTTGAGAGTTCTCAAAAATTATCTCATTTTATCCCCTTGTGGTTGATATGAGCATTCATTGCTCTAGTAGTGAACAGAAAAATATAGAATTCTTACCCAGAAATCTGGGAGCTAAACTCCACTGTACCCTAGATATTTTGATGAGAGAGATCATTCAAAGTACAACTCCAAGTGGGTCTTTTGCCCTGTTTAAAAGCCTACAGTGACTTTGGACTTCCCTGGTGGTCCAGTGCTTAAGACTTTGTTTTCCACTGCAGGGGGTGTGAGTTTGATCCTTGGTTAGGGAGCAAAGATTCCACATGCCTCTGGGGCCAAAAAACCAGAACATAAAACAGCAGAGGCAATGTTATAACAAATTCAATAACGACTTAAAGAAATACTTGGTTAAAAAATACAGATAAAAGCCTATAATTTATTATTCAGAATGGATCTTCATGTGTCTCTTTTTCACTTCTCTTTATTTCTAATCACTCTCCATTGATGATGTCGTTTCCATCACCATGAACTACTTCTGTCTCCTCATATAACTTCCATCTCACTTCCATGTCTTTGCATGTTCTCTTTCTCTGTCTCTCTCTCCCCTTTTTCTTTGTTGATTACCTAGACTCTGCTCAGGCTCCACGATTCAGCTCACACACTGTCTCCTCTGTGACACCTCTTCCAGTATCACCAGCCAAAGTGAAAGGACTTCTCCTTTTCCTCTGCTTTCAATATGTTTCTGTTAAATTATCGATTATATCAGGCTGTCATGGTTTGTTTCTTTCTCTCTGTGTCCCATTAGAATATTCCTGAGAGTAGGGATCTTGTCTTAATCAATTTTGGATCTCCAGCACTGACCATAAAACTTGACGTGTAGTAAATCCTCAGTTGTTCATGCCTGCATTTAACAAATATTTTTTGAGCATCTGCTCTGTCCATGTCCTCTGACAACAGATGTGAATATGATAACATGGGGATCCTATCTTCATGGGGCTGGAGTCTACTGGAGTGACATGATAATTAACAAGGAATTTATAAACTGGGTGATAGATATGATAGGTGAGTATATGTTTGATAAAATAATGAATGACTAAATTAAATTTCCACAAAATGCTCAGATGTAATTAAGTACATTGACCAGACTAACAGACCATTTAACGGTCTGAATTATTTTCATGTAATCTTTTGCTCTGCATTTTGACAACACCTTATTCTTGCAAGCTCAGGTCCTTAGTTTTATAGAACTGGTGTGGTTGTTTCGAGAAGGGACTTAGCATTTATAATTCGATGTACTTATTCTACAGATGAAATAACAAAGTTGTTAAGCATGGAAGGGGTAAGCTAAGGTCATAAGTAGATATTTGAGCAACTCCAGTCTGTGAGAAAATTGAGGCATAACCTGCTTTTCATGCGTTAGTGCATATTCCTTCAAGATTATTCTTTTGCATAGTTGCTAATGATCACTGTATCCTTATGGATAGGAGACAAGACTGGCTACTTAATTTTTGGTTTTGTTTTGGTCTATTATAAATAAAAATGTGGGACTCTCATTCAACAGTTATTAAAAATAGTTAATATGCTGCTGCTAAGTCACTTCAGTTGTGTCCGACTCTGTGCGACCCCATAGACAGCAGCCCACCAGGCTCCCCGGTCCCTGGGATTCCCCAGGCAAGAACACTGGAGTGGGTTGCCATTTCCTTCTCCAATGCATGAAAGTGAAAAGTGAAAGTGAAGTCGCTCAGTCGAGACCGACCCTCAGCGACCCCGTGGACTTCAGCCTTCCAGGCTCCTCCATCCATGGGATTTTCCAGGCAAGAGTACTGGAGTGGGGTGCCATTGCCTTCTCTGCAGCAGAGATTTAAGCCATGTGTGAGGCTGTCTGAGTGCAGGACCCCAGAGAGTACTCAGTCACACTCCCACAAGGCCAGAACTGGTGACCGGACTTGGGACCCTAGGGATATTAGGGCCATTGCAAAGTAAAATTAAAAGGTGGAAGAGGGTCAAGAGAAGAGGAAGGAAGAAATCAAAGACATCCTTTAGCTATCTCAAAATTGCGTTTGGAACAGCCTATAAAAGGAGGACTCTTTCTCTCATTCTCATCTCAACTCTCCCTTGACCAGAATACAAAGCTAGTCCTTGAGCACGAGAGACAATCAGTCAACTGATCTGTGAATTAAACATACCAGGGTTAAACATCTGTGAGTTAAACATACTTCTCGTCACTTACAATCTTATCTTTCTGGGTTCAAAATAACTTATCAAAAAGATGATTTGTGACCACTTAGTGAATTGATGCTTGCTGGTATATTTCCTCAAAAGGAAAGATTGTTTTGGTTATTAATTATTTTAATAGCCAGTTTTCTACCAGAAACATTTGAGTTGTACCGAATAATCATGATGAGAAACTAGCAATAATTTTCTTATTTCTAGGTATTTTCATGCTAATTATATCCCTTTAATTTCTCTGTTCTACAGTTAGTAGCACTACAGTGAGGTTTGTAAGAAATGGGATATAAGGTGTATAGAAAGATTTGGTGAAAATTTCTTGTCTCTTGACTTCATCTTATTCAGTAAATTTGTGAAAATTCCCTGAAGAGTGCATGGCTCTTGTGTTTACAAGTCAAAAGGTGTGAAAACATGTAGTTTGAAAGCATTGCCAAATTCATAGATCTCATGCAGTGAGAGTCAGATATTCTGAGATAATTTCATGTTCTGATGTTGTGATACTTCTTTATTTTCATAATTGTGGTGGGAAAATACCTATATATAACTAGTGAATTTAATAAATTAATATAAAACATATCTAAATCAGACTGGAGACACATTGTAAACAAATAGCACTCTTTTTTAAAAAATTCTTTTCCATATTCTCTTCCATTATGGTTTATTACAGGATACTGAATATAGTTCCTTGTGATATACAGTAGGACCTTGTCATTTATTCATTCTGTGTATAATAGTTTGCATCTGCTAATCCCAGACTCCCAATCCATCCCTCCCCCACTCCCCTGGGAAACCATGAGTCTGTTCTTTCTATCTGTGAGTCTGTTTCTGTTTCATTAGATGCGTTCATTTGTATCATTGTTTAGATTCCACACATAAGTGATATCATATGGCGCCTGTCTTACTCTTTCTGACTTAGTTCACTTAGAATGATAATCTCTGGGTCCATCCATGTTGCTGCAAATGGCATTGTTTCATTCTTTTTTTACGGCTGAGTTTATTGGATTGTGTATTGATAATCCAGATGATGTTTCCGTTTGAGGAAATGTGTCAGCAAGCTTTGATTCACTACGTGGCCATGAATCAGGTTTTGATAAGCTGTTTTGCACCCAGAAAGATAAGATTGTAAGTGATGGGAAGGCTCCCAGGTCCCCAGTATGTTTAACCCTTAGACCCATTATTTCTCCATTCATCTGTTGATGGACATTTAGGTGGTTCCCATGTTTTGGCTGTTGTAAATAGTGCTGCTATGAATATAGGTGCACATGTATTTTTTTCAAATTGTTTTATCTAGATATATGCCCAGGAATGGGATTGCTGGATCATATGATAGCTCTGTTTTTAGTTTTTTGAGGAACCTCCATTTCCATAGTGGCTACACCAATTTACATTCCCACCAACAGTGTAGGAGGGTTCCTTTATCTCTACACCCTCCTCAGCATTTGTTATTTGTAGACTTTTTAATGATGGCTGTTCTGACCAGTGTGAATTGGTACTTCACTGTAGTTTTAATTTGTATTTCTCTAATAATAGTAATGACGGACATCTTTTCATGTGCCGGTTGGCCATCTATCTGTATGTCTTCTTTGGAGAAATGTCTATTTAGATCTTTTGCCCATTTACATATAGCACTTGTTAAGATTTTCTATTTGGCTTTATAATGTCTATTTTCTATGAAATACATGTGTCTCATCTTTGTGATAAAATGACTCCTTTTCAAAATAATAGCTCACCACCACAATAATCGACAGACAAAAAAAGAATGGTATTTCTGATAAATTTTAAACCTTATATATTTTCTTCTTTTGAAACTTTATACTTTTAAAAAGAATACTTTAATGACAGCGTTCAGTCTTGGTGATACTTTTTTTTTTTTAAATATAATTTATTTTTTTTACTTTACAATTCTGTATTGGTTTTGGCATGCATTGACATGAATCCACCATGGGTGTACATGTGTTCCCAAACATGAACCTCCCTCCCACCCCCCTCCCCACAACATCTCTCTGGGTCATCCCCACGTACCAGCCCCAAGCGTGCCATATCCTGCATTGGACATAGACTGGCAATTCGATTCTTACATGATATTATACATGTTTCAATGTCATTCTCCCAAGTCATCTCACCCTCTCCCTCTCCCACTGAGTCCAAAAGTCCGCTATACCCATCTGTGTCTTTTTTGCTGTCCTGCATACAGGGTCATCATTGCCATCTTTTATATATGTGTTAGTATGCTGTATTGGTGTTTTTCTTTCTGGCTTACTTCACTCTGTATAATAGGCTCCACTTTCATCCATCTCATCAGAACTGATTCGAATGTATTCTTTTTAACGGCTGAGTAATACTCCATTGTGTATATGTACCACAGCTTTCTTATCCATTCATCTGCTGATGGACATCTAGGTTGTTTCCATGTCCTGGCTATTATAAACAGTGCTGTGATGAACATTGGGGTACATGTGTCTCTTTCAATTCTGGTTTCCTCGGTGTGTATGCCCAGCAGTGGGATTGCTGGGTCATAAGGCAGTTCTATTTGCAATTTTTTAAGGAATCTCCACACTGTTCTCCATAGTGGCTGTACTAGTTTGCATTCCCACCAACAGTGTAGGAGGGTTCCTTTCTCTCCACACCCTCTCTAGCCTTTATTGCTTGCAGATTTTTGGATCGCAGACATTCTGACTGGTGTGAAGTGGTACCTCATTGTGGTTTTGATTTGCATTTCTCTAATAATGAGTGATGTTGAGCATCTTTTCATGTGTTTCTTAGCGATCCGTATGTCTTCTTTGGAGAAATGTCTATTTAGTTCTTTGGCCCATTTTTTGATTGGGTCGTTTATTTTTCTGGAATTGAGCTGCAAGAGTTGCTTGTATATTTTTGAGATTAGTTGTTTGTCAGTTGCTTCATTTGCTATTATTTTCTCCCATTCGGAAGACTGTCTTTTCACTTTGCTTATATTTTCCTTTGTTGTGCAGAAGCTTTTAATTTTAATTAGGTCCCATTTGTTTATTTTTGCTTTTATTACCTCAACATAATAAAAGCTATATATGACACACCCACAGCAAACATGATCCTCAATGGTGAAAAATTGAAAGCATTTCCCCTAAAGTCAGGAACAAGACAAGGGTGCCCGCTTTCACCACTACTATTCAACATAGTTCTGGAAGTTTTAGCCACAGCAATCAGAGCAGAAAAAGAAATAAAAGGAATCCAAATTGGAGAAGAAGAAGTAAAACTCTCACTGATTGCAGATGACATGATCCTCTACATAGAAAACCCTAAAGACTCTACCAGAAAATTACTAGAGCTAATTAATGAATATAGTAAAGTTGCAGGATATAAAGTCAACACACAGAAATCCCTTGCATTCCTATAAACTAATAATGAGAAAGTAGAAAAAGAAATTAAGGAAACAATTCCATTCACCATTGCAACAAAAAGAATAAAATACTTAGGAATATATCTACCTAAATAAACTAAAGACCTATATACAGAAAACTATAAAACACTGATGAAAGAAATCAAAGAGGACACTAATAGATGGAGAAATATACCATGCTCATGGATTGGAAGAATCAATATAGTGAAAATGAGTATACTACCCAAAGCAATTTACAAATTCAATGCAATCCCTATCAAGATACCGGCGATATTTTTCACAGAACTAGAACAAATAATTTCAAGATTTGTATGGAAATACAAAAAACCACGAATAGCCAAAGCAATCTTGAGAAAGAAGAATGGAACTGGAGGAATCAACTTGCCTGACTTCAGGCTCTACTACAAAGCCACAGTCATCAAGACAGTATGGTATTGGCACAAAGACAGAAATATAGATCAATGGAACAAAATAGAAAGCCCAGAGATAAATCCACACATATATGGACACCTTATCTTTGACAAAGGAGGCAAAAATATACAATGGAGTAAAGACAATCTCTTTAACAAGTGGTGCTGGGAAAACTGGTCAACCACCTGTAAAAGAATGAACTAGATCACTTTCTAACACCGCACACAAAGATAAACTCAAAATGGATTAAAGATCTAAATGTAAGACCAGAAACTATAAAACTCCTAGAGGAGAACATAGGCAAAACACTCTCCGACATAAATCACAGCAGGATCCTCTATGATCCACCTCCCTGAATTTTGGTGATACTTTTTTGAGTTTAACATGATGATAGCGATAACCACATAAGTATCTATAAATATTTGGAAGATGACCAGTTATATTAAAAATATCACTTTGTTTATTTAACATTGCCTATAAAAAAATCTTCATTTTTAAAGATTTTCTAGGTGACACTCAAGATTGAAAGCTAAGTATCCTGAGAGGGTTATAAAATTTTTGAGGGAAAAATCTTAAAAGATCTTGTCTAACTCTGATTTTTAAAGATAAGTAACTGAGATTCCTAAAGATTAAGTGACTTGTACAAAATCATGCATTTAGTTAAGACAAAATAGGACTTGAACCTTAGATTATCTGTCTCCAGAATTATGAAATTTTATGAATTTTCTTCTCATGATTAAATTATATGACCCATTAATAAGCATTGTCTCTTTAGCTTTGTTCTGAGTTGAAAAGCAAAGTTGATATTTAGTGTGTGTTTAGTTCACATAAAACTATGCACTTTATATTTACCTCTAACTAGAGCACTTTTTACAAATACTTGGTGCTGTTGGGGGCATAACTAATGTCTTTCTCAGCTTTGCAAAATATGGTAAATGTTCACCAAGCATCTGCTGAATGGATGTTACATTAGTTACATTAGTAAATTCGCCTCCTTTTCAGTGAGTCTTTGAAGAGAGACATAGAGTCAGACGGACAGAAAAAGAGGTCTTTAGCTCATCACTTGATTTTAAACTATTGTTTCTATAAGGCTGTTGCAAAAGATTTCTCTGTGGGTACTACTTACTTGAACTAGCAAATATTAACTATGGACTGTAGTTTTGAAAGTAATGTTACTCTCAAGAACGCTTTTTCTTCTGAAAGCTTTGTCATACTAGTTGCTTTGCATTTGTGTGATCTTTTGTTTGTAAAATGCAGTAAAGGATGGCCATTCAGCAGATATTCCATTCCTATAGCAAACATAATTCAGTACTTCCTGTGTTCCAGATCCTGTGTTAAGCATAGAGGATCTTACTGTGAAACTGACATCCGTATCCTGGCCCTTCCAGGATGCAAAGCTAGTGACCTGCTTGGAATCACAACCAGCACGAGTCGCTCTGGACAGGGGGCAGAACACCCCTTGGAGGTGGTTGAGATTCCTCCTGGGCTGATGCCAGCCGTGGCCCCAGGAGTCTCCCTAGCTACTGTGGTTCTTGTGCTCCGCCTTGGGTACTGGTCCTTCCTCATGTTAATTCTCATGCCAGGTTTTGGGAACTAGGCCACAGTCTGACAGAACTGCCAATGAGTGCCCCGTCTTGCCACGTTCCAGATGGAATGTTGGTTTGTGGACAACAAACTGTGGCTTCTTCTCTCCAAGAACTGCCAAGTCACAGACTGGAAGGACGGAGGGATGAAGGATGCTCGCTTCCTTCCCCGCACGAATCCACGGTGCATTTATGCCACAGACTTGTAACATTACTTTAGTCCTCATTATACCAGGGAAAGCTGGCTGTGGTTCCATGTCCAAGACTCATGGGAATAGTAATTGTTAATCATTACTTTCCCGAACTTACAGGGAAGGTATGGACTAGTTGAATGGCATACTCTGCCCATTTTATTGAAAAAACCAAGCATTACTCTAAAGAATGCATATAGTTCCAAGAATGATCTAAAATACTTTTTAAATAAGTAAAAAGCCCCAAGCCTCAGTCATAACTATAAAAATGTCTTTAAACATCTGCATTTAGAAAAGAAAAAAATTGTTCTTATGCTCCAAAGTATAAAGAAAGCCTTTCTACCCATAAAGCTATGTGTGGTTCCAACCTGATATCGGTTTTAATTGGCTTAATTATTGATGCCTAAGAAAGGGAGTTTTACAAGGGATAAGTCAAATCAGCCTTCAGTTCAAACCACTGGATTCACGTGTTGTAATGCAGTTCTTCTTGGCACTATTGCTTCATAACCAGCTACACATTATTGAGGGCTTTTATGTGTTTGTTAAAGATAAATATTTCCCGTTATCTCAAATGGCTTCTATGTGGGTCAAATTATCAATGCCTTTACATTTCAAGAGCAATTAGTGCTTTGAAATAGACAGTGGCTTTTGTTTCTGGTTTGAGAGAGGAAACACGAGTCTATTTTTGAAAAACATCTTCATTGCTGGTTGGCTACTTAATAACTTATCATAGAAAAATGTGATGTCTAGAAAATACAGAGATTTTATCATTACTTTTTTAGCCACATGAGCTGAAAGAAATAAGTCCAAATGGAAAGCTAGGAAGATTGCTGTACTTTAAGCAAAAATATTCTTCATAAACTACAGTGATTGTTTTCAGCATTTTATCAGTGAGATTAAACAAAACAGAAATTAGATAGGCCTATAATATTTTTCCAAAATTTAGATAGCTTAATTTTCTCAGATTATACAAATAATACGTTTATTAAGATTCAACCAGCATAGAAAAATATAAACAACAAAGTGATAGTATCTCCAATATACCCAGGTAGATGAATAGATGCCTGATAGAAGATGACAGCTAGATGTGACCAAGTGTTTTGGTAGGTGTCCTTCTAAATGTTTTTCAGTGCACACACCCTATAAATGATGACAAATGGCTATACGCTATGAATACTCTTTATTCTTTGTAGTTTTTTTTAAATGGGGCAATATATTGTATATTTCTCCGCACATCAATAAGTATAAATCTACACTGACACTGAATAGCTAAATAATATTCCACTTTATTTTTTAATTTAAATTTATTTTTAATGGGAAGATGATTGCTCTACAATATTGTGTTGGATTCTGCCATACATGAACATGCGTCAGCCAGAGGTATGCATGTGTCCCCTCCTTCTTGAACCTCTCTCCTACCTTCCGCCAATATTCCATTTTAGATGTGCGCCATGGCTGGTTTAACTCATCCTCTGTTGGTGCCTCGCTTTTCACTATTATAGGTAAGAATAATAATCCTTTAACATAGGACACTCTTCTTTTCTGTATTGGATTTTACTTTACAAAACATAGACTATACACTTCCCTGGAGGTCCAATGGTTAAAACTCCACGCTTCCAATGCAGGAGACATGGGTTTGATCCCTGGTCGGGGAGCTGAGATCCCGTATACCTGGCAGAATGAAAAAGAAGCATAGACTAAATGTGAGACAGTTTTATGCCTTTTAAGAATCAGTTGTATAATTATTTTAGTGAACAAGTTTTCCAAAGAATAAGATGGTAAAAATCTAATGATCATTATCAGTGACTTAAAGTTTGAATATGCTGCTAAGTCGCTTCAGTTGTGTCCAACTCTGTGCTACCCCATAGACGGCAGCCCACCAGGCTCCCCCGTCCCTGGGATTCTCCAGGCAAGAATACTGGAGTGGGTTGCCATTTCCTTCTCCAATGCATGAAAGTGAAAACTGAAAGTGAAGTTGCTCAGTCGTGTCCGACTCTTAGCAACCCAATGGACTGTAGCCTACCAGGCTCCTCCATCCATGGGATTTGCCAGGCAAGAGTACTGGAGTGGGGTTCCATTGCCTTCTCTGATTCTAAACCTAGGGGTACCCTTTAAAAATCTGAATATAAGTTGGTGTAATACCCAATTACTGTGAAATATTTTCACATGATGTTCCCAAACATTTTTCTTCAGATATAATCAAACTACCTAATCCAGAAGGAGTTTTGCTCTTCTGGTATCCGCATCTAACTTAAATGGGTGCTTCTGAAAGGAGATTTCTGTCAGGAGCTGATGTATCCTTTCCTTTGATCAGACTGATTCCCATGAGATGAAGGTCAGTGCCATCAGTAGCATTTTATTCAAAATAATACAAACGTGTGCAAAACGGCACTACCTGTGTAAGAACACTGAATTTAGTCCTGATATTGCAGAATATAACCTTGAAACTAAGGAAGCAGGGGAAAAAGAAAAAAAAATCTCCAACTGAGGTAGTGGAGTTTTATTTTCCTTTTCCTTAAATCACCCAGACAACTGGCTCAGCTCTCAGTTTTATGCTGTGAGTGGGAAGAAGCAGCTGTGAGAAGTCAGGAAAATGATCAGGGCCGAGATACTACAGTCTTGCCTTGTATTCCTTCCAGGGCTCATTTCACCTGCAGGGCAGTTCCTTTAGTCTGACATACACAGATCCTTGTCCCCGGCTAGCCCCAGCCACTGCTTCATCGTTCTGTCCTGTCTCACAATTGCTCCTGTTTTGTTCTTCAGCTCATGGTTAGTGGCCCTAAAAAGGGCTGCCTCTCTCTCCAAGTTAGTTCTTATGGTAGGACTCATTCAGCCTCTTCCTGGCCTCCCTCACTTCTATATCTATCTCTGAATAGTAGCTACTTAAAACTTGATAGATATTAACCAAAAAAAGGAAGCACCTCTGGATCTGGTTTCAGATGACAAAAATTTGTTTATTTATATTGTTTGTCCCAGAAAGAACTGAAAATAACAGAAGTGCACACAACCACTTGCAATGTGTTTTTAAAGGAGGAGGCAAGTCACTGAGAGCCATGGAAAGTACTAATTAACATTGCCTTCCTTCTTCACTTCACGCAGAGCGTCCAAGTTTTTCTCCTGCTGAGGGTTGAAGGAGTCAGGCTGGTGGAGGAGTGGAGGGTGGAGATGATGCACTGAGTGTCTTATTTCCCGGTTGCTGAGCACCAGACTTTGGCATCAACTGAAGGAACATAATATGAGTGGACAATTGGGGGTCAGGACAACCCAGGACAAAGAACATCTGGATAAACAGAGTGGCTGGGGAACCCTGGGGGTGAATTTACAAAGCCTCTGTAGCCTTTTGCATACACCCTGTGACTGACTGTCAGCATGGAGTCAGTAAGGAATATGTACCCCACCCACCTTCCCGCCAGCCTCACTCTTTGTTTAGATATTCTCAATTGCCCAGTGCTTAGACCTCATCATATGAGCCATTTCTCTCAGTGCTGTTTCATTTCTATCCCTACCGGAACTATTTCTAAATCTAGTGACTTTCGGAGAAGGCAATGGCACCCCAGTACTCTTGCCTGGCAAATCCCATGAACGGAGGAGCCTGGTGGGCTGCGGTCCATGGGGTCACGAAGAGTCGGACAAGACTGAGTGACTCCACTTTCACTTTTCACTTTCATGCATTGGAGAAGGAAATGGCAACCCACTCCAGTATTCTTGCCTGGAGAACCCCAGGGATGAAGGAGCCTGGTGGGCTGCCATCTATGGGGTTGTACAGAGTCGGACACGACTGAAGCGACTTAGCAGCAGCAGCAGCAGTGACTTTCAAACCATTTCAGATCATGACTTGTCATCTTGTCCACAGGGGTTCAGGGTGCCCTCGGCCTGTGGCCTGAAGGTCATGTTATTCTTTAGCTATTCAGCAGAGCCAAATCCTACCAGGATCCTTTGTTCTTTGGGAAAGAAACGCATTTGCTTCCTTAAGCTGTGGTTTCTCATCTGCCTTAGGCTGGTGTCTTCCATCTGCTTCACTTGCTCCTACTATTTGCTTCTCAGTGGCATTGCTTGCTGAAAGTTGACCTTAACCTATTGCTTCTTTTTTGGTTTGTCTCAAATGTATTGATCAGCCCAAGGTTAAGGATGAATGCCCAATTTAGGTGAGCCTGTTTCTTCAATTAAGTTAACCCTGTACCCACCTAGGTCTACTATTGTTCAAGGTTCTGACAACTAGCACTATAAATTCTCTCAACTGTTAGCAGAGGCTTCTCTTCTTCCTATTTTTAAGCATATAACTGCCTGTTGAACTTCTACCAGTATTCCTGCTTTTGGTATAAGTAAGCACTTCCTTACTTGGTGTAAATCATTAGAATATACCCTGTACTCAGTTGAATGAGCGAAGCTTCCTCATGTCAGAATAACAGTGTTTTTCTCATTCTTAGGTTCTCTTCCTTAGATTTGGAAGGTGACCTTCCCCAATTATTTAATTTTAGGTTTGCAACTTGAAGGCAATATAATTACAGTGGAAAGTGAAAGCATAGTTTCCATCAAGAAAAGAAGAAAGTTATTTGTTCCTGCCCTCACTGGACATTTAGTTCTGGATTGAAATCTCATTTTTAGCGTCACCACCTTTAAGTAAGAGCTTTTTAATTTCCTGGTGCATAGATTCATATTCAGACTATCTGAGAACTTCATGATTACATTTTTCCCTCATGAAATAAAGAGCTATCTAGAGAAAAACTTTTCTCCAGTGATTCCAATTCCTTCCCATCTCTCAATTTCTCTGAACATCAAGGAGAATTTAGACTGCTTGAGGTCAAGGCCAAGAAAAAAGGAAAAAACCAATCATGGTAGATGGAGCTAAAAGAGTGTCATTAGTCAGCAGGAAAATGCAGAGACAGATTTTCAGCAGATCTATTTACTGCTTTTTTTTTTTTTTAGTAAAACCCCCCCAAAACTATTGCCAGCACATAAACACTTCCACTACAAGGGAGAAAAGTCCACAGCTTCACTAATCCTAAAATTTGGCTCTTATTTTTCAGAGAAGATAGAGGACACTGAAAAATGGTTTCTGTTTGGGGGTTTTTTTGTTTGTTTTTTTTAACTAGGAAACTTAAAAAAAACAACCCGCAATTGTTGCCATTTGCTAGCCGCTTAAATACAAATTTTTATTTGGATAGTACACTTTATTGTCCTGTGTCTAAAAGAAAACCATGCAAAGGTGAGGTTTGTTTGGATGATTAGTCTCTTGTCACCGCAGTGGCGGCAGCTGCTCCTGGTAGCCTCTTGCCATCTGTTGTCTTGCTCTGTCATCTTTTCAAAGGTTTTTTTTGCCACATCAGAGCTGTCCTTTTAGGGTTCAACTCTTTACCTCTGTTACTATATGCCAATTTCAGGGCTTGTCAACTGCTACTACACTTAATATAATGATCAGTCCCAACATGACTGAGCTTTGCTGGCTCTTGCTGCTACTGAGAGAGACATTTCAAATAGTTGACTGAATCTTTTCAAGTCCCACGTTATTATGAGATTCAATTCAAGTAGCGTTCTTCATCATCCAAGTAGTTCTTGTGTGTCCACTTATGTTATCTTTCATCATTCCAGGTATTTAATACTCATCTGTTGACTTCTAGCATCTGAATAGAGTACTTGTGTCTAACCTTAAAGGCTATAGAACAAATAGACAATTTAATGCTTGTCATTGCTTTCTTAGGATGAGTAAGCAATAGAAGACCTAGTGGTATAAATAAAATAATATCTGTGAATAACTTGACTCAAGTGAACCCAACAAATGGATTTTAATTCTTGCCCTAGACCAGTGGTAGAAACTCAGTTGTATAAATGATCAGTTTTATAATCAACAGTTTGAAGATTTTTATCGAAGGAATTGACCAAGCTTTTAGGCAATGTTTTTGCAGTTTAGTCATCTTTATCTGCAAAGTAAGAGGGAAAACACTGATGTATCTGGCCATGGAAGATAATGTCTATAGCCCTGATTCCAAGATGCATATCTATTCCATGTTTAAAAATAAATTTACCTCTGTATTCTTAATGGGAAAGCATGTTCAAAACTCTAATGTCTGCTGGTTTACTAACATATCTAGAGCCTCCCAGAGAGGTGCATTTAAATGAGATCCACCATTTCATACTGACGTTAAGAACAAAGTTATTTTTAGTTCTTTGATCTGAAGAACTAAAAGTGTCACCCATGTAGGATTGCTCAGTTTGTCAAGAGAGGGAAGTGGGAGGTGTTCTGGAAAGGTGTGGATGTGCGATAACCTAATGCCATCAGATAAGAAGATCCAAATAGGATTTTAGAACAAATCCTTCCTCTGTGTTTCAAGCTCTTATTAGAACAAGTCACAATGATGTTTTCTTTGGCAGGCTTGTAGAGCATTTATCAGCCAGTGGGTTCTCCACTCTAAAATTTATGATGCATTGAGAGACTCACAAAAGCCAGTACTTAGAGCTTTAAATAAAGTCAAAATGATAGTTTTTCTGCCCTGTGAATTTTCATTATTGAAATTATTAAAGGAGCAGTAAACTTTCCTGTTTTTTCCCACAATTTCCAGCAAACCGTGTTGCTTCTTTATCTCATGTGATGGTTGAAAATCAAATCCCCTGTTTGTTCTCAATTTGTTTTCTGAATAATGTGGATAACAGAGAAGAGGCCTCTGAGCTCTTACAAAAGAGAATGACATCACTTGAATATACTAACTATTCTGCTTCTCTCTGGGACAACACATGTGAACAGCAACAAAACATCTGGGTTAGCAAGGAAGAGCAGCTTGATGAAAACCAGCACTATGACTTATGCCATAAAATACCCTTGTTGGTCAGTCGAGCAGGACAAGCAATTCTGGACCAAAAAGTGATGGTGCCTGGAAGCTGCTCTGGCCTAGGGGAATGTCATGGAGTAAAGGAGGGGCGTGTGTCTTTAAATAATGTGTTCACGGAAAAAAGAAAAAAAAACAACCAACATGTTATGAGTATATGTGTACACATTATTGATGCTCTGTCTACCTGATTCTTTTTCTGCATAAAAATAATAGATTCCTGGGTCAGTCAGGAAGATCCCCTGGAGAAGGAAATGCAGCCCACTCCAGTATTCTTGCCTGGAGAATCCCACGGACAGCGGAGTCTGGCAGGATACAGTCCACGGGGTCGCAGAGAGTTGAAACACAACAGGGCGACTAACACACACAAAAGAATTGGGGCTTCTCAGGTGGCGCTAGTGATAAAGTATCTGCCTGCCAGTGCAGGAGACCACAAGAGATTTCTGGGTTTTATCCCTGGGTCAGGAAGATCCCCTGGAGTAGGAAATGGCAACCTGCTCCAGTATCGCATGCAAAAATTACGTGGACAGAGGAGCTTTGTGGGCTACAGATCGTAGGGTCCCAAAGAGTTGGATACGACTGAGCAACTGGGCACACTACTGCTAAGTCACTTCAGTCGTGTCTGACTCTGTGTGACCCCATAGATGGCGGCCCACCAGGCTCCCCTGTCCCTGGAATTCTCCAGGCAAGAACACTGGAGTGGGTTGCCATTTCCTTCTCCAAACTGAGCACACACACAAACGAAAAAGAATCTATCATTTTCAAAGAAAATGATCCTCAATGCCATAGTTGTCACAGGGACTATGAAAGAAAAAGGGAGTTTTTCTAAAGGAGAAAAAACTTTCCATTTGACTGTGATGTGTACTACGTATTCAAGCATGTATTTTGATCTTTTTCTTATGAATATATTCATAATATTTACAATGAAAGAAAGAATTCCTCACCTGTGGCTATTTTCTCATTAGACATGCACTCTACAATGGGATGATAGTCAATAATACGGTCTTTAGAGCTTACACTCACTCAGTCCTAGCAACACAGGTATCGACTGGGCAATCAGATACAATTCAGCAAGTATTTATCTTGCACTTGCTAGAACACATCTCATAAGGTGTAAAGTTTGAGGCAAAAAGGAAAAGGCTTTACAGAGTTTTAGTTACTGTTAAGATACACGTCTATTTGACATTTAAAGATAAATTTGCCTACCTATGCCTAACAGAAAATCATCATTTTGCAAAAAATTCAAATGTCTGTTGGTTTACTAAAAGATCATCCAGATTAGTGCACAAAAACAAAAACCCACCATTCCACATTCAATTTAAGAAAAGCCATCTAGGGGATTCCCTATCAGTCCAGTGGTTGGGACTCCACACATTCACTGCAGAGGGCCTGGGTTCAATGCCTAGTTAGAGAACTAAGACCCCACAGGCTAGGCAGCATGACCAAAAAGGGAAAAAAAAAATCCATATTATTAAATAAATATCTCTGATTTAGGAATATGGTAAGAATAGTTTTATTGGACTTTATTTTATCTACCAGTTTGATATCCACATTTCCTTGGGCACATGAAGCACTCATGTTCCTGGCATAGATTTTGCACCTTTATAGAGAACCAGTTTGTTATGAAATAAAGCAGTATTCTAGTATATTAGAGAGTCGGTAATGTCAAGTTTGCTTAAGGTTGTTAAATTCAACAGGAAGGGAAGATAATAGGAAGGAAGATCTCTTTTCCAATTAATTTTTGAAAACTTTGTTTTATACATCCCATAGTTAAGATGATTTCCATAGAACAATCCTATAAAAAGCATGCTTCCTGTAGCCTTTCCTTTCACTCTGCTTACATTTAACATTTGCCTTGAGTATGGTGGTGGTTTAATCATTAAGTCTTGTCTGACTCTTTGGGGTCTAGACTGTAGCCAGTCAGGCTCCTTTGTCCATGGGATTTTCCAGGCAAGAATACTGGAGTGGGTTGACATTTCCTACTCCAAGGGATCTTCCTGACCCAAGAATTGAACCTGCGCCTCAGGTGTCTTCTGCTTTGTAGGTGGATTCTTTATCACTGAGCCACCGGGGAAACCCCTTGAGTATAATTGAACAGTATTAACTTGCAGTCTTAACACTTGCAGTTACCATATGTATTCTAAGTTAAATAATTAGAATTATAGAAAGAGAATCAAGTTAAAACAATACTATAAGATTTTGAAAATGAGAAAATAATTAAAATTATCCATCATGCCAAGTTGGCCTTAGACAATTCATTCTTCTCTAGGGAAGTTCTAGCCAAAGAAGCACAGATTGGAGTAGGCCATCTTTTTTTATTTTCTGGTTTTGATTGTCATTTGCTCCAGGTACACCCTTCACATCTTTTTGAGAGAGAAGTGCAAGGAATAGTGAAGAAGATCAACTTCAGCCTTCTACCTGTGATGGTCTTGATTAGAGCACTAGGCTTAGCCTTCATCTCATTCCCATGTACAAATGTGTGTCAGACCAACATCCCCGATTACTTACTTAGAACACAGGTTATTTGAAACGTGAAATCATAAAATTTTAGAACTGGATGGGACTGTAGAGAGCATAGACCCAACAGCGGCATCTTTACAGAGGAGGCAGCTGTGGCCTTGAAGTCTCAGGCTTTGTTGAAACCTAGACTCTGGGTTAGCGGCTGCTGACACACCCTCTTTATTGAGTTTCCAGAGTTCCCTCTAGGGGCAGATAAAGAGCCAAGTAGATTTTCCCACAACAGCTCTGTTAACAGATTTCTGTTCCTGTGTTTCCAAATTCGAGAAAGAATATATAGTTTCTGGCAAGGCATTTTGGAATAGCTAGTGGCAGCATTTTTAAGTATTATGATAAAAAGGGATCAGTGATTGCTCATTTATTCATTCACTAACCATTTAATAAACTTCTGCAACACTTTTTCAACTAGGGTTGCCTGCAAAGGCATGTGTAAGGGTGTAAGGGATAACATTTGATCAGAGACCCAAACAAGAGGGATGGAGTCTTGGAATGAGGACAGCATTCCAGGTCATATAAGCCCAAATGTAAAGCACCATGGAACAAATGTGTTCAGTGTATCTGGGATTTAGAAGATGAGGCGTGGGGAATTCCTTTGCAGTTTAGTGGTCAAGACTCAGCACTTTCACTGCCGTGGGCCTGGATTTGATCCCTGTTCAGGGAAATAAGTTCTTGCAAGCCATGTGCTGTGGCCAAAAATAAGAAAAAGAATTGTCTAAAAAAGGAAAAAGAAAAAACTTAAAATTCTATCCCACTATAAACATCTCCCATTGTGAAGATGGGGAGTAGGGGCAGATAATGGACAAAAGTCATCTCTATAGTCTTCAGTGGAAGGTATTGATCTGGCAGGGCCAGGAGCATGTCAATGGCATATGAACTGGATTTGCACACAGATGATAGTATTTTCAATAGGAATAAATAATAATTTAAGAAAAGAAGAAGAGGTATGGAATCAAGTGCTGTGCCTTAGAACTGTTCACGGTGAGATGTTGTGAGATCCAGTGGAGAAGTCTATAAAGTAGTTTTACCAAAGGCTGGAACTTGGGGGAGAATTCAAGGCTGGGGATGGATGTTGATGATTCAGGAGCATATGGATGTTTGTCTTGCTGAATGAGAGCTACTGAAAGACGAATGTCAGAGGAGAACAAAGTGATCACTGCTCAGTTGGTCCTTTCCAATATTTGAAGTTCAGCAAAAGGAGAGCAGAGAGCTGTGGAAACTGGAAAGGCAAGTAAGGGGGAAAAAACCAACTAAACAATCAAGAGAAGAGGATGACTTGGAATTTAAGTCTGATAGAGTTTCAAGACTAGGAGGGTACCTAGCAATGCCTGTGAGCTGAGAAATCACGTAATCTGAAACCTGAGAATGATTTGCTGGGCTTGGTAAGGTGGAGATGTGGCTCTGATGAGTGTTTTCATTGAGTAGAAGTTTGACTGGATTAGGCTTGAGAGACGCTAGAAAGGAAGTGGAGGTTGATGTATTAAAAATTCCTTGGAAGAGTTTTGTCTTTTGTTTTTTGTTTTTTTTTGTTTTTTTAGCACAAGACACTATGGAAATTGATGGTAATAGATGGAGACATGACATCTAAAGGGGTATTTATGTAATGAATCTTTTTAGAGGATTTTCAGTAAATTTGCTATGGAATTCAGTAATTTAAAATAATAACTGTTTGCATTCTCTATGTGTGTGTGTATGTGTGTGTGTGTGTGTGTGTGTGTGTGTAGGCCATGCCAGGCAGAATGCAGGATCTTAGTTCTCTGACCAGGGATTGAACTCATGCCCCCTGCAGTAGATACACAGAGTCCTAACGCCTGGACCACCAGGGAATTCCCATGTTTGCTATGTTATATGTTGTGTGGCATCAGATGAAAAGAAATTCCCTAAATATTTCATAGATTTATTTAATATCAGTGTTAAAATAAATTCTAAAGATAGAATAATCTAACCTCTTCCCAGACCGATATCCCTTCCTATAAGGCAGCACATTGCATCCTAGTTTTATCCCATTGAGCCACACAAACCTTGTCTAGCTGCACCTGAGGTGACCGGGTGTCCCTGGCGCCTCTCTTTTATGGACCAGCACTCCCATCCCCCATCCACTCTTTGCATAATATCATTTTAAATCCCTTCACCAGTCTGACAACCAATCCTTTCTATTGGCCCAGGTCCCACATACAAGGGGCGTAACCAGCAGATCTCCTCTATGGATCTTTGTCTCTTCTAAAAAATCCCTGTATTCAGTCACCTAAGTCTCTCTGAAATCCAAATAAATAGGAACTGAACAGAATGGGGATGGAGGGAGGAAATGAATGTGTTTCTGATCTTAAATGTTGGTTAAAAAAAAGTGAATGACAAGATGAGCGGGTGCTTCTTGGTGGGGAGCTTGGCTTATGGGCCCAGCGCAGTTGCCTTCTGACCTTCGTCTTTGAGGAACCCTGTGTTATATGTGCCGTGAACATGTCCAGGTACTCACAGAGCGATCAAATATAAGTTTCGCCACTCCATAAGCAGGCGTCTCTAATCCCTGCTTAATAAGAAAATAAAGGCCCAGAAACTCTAGACAGATTGTTCAAAGTCACATGCTTTGCAAGTGGCAGCATTGACATTTAAACCAAAGTCTGTCTGACTTCAGAGACTCTCTTAGACTCGACCTGAGTTCTTGGCAATGTGCTTGGATCATAGGCTTGGGGCACCTTGGATGTTTTCCTTTCTCTGTGGGTCTTCAAAGTATATAATTTCTTTTTAATTTTTTTTTGAAGTATAGTTGATATACTATCTGTGTCTCATGTGTGCAACAAAGTGACTCAGATTCTTTTCCATTGTACCTTATTACAAGATATTATATATAGTTCCCTGGGCTAAGCAGTAGGTCTTCTTGCTTATCTGTTTTGTGTACAGTAGTGTGTATTTGTGAATCCCAGATGTCAGATTTATCCCTCTCCCTTTCCTCTTGGTAACCAAAAGTTTGTTTTCTGTCTGTGAGTTTATTTCTGTTTTGTAAATGTTTGTTTGTATCTTTTTCTTGATTCCACATATAAGTGATTAAGCTGTGTTGTTTCTTAAGCTTGTTTCATTATACTATACTTTTTATTATGGTATGCTCTTCAGGATACTATTTTCATCAGATGTTTTATTTTCTAAGATATTACATTATATTATCCTGCCCTTCTCTGGGTCCAACTCTATCCAAGGTAGAAGATGCTAAGACAGAAAAAACTCAATCCCTGACCCTCAGAGGTTGAAAAGTCTGTGGAAAAGATAACCCAAATGATTATATAAAGCAGAATAGGATGGATGATCTTGAAGAGAGGCACAAATGAGTGCTCTTGCCTCTAGAACTCTATGGGGGTGGGGAGGCTGTGATCAAGTGGGAGACCGTGACATTCTTCATGAAAAAGTTAGAATGTGAGATGAGTTTGAAAGGATGAATGAGTGAGATTGTTCAGGGGAAGGTGGGGCATAGCCACAACTCGAGAACAGCTTCGACAGTGGGAAACCTTAAGATAAGCTAGGAGGCATCTAGTGATTTAGCTGGAGGAAAAGAGGCACATTAGAGATAAATGATGGACAGCTTATCAGTAGGAAAGACAGGACCATACTGGCGAAAGTGTGACTGTTATGCACCTGGTAATAGGAAACCTTTCAGGATTTATTTTTCAAGAAGAGTAGTGACTGTAGTATGTATAGGAGGCTCATGACTTTTTGGATTTAGGACTTTTTTGTGTTGTTAAGAGAAGTTACATCTTTAATTATAGTGAAAGTGAAAGTGTTAGTTGCTCAGTCGTGTCTGACTCTTTGTGACCCCATGGACTCCCGCCAGGCTCCTCTGTCCGTGGGATTCTCCAGACAAGAATCTTGGAGTGGGTTGCCATTTCCTCCTTCTGGGGATCTTCCCAACCCAGGGATTGAACCCAGGTCTCCCACGTTGCAGGCAGATCCTTTACCGTTTGAGCTGCCATTTAACATGTAAGAATAGGTCATGTGCTATGACCTGTTTGGAATTTATGGATTTGCCCCATCAGTTTCTCGAGTTTTCTTGCAATCTTAGATCTTGCTTGTTATATCTTCAGGTGACTATTTTAAAATGAATACAATTTGCAAATTCATTGGTAATAAAAAATAAAATTTATTTTATTAATTCTGATTCCCATGTTAAGTGAAATGTATTTTTATATATAAAGACTGTAGGTTCAAACTAGCAAGCAAACTGTTTAAATATGAAAGATTGTGCAAGGGAAAAAATAATGGATTCAATCAAGATTTACTAAGCCCTTTATTCTGAGTTAATGTTCCAGGTAAATAACTGTACTTCATGTTTAGTTAGGAAAACCACACTGGATTGTTACACTGGCCCTTTGCTGTCCCCCTGACATCCCTTAGGGTTGGGAATATGATTCTTGTTTGACTCAAAGCTGCCAAAAATTAATGGCAATCTGAACTGGTGGATAAAATGTTGACTGCAGACTTCTCCGACAAAAAGTCCCCCTTCAGTTCTATTTTTGTACCTTTCAAATTATAATTTATATTGTGCATCTCTGTCTGTTTAGATCCATTTGATACCCAAATTCATTTCTGTGATTGATTTTCTAGTAAGAGGATGAAAAGTTTTCACATTAATGGGTTTTTATTTAAAGCCCGTAAAAGCTAAGAATTTGAAATCAGCTATATTTATATTAAATTTCCTGATAGGAAATGGTTTTCTGAGATTACTAGTTGCCTTTTTTTAGAATACTAAAGCTATTAATAAACCATCTCTTTATTACATCTTCCTTCAATAACACCACAGAATGGCTATAAAATATTCCCAACCTCTCTTAAAAAGAAGGACTGAAATTGAAACATTTAAAAACTCTGGGCTTTCCCAGTTTTGCTTTTGCTGTCTATTAGAATAGCTGAGTAACTCTGTTTACTATGTGGCTACAGAAGGATGTCGGCTGTCTCAGAAGATGTTTTTAAAGCTGGCCACACTTCCAGGGGCCCAGCTGGAGGAATCTTTCCAGGACAATGACCCCCATACAACCCACCACTGCCCCAGGCTTATGTGGATGCAGAGTAGGGAGGGAGCTTGTTTAAAACTTGCCTGCGTATCTCCCCTGACCCCCCCAAATTACCAGAACTGCAGCAGGAGGAAGCCAAGGCCCGCGCGCTGTCCAGGAGCTCTGCTGGTACTCTGCTCTGTCTGCTATAACCCACTCTCCCCACCTCCATCATCAATACCATCCGTAATGACCCCCTGAGAGGATGCTTTTTCCTTCCTCAAGTCTCATCTTGACCTTACTTGCCCTTGAACCCTGTCAACCACTGGTCAGGATTCTTATTGGCGGTCCAATTTGTATCAACTCAGGGAGTAAAGCCATAAAGCAATTCAAACAAGAGAACCTATAGAATAGCTCCAGGTTTTCTGTGTGATACTACGCCACAGATCATTTCAATTTCAGAATATTTTATGTGTTGTAAATCATCATCTATATGGAAGTGATCTATTTAATCTGGTACAGTGGTGCTTCTGCTAAGTCCCTTCAGTCATGTCTGACTCTCTGCCACGCTGTGGACTGTAGCCCACCAGGCTTCTCTGTCCGTGCGATTCTTTAGGCAAGACTACTCGAGCGGGTTGCCGTTTCCTCCTCCAGGGGATCTTCCCAACCCAGGGATTGAACCCGCATCTCTTTATGTCTCTCGCATTGGCAGGCAGGTTCTTTACCACTAGTGCCACCAGTGGGAGACTCTTCAAGGAACAGATCATATGGTACATTTCTTTGCTTTTATTTCCCAGTGCAGAGTCTCAACATAGCAGTTTTTGAAAAGTTCCTGTGATTTTTATTGCTGAAACTGATGTTTTCTTCTCTGCTCTCTGCCTTTAGCACTCAATCTGGCTTGAAGCATCTGTATCTAAAGCAGTGGGTGGATGGTTGGAGTCACAGAGTCTTGACAGCCAACCAGACTGGTGTCTGTAGGTCATTAAAGGATTAAAGTGAAGCATTTAAAACTTATTGTGGCATTTGCATTTCCAGCCCATCCTAAAGGAGATCAGTCCTGAGTGTTCATTGGAAGGACTGATGAAGCTGAAACTCCAATACTTTGGCCACCTGATGCAAAGAGCTGACTCATTTGGAAAGACGCTGATGCTGGGAAAGATTAAAGGCAGGAGAAGACGGGGATGACAGAGGATGAGATGGTTGGATGGCATCACTGACTCAATGGACATGAGTTTGGGTAAACTCCAGGAGCTGGTGATGGACAGGGAAACCTGGCGTGCTGCGGTCCATGAGGTCACAAAGAGTCAGACACAACTGAGCGACTGAACTGAACTGAACTTGCATTTAAGATAGGTGACCAATAAAATGTTGCTATTGTTGTTTTTCAGTCACCCTGGTGCGTCCAACCCTGTGCAACCCCATGGACTGCAGCACGCCATGCTTCTCTGTCCCTTGCCATTTCGCGAGGTTAGCCCAAGTTTATGTCCATTGCATTGGTGATGCCATCCAGCCATCTTGTCCTCTGGATGCCCTCTTTCCTTCTGCCTTCAATCTTTCCCAGCATCAGGGACTTTTCCAATGAGTCAGCTGTTCGCACCAGATGACCAAAACACTGGAGCTTCAGCTTCAGCATCAGTCCTTCCAATGAGTATTCAGGGTTGATTTCCCTTAAGACTGACTGGTTGCTCTCATTAGTCCTAAACAAAACAGCACAGGCAAACCCAAATTAGAGTTTGCTTCTTTTATTCAGGGTGACTCTAAATTGCTGCAGTGTCCCCATAATCATAATTTACGGGAGCTGAGCTCCATGTGGCATAAAAGGAATCTCTTCCAGATGGTAAGTCTAACCTAAAAAACATTTCTGTAATTGCTAATGGAGCCCTGGTAACTTAGCATCTTACACGTTGATTGAGAGTGGCTTTCTAATCTCTCACAGCAATATTGCCACAGCAGATCTTGTATGAGAGAGGATGTGGGGAGGAAAAAAGAAGAAGATATTAAACAAGAGGAACTTGCCCAAGAGATAGAGTTCCCTTTATGCTCCTTTCTGCATAAATAGCTTACCCTTTAAAAGTAGCACCAGTTAGTACCTTTTTCAGGCATCCTCTGCTTTTCTGCCAGTCTTTATTTGGTGTAACTGAATTGGATCTTCTCTCATCCTGGTCTTTTGAAATGCTCCTTCTTTTCAATGATATCTATCACAGTGAAAATTTGAAACAACCTAAATATCTTATGAAATACAGCC
Organism: Oryx dammah; assembly: GCF_014754425.2. Taxonomy (NCBI): domain Eukaryota; kingdom Metazoa; phylum Chordata; class Mammalia; order Artiodactyla; family Bovidae; genus Oryx; species Oryx dammah. Next base: position 76,272,931 of record NW_024070188.1, on the reverse strand, counting down.
GTTCAATGCAACATTGGGCAGCCTTTAGAATAATAGTGTAGGTGTTCTGGTAAAAGGCTGTGAAGGATTCTTTTTTACATCTCTCCCTGAGACTTATCAAAGGCAACAAAAAAGAATGTAAAAACAATGGGAAAAATGTTAACTTTAATAATCTTGAAAATACTAGTCATAATCCAACCCTACCCCCCACCCCCCCAAAAATATCAGCCAAAATAGTGATATTTGGATCATTGAGAAGGACTTTGAGAACCAACGCACACTTATCCAGAGCTCAAGCAAGGCGTGGGCCTCTCAGGAAGTAGGCATTGGGCTCCCTGGTGGTCTACTGGTTAAGAATCCACTTGCCAATGCAAGGGATAGGGGTTCAATCCCTGGTCCAGGAAGATTCCACCTAGTGTGGAGCAACTAAGTCTGTTGGATGCAGCTGCTGAGCCCAGGTGCTTCGAGTTTATGCTCCACAACAAGAGAAGCCACCGCAATGACAAGTCCAGGCACCACGACTAGAGAGTAACCCTCACTGAGATAGCCAGAGAAAGCCTGTGCATAGCAATGAAGAACCAGCACAGCCAAAAATAAATAAATAAATCTTAAACATTTTTTTTTAAGTAGGCATCTTTTGTAAAAGTAAGTGATGGGGCCTCCCTGCTGGCTCAGTGGTGAAGAATCCGCTTGCCAATGCAGGAGTCACGGGTTCAATCCCAGGTCTGGGAATATCCCACGTGCTGAGGAGCAGCTAAGCCTGTGTGCTGCAACTACTGAGCTTGTGCTCTAGAGTCTGGGAGCTGCACCTCTTGAGCCCAGGTGTCGCAACTCCTGAAGCTTGCATGCCCCAGAGCCCATGCTCTGCAACAAGAGAAGCCTCTGCAATGAGAAGGCCTCATACCACAACTAGACAGTAGCCCCTGCTTGCTGCAGTTAGAGAGAAGACTGTGCAACAAGGAAGACCCAGCATAGCCATAAATAAATAAAATTATCAATTAAAAACAAAAAAGAAATATCTGCACTTAGGCAACATACCTCCAAGTAAAAATGCATAAAAACATCCAATCAGCAATTTTGCTTCTAGGATTTTATCCCCTGGATCTACACACACTTGTATGCAAAGCTATATTACAGACTTGTTGATTATGGAATTTTTGCTATATATATATATCCTCATATGTATAGCTCAATATATATGTATCCTAATATATACATTTATCTGTATAAACGTATATATTCCTAATTTCTCCCATAAGGAGCTCCTTATAAATAGTAAAATGTATCCATACCATGAAATATTATGAATCTATTTTAAAAATGAGGAAGATTTGTTTTGATGTAATGTGAAGTTAAAGTAATCTCTATATATGTTAAGAGTGTGTGAGCATATATAAATATTGAAAGGAAGTAAAAGTGTTAGTTGCTCAGTCATGTCCAACTTTTTGCAGTCCCGTGGGCTACAGCCCGCCAGACTCCTCTGCCTATGGGATTATTCAGGCAAGAATACTGGAGTGGGTAGCCATTCTCTTCTCCAGGGGATATTCCCAACCCAGGGATTGAACCTGGGTTTCCTGCATTTCAGGCAGATTCTTTACCTTCTGAGCCACTGGGAAGCCCATATAAATATTACATTGTGGTGGTGCTAGTGGTAAAGAACCCACCTACCAATGTAGGAGACATAAGAGATGCAGATTCAGTCCCTGGGTTGGGAAGATCCCCTTGAAGAGGGCATGGCAACCCATTCCAGTATTCTTGCCTGGAGAATCCTATGGACAGGGGAGCCTGGTGGGCTACAGTCCATTGGATCACAAAGAGCTGGACACAACTGAAGCAACTTAGCACCCATATTTAACAGTTTATTAAAATTGTGAGGCTAACCAAGAAGCTGTCAATATTCATTGACATTAAGATAAATTAAGTAGAAAAAGTTAGGTCAAGTATAATATGATTTTATCTGTGGTCTCATTTTCCTTTCTCTCTCTCACTGCCTTTATTGAAACTCCGTACCAAGCACTGTTGTAAGTGCCTCATATGGGTAATCTTGTTTAAATCTCACAACAACCTTAAAACCACCCCAAAGAAAACTTTTATTAACACATTCTCAGTTTAGCCATGAGGATATTCAGGTATAGAGTTTAATAATTGCCAAAAATCTGAAAGCTAGTGAATGTCAGAGCCAGAATTTGAAACCAGGCAGTCTGGCTTTAGAGCTTATGTTCATAACTCTTGGGCAGTCATGCTGTCCTATACATGTGTGTATCCATCACACAGCTTCACACAGAAAAAGTGGTTGGCAGAATATAGCTTTAGGGCATTTTTAATAGAGTGCTTTTATTTGTACTTCTGTATGTCAATTACACAGTCTGTGGCCATTATACAATTGTACTGTATTACTCCTGTTTGTTTGTTTTAATCAGGCCTAGTTCCCTATTATGTACTACAAAAAATCTAAAGCACACGGGCCTGCCTTGTCCTCTGGTGGAGAAAGCTAGCATGTTATCTATGGGATTTTAAATTTATACTTTCACTGAGAAAATGGCTCTGTGGGCCTCCTGCTGGAATGTGATTCTCTCCTCTGCATCCTAGTTGTGCAACCTTGGACCAGTTACATAACTTCTACCTTTTTTGCTCCTGTATAACATGTATATCGTGAAAAGGATAGGCTTCTTGATTTATTGTGAGGATTAAATGTTTATCAAGTGTCAACTGCCCAGAACGGCAATCGGCATGTTCAATAAACATCAGCTATTGCATTAGATGGGCACCTAAAGTAAGTTAACCTGAATTTACATTGAACCTGAAAGGGTTGGAGAAAGAGAATGAACATTGGTCCGAATGGTCCTGGTGGCTCTGCCAGGCTTTTCCTGGCTCAGGACCGAGTCTGGGAAGAATGAGATGGGAGTCCAGAGCCTGTGTTTCTCCCAGTCCGCCTCAGTGTCCACTTACCTCTTAGTGTGGGCATCTCACCTCCGAGGATGACTCTAGGCCTAAAGAGATGCAATTTTCATAGGAGATGGCTAGCACAGGCTAAGTATATCAACCTATGAAGTTGCCTTCATTTGACTGTTTTAGATCCACAAAATTACCAATTTCATGTGGTTGAGCCTAACAAGTTATCAGTTGCTCAGCTGGAAAATTCATGGGTTTTGCTTTTACTGAGAAAGATAAGACATTAGATTTTCTTTTCTTTTCTTTTCTTTTTTTTTTTTATCTCGGCTTTTATTCCCCTACACGGAGCATGTTTTCTGTTTTTCTCCTTTGTTATGTGGTCACGTCTATTTTCAAGGAAGTTTTGAGTAGTGGAAATATGTTCTTGATGACACCTGACCTCCAGTCCATTCCTGTGTCTTCACTCTTTGCCCCAGGGCTCATACATTGTCTAATCCATCCATGTCCGCCTTCAGGAAAGAACCTAATAAATTCAGTCATGGAGAGGAACAAATGACAAATAGGACCTAATGCTCTCCTGCAAGAGCTGTGCAGATTTCAATAACCACCATCTTCTGTAAGAAGAGCATGAATCCCGGATTCTAGACTGGAAGGCTCTCTGTGTCCTAGGGTTGAAGGCTGATAGTTGGGATTTGAAAGAAGAAAATTTCTGAAACCTGTTAAAATAGATATAGTCTGTTTCTTAGCCTCTGAGGTCCAGAATTTCCTGGTTCCCCAATTTTTCTGATATAGGCTTTAAGACCACATATTGGGATTGCTGTAGATAAACTATATAATACTTATAGATTTGGTATTATTCTACACAGCCCTCACAATAACCTTAGGAAGCTGGTGGGCACTATTATTATCATCATTTTAGAATTAAGGAAATGGAGACTTACAGCAGTTAGGGAACTTGTTCATGGTCATTCAACTAGTAATGGCAAAGCCCCTTGGACAGCAAGAAGATCAAACCAATCAGTCTTAAAGGAAATCAACCCTGAATATTTATTGGAAGGACTGATGCTGAAGCTGAAGCTCCAATACTTTGGCCACTGATGCAAAGAGATCACTCATTGGAAAAGACCCTGATGCTTGGAAAGATTGAGGGCGGGAGGAGAAGGGGATGACAGAGGATGAGATGGTTGGATGGCATTGTTGACTCAATGGACTTGAGTTTGAGCAAACTCCAGGAGATGGTGAAGGTCAGGGAAGCCTGGTGTGCTGCAGTCCATGGGGTCACAAAGAGTCAGACACCACTTAGCAACTGAACAACAAAGAGATGTCACAAGTCTATATCTGTGGCTTGGGGCCATGAGAAATAATGTCAGTTGTGATGCTCCTACAGACTCGTCCCCTCTAAGTTCCTTGATTTTAGGATATGACCATGAGGCCATGATGTACTGGAAGCCTTGGCTCATTCTGGTTCTCTATTGAGGACCACTATTTAGAATCTGAGTACAGATAATTCATAATAATTATATTCCTTTTTAATGAAAGGAATATATTTTAATATATTCCTTTTTAGTGAAAAATAACTTTTAGTTTGGTAAATACATTACTAGCTTTCACGTGTAGTCACTCAGTCATGTCTGACTCTTTGTGACTCTTTGGACTGTAGCCCACCAAGCTCCTCAGTCCATGGGATTTCCCAGGCAAGAATATGGGAGTAGGTTATCATTTCTTCCTCTGGCAAATCTTCCCAACCAGAGATCCAACCCACGTCTCCTGCATTGCAGACAGATTCTTTATCCACTGAGCCACTGGGGCATGACTTATTTATTGTTATCAATAAAATAGTTATAAAATGTATGATAAGATTTGTAACACTTCAAAAGTCTTCCACTCTAATGAAAGTACTAATTACATCTTTATAGCCCTCCATGATTTTGTCCATAATTATAGCAAAACAAATCTAGATATAATGATCTGGTTTAAAACATTTAAAATATTGAATGATTCCAACTCCCACAAAGTGTTTGGAAATAATGAAATACATTTGCATTGCAGAATTATGACTATCAGCAAATGTTGAAAAGGCAGCAATATAAGTGGCCAGTCATGTTTGAAGTGCAAGGAACCGATGTAGGCACTCTTGTGTAAAAAGGAAAGCATAACCTTTGTATTTGGGGTTATTAAATATTTATACGATGAGTCATAATTTGTCAAGAAAAGAAGTATAATTTTCTAGAAATTAATAAATAAAAGTTTCTTTTTAGACTGATTCCAACTTTAAATTACATTTTGTGCTATATTATTTATGAGTCAAGATAGCCATTTACATTTCAAAAGCCCTTTGAAGTGAGACATTAATAGAATAAATCATCACAAGGTGATATAACATGATTTCCTTTTGAATTTCCTGCTGAGATAACTTCATATTTGCAGCTGTCAAGACCATCATAAATTATAAATTTGATCTTTCTTTTTAAACTTGGCAGTCTGTGTATGTGTGTCTGCACACACACACACTTACACACACGCAAAGATCTCTAAGCACTTTTATGGAGTGAGCAGGGCTAGCTAATGTGAAAGAATAGGTTAGTATTGATGTTATTAATGCAAAGAAGGATGTGAGACCTACTATGAAAGTATTTAAGACAAGGTGCTACAGATTTTGAGAGAAAGGAAAGAGAACACCCAGGTGTGGTATCATGGGAGAGCTTGCCTTTGAACTTGGAGCTGAAGAAGAGGAGTTTTACGAGGTGCAACAGAGAAGCTGGAGGTGTCCAAAGTGGCAGAGCCAACTTGAAAAAAGATGGAGTCAGCAGGCAGCTGGAAAGACAAGCCCAGTCTGTATTCAGAGAGTATGGAGGGGGTACAGATTGGCAGAAGGAAGCCGCAGGGCAGTGCAACCAGCTCTGTGTGGGTTATTGGTGACCTGACCAGAAAGTAGGTTGGGGCCAGGTTGGAAAAAGCTTTGAGTCCTGGGATATGAAGTACGAACCTTGCTAAGCAGTGGTAACCCATTTTAAGGTGGCAGGGGAATGATGCTGTCAAGAGATATGCTCTGAAAAATTAGTCTTGTGTTAGTGAGTAGTGTGATGCAGACAGCGAAGAGAGGGGGAATCAGGGAAGACCGGAAGAGATACATGAGGATCAGCTGCAGCATCTACACACATCTACACCCAGGCAGTGATTCTGATTCAGTGAGTCTGAAGTGGCCCTGTGGTCTTGATAACCACAGGGACCTCACATGAGGGTTAGGCTGGTGGACACTGTGCCCTGTTAAGAAACATCGAGAGAAAGTGAGGAGGTGTTTGAACTACAAATGAAATGGGAGTGGCCTGCAGAGAGAAGGAATGAAAGCTGTCCAAGGTGACTGAGTTTGAGAACTGGGGCTGGGAGAGTGGCTTAGTTTTGGGACTCATCACACCGTACCCGTGTGTTTACACGAACATTTCCTGCCCTGAAGTTGCCCTAGCTCCTCTTAAGACACAGCGGACACTCAGGAAGTGTTTGTGGAATGGCACGATCTAGCCTCTCTCGTGGAGGACCGACTGGGAATTGAGTCAGCTGGAGGCACTGGTTGAACGTGATGGCTCATGAAAGAGCCCTCTCAGACTCTTCCCACCCTGTCCCTGTGTGCCCCAAAGTGCTACATCACTAGGCCCATCAGCAGCTAGCCAGGAATTCAATTCATTGCGAGTGCCACTTGGGGGACAGTCTCAGGCAGGCAATTCTTTGCACCCTTGGGTTCACCCATCAACGGCTCCTGAGGCCTCTTGGGACAGCTTTGCAAACACTTCCTTTGTGGCTGGCTTTGCAAGGGTAGATTTTAGTCAAGTCTACCAAGTGAAGAGAAACTGGTCAGTGAAGAAAGTGACACATTGTTCAAACAGCCAAGAGGAAAGTGACATAGATGTTAATGCATGCCCCAAGTTAGGTGCCAAATAGCCTTTCGCACATGCTGAATGCTACACACGTGGGCATCCTAGTTATCCATGGCTCTGTAACAGGCTACAGAAGCTTCGTAGCAGAGAACATTATGCCCAGGCACTTGGTCGATTAGGAATTTGGACAGGCCTTGGGAGGGATGGCCTGTCTCTCCTCCACCATGTCTGGGTCTTCAGCCAGAAGACTTGAAAACTGGAGTTGGAACCATCACAAAGCCCTCTGAGCACATTTGGCAGCTGGTTGTCTCTTGGCTGAGACTTTAGCTGGAGCATCTGCCTGTGGCTTCTGCATGTGGCCTGATCAACCTCTGAATATAGGGCCTGGGTTTTAAGGGCAGATGAGAGAGAGCCAGGGAAAAGCCTTTTTGCCTTTAAGACCCAGATTCAGAAGTCACAGGGCACCACTCCAGATATATCCTGTTTGTCACTGGGTAGTCATTCCCTCCTCCAGGGGATCTTCCTGACCCAGGGATTGAACCCAGGTCTCCTGTATTGCTGGCAGATTCTTCACTGTCTAAGCCACCAGGGAAGCCCTCCTCTTTGACAGAGCAGGTCCTATATGCCCTCCCAGTGTCCCGGGGAGGAAAAGTACTCTTTACCTCCTCATGGAGTAGTAATAGCAAGGTTCTACAAGAGCATGGAGCATTACAAATACTCCTCAAAATGGTGAAAAAAGAGAATATTCTTAAGTTACTAAATTGCAACTGATGGAACCTATTTAGTGAGAAGCAGCCGTGAAGCATCATTATACTTGTAGATTTACATTTCTCGGTTTTAGGCATGTGCAATCAAACGTCTTCTGAAACAAATTAGAATATTAAATAATACCCATTTCTAAAGACTTCAGAGGTTTTTAAGTGGATAATCTAGAAATAAAATGTGCCTCTTACTGTTTAAAAATGTTTGTGAAGTAAGTAGTAGTGACAGTGACATAAAATATTGTTTTATGAATAATACATGCATTTTATAGAAGAGATCTATTCATAGTGCTTAGAGGTCAAAATTATTCATTTTGAAAATTAGTCGGAAAGCAAGGCTATATAGACTTCTCAGGGCTGACCAGCCTCAGACCTTCAAAGTAGGGAACCGTGAAATCAAAGTCAAAATATTGGAAGTGAAGACTAAAAAAGTTTGGGACTTCCCTAGCCAGCCAGTGCTTAAGACTCTGCCCTTCCACTGCAGAGGACGTGGGTTCAATTCCTGGTTGGGAAACTAAAATTCCACATGCTGTGCAGCATGGCCAGAAAAGGAAAATATGATAAAATAAGTATTAAAAAAAATGTTTGCTATGGTTTTGCTGCTGATGATAGCAAATAACTGTTTCTGCTGTCTAGATGTATATGTGTAATAGAAAGGATGACACTTTACAAATACACAGGCATACACAGACACACATATGTGTATCCACAGCCGCACCAACCCTGTGTTACATTATAGTTAGTATACTCAGGGAAGGAAAATGCAAGAAGTAAAAGAAGAAGTGGGGCTTATTCCAAGAACTGTTTGTTTCAGTTGTTTGCTTTCTCTGTGAGACCTACTAGTCTTCTTGTAACTGGATACTGAACAGTGTTTAAAAAAAAAAGTAAATTATATATATATATATATATATATATATATTGCCCTATTGCTTTGTAAAGCCAAAAAAAAAAAAAAACAACAAAAAAAGCCACTCACATCTGTAAGAATGAGATGTGATACCAGTGACTGGAATTCTTCACTCTAAAGCTGGTCCGAAGAATTGTCATAATGAAACATTTCAGTGTTAGAAAATGATTGTGATCTAAAATATCACAACCATGTCATTTTTAGACTCAGCTGTTTTCATGGATCTTGATGAATTTTCTTTACCAGCAGCAGCATACACCGCCTTTCTCAAAATGTGTGGTGGTTGTGCCCATGTTTCTGCCTGCAGACATGGGATTCTAGCTTAGCTGTGTGACTTTTCTAACATTTCTTATAGCTCCCAATAAAATCCTTCCTATTATTGAACACATACATTACCATATGTAAAACAGATAGCCAGTGGATATTTGATGTGTGATTCAGGGAGCTCAAACCAGTACTTAGTGACAACCTAGAGAGGTGGGATGGGGTGGGAGGTGGGAAGGAGGTCCAAGAAGGAGGGGACATATGTATGGCTGATTCATGCTGATGAATGGCAGAAACCAACACAAACTGCAAAGCTGTTATCTTCCAATTAAAAATAAATACATGCAAAAAAAATCCTTCTTATTATTGAACCACTTGCAACAGGTTTTATTCTCAATAAAAAAAATAGAAAGCATTTCATTATCCCCTGTGATTGTGAATAGCCATCTTAGTCAAGTGAAAGTGAAAGTGAAGTCACTCAGTCTTGCCCGACTCTGTGACCCCATGGACAGTAGCCTACACCAAGCTCCTCCGTCCATGGGATTTTCTAGGCAAGAGTACTGGAATGGGTTGTCATTTTCTTCTCCAATCTTAGTCAATGCTTGATTTAATTTAAGACAAGAGAATACTTTTTAATGTATGGAAAGTGATGATTGACAGTTTAAAGCTGGCATTTTATGTATCCTCAATTTGTTTTTAAAAGCCCTTCTTCTATGAAAATGATTAGTATAAAACATATTTGCATTGCTCACAATCTGTTTGCCATAGATCTTTTGTTAATGCTCAATTATTAGGTTAAATTGTGTCTCCATTTCCTCTGCTTGCTTTGAGTGTTATCCACTAGTCTTTAATATAATTGGACTAAATAGGAATTAGATTTGGGGAATCCCAGAGACAAAGCCAGATTTTCTCACTGATTTTTTTGACAGTCAGCTTTGGGAGACATAAGATAATTTCTGCAGTTCCTCTAGTTCATTTCAATAGGAAGGTCAAGAATCTGACCATCTGTTTTTATACCTGTTATGACCCAAAGTATTCAGTCAAAGTTTTTTTAGACATTTATTTATTGTTATTTATTCATTTGGCTGCACCAGAGCTTAGGTGTGGCATGTGAGATCTAGTTCCCTGACTAGGCATTGAACCTGGGCCCCTCTGCATTGAAAACTTGGAGTTTTAGCCACTAGACTACCAGGGAAGTCCCTCTAGCTGAAGTTTTGAAAGCCCTTTGGTCCGTTTGTCACTGTGTTACTTGGAAATACCTGTGTCTTTTGGGGAGAACCACCATTTTGTAGTAATGATTCTTTAGTTAGCTCTGACAAATTTAAATACCTTTGAAGTTATTTTTATGAAAAAATGACTGAAGCATGAGCATGCTAAATTACAAAGGATTAGTCATCAATAACTTAGCATATAATGAAGTCTTGGAAATTAATTGATTGAAATGAAAAAAAAATAACATAATCTATATAAAAGTGTTGTCCTGTGCCTAACAGAACTCAAAAATCAGGCTAGTGTATGTGCTAATATTTCTGCCATAAATGCCTTCAATTCAGTTCAGTTCAGTTCCTACTAATCAGTTATTCTATGTCTGTGGTGTGAGCTGGGGCACCCTAACTTTGGCCTGCTCTGGACCACCTGAGAATCCTCATATGCATAACAATTTTTATTTATTTTGGGTATTCCCTAAAGCTATAGAATACAAATACATACCCCAAACTGCATGCAGCAAACAGATTAGATTTAACATTAGTGAAGAAAGATGGGTTGGTACACATTTAAAAAAGAAAGAAAAATCACAGAAAGAACAATTACATAGCTGACTGACTGGCTACCAGAAAGGTGTGCACAGGCATGTTTGTGGATTAGTCAAGGTCCACTTTGTTCTTATTTGGTGGATTATGCAAGAGTTGTTTCTCAGAACACTGCTGATAGTGCTGCAGGACTTATAAGAGAAATTTTGTCTAAACTGGGTATTTTTAAAGAGATTAATACTAACAGGTTGCTCACATGTAGGGTAGTAATAATAATAAATTTACCATAGATTAAGTACTTATTGTGTTCCAGGCACTGTGCTGTTTGATTTACTCACATGTTGCTCTCAGCCACCCTGTGAGGTAGCTGTTGCTACTTCCTCCATTTTAAAGCCAAGGAAACTGATGCCCAGATAGGTTAAGAAACTTGCTCTAGGTCACACAGCTCATAAATGGTGGGAAACCTATGTGGTTCTGATTCCAAAGACCATGCTTGTTCCCATGACGTTGGACTCGAAAAGTGGAGAGACACTGATCTATGTATGTGTGGTCATGTGCTCAGTCGTGGCCGACTCTTTGCAACCCCATCGACTGCAGCCTGCCAGGCTCCCCTGTCCATGGGAGTTCCCAGGCAAGAATACTGGAGTGGGTTGCCATTTTCTCCTCCAGGGGATATTGAACCTGTGTCTCCTCCGTCTCCTACACTGCCAGGCGGATTTTTTACCACTGAGCCACTTGAGATGAAATATCACTGCTCTCTTGACTATTACCGGCAATTAACATAATGACATAATCATACAGATATTTTAAGAATCTAATGCACTGGATTTTAAACTTCATTTGGATAAGAGTCACATGAAGAGTGTGTCTAAGCCTCATCTGAGCTGTTCTCAAGCAAGACTGAGCTTGGGGACACCGCACATTTTTTTGACACTCTCCAATGTCATCAACAAATATATATATATATATATATATATGATATAGAAGATGTATGCAACTACGATATATAAAACATAGTAGATTTTTCCCTTGTTTTCATTCTTCCCCTGTTTTGTGGCTCAGGTTGTAGTTATAAATTGGTATCCATGTCCACTTTTGCAATTCATAGTCAGGAGATTCTTGCATGCCTGGACCTTCTTGTCATTTGTTACCGAGAAGCTGTAACTGGTAAAGAGATGCCTCAGAGCTTAAATAAATATTGTTAAAGGTTTACTTTTGTGTATGTGTGTAAATTTAAAACATATTCTGTGGTTCCATTGGGGGAAACAGAGCTTCAGGGCTAGTCTGAAAACGTGTTTGAAACCTGTTCTGTTTCTTAGTAATAGAAGTTAGCCTTCTGGGATAAATGTTATTTTAGGATAAGCAGGTGCTATTATCACAATTAGTTTGCTAATATTAATCAGTTTTTTTTTTTTAATGATTGACCTGATTTTCAAACACATGCACTAGAGCACTAGGATAATGAGTTTTTATAGGTAAATCCTCAGCAAATTCATAAAAAGAAATTATTATTTGTGAAAATCCCAAGATTACATGCTTAACATTTTTTGAGAATGAGCTTTCTAAAAACTTCCCAAATATTTATTTTCATGTTCAAAACTGGAGAATGATAGTTCAGGCCTATGCAAGGGAAGGGGAACTGTGAGAAATGGAGTCCCACCTTTTTCATCCTCTCTCTAATTTAGGAACGACCTCTAAGTGCCTCGCCCTTAGAAAACTATTCCTTTCTTTTCCCCCACCCCTAATTTCTCATTGCCAGAGGCTACTGAGCAAGGTGTTGTCTAATTAGAGCAATTGACTATGAGGTGTGAATGACAAAATGCCTACCCTTCCCAGGAGGTGTTTTCATCCCTGAAGTGTTTATTAGACCAAAAACATCTCCCTGCTTCAGAATTTGTGGCTGAGATAGGTTTCACTGGTGTACTTCCTGCCTCCCCTAGGAAGCCAGGTGACCAGAAAGACATACAGATTCCATTTAACACAAAACACCAATGAGCAAATATCATAGAATCAGTTTTACCTTATAATTTTGGGCATTTCATTAATTGATTCTTTTTACCTCTGCTCTGCTCCTTTTTAAGTGAACTCCTCTACCCCTGACAGAAAGTGAGCTGTCCTTCAGTTTTCAGATCAGTCGCTCAGTCATGTCTGATTCTCTGTGACCCCATGGACTGCAGCACGCCAGGCTTCCCTGCCCATCACCAACTCCTGGATCTTGCTAAAGCTCATCTCCATTGAGTCGGTGATGCCATCCAACCATCTCATCCTCTGTCATCCTCTTTTCCTCCTGCCTTCAATCTTTCCCAGCATCAGGGTCTTTTCCAGTGAGTCAGTTCTTTGCATCAGGTGGCCAAAGTTTTGGAGTTTCTGCTTTAACATCAGTCCTTCCAATGAATATTTAGGACAGATTTCCTTTGGGATGGACTGGTTGGATCTCCTTGCAATCCAAGGGACTCTCAAGAGTCTTCTCCAACACCACAGTTCAAAAGCATCAATTCTTCAGCGCTCAGCTTTCTTCACAGTCCAATTCTCACATCTATACATGACTACTGGACAAACCACAGCTTTGACTAGATGGACCTCTGTTGGCAAAGTAATGTCTCTGCTTTTTAATATGTTTAATATACTTTGTAATAAGCTGTCCTTCAGTTCAGTTCATTTCAGTTCAGTCGCTCAGTCGTGTCTGACTCTTTGCGAACCCATGAATCGCAGCACGCCAGGCCTCCCTGTCCATCACCAACTCCCAGAGTTCACTCAGACTCACTCACGTCCATCGAGTCAGTGATGCCATCCAGCCATCTCATCCTCAGTCATCCCCTTCTCCTCCTGCCCCCAATCCCTCCCAGCATCAAAGTCTTTTCCAATGAGTCAACTCTTCGCATGAGGTGGCCAAAGTACTGGAGTTTCAGCTTTAGCATTATTCCTTCCAAAGAAATCCCAGGGTTGATCTCCTTCAGAATGGACTGGTTGGATCTCCTTGCAGTCCAAGGGACTCTCAAGAGTCTTCTCCAACACCATAGTTCAAAAGCATCAATTCTTCAGCGCTCAGCCTTCTTCACAGTCCAACTCTCACATCCATACATGACTACTGAAAAAACCATAGCCTTGACTAGATGGACCTTAGTCGGCAAAGTAATGTCTCTGCTTTTGAATACGCTATCTAGGTTGGTCACAACTTTTCTTCCAAGGAGTAAGCGTCTTTTAATTTCATGGTTGCAGTCACCATCTGCAGTGATTTTGGAGCCCAATAAAATAAAGTCTGACACTGTTTCCACTGTTTCCCCATCTATTTCCCATGGAGTGATGGGACCGGATGCCATGATCTTTGTTTTCTGAATGTTGAGTTTTAAGCCAACTTTTGCACTCTCCTCTTTTACTTTCATCAAGAGGCTTTTTAGTTCCTCTTCACTTTTTGCCATAAGGGTGGTGTCATCTGCATATCTGAGGGAAAGACTTTTCCTTCGGTTCATGTTTCTGACTGTAGAGGAAAGAGCTCTGGGGTATCAGTCAGGGAAGAGCATCTCTCCCCATCTCTCTGACTCTCCGTGGCTAACTGGTTCTGTGACTCTGGGCAGGTCACAGACATGAGCTAACTCATACACAGTGCTCGATTCTAGAATTCTTTTATTCTAGCAGTCCTCTGATTCTGTTTATTTGTTTTGAAGCCATTCCTGTCTGAGCAGTTCCTCTTGTAAAGGCATATGAAATGAATTGCTTTACAAGAAGCAAGTCATCTACAACTGAACTGAATTGTTCTAACAGCTAGGTAGATCCCTGTGTGCTGTGGATATGTATAATTAATGGATCTCACCTTTAACCCAGGAAATGAGAAGAAGAGATCATCAACTGGCAAAAATATGAACAAACATCGGCTTGTAGAAAATTTCATTTTATGTTAGTAAGTGTTAGTTGCCCATTCGTGTCTGACTGTTTGCGACCCCATGGACTGTAGCCTGCCAGGCTCCTCTGTCCATAGAATTCTCCAGAGAATACTGGAGTGGGTAGCCATTCCCTTCTCCAGGGATTGAACCTGGGTCTCCTGTGTTGCAGGCAGATTCTTTACCATCTGAGCCACCAAGGAAGCCCTTTATGTTAGTAAAAATAGACCTTAATTGTCATGTCTAGTACAGTAAAATCCTAAGTATTGTAATGACAATGGAAATATCACTCAGACACTTTTAAAGAATGTCACTTAGGATGTAGACATTTTATTTTTAAAAATATCGATTTCTGTTTGCCTTCTCAGATGTTTAAAGCAAAAAGCCAGTCCAAGATTGTGATTTTGAAGGTACCCTCTGTCCCCATCCTGCCTTATTCAGGAAGTTGCTGAGGAGAGTTTTGTCATTGTACCTACAAACATGATAGCCTCTTCACAAGGGCATTATGAAAAATCTGTTATGATGAAAAGCCTAGCATTGAATACTTTTTTCAAAAATCCATTAAAAATAACAAGTCAGTTGCACCTAGCAAATAAGCAGGAAACGAATTTAAAAGTAAGTAGAATCACAGGTTATGTTTTCCCTTTTACATTATTTAAGAAAATAAAGCACTGATATTCTCTCTACCAGAGAAAATACCCTTCTGTCATAGTAATTGGCCCAAGACAAATACGGATATAATCAGACAGTTGTGTGTCTAAGAACTGTTTCCCTTCTTCCCTCCTGTGGACACATCACAGTCCCAAATTTTGCAAATAAGTTAGATCACACTGCTTTCCATAAGAATGGAACATGCATGCTTCGTTCTTTTGTTAGAGTAAAAAAGTATATACATGTGAAAATTAAAGACATATTCTTCCCTTACACTGCAGCTCTTATGAAATGCCTCCAAAGGACTTTATGTGTATAGCGTTTAACCTCTGAGATGCTGCAAGATTCATGCACACACACGTGTATATGATCCGTTCTTTAAGAAATCTCGGGCATTTTTTTGTTTCTACGTGATGTGTTTTTCTTTCTTCTTTTGGTTTGCTTTTCTAAAGTGCCATTTCTAATCTGGAGTGTATTGCCCAGGCTATTAAAAAAGCAAGAATAGTAATGAGTAATTTGTTTCCCATTTTTAAGCAATTTCAGAAGACAAGAAAACACATTTCCATTAGTATCTTGGGTTAAGAGGAACCCCCAAACCGAGCACATTGTAAGGTAACACTTGCTGGCTAAATTTATGGCAACTAGGTAGCTGAGATAAGGGCTTCCCAGGTGGCACTAGTGGTAAAGAACCCATCTGCTAGTGCAGAAGGTGTAGGAGACGCGGGCTCAATCCCTGGCTCAGGAGGATCCCCTGGAGAAGGAAATGGCAGCCCACTCCTCTATTCTTGCCTGGGAAACCCCATGATCAGAGGAGCCTGCTGGGCTACAGTCCATGGGTCACAAAGAGTCAGACAGGACTGAGCTTTGGAGCACATAGCTGAGATAAACTGTCAGTTTAAAAAAGAAAACAAAAAACCTCTGTATTCCTACATGGGTCCAAAAAGTCCAGATTAAGAAGCAGACTAAAGAAACAATTTGATTTCTGAGCAAGACCCTTCATGTCTCCTAGTTTACAAACCAAAGGGATGAAAATCCCGTTGTTCATCCCTTCCTGAGACTGGGCAGAGAGATCACACTCAAATCCCTCCAGATCCAGGCCTGATTAGGGGGAGGGTCCTGGGAGGCTCTTATACTGCTGTGGGGAGGGAGTTGGTTTGTTTTCCTTTTTAGGGATGTGGGCACCACTGGAAAGGTTTCTTTCCTTGCTACTAGGGACTGAAATATCCTAGACAGTTCTTTATAAATTTGTCGTGTTACCAGATAGGGAGAGTCGAAGAGGACCCTTCCTCGTGGGCCTTGGTTCTTGGTAAGGACATAAAAATGAATCTGAGGTCTTACCTGTGGCAAAAACAAGTTTATTGAAGAAAGAACAGAAAGAACACCTCAAGGGAGTGGTGGGCCACGCCAAGAGAAGCACTGGGCCCAGAATGTTAAGGTACACAGGGTTTTCAAGACAGGGTTTTTACATATTTGTCTATGTGAGTGTGGACTGATGGTTTGCATGGACAGTTCCAAGTTATGTAACAACAGGCTCTATTGCCCATGTCTTTCCCATAATTCAGTCTGTTATAATCAGATGCATGTAGGTATAGAATATTTATAAACCCTTAATAGACTCCTGGCTGCCTAAGGTCCCTTGAGGACAGAGCTGTGCATCACCAGCACATATGCAGGAGCTGGAGAAGCCCCTCTGGCTAGTTTGTATCCACTGTGCTTGGGGCGCAGAATCTCTGTGGTTATTTTGTAATGTAGCTCTCATGAGCCACACTGGGGCATGTTTGGTGTGAGCTTCAAGAGATCAGTTTGAATCTTTTTCAGGTAGGCTGCGCCTCTTTGCTCATGCCTAACTTCCTACCTGGAGAAGGCAATGGCACCCCACTCCATACTCTTGCCTGGAGAATCCCATGGACGGAGGCTCCTGGTAGGCTGCAGTCCATGGGGTTGCAAAGAGTCAGACACAACTGAGTGACTTCCCTTTCACTTTTCACTTTCATGCATTGGAGCAGGAAATGGCAACCCACTCCAGTGTTCTTGCCTGGAGAATCCCAGGGCTGGGGGAGCCTGGTGGGCTGAGGGAGCCTGGTGGGCTGCTGTCTATGGGGTCGCACAGAGACGGACTCTACTGAAGTGACTTAGCCGCAGCAGCAACTTCCTACCTAACAGTAGGAGGAAATGAATTCCATCTTTTTCAGTCAGCTCTGACTGGAGGAACAATTATAGTCTGGGAGTCTGACTTTCTGGTGGGAGCAGATGGAACACACCTTCCCATCCCAAATGTGTTAGCTGTGAAGGAAGAAAAGGACCCAGCTCTATTTCTTTTGCTGTGAAGAAACACTCAAGACTCAATATGGCCTCAACCCATTTCCTAGTGATGCTAAGGTTGGGCTTCCCCAAGAGATTCAAATTGGCAACTTCATTCTTCTTGTTTTTCATGAGCCCTCGTGACTCCCTCATCTTGAGGTGAGGTGAAGTCACTCAGTCGTGTCCGACTCTTTGCGACCCCGTGGACTGTAACCTACTAGGCTTCTCTGTCCATGGGATTCTCCAGGCAAGAATACTGGAGTGGGTTGCCATTTCCTTCACCAGGGGATCTTCCCAACCCAGGGTTCGAACCTGGGTCTCCCACATTGGAGGCAGACGCTTTAACCTCTTGACCCCAAATGCACAGGTAACTAGCTCCCTGGTAAATCTGTTCTTATGAAAGGAGCTAAAAATTATACACAGAGATGGAAGAGCAGACATTTGAAATCTGAGAGAGTCAACATTTTATAGGCAAGTATTCAAAAGATTTTTGAAAGCAGAACAAAAGATATTTTAACATTTTGAAAAATCAAATACCTGCACAATACAGAGAAAGTAATAAATAATACTTGAATTTTTATTTCATTCAGTCTTGAGCAAGAGTGGCTAAAACTAGAAACTGCAAGACTGTATTTTCCACTTATTTTGCTGTGACTTCAGGATAATTTATTTAGTTATTGTTAACAACAAAATAATTGAAGAATTTAGTGAAGTTGTCAGACAGGCTCTAGCCAACACTGAAGCAATTACTAGACTTACACTTTTTGTTTTTAAATTATTTCAGTAACACAATAGTAAATCAGAAGAGTGACAATTAATAGACTGAACTCACTAAAAACACATTTTGATGATAGGCTCAGATCATATTTGCCTCACTTATAAATTAATAAAGGGTTATTTATTTTTCAAAGTAGGGCTTCAAGCCATGTCTCCAACAGCTGCTTTATTAGCATAGAAAACAAAGCGAGCACAATCTTTGCCATCATCGTAATGAGTTTTCTCTTCCCAAATTGTTTTAGACTGTGCATAAGAATTTGCATTGCTAGGCTTACCTCTGAGAAGTTCCTTGAATTACGTGTGGCCCTCGACTGTCAGAGTATTTGAGAATATTCTGGATGCAGCCTGTGCTTATTCTTTTTTCTTTCTCTTATTCTTATCATTCCTAACTTCTCTTACTAACCTACATTTCTATTATAGATATGCAATTTAGTGTCATTTTTGATAGTGTAATTATTATTTTAAAAAACCTTGAATGTGATCTTTTCCCTCTTAAAAGTTATTTCTTTTTAAATTTTTATTTGACAATATGGCTAGACTATGCCAAGCACTGTTTTGTATCCTTTTGGTTCTGTGTTGGGGGCTTCCCAGGTGGCGCTAGTGGTGAAGAACCTGCCTGCCAATGCGGGAGAGATATGAGAGATCTGGATTCGATCCCTGGGTCAGGAAGTTCCCCTGGAAGAGGACATGGCAACCCACTCCCGTGTTCTTGCCTGGAGAATCCTATGGACAGAGGAGCCTGGCGGGCTCCAGTCCATAGGGGTGCAAAGAGTCCAGCATGACTGAAGCAACTGAGCGCGCACGCACACACACACACACACACACACACACACACACACACACCCCGCTGTGCTGTCCTCCTAACAGCCGCGTGAGGCAGGTGGCATTACTATCCCCATTATACAGGTGAGGAACTGAAAGGCAGAGAAAAAAAGGTGATGCTGGAACTGTGTGTATTTCTAACAAGTTCCTAGGTCATGCTCTGAAGGCACTTTGAGAACCACTGATCTCCCATAATACTGAGACTATGGGAAAGAAATAGCTAATTTATTAATGTTGCTTAAGCTTTATTATAATAATTGAAAATACTAGCTTTCAAAAATAGGAGCTCTTTGCAATTCAAGATCTTCCTGTTTAAAAATTACCCCTGGAATTCATGCTTATCTCACTGTTGTAATCTCCACTTTTCAAGTAATCACAAACTTTATTTCACATATTTTAAAAACCACTTTGTGAATTGCTGGTTTATGTAAAGTGAAAGTTGCTCAGTTGTGTCGGACTCTTTGTGACCCCATGGACTATACAGTCCATAGAATTTCCAGGTCAGGATACTGGAGTGGGTAGCCTTTCCCTTCTCCAGGGGATCTTTCCAACATAGGGATCGAATCCAGGTCTCCTGCATTGCAGGCAGATTCTTTACCAGCTGAGCCACAAGGGAAGCCCAAGAATAGCTGGTCCATATCTTTGCTTAACAGTGTAATAAGATTTAAAGTTTTTTCCATTGATTTTATTTAAAATTTTTGCTATTATACTTTTGGCAAATATTTCCTCATATATTCTTTACTTTTAATTATGTTTATGCTTTCTCGAGTATGCAATTTTTGTTTTTATGCAATGAAATACTCTCTCTTTTCTTTTAGTCCTAGAATATGTTTACCTTTTTTAGACCTAGAATATCGTTACTTTTACACCTAGAATATGTTTCTTCATTTGGTAAACATAGATATTGATAGGTAGTTGTTATTTTATTTTCTTTAATTCCCTAACCCATTTGTAAATTTCTGGGGGCAAAGTGAGGCTGTAAGTGGATTTTTCTGTTTAATTTGCTCTCTACTTTTTCCTTAACCTAAGTAATCATTCCTGAAGGCTAGGTAATCATTCTCATTTTTAAATGAGCCTAGAGTGTCTTTCAGGATTATGTATTCCATTCCATTCTGTGATTTGTTCCTTCTCTGGTATCACAATGTTTTAATTAATTTAACTATTTATTTTATTTTAATACTTGGTAAGATGAATCTTTTGCTTTCCTCATCATTATGTTTCTTTTCTATAACCAAGGTTCTCTTTGTAAAGGAGTCAGATCTCCTTCCTTTTTTTTTTTTTTTCAGAAAGCAGGAAGGAAGCTGTCTCTTGACCATTCAATAAAGACATCTAAAGTCTTGGATTTTGCAAAAATATCTATATATTCAAGGCAACTGTTGTAATAACTGTTTGACACTGGGATAACAGGAGATTTTAGATTAAAGATCATGACCAGTGAAAAATATTCTTTTATTCTTCTCTTGTTGCCTCTGCTTCGAGGAATGGTAGAAAGGGAGACAAAGAATTCAACAGAAGCATTCAAAGTACCTGTTGTATCTACTTCACCAAGGCTTGTAGAACAATCCACTGATAAAGGTCCTCGGTATTAAAGAAAACCATGAGTTTCAGGACAACAAAATGTACACTTTTATCTTATTATAAGAAAGGAAAAATCTATTCCATTGATGAAGAGTTAACATTTTTGTTCCGTTGCTCAGTCGTGTCCGACTCTTTGCAGTCCCTTGAACTGCAGCACGCCAGGCTTCCCTGTCCTTCACTATCTCCCAGAGTTTGCTCAGATTCGTGTCCATGAACATAATGAACACAATGAAAAGGCAAAAAGAGGTAGCATGGTTTGGTTAATATTTAAAATAATGTGTAGTAAACCACAGGTTACTTTACAGTGCCACAAAAATCCAAGAGATTGGTTTTCTACCACTGAGTTTATAACCTTAAATGATGAAGACTCTCTCTTATAGCTGCACTTGTTTGTGAAATTAATATTTGAGTCAGGCCAAGCTCTACGTGATGTGATGCTGTAAGGACACCTTGCTGAAAATGAGCCTGTGGTTTCTCTTCCTGCCTGATGTCCATTTGGCATCCACGCTCTTGATAATTCCACTAAGCCTTATCCTAGAGTGTCGTGAATTGGAAATGTACTGCCAAAAATGCTATTTCAACCATGCTTTTAATATAATTTGAAAGGAGGTGAATTGGACTCAAATTACCTCTGAATCTATATTTTCCTGCTCTGTGTTCCTCTGACCCTTTCTCACCTCCTTCCTATCACAACTTTTTTGTTGTTGCTATTTTTTAATGTGGATATTTTTTTCTCCATGTTAATATTGTTTCTCCCTGAAAAGAAGTAAAATTGCCCTTGACAGTGCGAACTTACAATAAAAGGAAATGTCATGTTCATTGCTTGCTCCAGAGTGAGCAGAGGGAACATATTATTCTCAAACCAGCATCTTTATTTTGCCCACAGCTTTGACTGTTGCTTTTCCCTCTGTTAAATAATTTTTTTTAATCTAAGCGTAGTTGATATACAATATCTTATAAGTTACAGGTGTACAATATAGTGATTCATAATTTTAAAGGTTGCACTACATTTATAGTTATTCTACAATATTGGCTATAATCCCTGTGTTGTACAATGTATCTTTGTAGCTCACTTTCTACCTAATAGTTTGTTCCTCTTACTGCCCTACCCCTACACTGACCCTCCCTCCTTCCTTCTCCCCTGTGTGTGTGTGTGCTAAGTTGCTTCAGGCGTGTCCAGCTCTTTGAGACCCCATGGGCTGCAGCCTGCTAGTCTCCTATTCTTTATCCATTTATTTTCAGATGGACCCTTAGGTTGTAGCAACTGAAGTGCCTTTTCGCTCTATCTCAGTGGGCTTAGTGGTTTAACTCTCTTTCCATGTGCACCACAGATTCAAGCTTTCGGAGCAATAAACTAAACGGAGGCTACCATGTTTGCATGAAGTTTCTCCCCCTTACATGCACGCGCATGCACACAGACACAGCCATGCTGCTGGGAGGGGGAAATACTTTTATGGGATATGAAGGGGCTAAGTTTACAAGTTCTCACTGACTACCTTTGCCTCACTGTCACCTCCCAAAATCATTAATATACCTAGTCATTGCCTTGCGCATAATTTGTGTACAATAAATCATGTGTGCAGTTAAATCATTACAGTGATTCTGTGGGGTTTGTGTTACTCTTTTTATCCCCGTTTTACGTATGAGTCAGGACTTTCCTGGTGGCTCAGACAGTAAAAAATCTGCCTGCCATGTGAGAGGCCTGGGTTCAATCCCTGGGTTGGGAAGATCCCCTGGAGAAGGGAATGGTCACCCATTCCAGTATTCTTGCCTGGAGAGTTCCATGGACAGGGGAGCCTGGCAAGTTACAGTCCATGGGGTCACAAAGAGTCAGACACAGCTGAGCAACTAACACACGTAAGTCAACTGAGGCATAAATTGGCCGAGTCACCTTTTTAAGGTCTCACGGTAAATGTTGATGTTAGGATTCCAAATCAGGTCTGTTTCACTTCCAGAGTCCAAAGTTGACTTCTGGGAAAATTAATTATTCCATTTTGCCTCTACTGAACTGCAAGGATTTTTTTCTATAAGTCATGGAAATAGTCAGCATTCTATATAAACAAATTTTGGGGATTAAGTTTTATCTCACAGTAAACATTGCTTACTCTTAACAAGACAGAAACACGAAGATAGTGTTATTATTAATAATTGTGTAGTGTTGTTTAATGGGCATGAGTATGGCTGCAACTGATTCTATTTTGCCTTGAAATTCTTGGTCAAAGAATTATTTTACTTTAGCCTGTAGAGATGCATAAGTCTATAAACATTTATTGCTTGGGAATCTAATTGCCTTAGGAAGCATAACATGGAATTTTAAAAATACTCTTTGTGGATTCTTACACTTATATATGTATAGTTTTTTTTTTTTCTGGAATGGATTTTTCTTTAACTGATATTTATGTAAGATAATGTAAAATCTCTCCAATATTATTTGCATATATATATATTTAAAAACAGTGTGATTCCCTTGGTAATTGGCTATAAGTTGTATTTCTAATACAGTAATTATAACTTTTAATATGTGTCCCACAATGGCACTTGGAAAAAATCCAGGAAATTCAAAGAACAAATTAGAAATAAACCAGATTATATGCTGTGTAAATATGAATATGAGAAATTAAATGCCAATGTAGTATTGGTCTACAAATTTCTTTCTCTCAAATTCTGAAATTAAAACTTTCCATATATATCTAAGGTGAAAACTGGGGACTTTGAATGCATTGAATGATTTTTTTTCAACTTAAGAAGAATGCCTGAATTCTAAACACTGACTGGAAAAGGTGTCATTTTTTCCCCTTGAAAATGCATCTGAAGCACTTTTTATTAATCAATGTGAAAACTGTCTTTGTTGAAATGTTGGCATTAGGGAGCGGTGCATTTGGTCAGTAAGCAGGGGGTGAGGCTAAAGAATGAGAGGAGAATAATATGCTTTTATAGAGGGGTTGCTATAGGGATACTTGAGGCGGGAGCTTCTGGGGGAGCTGGAAGTTCCCTTGGTGAAAGCTGTGTTTAGTTTAGATACTGATTGAATTAGGACAACTCCCCAAAGCCACCATAAAAGGTGGAATATGATAAAAACAACCTTCAAGACTCCTGGTGCGATAAAAGGTACTTTTTGTTGTTGTTGTCTTTCTCTGTGTGTGCGTGTATGTGTGTGCACTCTTTCTTCTAATAATATTTCAGTCTAAATCCTTGGTAGAGAATATTGGGGTTATGTAAAGTAGATTTTAAAGCAATTCTAAATTAAGCATTTTTTTCTTCCTATCTTATCTGAACCTGAAAATCAAAGAAGTAAAATGAATACTACTGACTTACGCTCATGATTTTGGAAAATCTAAAACCATTATTTATAGTAAAAGCCTGAACTGTGCAATTTTTCTAGGAATACTAAGATATAAGCCAAATTTTAAAATAGAAATATAGATGATTTATTGGTAAGTATTTTTATGCTTCTTGAAAGTTAAGACATCAGTGTCATAAGTGCCATTTATGACAGAGCTAAATATCTTTCTCAAATTCATGAACAAAAGTTATTCTTGAGCCTTAATTTCAGGTCAAAAATCTGTCATATCTGTTATGACTTAATTTTTTTTTTTTTACTTCCAGTTATTGTCTTTTAATTCTAAGTTTTAAAGTCCCTGACATTTTATGTTTTTATGTGAACCTAATGGAGTTTTTTCATGTTATTTTTAATTTATTGTTTTCAGACGTCTTATAAAATATGAGGATGACTCAAAATTTCACCTCTTTTCCATTATGTATAGATTCTCAAGGATGATAACCAAATATGCATCCAACTTTGCTTCTGAACTCCCAACAACTGTTCCTACGTGGTAACCCTCAAAAACATACTTAGATAGCTGAGCCATTTTACTTACTCAGAAACAAATGTAGATACAAAGTCAAGTCTTATGCTGATACTTGGCTACGTGAAATATACCAATTAATTGCTGTTTATATGTGCTTTGGTGATTTCCAAACTTTTATATAAAATGTACCAAAAGGTTTTATAGCTGATTGAAATTTGGGATTTGGTGCTTGGTTATATATAAAAACACCAAAATCTTAGACTTTATATACATGTATCAAAATATACATTTCCTGTATTTATATCTTTACATTGCTAACAAATAACTTGTATTCAGTTCTGATCTGAGTTTGCTTGAAATAGTTCAATTGAAATAGTAAACTTATTTAAATTTATACTAATTTAAAATACTGGATGGTGGGGTAGAAAAAGTGAATGGAAATTTCTTCTACTTTCCCCCAAAATATAATTAAAATAACCATATCAGAAAATTGCAATAGCTTCTTTTGAAATTGGGAGAGTCTTTATTCCTTCCTTACCTCCCTTCCCATCTGTGAGTATATGGAAGTCATGGGAGAGTCTTTATTCTGCTTATTACCTCTTCCTATGATTTCTCATCGGGTTCCTTCCTTACCTCCCTTCCCATCTGTGAGTATATGGAAGTCAAGTCTTTCTCTTTTCTACATGTTTTAAACTCATTTACCTTCAGGTGATTTGAGATGTGGTTGGTTTAAGGAAATCTAGAGTAATGAATCTATGGGAAACTAGGAAATGTTAAGTCACAGCTAAAAAACATAGAAATTAAAATGTTTTCTTAGAATGTTGCTGGTGAAAGAAAGCCCATTTTCAGCCCAGATTCTTGCCTACATGCCACTATTTGGCAACTCCTTTTTTGAAGAACTTGAAATATAGTAAACTTATAATGTGTTAGTTTCAGGTATACAGAAAAGTGATTAAGATATATATATATACATATACATATATATATATATGTTTATATATTCTTTTTCAGATTCTTTTCCCCTATAGCTTATTATAAAATATTGATTATAGTTCCATGTGCTATATAGTAGGTCCTTTTTGGTCACCTATATATAGTAGTCTATATATTTTAATCCCAAACTACTAATTTATCCCCCCACCCCTACCTTTCTCCTTTGGTAACTGTAAGTTTGCTTTCTATGTCTGTGAGTTTATTTCTATTTTGTATCACTTATTTGTTTAGATTCCACATATAAGTGATATTATATAACACTTGTCTTTAGCTGGGTTGCTTCACTGAGTGGGATAGGGAATCTTTAGGTTCATCCCTGCTGCTGCAAATGGCATTATTTCATTCTTCTTTATGGCTGAATAATATTCCATTTTGTGTATGTACCACATCTTCATTACCCAGTCACCTGGCTCCTGGTCAGTGCTGGGTTTAAGAGCTGGGAGAGAGATTATCTGTGGAAGAAGGAATCAGACAGGATGGACAGTGATACGGAGCCAGACAGAGGGCAGGACTAGTTGTTGGAGTTGTCTGGTCGGAGAAGTAGAAAAGGTACCTAGGCAGGCAGGCAGACTTAGAGGGGAGAAAGGCGGAACCAGCCTTGATTGCTTGGCTAGAGAAACCATTGGGATCGTTGAGCAACCATTCAAACTGTTAGAAAAACAGACATCTGAGATGGTTTGGAGACCTCCATGTAATTGGCTGCCTCATGAGAGAAGTGGCCCTTTCCTCATCTTCCCACGGTTCTCATTGCTGCCACACTGCTAATTCAGTCCTTAGAAAAGTTCGACAGTGGGACTTGGAAACGGTATTCATTTAGAGACAAATGGAGAAAGCAGCATCTCATAGCAATAAAGGGTTTGACTCTGGTGTCAAGCAGATAATGAAAGCAAATGTTCCCTCCATCTGTATTCATTGTGTCTGCCACGAAACACAACTGGCGGGAGCTTTATTCTCTTTGTTGTTTGAAAGCAGCCGTTCTGGAGACTTAGTAGCTAACAGTGTAGCTGATATATTAATAGCACAAGCTGTCAGGAGCAGCCCGGGCGCTTCTCTTCAGTTCTGGGGCCCTGATTCCCTCAGCTCCCAGAGTGCTACCCACGGAAGGCTCACAGTCCCCAGGCAGGATGTGTCCTCAGTCCCAGGGATTTGCCTCATCTGAGCTGTGCCCCTGCGCAGGGCAGCTCCTACCCAGCCAACGGGTACAGGGCCGCTGCCCTTGCCTCCATGTTGGGCATCCCTGAAGCACTACCTCAGCTCTGTGCATCTCAGGTCCATGTCTCTCTCTGCCCAATCCTGCTTCCCCCACACCTTCAAAACACCTTCTACTGACAAAAGTCCTTCTAGAGTCTGGTTTCCTTTTTATCCAGACCCTAATAAATGATCATATTGTGGCAGATACAAATATACAGATGGGAAAGGGAAATCATTTGTAGGATCAGGGTCTTTTCCAGTAAGCTGGCTCTTCGCATCAAGTGGCCAAAGTATTGGAATTTCAGTTTCAGTATCAGTCCTTCCAATGAATACTCAGGGTTGATGTCCTTTAGGATTGACTGGTTTGATCTCCTCGCAGTCCAAGGGACTCTCAAGGGTCTTCTCCAGCATCACAGTTCAAAAGCATCAATTTTTCCATGCTCAGCCTTCTTTATGGCCCATCTCTCACATGCGTACATGACTAAAACCATAGCTTGCCATAAAAATAAACTTGAACTTGTGAGGTTGGGCTGATACCCAGGACCCACTTGTGACACTCACCAGCTGCTGTCTCACCTAGAGGCCCCTGATACTGGCAGGGTGGTCACAGGTTCCATGATGGGGAATCTTCCTTTACGGTGAAGGTCACTGGTGTCACCTTGGTCCGGAAGCAACAGAAAGTTCCAGCACCATCTGGTGTTCTGTGTGTGACTGAAAACTGAATGCACGTCTTCCCAAGGGCTCACTGAATGTTATGTGGGAGTTGAATTTCTAGCATCTGCTCCTCAAACTCTGTGCTTTGATCTCCTTTTTCAATTTTACTCTTTTCAGCTCCTGTTTTAAATCATTTCATCTCCTTTTCATGTTTAGGGATTTTCACGTTAAAATTGTAGCTCTCTGCATGGCTTCTTAAGAAGACGTGCAGTGTAGAGTAGAAGATAAATGCAGTTGTGTCAAATGTTTGTGTCTGTGCTTGGATTGAAAATAAAAGAAAAGGAAAATTTAGATCACAGGGTGAAAAGAGAAAATAAAATTAGTAGTGTTTAAAATAAAAGTCCCAAAGTATGTGATTGTAACCCTAAACCTGTTTAAAACTAAGGGTAGTAATTTAATTTACAACAAACAAGCAGACTGAAGGCACTATCTTGGGGAAAAGTCATATATATTTGGGAGAACGATATGTTTTTTAAAAGCCTAGACTAAATATTAGATGTAAAATATATGAACACTTTGGTCATACTGTTCCCTACTCAGAATTAAAAACTGTGTTTTTTTTTTTTTTGAAACAGTAAGTACAGTTTAATGTTGAAGTAAAGTGTTTGTCTGAAGATAATACTTCAGGACATTTTTCAATATTCACTTTTCTTCTACTGTGCTGGTGTTGCTAAGCGCTCACAACAGGATAAGATTTCAAAGTTACGGTAACGCTCTTCCTAAACCAGGAGACAGGCCCCTTTTTACAATGGGGAGTTCATCCAGGGCCAACTTGAAGGTCTTTTCACAGTTCCTGTGCTAATTGGAAATAAGGCTTCATCGTGATCACTTGTCCTTACTTTGCTTTGTCACTTTCCTTTATATTTCACTTATCAGGAAACATCTTAGATATAGAAGCAGAATTTTCCCATTAGTTGCAAACTGTAAGGACTGGCTTTTATCTTTTCCACATTCATGTTGCCTTTAATTTCCTTCACTGTGGTCTTTTTTTATCCACTCACATATTCCATGCCCCTGTTCTTACTTTGCACTGCATGTACAGAACTTGGGCTATGATGTACTTCCTTTTGAATCTTGTCCTCCTTACTGGACTGTAAGGAACCACAGTGACATCCATCCTCTCTGATTGCACCCATAGTTGGTCAGAGGTGGATGCTGGTACACAAGAGGGGCATATTGACATTTATTAAATACATGAACCAAACAATCAGTGAATGGATCGAAATTAGGAGTCAGTCTTCCTAAACTCTGGCCATGCTTCTGTAACTTTCTTACCCACATTTTAGGTTCTAGATTTCTGGCATATTTCTTAACCCCACCATGCTTCAATGCCTTAATTCCTTCTGGACTAATGATACCTCCTCTGTCTGTGTGGCCAGGCTATTTGTGTGAATTTAAATGAGAAGTATACATGAAGACAAGAGTAAATTCAAGCTGTAAAAATATAAGGTGTTTTTATTAATTTGCCTTGTGAGTATCTTCTTTTGCAATGTTTATACCCACAAACTGAGGAAGAAAAATGGTAGAGAAAGGCACCACATTTCTGCCAGAACTATTCACATTTATTGTCTTCGTTTGGAACTAGAAGATATTTAAAGAAGCCCCAGGATGAATGGCCATATGAACTTTGTTGCTTTCAATCTCTTCTTATATCTATTGCTTATGTTCTCTTTAATATTATCATTACTCCTCTGTAGGATGCATCTCTATCATGGTACAGTCCTTTGTGCAGAAGTCTAAGCTTTGTTGTTTTCAAATTGAGAATCTTTTGGAGTTTAGAAATATAAGCTGGTAGGCATGCCACTCAGTGTGTATCGTCCCCAATTAGGGACTGTGACAGCACTTTGTAATCAGAGACATTAATATTTATGCAAAGAAAAGTATGAATTTTAACATTAAGTAGAATAAAGAAAGATTATAAACAGCCTTTCTTGATGGTTTTTTTCTTCCCCACCAAATGATTTTTACTAAAAATATTTGAAACAGAGGCCTCTTTAAGGGTTCAAAGCTGATGTATCTGTTACCTTCTCTCCATCACACCCCCATACATACCTAATTAAAATTCCTCATGGTAAGAATGCATTTCCTTTCCCTGTGGCTTGTCCTTAGAGACTAACCCACTGCCTGGGCTACTGCCTGGCATACTGTCTGATCTAGGGG
This sequence comes from Oryx dammah, assembly GCF_014754425.2. Taxonomy (NCBI): domain Eukaryota; kingdom Metazoa; phylum Chordata; class Mammalia; order Artiodactyla; family Bovidae; genus Oryx; species Oryx dammah. The sequence goes on along the minus strand of NW_024070188.1, from coordinate 76,243,631 downwards.
TCCTTAGAAAACTTATTAAACTGTCTCTCAAACAAATATATGAAAATTCTCTAAATATTTAAACGTTTTTCTAATTGCTGCCTGACATATGCTATGCTTTTCCTTGCCTGACAGTGATAAAATTAAAATGTTATAATGAATGTTTCAGACTATATTTTTAACTAACAAAAACCAACTGAAGCTGAAAAATTACCTTCTGTTTTGTGTTGTTTTCTACATTTCTGAAAAAAAAGCTTAAAAAGGTTTAGAAAAGTTAAATAAATCAAACACAATATCAGGATATATACACACCCACTCCCCATCACGTCTGACCAGATTTTCCAGATCTGAGTGATAGTACTGCAGACATGGCGCCCCACTCCAGTACTCTTGCCTGGAAAATCCCATGGACGGAGGAGCCTGGTGGGCTGCAGTCCATGGGGTCACTGAGGGTCGGGCACGACTGAGCAACTTCACTTTCACTTTTCACTTTCATGCACTGGAGAAGGAAATGGCAACCCACTCCAGTGTTCTTGTCTGGAGAATCCCATGGACGGGGGAACCTGGTGGGCTGCCGTCTATGGGGTCGAACAGAGTCGAACACGACTGAAGCAACTTAGCAACAGCAGCAAATGCAGACATAGTAGGATATTGTATTCCTATTGGAAAAATCATGTAATCCCTTTAGCAAATATGCTAGATTTACTGCATTCTGCCATTTCTTAAATATATCTCAGGGTTAATTTTTGTCTAAATAAATGTATAAACTGTGTGAATAACCCAATATGATCCTGACTTTTGGGTGTAGTTAATTGGACAATAATAATTCAATTGAAACCAATATAAAATTTTCAAATGTTCATATCAATCATACACATAAATGCAAAGGACACAGCTTAGGCCAGTGAGTCTCAACTGGGGTCATTTTCCGCAGTAGAGTTTTGACAATGTGAAGACAATTTTTATTGTCACAACTTGTTGGGTGGGGAGAGAGAGGCGTGCTCTTGGTAACTAATTAGTAGAGCCAAAGGATGCTGCTAAACATCCTATCCTGCATGGGACAGCCTCGCAGAACAAGCAATTATCCTGCCCCAACTGTCAATAGTGTAGAGCCTGAGGAATTTCTAATTTGGGAACCAAGATATTTATATTTTTCTCATCCCTTGTGCCTTAGATTTAAACTGAGATGATACTAAATTTTGCAAATGTAACTTTAATAAAACTGGGCTCTTTTAATCTAGTCACTGCTTTTACGTATATATGACATACAGCTCCACTTCCAGAAATCTTCAGGGAAGTTTATCTTTACCAACATGTGCTCGAAAAAAAATTGAAGCAGTGATTAGAGCACTCTGTATAAGCAGAGATCCTTAAAAATCCCCTGTACTCATCTTTTTCCTCAATCTCACTCTTTCATATGACCTCTTCTCTCCTTCTCTGTCCCCTTTTGTCTACGGTGAACTTGTGTAGAGTAACTTTGGATGCCCTTGTTCCTTGCCACTTTTCTCTGCGTGGCTCATCTGATCAGAAAACCAAAGACCCAGCAGATGGAGCCAATCAAGCAAGACTTCTAGACTCTTTTTATTACAGAAGACAGAAGGGTCTTCTGAAGGAGGGATGTGTGTGTGTGTGTGTGTGTGTGTGTGTGTGTGTGTGTGTGTATCTGTCACACAAGTAAATGCTTTTGCTGTGTTACAAACCACTCCAAAACTTTGTGGTTTGAACAGTCATAATTCATTTCTCATGATCTGTGGGTTGGCTGGTTAGTTTATGGTTTAAAAACGAATGGTTTTCTGAGGAGTGCATACATGAGACAATGTGCCAGGCAGTGGGTTACTTTCTAGGGATACAATGATGGGGGAAATGCTTTCTTCCCAGGATGAATTTGTAAGCAGGTTTGTTTGGGGCTGTGGGAAGGAGGAGTTAACAGATGTATCAACTCTGAAGCCTTAGATAGGTCTCAGTTTGCTGGTTTCACCTGGCCTGTGTTCATCTGCAGGGTTGGCCAAACTAGGAGGTCCAAGATGGCTTCACACCATGTCTGGCAGTTGGTTCTGGCTATTGGATAGGGCATTTCAGTTCTTCTCCACCTGGACTCTCATCCTCCCATACAGACCACTTGCTTTGCTTGGTGACTTTAGGACAGAGATACAATACAGCTAAAATAAAACTATAAGACTTCTTAAGCCCTAGAATCATATGATATAAAGTCATTTATGCTGCATTATTGATCAGAGTCAATACAATGCAAGATCAGATTCAAGGAGAGAGGAAATCAATTCTACCCTTGAAGGGAGGAAGGACAAAGTCACATTGCAAAAGAGGATGTATTTTGGAACTGGAGGCGTTTGTGTCCATTAATTTAAAATCTGTGCTCTGGTCACTGTGATTTATATTCTTTCTACATCAGAATGCACTCATCCCCTCTCAAGAAATAAAAAAAATGTCATTCAATTATGTCAGCAAGCCCCAACTCCAGTGTTGTGTGATCTTCATCTGGTCCAGACACAGGTGAGGCTCCTCAGGTGCAACTCCTCTCAATCCCTAGGCCTGGAAACTAATACAAGAGGTTATTGCTTCTCATTCATCCAACATGCAGTCTTGAGACAGGGAGGGACCATTGCAACCAAGACAGGGAGGGACAGATGCTTCTGTTCAGAAAAGGGAAGAATGGAAAGGAGATGGCAGTCATGCTCTGAAGTTATCCTGAAATCCAGCCAGGCAGAGGTGGCCCATCCCTTTCATTCAAGAACAAGGGTCATTCCCTGTCTTTTTGATAAGAAGTGGCTCATGTTTGTGGCTGCTGGTCTTCTCAGCTTCTTCTTAGCCACATAAATTTGTGGTTCCAAAATCTTCTCTTCGTTTCGAATTATCCGGTCCCTTTAGTTCCAACGGGTGGCATTTTTGCTTAACAGATTTGTTGGCTTTCCCTAAATCTGCTTGGAATTTATCCTGTGCCCTCCAAACCCAAAGTCTGAATTAAACTTTGCACCACGGGCCGCTGCAGTTGGCAGTGCCCTTAAGTTTTTCAGAAGCCGGTTTGTCTGGTTGAGATCATCAACCAAACTGCCTTAAATCTTTCCAAGTTCTTCACAATGGTCTTACAGTAACATTCTTGATTTACTGTTATCCTGAAGCTATTTTTTGCTTTGCAAATCTTTTTCCATGAGAGACTGACAATGACAGAACAATATTTTTTTCCACTGTACCATATCAAAGGCTTTCTATGTTTCCTCTAAATTCTGTTTGCAAACTTAATAGTTTGTTCTTTGGTTCATCTCCCTTTCTTCCAGGACCTTATTGGTTCAGTTCAGTCGCTCAGTCATGTCTGACTCTGGGACCCCAGGACCTTATAATATGCAGTTAAAAAAAGCCAGTTGACAGCTTTCTAAAGGAAAACCCCCCTAGCCAGGTGCAAAAGTTCAAGTTACTTCCAATGACAGAATATAAACGCATAAAATATGTGTTGTTCTTCCAGTCCCAGTTGGCAGTTTCCTCACTGTTCTTTCAGCCTCTGACCAACAGTCTCTTTGTGACCTGCAGCCTCCTTCCCCACCTCATCCCAAGGCCAAGGCCACATGTTTTCGATTTCTTTTAAAGCACCACTGACCCCCAGTAACAATATCTGTTTCAATTAGCCTTTGCTAAACCACCATCAGGACTTAGAGAGTTAACGCAATAATACATATGGTTTCCGCTGGTCCCGTGGGTGGGCTAGGCGTTTCCTCTGTTGACTGTGGCTGGAAACATTCAGTTGGCTACGTTCAGCGGGAAAATCAGCAGGGCTGGCAAGTCCCCTTGTTCACGTGTCTGGCAGTTGGTGGTGGCTGTCACCCTGGGTGCTTTAGGTCTCCTCCGAGTGTCTTTGTTCCTCTAGGATGCTGTATCACCACCAGGACAGAGTTCATAGAGAGCCACGATGGATCCTCAAGACCTTTTAAAGCCCAGCCTCTGAAACTGGATGAAATCACTTCAGCCATGTTATTGATCAGCCTAGACTCTGTTGTTGTTGTCGAGTTGCTAAGTAGTGTCTAATTCTTTTGTGACACCGCGGACTGTAGCCCACCAGGCTTCTCTGTTCATGGGATTTCCCAGGCAAGAATACTGGAGTGAGTTGCCATTTCCTTCTCCAGGGGATCTTCCCGACCTAGGGATCAGTCCCACATCTCCTTATTGGTAGGTGGGTTCTCTACCACTGAGCCACCGGGGAAACCCAGCCAGACTTGCTCGGGGTGAGGGAAGCTGTCTCTCTGTCCTGATAGGAGGAACAGCAAAACCATGTTGCGAAGAGTGTGCTGACCAGAATGGCAGGAATTTGTGGACATATTTTGTAATCAGCTATAGCCTGGTCATAGCAAACACCCTCTTCCAACAACACAAGAGAAGACTCTACACGTGGACATCACCAGATGGTCAACACCGAAATCAGATTGATTATATTCTTTGCAGCCAAAGATGGAGAAGCTCTATACAGTCAGCAAAAACAAGACTGGAAGCAGACTGTGGCTCAGATCATGAACTCCTTATTGCCAAATTCAGACTTCAATTGAAGAAAGTAGGGGAAACCACTAGACCATTCAGATGTGACCTAAATCAAATCCCTTATGATTATACAGTGGAAGTGACAAATAGATTTAAGGGACTAGATCTGATACAGTGCCTGATGAACTATGGACAGAGGTTCGTGACATTGTACAGGAGACAGGGATCAAGACCATCCCCATGGAAAAGAAATGCAAAAAAGCAAAATGGCTTTCTGGGGAGGCCTTACAAATAGCTGTGAAAAGAAGAGAAGCAAAAAGCAAAGGAGAAAAGGAAAGATATAAGCATCTGAATGCAGAGTTCCAAAGAATAGCAAGGAGAGATAAGAAAGCCTTCCTCAGCAATCAATGCAAAGATAGAGGAAAACAACAGAATGGGAAAGACTAGAGATCTCTTCCAGAAAATTAGAGATACCAAGGGAACATTTCATGCAAAGATGGGCTTGATAAAGGACAGAAATGGTATGGACTTAACAGAAGCAGAAGATATTAAGAACGGGTGGCAAGAATACACAGAAGAACTGTACAAAAAAAGATCTTCATGACCAAGATAATCACGAGGGTGTAATCACTCACCTAGAGCCAGACATCCTGGAATGTGAAGTCAAGTGGGCCTTAGAACTACTAAGAACAAACTATGAACAAAGCTAGTGGAGGTGATGGAATTCCAGTTGAGCTATTTCAAATCCTGAAAGATGATGTTGTGAAAGGGCTGCACTCAATATGCCAGCAAATTTGGAAAGGTCAGCAGTGGCCACAGGACTGGAAAAGGTCAGTTTTCATTCCAATCCCAAAGAAAGGCAATGCCAAAGAATGCTCAAACTACCACACAATTGCACTCATCTCACACGCTAGTAAGAGTGAGAGTGAGAGTGAAGTCGTTCAGTCGTGTCCGACTCTTTGCGACCCCATGGACTGTAGCCTACCAGGCTCCTCCGTCCATGGGATTTTCCAGGCAAGAGTACTGGAGTGAGTTGCCAAGCCAGGCTCAGCAATACGTGAACTGTGAACTTCCAGATGTTCAAGCTAGTTTTAGAAAAGGCAGAGGAACCAGAGATCAAGTTGCCAACATCCGCTGGATCATCGAAAAAGCAAGAGAGTTCCAGAAAAACATCTATTTCTGCTTTCTTGACTATGCCAAAGCCTTCAACTGTGTGGATCACAATAAACTGTGGAAAATTCTGAAAGAGATGGGAATACCAGACCACCCGACCTGCCTTTTGAGAAACCTATATGCAGGTTATGAAGCAAGAGTTAGAACTGAACATGGAACAACAGACTGGTTCCAAACAGTAAAAGGAGTACGTCAAGGCAGAATATTGTCACCCTGCTTATTTAACTTATATGCAGAGTACATCATGAGAAATGCTGGGCTGGAAGAAACACAAGCTAGAATCAAGATTGCTGGGAGAAATATCCATAACCTCAGATATGCAGATGACACCACCCTTATGGCAGAAAGTGAAGAAGAACTAAAAAGCCTCTTGATGAAAGTGAAAGAGGAGAGTGAAAAAGTTGGCTTAAAGTTCAACATGCAGAAAATGAAGATCATGGCATCTGGTCCCATCACTTCATGGGAAATAGATGGGGAAACAGTGGAAACAGTGTCAGACTTTATTTTTGGGGACTCCCATATCACTGCAGATGGTGACGGCAGCCATGAAATTAACAGACACTTACTCCTTGGAAAGAAAGTTGTGACCAACCTAGATAGTATATTGAAAAGCAGAGACCTTACTTTATCAACAAAGATCTGTCTAGTCAAGGCTCTGGTTTTTCCAGTGGTCATGAATAGATGTGAGAGTTGGACTGTGAAGAAAGCTGAGTGCCAAAGAATTGATGCTTTTGAACTGTGGTGTTGGAGAAGACTTTTGAGAGTCCCTTGGACTGCAAGGAGATCCAACTAGTCCATGCTAAGGGAAATCAGTCCTGAATATTCATTGGAAAGACTGATGCTGAAGCTGAAACTCCAATACTTTGGCCACTTCATGCGAAGATTTGACTCATTGGAAAAGACCCTGATGCTGAGAGGGATTGGGGGCAGGAGGAGAAGGGGATGATAGAGGATGAGATGGCTGGATGGCATCAATGACTCGATGGACATGAGTTTGGGTGAACTCCTAGAGTTGGTGATGGACAGGGAGGCCTGGTGTGCTGCGATTCATGGGGTCACAAAGAGTCGGATACGACTGAGCAACTGAACTGAACTGATAGCCTGGTCCTGTAATTTTTTTCATGTATAAGTGAAAGTTGCTCAGTCATGTCCAGCTGTTTGCGACCCCATGGACTATGCAGTCTATGAAATTCTCCATGTCAGAATACTGTAGTGTGTAGCCATTCCTGTCTCCAGGGGATCTTCCCGGCCCAGGAATTGAACTGAGGTCTCCTGTTGTGCAGGCAGATTCTTTCCCAGCTGAGCTACCAGGAAGCCCCTTTTCATGTGTATGTTTAATTTAAAATCTAGACATGGGGTAATTTTAAACTGTTTCATTCTGTTGAAATATTCGATATATCTTAGACCCTACCCATATTATATAACAAAACTAGTGATGATTTTCAGTTCAGTTCAGTTCATTTCAGTCGCTCAGTCGTGTCCAACTCTTTGCAACCCCATGAATCGCAGCATGCTAGGCCTCCCTGTCCATCACCATCTCCCGGATTTCACTCAGACTCATGTCCATCGAGTCAGTGATGCCATCCAGCCATCTCATCCTCAGTAGTCCCCTTCTCCTCCTGCCCCCAATCCCTCCCAGCATCAGAGTCTTTTCCAATGAGTCAACTCTTCGAATGAGGTGGCCAAAGTACTGGAGTTTCAGCTTTAGCATCATTCCTTCCAAAGAAATCCCAGGGCTGATCTCCTTCAGAATGGACTGGTTGGATCTCCTTGCAGTCCAAGGGACTCTCAAGAGTCTTCTCCAACACCACAGTTTAAAAGCATCAATTCTTCGGTGCTCAGCCTTCTTCACAGTCCAACTCTCACATCCATACATGACCAAGGAAAAACCATAGCCTTGACTAGACAGATCTTAGTTGGCAAAGTAATGTCTCTGATTTTGAATATACTATCTAGGTTGGTCATAACTTTTCTTCCAAGGAGTAGGCGTCTTTTAATTTCATGACTGCAGTCACCATCTGCAGTGATTTTGGAGCCCAGAAAAATAAAGTCTGACACTGTTTCTACTGTTTCCCCATCTATTTCCCATGAAGTGATGGGACTGGATGCCATGATCTTCGTTTTCTGAATTTTAGTAACTATAAATCAACAATTTGGATCATGTAATTTTGATCCCAAAACAACTAAAATTTTAATTTAGATCACTGAATTGAGGCTTTTATTAAATGAATAATGGTTATGTTGCCATCGTATCTTTTTGTTGTTTTTTCCTTTGATTGTGTTGAGAAATTCAACCTGTTTATTTCTATTTATAAATTGCTTTCCAACTTTTTTGAGGTGAATATATCTGCATCAGAAATGATGAAAAAACGTTATTAGTTGCAATTAGGAACAATATTATTTTAAATATTTGGTTTGTTTTAAATTAACATATTTATATTAGGAGACTTAGATATCATTGTCATTAAAACATCCAAAGGGTATAATTAGAGTCTGCAAAAACTAAAAAAGTTAATCATAACTTATTAAAAACTGAATGTATTAATATATGATACCCTAATGTTTTTGTTAGAGATGGCAGTGTCAGACTTAAAAACTGTATCTATTTAAACAGTTTTTCTTCTTGGTATTTCTATATTAAAGATGACATTGATTAAGAATGGGTATACCTAGAAATCCAGTATTTTGCTGTTTATGATTGTTCATAACTGTGATAAAAAATGTTCATATTTACGTGCATACCCATGAATGCAATGCTGTGTATCTCATAAATAAATTCTTATGGACAAATTTGTTAAATATATTGAAATATGCTAATTTTAATTACTGTTAACATTTTAAATGATACCATCTGTTAAGAGGATATTGGCATTTATGTAAATTTTTTTAAAATTTGGTAATGCTAGTTAACAGCTGCTGATGGTTGGGTTCTATGTCACAATTTTACATAACATATTTATATAGAATAAATTTATTAATATGGTAAAATGAAAATACAATTAACATACCTCTAGGCAGCAAATTTTTTGTGATTGATTGCAAAGTCTCTCAATAACCCAGGCCACCTTTTCCTGTGGTCTCTGGGCTTCCAGGTGCGTGTGTAAGTCACTTAGGACAAACCATGGTTGCGAGAAATCAGCCAGTCTTTGTTACTGTGACTCATCAGGAAAAAAGCTATTGACTATAGTCAGGTGACAGTTTCTGAATCGTTGGATGTAATCCCCTTTGCTGCATTAGGCCCATGTCTGCACGTGTCATGATCTCGCCCTGAAACAGCATTGTACTGGGGAAATATATAGACGGGGCCAAGAAATACAGAAATTGAATATCAGAGCGAGCTCTCTTTATTTTTCATTCATTTTTTAGAGAGGGATATTGCCGTGGGATTTGGAGATTATCACACATAACAACATTACCCAGGGCCATGTGCAGCCAGCAGCTTTCCTAGGTAGACATCTCTCTAACTCCTGAGCACCAGCTGTTATTGAAACAGAGGCAGTGATGGAAGCCCCAGGGTTGAAGTACCTAGAGAATTTTCATAACTAGTTTTGTGGGTTTTTTTTTTTTTTAATCCTCACAATGTGGCTTTTAGAAAGGAATCAAGTTCAAGCTCTAGGAGAGGGGATTACGAGCTGCATCTGCCCAGTAACACTCACCTAGACCACAACTTGGTCCTGAATCAGGGCGCATTGCATGTTCCTATCAGGGGGGCACCCACCTCCTAATCTGGCTTCTCATCTCTCCTCTGTGCTAATGCTGCTATTCCGTGCAGATATTTCATGATGCATTTGCAGTGGGCATGAATTCTCATAATCTTCCCTCTCAAACCTGCTACTTTTTTCTTCCCTCCTTCCTCCCTTCCCCCCTCCCTTCTTTTTTCTTCTTATTTCAGAAACTTGTGGCATCTAAAACTTGGCACTGCCACTGAGTGACCTTGGTGAGAAGAATGCTTAACCTCTGTGTACTTTGGTTTTCTTCCTTTTTGATTTTTGGTCATGCCAGCGGCTTGCAGACCTATGCTCCCTGTCGTGGAAGTGTGGATTTTTAACCACTGGACCATCAGGGAATTCCCTCAGTTTTCTTATTTGTAAAATGGACGTTAAAGTAGTTCCTCTCACAGATTTGTTATAAGAATTCAAAGAGTTAATAAATATTTATTACACAAGACATAATAATCAATCAATTTAAAGGTAATATGATCTATAAATAGATAGGGAAACAAGTGCCTGATACATAGGAAGACTTAACCATTATTATTATTTGGGTTTGTTTCCGGTAGGTACTTGAAAGTTAAAAGTACATGTTTAATGTGATTACAGACAGTGGTTTCTTTAAATTTTATGAATATATCCAGATTTTCTCTAAATTTAAAGACTTTGCTTTGTATTTTCTTTATTCATTCAGTAGGATTTATATGTCACGTTTGTGGGCATTGGAAACAAAGTTACTGTCCTCAGGGGTTTATATTCTACCAGGCAGTCCAGGAATTTGACCTGAAGCCCAGGAGAGGTCAGCTCCAGAGATGAAATCTACTTATCTAGAGCTTATGTTTAGACTTCAGCCAAAAGGTTTCTTTTTTGGTTGTTTTTTAGTTTAGAAAGTTGACATTACATTTCTTTGAGCATCACCTTTCAAAGGTGAGGAATTGAGGTGATATCTTTTTCATCTGTGATCCTTACAACAATCAGTTTATAGCAAACAGTTGACACTCAATAGATGTTGGTGTCGAGAGTAGAATTCACCTTTTCCTTGAAAGCGATTATTCCATTTCAATCATTTAAAAACTATTTTATCTATTTTACTTAGTATTTTGGTCTGCTGCAGGTCTTAGCTGCGGCATCTCTCATTGTAGCCCAAGGCCTCCAGAGCACGTGGGCTCTGTGATTGAGGTGCATGGGTTCAGTTGCACTGGCATGGGGGATCCTAGTTCTCCAAGCAGGAAATGAACCCATGCCTCCTATTGGAAGGTGGACTCCCAACCAGTGGATTACCAGGGAAGTCCCCTGGCATTCATCTCCGTATATCTCTAATTAAAGCCTTCTTGAAGCAGACCTGTTTTTCTTTGTATATTAGTTTTCCCTTATTGCATAACAAGTTACCAAACTTAGCAGTTTAAAACGATGTTCATTTATTATCTCCAGATTGTTGTGGGTCAGTAGTCCGTGCAGATAGCTGTGCCCTCTGTTCATGGTCTCATGAGTCCGCAGTCATGGTGCTAGCTGGGCTGCACTCTCGTCCGGAGCCTGAATAAGGAAGAATCCACTTTCAAACTCATCCAGAATTCATTTCCTTGTGTGTGATGGAGCTTCTTCTGGGCTCTCGGCTGGAGGCTGCCCCCCTCACCCACTACTTCCAGAGGCAGCCTGCAGTTCTCTGCTGCAGGACCCTCTCCAGGGATTGGTCACATCTTGGCTGTTGGGTTGTTTAAGCCAAAAGCAGAGTCTCTCACTCCAGTCAGCTCAGGAGTCTTACACGAAGTAACACGTTCATGGGTGTGGCATGTCATCACCTTTGCTGTCTTCTGTTGATTAGAAGCAGTTCACAGGTTCTGGCTGCAGCTGTCCACACCAAGGTCGTGGACTCTAGGATGTGGGAGTTCTTGGAGCTTACCCTATAGTATGTTCACCACACTCCCCATGGGATGGAGTCCCCATAATGCTTCTATCTTGTTATATTACTGTCAGCAGCAGCAGCAGCACCCTCCACTATAGACTTTCCCTTTCTTGTTTCTCTCCACCTCTAAATATTTACTTTTATTATAATATTTTTTTCTATTTTCACTTGCCTACCTTTTTCTTCCAGTTTTATTGAGATATTATTGATATGAAGTACCATACGAGTTTAAGGTGTAGAGTGTAATGATTTGACTGACACACACCATGAAATGATTATTGCAGTAAGTTTAGTGAATATCCCTCATGTCATATAGATACAAAGTTAAAGAAATAGAAAAAAAAATTTTTTTTCCTTGTGATGGGAACTCTTAGGATTTATGGTCTTTAAACCACTTTCATATATAACATATAGCAGGGTCAGTTGTATTTATCATGTTGTATATTACTGTAGGGCATTGTTAGTTGCATTGCAGCAACAATAAAGTACTTAATTTATCTTTTAACTGGAAGTCGCCCTTTTTGACCACCTTCATCCAGTTCCCTCCACCACCACCACCACTTCTGCTAACCACAAATCTGATTTCTTCTTCTATGACTTTGTTTGTTTTTGAAGTATAATTGAAAAGTATAAATACTATGCTAGTTCCTGTTACACAACACAGTGATTCACTATTTTCATACATTTCAAAGTGATCACCAAGATAAGTCTAGTTACCAACTGTCACCATACGAAGATATTACATAGTAATTAACTATATTCCCCACCCTGTACATTTCATACCTGTGACTCATTTATTTTGCAACTGAAAGTTTGTACCTCTTAATCTCACTCTCCTATTTCTTTCTTCTCCTCAGTGCCTCTAAGCAACCATCTATTTGTTCTCTGTATCTATTTTTTTTTTAATTTTTAGATTTCACATATAAGTAAATCATACAGTATTTATCTTTTTCTTTCTCACTTATTTCATTTAGCATAATACCCTCTAAATCCATCCATGTTGTTGCAAATGGCAAGAAATCATTCTTTTTAATGGCTGACTAATATTCCACTTTATAAATATGGATTTATACCACATCATGTTCTTTGGTTTTTATCCATTCATCTACTGATGGGCACTAAGCTTGTTTCCATAGCTTGGGTATTGTAAATGATGCTACAGTGAACATAAGGGTGCATATATCCTTTCTAAATGGTATTTTCATTTTCTAAATATCCAGGAGCAGAATTGCTGGATTGTATGGTAGTTCTGTTTTTAAATTCTTTGAGGAATCTCTATATTGTTTTCCATAGTAGCTGCACTAATTTATGTTCCTTCCATTAGTGCACAGGGTTGCATTTTCTCTACATCCTTGTTATTTTCTCCAACACTTGTTATTTGTTGTTTTGTAATAATAGGTGTAGGATAATATCACATTGTGCTTTGATTTGCATTTCCCTGATAATTAGTGATGTTGAGCATCTTGTCACATACCTGTTGGCCATGCACATGTCTTCTTTGGAAAAATATGTATTCAGATCCTCTGCCCGCTTTTCAGCTGATTTTTTTTTTATGTTGAGTGATACGAGTTCTTTGTATATTTTGGATATTAACATCTTACGAGATACATCATTTGCAAATATCTTCTCCCATTCTGTAGGCAGCCTTTCTGTTTTGTTGATAGTTTCCTTCACTGTGCAAAAACTCCGCAGTTTGATATAGTCCCAATTGTTCACCTTTGCTTTTGTTTCCCTTGCCTAAGATGAGTATTAAAAACATGTTACTAAGACCAGTGCCCAGGAGCATGCTGCCTATGTTGTCTTCTGGATATTTACCTTTCGAGTCACCGTGGTAGAGACTGTGTCCTGTTTATCTGTCTGCATCCCATAGAAGTTAGTTTAAAAAAAAAAAACCCAGCTTATTGAGTTTAATTATTCAATGAGTTTTCAGAAAGTGAATGAAAATAAACATATGGCTAAAATTTTGCAAATTTTAAAGCATTTGCTGATGATTTTTTAAAAAAAATAGTCAAATTGCTTAATATATTTGGAGCTTTATTGATTTTTCCTTCAAGATCATAATTGGCAAGATGAATTACAAGATAAAATAATCAATATATATTATTATAGATAATTAGGGTTTCCCTGATGGCTCAGTTGTAAAGAATCTGTCTTATATATAACATATATATTATATATAATAATCATTTCTAGAATTGTGTGACTATGAATTTTTTCATGATACAACTTTCTGACTTGTTATCTAACCAGATAATTCTTTTTCTTCTAGATGAACAAGAGATAGTACAAAAACGTACTTTCACAAAATGGATCAACTCTCATCTGGCCAAGGTAAATAAAACTCCCCAGAGTTCTATGTTTATTTAGTTTGAGCCAATAAATCATTAAATTCACAGTATAAAATAGCACTTCCATGATCATTGTCACTCTTAACTAGTCAGTGTTGGCAGTCCTACGAATTTGATTGTCACCTAAGTGTGGCATTTGCTAACCTTGCCTTTAGATGATCAACAGATAACCAGAGTAAAGAGCAGTTACTTCACGTCAATTCCATGAATCCTGATGGAATATTTCATCCACTTCTTTCTTCTGAATTAACCTGTGTGCCATACCAGAAGGAGAATTCATGCTAGATTTTTGTTTGTATTTGTTTCTATTTGGAACAGAAAGAAACAATGAATGGTCTACCCTGAGCAGAGAATTTAATCTGAAGAGATTGTAATGGTGTCTAGATTCCCCTCTCAAGTGCTTTTATAGAGAAGTAGCTATGGGGTCAGGACACTACAAAGACTAATCATTCTGAGATTATGCATACTGATGTTGGATGGTGTCAGGCAACTATGTATTCATTCATTGTAATTATTTTGAACATAAGTACTAATGTAAAACAAATTCCCAGGTAGGTACATTACAATAAAATTAATCTCTTATAATGTTGGTGAACAACTGTATGAACCAAAAAACACTGCATTTGTAAAAATAATGTCGATGATACAATGATTTTCTCTGTTCAGTTAGAGGATCTTTGCTGAGGTGCTTACCTGTAGAGTTCAAGGTATAATCCTATTAATATGAGCAATTTTTGACTGGGGACTTCCCCCAAAGCTTCTTTTATCATTCAGAAGCAAAACACGACAACTAATTTCAGTGGTATGGTACACATTTACTGCTTACTGTGTGTCTCTGCTAGGCTTTGGAGACAGGAAGGAAGATTGTAAAACACTTTCTCAGGCCTTGGGAAGCTCACAGTCCAGCAAAAACTGGAGACTTGCACAACAGGTCTAGATACAGGATTCAATAGGCTTGTCTTTTCTAGGATCTCTCTCCAAAAACTTCTTGGTAAGATGGGAATTCTCTGGCCCAGTGGCTGCACCCAGAACCTGCCCTGTGACAAGGCACTGAAGGACTTTGGGGCCCATTTTCTCAGGCATAGGAGGGTGCCATCTCTCCATGGCCATTACTTACACTAGAGACTGGTCATCTTTTGCAAAATTCTTGCTTTTCCAAAATAAAAATAGAGTTATTGTTTTTTCATATTGTGAAATGGTTACATGCTTGTAAATCATTTTGATAATAGTCCTTAGAAAAATGTAATGAAAGTAAGTGAAAGTATTAGTCATTCAGTCATGTCTGACTCTTTGTGACCCCATGGACTGTAGCCTGTCAGGCTCTTCTATCCATGGAATTCTCCAGGCAAGAATACTGGAATGGGTAGCCATTCCCTTCTCCAGGGGACCTTCCAAACCCAGCGATCGAACCCGAATCTTCTGCACTGCCAGTGAACTCTTTACCATCTGAGCTACCAGGGAAGCCTAATGAAAGTAAAAATCACCTTAAATCCCACAATCCTGATGCAACCATTACTGAAGTATTGATCACTGGTTCCCTTCACATGGACATGCATCATTTCATGTAAATGCCTCTAGAGGACACTGTTCTGGATGCCTGACTTCACTCAGCACATCCTCCCATGTCAATAGATACAGAGTCATAGAAACATTTTAATGGCTGAATAACATTTTTATTATAAATATAATAAAATTATAATTACAAATTAGCTATAATAGTTGCCTAGTAATGATCGCTTAGATTGTTGCCAATTGGTTAATATTATATAAAATACCACAGTGAAAGTCCTTGGGTATGTATATATCTGTACTCTTGTGTTATTTTTTTCTACTTAGAATAAACTTCTAGAAGTAGGTGGATAGTCCACAAGTATACACATTTATGGGCTTCCCTGGTATCTCAGCTGATGAAGAATCTGCCTGCCATGCAGGAGACCCTTATTCAGTTCCTGGATTGGGAAGATCCCCTGGAGAAGGGATGGGCTCCCCACTGCAGTATTCACAGGCATCCCTCGTGGCTCAGACAGTAAAGAATCCACCTGCAGTGTGGGAGAACTCGGTTCGATACCTGGGTTGGGAACATCCCTCTGAGAGGGGCATGGCAACCCACTCCAATATTCTTACCTGAAGAATCTCCATGGATAGAAGAGCCTGACAGGCTACAGTCCATGGGGTCACAAAGAGTCAGACATGACTGAATGACTAATACTTTCACTTACTTTCATTACATTTTTCTAAGGACTATTATCAAAATGATTTACAAACATGTAACCATTTGTGGAGCCTGGAGGGCCACAGTCCGTGGTGTTGCAAAGAATCTGACATGACTGAGTACAGCACAGCACATGCACATTTATAAATTTAATAAATAACCAAGAACTTATGAGAATGCCTCTTTCCTCACACTATTAATAATCTTTAAGATTAGCAGTATTTTTAAATCTGAGTGGTGAAAAAGTTTTTAATTATTTTCATATTTATTTTTTAATGGAGTTGAATACCTTTGTGGGAGGTTTTAAAGCAGAATTCCTGAGATATACTTATTTACATACTGAATTCTTAAAAAGAGGTTAAAATCAGAATGTTGTGTGCCATGGCACACAGTATACAAAGGGCCTTTGTGGAGAGATTGTAGGCTAGGAGCTCATTTTCTACTTTACTTTTATCACCATTCTTTCATTGTTTCAAATTGCTTTGCATATTTTTGTGCTAAATGGGTATTAGAATACCAGTGTGTATCCTTTTCCATTCTTTTTCTTAGTCCTGCTAGGATACCTCGCTCCTGCTATTTCCTGTCTAAATATCTAAGTCCTACCTTTACTGTTTAGTGCAAACCTTTCTCATTCATGAAGTCATTTCTGACCACATGTGAAACAGTGAGCCAGGCCCCAGCAGATGCTCCAGAATATAAGCAGTTTCCCTGGCAACCATCCCCCAGCACCATCCCCCTGTCTTCTCTGCTATTCCTGCCTCTGGTTTGGTAGAATCTGAAATCTCAGCACTCCTCCAGAACCGGCAGCAGGAGGAGAAGTTCAGTGTCTTAACTAATTTCATACTATTTCATATCTTACCTTCCCAACAATGCTGTGAAATCTCTAAGATATGCTACTTATTGGAATTCACAGTGGAATATTACTTAGCCATAAAAAGAAACATTTAGGCCATTGGTAGAGGGGTGGATGGACCTAGAGTATATAGGTCATACAGAGTAAGTCAGAAAGAGAAAAATAAATATTATATATTAATGCGTGTATGTGGAATCTAGAAAAATGGTACAGATGAACCCATTTGCAGGAATAGAAATGCAGACATAGGAAGCAGATATGTGGACCCAGGAAGGGGAAGAAGGAGTGGGGTGAACTGAGAGGTTGGGATTGACATATATACACTATCATGTGTAAGTAAATAGCTAATGGGAAGCTGCTGTATAGCCCAGGGAGCTGGTGCTCCATGGTGAACTAGAGGGATGGCGTGAGGGTGAGGTGGGAGGGAGGTTTAAGGAGGAGGGGACATATGTGTACATATAGCTGATACACTTCGTTGTACAACAGAAGCTAACACAACATTGTAAAACAACTTATCAAAAAAAGAAACCGCAATAGCTCTGAGCACAACACTAAGCTCCGTTTGCTTAATAAAACAGCAACAGCAAAGAGTCTTTCTCTCTCCTTACTTTATGAGACTAGTAAAGACATCAATCACATGAAGAAAAATAACGATTAATTTCTGGCACTGTGCTAGGTGCTTAACCCAGGTTATTTTATAGCGAACTTCATCATACACCGGGTGGTTGGTGCTGCTGAGGTTTTAATGCAGATGTAAGCCTGAAGTCCACTTGGTTTCCCTACTTTACACCATTTTATGTTGATGGCATCATTTGGAAAGACCCAGAAAATTGCTATCTCCACAACTACTCCGTTAGAAACTTACTACCATAGAGACTTTGTTTTTGTTTTCTCCTCTGTTCTTGTTATTTTTTGTTTTCCTGTCTCTTGACAACTGAAACAGTGATGCCGATACTTGTTATCCAGAACTTATCTATAGTGACAGCATAGTATTTTGCCAAAACCACAGCTTCTTTGGAAAATATTTTCCTTTTTATGATTCACTCATAGTTGGAAAACATTTTGAAAATCAAATCTGACCCCATGACCCTGCTTTGACACTCGAGAGTTTTAGGAGAGCTACAGAGTGCCTGTTTATGTCTGTGACTGTCTTGGCAGCTGATGCCATGGTTCCTTGTTCACCCTTCTCTCTCGTCCCCACCCTCTGCTCACCTTTATCCCTATCTGAGTTTCCTCCTGTCTGAGTTTCCCCCAGGCTTGTTTCTCACTCATTCTCCCTCCCACCCTGCTCCCATTTCTGTGTCACCTCCATCTCTCCCACCCTATCTCCTCCTCCATCGCACCTCCACCCAACTCCCTTCCATCTGTATCTCAATCCCCAGTCCCTGCTTTATCCCCATTTCCATCTCTATTTCTCTCTGCATCCCTTCTCTGTAAAAAAAAAAAAATATATATATATATATATATATATATATATGCAACCTAGGCTTCATAGTATGGTTGAAATCACCATACATATCCACCCAAATTTAAATGGAAACACACAGTTCCCTCCCCAATGCAATGTGCTCACTTGCTTCTGAGACTAATGCCTTTCTTGCAACAGAAGCAGGATCAGGTTCATATCTTTGATCTGGCCTCTGGACATTGTAGGGCTTCTCTGGTGGCTCAGCCAGTAAAGAATCTGCCTGCCATGCGGGAGACCTGGGTTCGATCCCTGAGTTGGGAAGATCCCCTGGAGAAGAGAAAGGCTACCCACTGCAGTATTCTGGCCTGGAGAATTCCATAGGACTATATAGTCCATGGGGTCGCAAAGAGTCGGACACGAATGAGCGACTTTCACTTTCACTTTCTGGACATTGTGTCACTTTTCCTGTTGTCTCTGTGAGAAGGCTTCCTCCCAAAGCCATTGTGTGATGCTGGAGTGTGTCCGTCAGGCTGTCACCCCAGGTGTGGACAACACGCACCTGTACAGACACACAGACACACACACCTTAGTTCCCTGGGTTCCACAGAAGCATGTATCATGCCCAGAGTCTTATTAAGTCTCCTGTGAAAGCAGCTTCTTAGATTTTTGGTTCTCAGCTCCTGCTTACCCTTTTGTCCTCCTTGTTTTATTTTTTAAATAAAGTATAGTTGCTTTATTGGGGTATAGTTGCTTTACAGTGTTGTGCTAATTTCTGCTATACAACGAAGTGAATCAACCATAGGTTTACATGGACCCTCCTCCCTTTGGATCTCCTCCTCCAATCCTCACACCCCATCCACCTAGGTCACAGAGCACTGAGCTGATCTCCCTTTGCTATACGGCAGGTTCCCATAGCTATCTGTTTTACCTTTTAATGATACATAGATATCTTCCCTAGCCTCTGGTTTCCAGTCGTAGAGCAGGCCCCAAACCATACTTAGAATAAAAATATTTCTCATTAGAGAAGGAACCACAGAGAGGCAATTTGATCCGCCTCGAGGTCTTTTCTTATCCTCTAGAGATTCAGGAGCCAACTTCTCTTCTTCCTTCTTGCTTATTAAATACCAAAGGCCAGTAGTTTGTCCTGTAACTGACAGTCTGCTCCAAGGATGGAGCCCTAATTGCTGTCAGCCTTGAAACGACCTGGTGTTTTGTAATTTGTTGGGTCAGGTTGAGTCCAGTTTGGTGTACTGTTTGTGTTCATTTACTTTGTCCAGTAAATATGCAGCCGGCTTAGACCTGATATTAGTCAACTGTGGCCACAGACTATGTGGCTTAAACCAGGAAAATTTATTTCTTGAAATTCTGGAGACTGGGAAGTTCAAGATCGGTGTGTCGACAAATTCAGTTCCCAGTTCTCTAAAAATGAGAAAGGAGAAAAGTGCTAAGTTGGAAGGAAAAAGAAAAGTTTCGACTTTTTTCTGGAATGCAAGTTGTAAATATTTTGCAGGATCTCTATTGTCTGAGAGATTGTATACAAGTCATGAGGATTTTTATGGATTTAAACTAGGATGATAAACCATCTCACCCTAAATTCTGTGATAATGTCTTACTACTATAGTGCCTTCTTTAAAAGGCAAAGTTTTATAGTTTGTTTAAGCAACTAAACAAAAATAAATAAAACTTTTATTTTAAAGAACAATTTACAAGACTTCTTATTTAGAAAGAAAGCTTTGTGTGTCAATTATATTTCAATAAATTGGAAAAAAATGATTGTATCTATTTTCTCAAAACCTTTTTTGGAAATTGACCTTTTCCAAAAACAGGTGGTGACGGGTTTAAGAGCTGTAATGTTGAATTGAGAAGCAAGAAAATTTCCTCTTCTGTCCTATGGTCATTTAGTCTTGGCTACACGGGAGATGTTCAAAAGATGCTTCATGGACATGAATTTGGGGAGGCTTTTTATTTCAGTTTTGTTCTAGGCTGCTTTTCTCAGTTGCAAATAAGTAAAGTAATTACTGCTAATTAAATAAAAGAATAAACTCTTTCATGGATGACATTTTATTCGATTGTAAAATTCTTTATAAATATTTTGACAAGAGTATGAAGTGATAGGGTGCAAATGAAAGAGCAATCTGTTTTCAAAAAGCATGCTTTTCTCAAAACAAAATTTTTATTAAAAGTAAGAAAAAACCTGATAATTTTCTGTAGATTGTTCAAATTTGTGGATACAATTATCAGTTTTTTAACAAATATTTGCTGTTTTCAAATTGAACACTATGCTTTTGTGATTATGCTAAACATCACAAACTGTCGATACAGTGTGATATAACATTAGCAAATGTTAGTGAATTCTGTTTATTTTATATACCTGGTCATTCCTTTCAGGAAGGGAGTTTCATATTTAAACATGGACCCTATAATTTTCTTCCTTTTTAAGAAGAAACCTCTTTATGTTTTGTCTGCTCTGTTAGTGAAAGAAGGTAGGGTATTTGTTTTTTAATTAGCCCAATATCAATCCATGTAATAGTTTTTCAAAGTTAGATCCTGATTCCGCGCTAGCTATCACCACTCATTGCTAAATATCTTTCTAAATTTCAGGGCCGCTCTTCATTGAACTCTTATCCATGTGCCAATTACTGTGCCTTAGCTACTTTATCTTTTCTTTAAATCTCACAACAACAATCAAATAAAAGTGTTTTTTTCACCACGTTATAGATTGTGAGCCCGAAACTTAGAATTAGTTAATAAGCGCAAGGTCATATAACAAGTAGGTGGAAAACTAGATTTCAGTCCCACGACTACAAAGTTTGGGCGCTAATCACTGTGTTATATGCCCATGCTTCATTTGATGAACTATTCATGTAGCAAATACCTTTAAAGTACCTCTTATGTGCTACAGATTGTGGGTACTATGGTGAACAAAAACAGCTATAATCCACGCTATCATGGAACTGACGGTGTAGCAGAGAAGACAGCAATTATAGACGTGTGTGTGTGTGTGTGTGTGAAATCCCACGAGTGGGGAAGTCAAGGGTGTTAGGGAGCACAGGGCAATTACAACCAACCACTCAAGTAACCTGATGGAGGGCCTTAGGTTTTCAGAGGAAGAAACATCTGGAACCTGAGAAATGTCTTGAGATTGGATAGGTAAAGGAGCTAATGTTTTCAAAAGTTTAGGGTAAAAAAGAGCTTGGTACAGTAAAGGAAATGGAGGAAGCTCAGAATACCTGCAAATACAGGTTCCAGAGATGGGTTGGCAACAGAGAGAACTGAGACTCAATCGAAGGTCAGCCGTTAAACGGGTTCAGATGCTATGTTATGGGCACTGGGACACATTAAAGAATCTTAGGAAAAAGGAATGGTCACTCTGGGCTAAACCCCTCTCTCAATCTCCTTCTCTCTCTCTTTCTCCCTCCCTCCCTCCTTTATTCTCCCTCTCCTCTCTCTCTCCTACCCCCTCTCTCATTTCCCCACACCCTCTCACATATACAAGTAAAAGTGAAGTTGGAGTGAACTTGCAGTAAGTCAGATGAGAGGTGAGGATACTCTGGACTGAAACAGTGCCTGGGGAATGGAGGAAAGTGGATGTATTGAAAAGTGTTATCCAGGGGTGGATTTGATACAATCGAGTCATTCCTGAGAAGGTTCAGGGAGAAGGAGTCAAGAATGACTTCTAAATTTCTGTCTTGAGCAAATGATTAGGATCATTCACAAAGACAGAGAATATAAGAGACTTTGGGGGAAAGCTAATGGGTTCAACTACAATTCAGTTCAGTTCAGTTGATTAGTTGTGTCTGACTCTTTGTAACCCCATGAATCGCATCACGCAAGGCCTCCCTGTTCATCACCAACTCCCAGAGTTCGCTCAGATTCACGTCCATCGAGTCAATGATGCCATCCAGCCATCTCATCCTCGGTCGTCCCCTTCTCCTCCTGCCCCCATCCCTCCCAGCATCAGAGTCTTTTCCAATGAGTCAACTCTTCGCATGAGGTGGCCAAAGTACTGGAGTTTCAGCTTTAGCATCATTCCTTGCAAAGAAATCCCAGGGCTGATCTCCTTCAGAATGGACTGGTTGGATCACCTTGCAGTTCAAGGGACTCTCAAGAGTCTTCTCCAACACCACAGTTCAAAAGCATCAATTCTTCAGTGCTCAGCCTTTTCACAGTCCAACTCTCACATCCATACATGACCACAGAAAAAACCATAGCCTTGACTAGATGGACCTTAGTCGGCAAAGTAATGTCTCTGCTTTTGAATATGCTATCTAGGTTGGTCATAACTTTTCTTCCAAGGAGTAAGCGTCTTTTAATTTCATGGCTGCAGTCACCATCTGCAGTGATTTTGGAGCCCCCCAAAATAAAGTCTGACACTGTTTCCACTGTTCTCCCATCTATTTCCCATGAAGTGATGGGACCAGATGCCATGATCTTCGTTTTCTGAATGTTGAGCTATAAGCCAACTTTTTCACTCTCCTCTTTCACTTTCATCAAGAGGCTTTTTAGTTCTTCTTCACTTTCTGCCATAAGGGTGGTGTCATCTGCATATCTGAGGTTATTGATATTTCTCCTGGCAATCTTGATTCCAGCTTGTGCTTCTGCCAGCCCAGCGTTTCTCATGATGTACTCTGCATAGAAGTTAAATAAGCAGGGTGACAATATATAGCCTTGATGTACTCCTTTTCCTATTTGGAACCAGTCCATTGTTCCATGTCCAGTTCTAACTGTTGCTTCCTGACCTGCAAACAGATTTCTCAAGAGGCAGGTCAGGTGGTCTGGTATTCCCATCTCTCTCAGAATTTTCCACAGATGGAGAAATTAACTTGGTAGAGATGGACCCATTTGATTTGGCAATTCGGAAGTCATTAGCCATCACTGGGAGTGACCAAGTCATGGCAGAAAGCCAACTCTAGCAAACTGATGAGTAAACGAGAGGGGAAGATGCTGGGATCTGAGTGTGTATCACATGTTCAAGAGTATTAGCTAAAGTAGAACATAGCATCTGGTAAGAGCTGTTTCAATAAAGAGTGGCCCTAAGCGTGTGTTTATGGAAGGGAAAGCTCAAGAACTGGTAGAGAGGGATAGGCTGATAAAGAAAGAAGACAAGAGTATTTTAAGACACCAGTCTCCTGAGGAGGCATGGTGGGGAGAAAATCTGGAGCTCAGGTAGAGGTTGGATATTTCCACAGAGATAAAGAATACTTCCACCAAAGTCCCCATCTCTGAGGCCAGAGTGGTGATGGAGGGAGGGTGTGGATGTGCCCAAGTTTGAGATGGGGGAGAGAGAAGCACAGAGTAGGGTGGACTTGAATTTGAGGAGATTCCCACCTGAAGACTGCATGCAGGTTTTTTAGGTCTAATACAATAGTCTACCTTTCTGAGCAGACGAATTTTTGAAAAACTTTTTTTTTTTTTTTTACTTTACAATACTGTATTGGTTTTACCATACCTTGACATGAATCCGTCATGAGTGTACATGAGTTCCCAACCCTGAACCCCCCTCCCACCTCCCTCCCCATATCATCTCTCTGGGTCATCCCCGTGCACCAGCCCCAAGCATCTTGTATCCTGTATCGAACCTAGACTGGCGATTCATTTCTTACATGATAGTATACATGTTTCAATGCCATTCTCCCAAATCATCCTATCCTCTCCCTCTTCCACAGAGTCCAAAAGTCTGTTCTATACATCTGTGTCTCTTTTGCTGTCTCGCATACAGGGTTATCATTACCATCTTTCTAAATTACATATATATGTGTTAGTATACTGTATTGCCTGGAAAAGGAAATGGCAACCCACTCCAGTGTTCTTGCCTGGAGAATCCCAGGGACGGGGGAGCCTGGTGGGCTGCCATCTCTGGGGTTGCACAGAGTCAGACACGACTGAAGCGACTTAGAAGGCAGGCAGGCAGGCAGCATACTGTATTGGTGTTTTTCTTTCTGGCTTACTTCACTCTGTATAATCGGCTCCAGTTTCATCCACCTCATTAGAACTGATTCAAATGTATTCTTTTTAATGGCTGAGTAATACTCCATTGTGTATATGTACCACAGCTTTCTTATCCATTCATCTGCTGATGGACATCTAGGTTGCTTCCATGTCCTGGCTATTATAAACAGTGTTGCAATGAACATTGGGGTACACGTGTCTCTTTCAATTCTGGTTTCCTCGGTGTGTATGCCCAGCGGTGGGTAAACCGACAGTTAAAATGTCCTATACAGAGTGAAGTAAGTCAGAAATAGAAAAACAGATATCGTATATTAACACATGTATATGGAATCTACAAAAACTGTACTGATGAACCTATTTGCAGAGTGGGAATAGAGACACACATGCAGAGAACAGACTTTGGACACAGCAGGGGAAGGAGAGATGGGAAGAACTAAGAGAGTAGCACTGAAGCCTATAGATTATCATATCCATATGCACTACATTACATCACATATACATTATCGTATGTAACGGGAAGTTGCTGTATAGCACAGGGAACTCAACTTGGTGCTCTGTGACAACCTAGAAGGGTGGAATGGGGTAGGGAGTAGGGGGAGGTTTAAAAGGGAAGGGGCATGTATAAACTTATGCTGACTCATGTTAATGTATGGCAGAAGCCAGCACAATATTGTAAAGCAGTTATCCTCCAATTAAAAATAAATTTAAAAAAAGAACTAA
Source organism: Oryx dammah (assembly GCF_014754425.2). Classification (NCBI taxonomy): domain Eukaryota; kingdom Metazoa; phylum Chordata; class Mammalia; order Artiodactyla; family Bovidae; genus Oryx; species Oryx dammah. The sequence goes on along the minus strand of NW_024070188.1, from coordinate 76,218,894 downwards.
ATAAATATGTTCTTTCACATTTTAAAATGTGTCTATCATGGCGAATTTCTAAATTTTAAGCAAGATTCAAAAGCTATTGTATAGTGTCACATTGGCTCACAAAGATACCAGTTTAAAATGTGTTTTCCAAAAGTATCTCCCCTGAAGTTTTACTTTTAATTAGAAAAAGATAGTATAAATAATCTTAAAATTAACATTGGCTACACTCTGTTATCAAATGGTTATAGTTTCACTTTTCTGTAAATTTGTCAAATGGAATAGAATGTTATATCTGTATTTAAATACCTTGGATCCATTGTTTATGATATATGGCTTTGAAATAAATATATGGTTTGACAGTAAGTCCTTTGGGAAGAAAGATAGCCATGAAACAGCCATTGTTTCATGTTTCTATGAAAGGAGCATCTCTTTCAGGATGCCATAAACAACCCACTCCACATCTGCCAGCGTTAGATCTAAGGGGCGGTGAAGGGTAGGAACTGAAGTACCAACTCTCGGATGACCTCAGTCACAAGCATCTTCTAGCTTTTTAGATGAGCTGGGAAAAAAAAAGCATGCAAACATTATTTACATTCTGTGTGAGTTTGCCATAACAACGTGCAACATACTGGGTACCTTCAAATGAGAAATTTATTATCTCACTGTCCTCAAGGTTAGGCAGCCATGCCACCCTCTGAGACTCTGGGCAGAATTCTTTGACTCTTCCTCGCCTCAGGTGGTGGCCTGGAGTATATGGGATTCCTTAGTTTGCAGGTGCATTAGTCCAATCTCTGCCCCCGTGCCTGTGTGAGACAGTGTCCAAATTTCCTCTTTATATAAAGACATTGGTCATATTGGATTAGGACCCCCCCCCCGCCATGACCTCATTTTATCTTTATCACTTTTCTAAAGATCCCATTTCCAAATAAAACCACATCCTAAGGTACCTGGGGTTTAGACTTCCATGTATCGTGGAGGGAGCACAGTTCAACCCTTAATAGGTTCTATTAAGAGCACATTTTGAGACCAAGTCAAATACGTAGACTCCTTTTAAAGGAACACTTCTGACACTCCATGCTTTTTAATAATCCATACTAGTAATGACTTCGATTGACATCCTCACAGACATAAAATATCACTTCAGGGCTGCTTTTGTTCTTCTTCAGTTGTCTTTCCACCACTGGTATTAAAAGATAACATGGAAATGTTCAAAATTGAAATTTGATCCTTCGGTTTCTTGTACTCACTTTGGTGGGACTATTAATGAACTAAGATGAGGAGATTAAAGAGACAAAGAGGAAAAAGCAAATGTAATAATACACCCCAGAAACAATTCTTTAGTTGATTTTGTAAAACTAGTTTGGTAATCCTAAACATACTGATAAATTGTTTCCAAATATGCAACTAAAAGATTAAAAAGAAAATCATCATTTCAAAATAAATGGCATTTATTAAGAGTTGGATATGACTGAGCAACCAATGTTTTGGGCTCCCCTGGTGGCTCAGACAGGAAAGAATCTGTCTGCAGTGTGGAAGCCCAGGGTTCTATCCCTGGGTTGGGAAGATCCCCTGAAGAAGGGAATGGCAACCCACTCCAATATTCTTGCTTGGAGAATTCCATGGAAAGAGGAGCCTGGAGGGCTACAGTCCATGGGATTGCAAAGAATGGGACATGACTGAGCAACTAACATTAACACTAATTTGTTAATAACAGATGTAGACATAGCAAAGTTTATGCAGATTGCCAAATGTTTTGATAATGTTTATCAAAGTTCCCTCTTTTAGAAATATTTTTTCTTAATACATTTATTTGATACATATTTTAAAATGTTATTTGGTGTGCTTAGCAAGATTCTAGATACTGAGACTGCAACAGCGAACGAAACAGGAGGAGTAACCCTTTCACTATGATGCTTTTATCCCATTTGGGGAGATGGACAGAAGAGAAAGAAAATAGCTCTTCTGTTGAGAATAAACTGAAGAGGACACAGGATGAAGGAAGGGGATAAGACAGGAGATTGTTGGGTCATTTAGGTGAGAGAGGACTGGCTTGGACCAAGGTCATAGCTGTGGAGGTGGTAAGAAATGGCTGGATTCTGGGTGAACTTTGAAAATAAAATCAACAATTTGTTGATGGATTAGCTGTGGAGTATGAACAGAGATGGGTAAAGGATAACTACAGCTTCATCCTGAATAAAACAAATAACTTGAGGAGTATGCTTCTTTTAAACTATATAATGAAAAAGAAAGATTATATGTGAAAGTTGTTAAGAGTAGTTTTTCAAGCAGATTTAAAGTTGAGCCGGAGGGCAAAATTATTGCCTTTGGGATATTTATTCCAAATAATATTAAATAATTAAGGAAATGGAAATATTTATGCTATCTGTCATAGGAAGCAGCAAAGAATGGGAACTATCTTCTCATTTTTGCCAAACAGAAGTGGAAAATAATCACAATAGTGCTGTTATAAAGGGAGAGAAGGATAAACAGATTATGCATAACATTTTTTTAAATTACTTCACTTTGTTTCTGGAGATATTGGTAATGTCTAATTAGATTTTCTGAATAAGATGACAGAACCTTTTAGATGTTGGATTAATTTTCTCTGGCTCCTGTCAGTGGTTATAGTCACAGTTTTACTCATCTAGTCCAGCGGTTTCTGCATTTTTAGACAGTTTTGTGTGGTGGGCTTCTTGCCAGCCACTGGGGGTAACTTGCTCCATGTCTGCAGGTCAACCTCACTTCCCTTCCCACTCTCTTCTCTGTTCCTGTTGTTTAGTTTGTTGTCCCTGCCCATCAGATAACCGGCAGAGCATGTGAACATGCTCGACTGGTCCTGGGATGGGATATCTCCCCATGCCCTGTTTCTCAGCCTGTCATATAGCTCCCACCTGGAACTCATATAAACCAGAGGCGGGAGTGATTCATCTCAGTCGCTGTAGAAATGAGAAGCCTTTGTGTAAACAGAAGCATTGAGGTACACAGAATACACCTTGAGACCCAGCCTTTGCTTTCAGACGTCTTTATATACTGCACAGAAGGCCATCTGGGGAATATCTCAGGCTATGATTCCACATCATGGTCAGCAAGCCTGATCGTGCCCAGCAGCATGTGTGTTTCAACTGGAGTGAAGCATTATCTGTGCTCCAGACTTTTCCTTCAGGTCTTTTCCAGTTCAGTTTTGTTGGTATCACTAGATATGTAGAAATCATGCATTTTAAAGCCTGAGATATGTATTTAGCAATTTAAAGTAAAATGCTATAAGTTTTATATTATTAAATGCACAGACATGGCCACAGGGGAACATGGTGTGAGTGGGGCTGATTTGTGTCTATTCCAACGTATATGGTTGATTTGTGTCCATTCCAGTATTTCTATACATTTCAAAATGATCACTGCAATAATCTAGTGTTACCATAAAAAGACATGATGCAGTTATCAACTGTTTTCCTCACACTGTGCATTTCACACATGTGACTCATTTATTTTGTAAATAGAAGTTTGTACCTCTTATGCTCCTTCACCTATTTTTCTCCTTCCCAAAACCCCCTTCCCTCTTGCAGCCACCTGTTTGTTCTGTATATCTGTGAATCTGTTTCTGTTTTGTTGTTTTTTTTCATTTGTTTTTGTTTTAAGATTTCACTTGTAAGTGAAATCATACAGTATCTGTATTTCTCTGTCTGATTTATTTCACTCAACATAATACTCTCTGGATCCATCCATGTTGTCCTAAATGGAAAAAAAAGTCATCATTTTTATGGCTGAGTAATATTCCATTGTATATTTATCACATCTTAATTCGTCTCTTGATGGCACAGACTAGAATAAATAATTCTAGGATGTGTATTGAAAGACAAAAGACTCTGAATAGTCCAAACAATCCGAGAAAGAACAAAACTGGAGGCATCGTACGCTCTGATTTCAAACTATACTACAAAGCTACAGTAATCAAAACAGTATGCCACTGGCACAAAAACAGACACATAGATTAATAGAACAGAATAGACAGCCCATGAATTTGAGCAAACTCTGGGAGATAGTGAAGGACAGGGAAGGCTGGCCTGCTGCAGTCCACAGGGTAACAAAGAGTTGGACATGACCTAGCAATTGAACACACACACACACACAGAGCCCATGAATTAATGCACATTTCTATAGGAAATTAAAATATGATAAAGGAGGTAAGGATATACAATGGAAGAATGACAGCTACTTCAATAAATAGTTTTGAGAAAACTGGACAGCTACATGCAAAAAAATCAAATTGGACTACTTTCTCATGTCATACATGAAAATAAATCCAAAATGGATTAAAAGCCTAAATATAAAACTTGAAATCATAAGATTTCTAGAAGAAAACATAGGCAATCCACTCACTGACATATTCTTAGTAGGGTTTTTTGGTGTTTTTTTTTTTGATATGTCTCCTTGGACAAGGGAGACAAAAGCAAAAGTAAACAAATGGGACTATATCAAACTAAAAATCCTTTGTATTGTGAAGGAAATGATCAACAAAATGAAAAGATCAACTACTGAATGGGAGAAGATACTTGCAAGTGACATATCTGAGAGGGGGTTAATATCCAAAATATACAAAGAACTCATACAACTCAATATCCAAAAAACAACATGATTGAAAAATGGCTAGAGGATCTGAATAGATGTTTCCCAAATAAGACATACACGTTGCTAGCAGGCATGTGACAAGATGCTCAACATCGCTAATCAAGGAAATGCAGATCAAAATCACGATGAAATATCACCTCACACCTGTCAGAATGGCAATTATGATTTCTATATGGTTTTGAAAATGTGAGAATTCCTTAAATTTTCATTTCATAACAAGTAGTTATGCCTTTTTTCCTCAAAATTATTCTCATATTCCTTTTTCTCTTCAGTATTGCAACTTGCTGAAAGTGAAAGTTTCTCAGTCATGTCTGACTCTGCAACCCCATGGACTATACAGTCCATGGAATTCTCCAGGCCAGAATACTGGAATGGGTAGCCTTTCCTTTCTCCAGGGGATCTTCCCAACCCAGGGATTGAACCCAAGGCAATTTTCTAGGGACATAAAATAAACATGTGGCTTAGCAAATATGATCTTCCTATATGAGTGAAAATATGAAAGTAATGGTAGGTAAGGATTAAGCATGTACTAGCACTTATAGACTAGTAAATGGTCACAAGTTATTCTCATACACACAGTGACAGAGAGTAGATTTATTTTTCCCCAATATAGGCAATGCTCAGTAAAAGTTATGCCAAAGATCCCTGTGTTTTCTCAGACTTCATAAAGTTGAAGGAGAACTATTTGGTCTCCTTTCTTTAAGTTCTAAGAGTAAAGGAATAGAGCTCACTGTATGAAATTAAAGGGGCCACAAAAATAAAGGAGGAGGAGGAAAAAATTAGAGAAAAATACTCTGTGGGATCTGTTCCACTCAGGAGTTAACTACCGAGGGCACAGCCAGGATGTGCCTTTTCCCTGAGTTTCAGAGACTTTAGACAATCCTCTGACAGCCAAAACTTAGGGCTTAAGCCTAGTTTGAGGAGAGCTTCTAGAATGGAGTAGCCACAGAAGCCAAGTACCTCTTTCTCTTTTTTTGTTTCCTCCATCTCCCTCTCCCCTCAGTCAGTACATTCCATTCTTTGAGATTCATCATGAATCTCAGATTCATCATGAGTATCTGTAGAATATCTAAATGTGATTTCCAGAGCAAAGAGTATAGTATTTCCAAACACTATACAAAACTAAGAGCTTATTGTAATTTTATCTTAATAAAAAATAGATAGCTATGATCTTAAAATGTGCCTGGTAGATTTCTGTCTAGTGCTTGAAACTGTACATTGTCAAGCTGTCGGGACAAACCACATTATCTCTATTTTCCATTAAGTCAGGCTCCGGTGAATTACCCTCATTTCTATCTCTTCTTTTTGGCCTCTAGTACCATGACCTGAATCCTACAAAGAAATCAGATTGATGCTGTGAATACTTATATATATATATATATGACAAGAGAGGCATTTTAGATGAGAGGTTTTCTATTAAAAGATTGTTTCAAAAGTAAATGCACTGTTGTCAGGATAGTAAAGGTTCCCTCTAGTTGACCATTTGCTATAGATAATGGTACTTCATACAAAATGGGAGAGCAAAACTTGTCCAATAATTGCTAGGACGTCTTATTCTAGTATAATCTTTGGTAACGTCTTTTGATAAATAAACTGATCTTACACAGCATGTACAATATGTAAAATTGGATAGAACTTATAGAAATATAGAGATCATTTTCTGGGTTCATTTTTGCGAGCTCTTTGCAGTCAAAGGTTTGTTTGTTTCATCTTTTACGGGTTGAGGTATTAAGTCAAGAATTTATTACATACTAGGTTCTATAATTCTGTGTATTGAAAATATAATAGTTGCATATTATAAATAACATAAACATTCTTATTTTAAAGAAAAATATTTTGTCCAGCTTCTAATTAGTCTGCTAATAGTCATCAGATTGCATCTCTTTACTTTGTGTAGGAAGATATTGGTGAAAAAATTTTCAGAAGCAACTCATACTTCCTATAAAAAAAGAAAATTTTGCTTCATGTCCTTATTTTGCTTCATATCGTTATCTCTCCAAGATTCCAAAAGGTAACTTGCAGATAAGCATTACATATCTCTGTTGAGATATCTATCTATGGGCGAGGCACTGTTCTTGGTATTATGTATATAAACATATATTCTACTTCCTTGTCCTCCAGAAGTCCATGATCTGAATTCCTGAGGACACAGACTTGTGAATAACTAACTGTAATGCAGTATGATTATTATAATCTGAACCATGCACTAACACAAAAGAAGTGATTTAATTCTAGTTGGAAAACTGGAAAAGATAATGCAAGACTGACTGTGTCATAAAACTGACCAGGAATTTGCTAAATGGGAAAGTAGGAAAGTGAGAGTATTCTAGGTATCTATATTCTTGCGATAAAAACCACCTGCTTTTTTTCTTTTTCTTTCCCCATGTGCAAGCTAGAAACTTCATTCATTTCTTCAACAAGTTTTTAATGAGTTCCTACTGTGAACACTCAGAAAACACTCAGAAACAAGATGCTTCTATGCATTGCATTGTAGTCTGGGATTGCCAAGAACCTGGAGATAATTTTTGTTTACTCATCATATATGCACCTCATTTTGAGAACCGTTAGTGTGGGCATAGGGCAAAGATCATTTTTTTAAGAAAACTTTATTCATTCATTCATTCATTCAGTCCGTCAGCCAACAGTATTTGTTCAGTGCCTGCCTTGTGCTCGACAATGTTTAGTAGAGAACACTAACCTGGAAAGAAGGATTCAAGAATCACGTCTGTCCAGACAATTTTTTAAACAACAGAGGAGTTGGGATTCGGTTTGGTGAATGGCCACAGTCAGGAAGAAAGGATAGCGAGAGAGAAGTAGAAGAGGCCTGTGAACCAGGCAGGCTGATCAAAAGGGCTTGGGGAGAAGCAGCTCAAGGACAGGCCAACAAGGCCTCAGCCACCACCACTGCTGTTGCCAACAAGGCCCAGCGCAATGGGATGAGGGGTCACTGACTTGTTCAGAGGTCAGTGCCAGTCTGGAGGCCACTTCTAGTGGTGAAAGGGGCAGGGAACATGTGGAGGACAGGTAGGGATGCAGGAAAAAACAAATGAGGGGCAGAGGTGGGGTGAAGACAAAGTGTTCTTCAGGGACTTCCCTGGTGGTTCAGTGGTTAGGACTCCACACATCCACTACAGGGGGCCCAAGTTCAAATCCTGGTTGGGGAACTAAGATCTTACATGCCTCGTGATATGGCAAAAAAAGAAAATGTTCTTCAAAGTAACAGAAAGTGAAGTCTCTCAGTCATGTCTGACTCTGCAACCCAGTGGACTGTAGCCCACCAGGCTCCTCCATCCATGTAATTTTCTAGGCAAGAGTACTGGAGTGGGTTACCATTTCCTTCTCCAGGGGATCTTCCCAATCCAGGGATTGAACCCAGGTCTCCCGCATTGCTGGTAAATGCATTACCTCCTGTGTATGTTTAAAGGCATAATAGATGGATGCAATTTATCTTTTATTTTTGGTGTCCAATTTCTTGGAATCTTTATTATTTCGTGAAAATTCCCTGCCTTGTTTAATTTTTAAAATATGTTTGCAGTTAACACAATATATGAAAACCCCCATTTGTATTTGCTTGCAGAATGTATCATGTGTTTATTAACTTTTCCCCTTGTTATTTCACTGTTATTATTAGGATACAAATGGACATTTTAAAAGACAAATAGACCATATTTTTAATGATGATAGTTCAGTTCAGTCACTCAGTCATGTCTGACTCTTTGCGACCCCATGAACTGCAGCACTCCAGACCTCCCTCTCCATCACCGGCTCCACAATTTTGACTGTTATCATATTGAATATTTTTCATTAAGAAAGGCTCATTTTATTCCTAATAATTTTATTTAAATGCTTAGCGTATAAAGTCACTATTACGTTTTTGCTGTATAAATAGTAAGCAGTGTGAATAGTGGAATTTAAAAGACAAAGCTTAAAAATGAAAACTCTGTTATTTTTGAACATGTATTTCACAGCATGAGAACATAATGTATTCAGCTATTCATTTTATAAAGAGAAAAATGCATTTAAAATTAGAATTGTACCATTCAAAGACAGTAATTCATGCAGTCATAAGAGAAATAGAAATGTGCCATTATCAGTGGGTAGAGAAAAAAATCATGTTTCAATAAAACATTTGGTGATTAAATATCTCTGAAAAAAACTTTCTAGAAAAGAAAGAAAGACAATTGAAGGTCAGGTATACAGCATTAGGCTTTGAACATGATCAGGGAGAATTAGAAAATTACAGAGCATGAATCAGCTATAGACTTCTTTGAAATTCATCTTCTGTGAGAAATCTGAGGTCACCTAACTTCTGTTGACCATCAACTTTAAGCATCACTTTTTGCTTCCTTCTGAGCCAAAAGATACCTTAACCCAAGATTTCATAAACTCTAGTATATGTGTGAGAAGGCATTGGCACCCCACTCCAGTACTCTTGCCTGGAAACTCCCATGGATGGAGGAGCCTGGTAGGGAGCAGTCCATGGGGTCACTGAGGGTCAGACATGACTGAGCGACTTCACTTTCACTTTTCACTTTCATGCATTGGAGAAGGAAAGGGCAACCCACTCGAGTGTTCTTGCCTGGAGAATCCCAGGGACAGCGGAGCCTGGTGGGCTGCCGTCTGTGGGGTAGCATGGAGCACGACTGAAGTGACTTAGCAGCAGTAGCAGCAGTATATGTGTGTGTGCTAAATCACTTCAGTTGTGTCCAACTCTTTGCGACCCTGTAGACTGAAGCCCTCCAGACTCCTCTGTCCATGAGATTATCTAGGCAAGAATACTGGAATGAGTTGCCATGCCCTCCTTCGGGAGATCTCTTTGACTTGGGGATCAAACCTAGGTCTCCTGCATTGCAGGCAGATTCTTTACCATCTGAGCCATCAGGGAAGCCCAGGTATTACGATAACCTTTGTAAAATAATAAAAATTCCCTATGAATTAAGTATGGGCTTATTTTTCCAGTAGTGGCATAGATTTGCCCTGATCAGTCTGTACTCTTGAGCTGACGATCCTTTGGGTTCAATGCCACACAGTGAGAGAGGGTTTGCAGGATTTGCCAGCTTGTGAAACAGAACGGTTGTGGCCAGCTAACCCACAGGAGAGTCAATCTGCCACCCTGGCTGAGCTAACAGTGTCCCCGCAGCAGGCCCCTGAGCTAACGAGGTTACCTGGGAGAGAATGTTCATAGAAACTTGGCACCTGCCTCAGTCCGGCAGTGTGCTCACTCAGGCAAGGCGGTGGCTCCAGTCTATCTGGGGTACCTCCTGTTCCCTGTTTACCTCCTGTTTTAACCCCTCTCTTATCTTTTATGTTAATAGCACCCTCTTTTCCTCCTTTATCCCACACCGTCTCTCTCTTGTCAACACTCCCTCTCTGTGGACTTCCTGTGGTGGTCCAGTGGTTAAGAATCCACCTGCCAATGCAGGGGAGACAGGTTTGATCCCTAGTCTTGGAAGATTCCGCATGGTGCAGAGCCGCTAAGCCCATGGGCCACAACTGCTGAAACCTGAGCACCCTAGAACCCTGCTCTGCAACAAGAGCAGCCACTACAGTTAGAAGCTCAGCGCCAGAACTAGAGAGTAGCCCCCGCTCGCCATAACTAGAAAATGCCCATGGAGCAGCAAGCAAGCTCCGGAGCAGCCAGAAGTAAATAAAGAATGAAAGGAAGAAAATTTTTTTAAAATACTCCCTTTGTAAACAACATTGGTGTGTATGTAAAAATCTAAACAGGAGGTTGTTTGAATGTTAAGTTTATCTCCAAAGGATCATTTTTCTCTTTGCATCTATCAAAATTGATTGCCAATCACATCCTTAATAAAGGACTTTAACATCTAGACGTTTTTCACCAGATTTCACCACAGTGAGTACCAAATGTCTGCCAGAGAGTGAGAGAAGCATTGTTTGCATTAACTCATTTTTTAAATTTTATAGCGGAAACCCCCGATGGTGGTAGATGATCTTTTTGAAGACATGAAAGATGGTGTGAAGCTACTTGCTCTGCTGGAAGTCCTGTCTGGGCAGAAACTGGTAAGGATGTTTTCTGTGACCAGATTTGTCAGATTGTCCCCATTTGGAATTTGGGGAGTGTAGATTGGGAAGTGTAAAGGGTGCTACCCATGTAAAAGTTTTTCTCTTTTGTAGTTGGTAATACACAGGAAACACTAGTCTTTCGGTCACTTCTGGGAGCAAGGAATAAATTTTCTTTCTTGTTCCTGGACACCTGTAGTAGCTTTAAAACATGATGTATAGTAGTAGCAACTTACAAGTAAAGGTAAAGAGCTTCATCAATAGTCAGTCCTGGCTAATTGCTGCATCTATCTGTATGGTAACCAGGAAGATAAGTTGGAAATTAGTATCTAACACATTTTAAGTGCTTGCTTTCCATTTGGAAAGGATTGTTGGTCCAGTTGTTTCCATAGTATTGAAAATTAAGCTTGAAAGCAACATGGCATTTTTCATCCATTGGTGGACATTCTCCATCATCAGTCATTTGTAATGGGAACAGCATGTTCAGAATCATTTGATTTTATATTCAGCAGAACTAGCAGAGTGAAAAACAAATTGCCACTGACCTATAAAATGTCTTTTTCTTCATTACTAAAATAATAAAATATTTAGTTCTTTCTGGCTTTTTTTTTTCATTTTGGAATAGTAGAGAAGTAAGTAGTTTGCAAACATAAATTATTTATGTGACATTTCCCACAATTTTTAAAAGGAGCTTAGGAAGTAATCTTCAGAATATTGTATAACACTAGACACTGTCCAAAATTAGATGTGCTCATTTTTTCTTAATCTGTTGCATCTTGACAAAGAGCTGCTTGATCATCATTACTTGGATAATTGAGGTTTTTAAAGTGTTTTTGCCTAGTCATAAATTTTCTAGTTTTTGCCTAGTCATAATTTCATGTAGGAGTCTTCAGCATAGCTTTTATAAATGTAAGATAGTTGTTTGTTGGAAAATACAAACTGATGATTTTTGTGTAAGTCATTATCTACTTGCATTCATATTACAGCAGAGGCTTCTGGTGAGCCATCTCAGCTCACCTCTGGTCTAGCCACGGCAGAGGTGGACATGACCCACACCCTCCATCAGCATCTCAACTCAAGCTCTGCCAACATCTGTCTGAATTTCTGCCCCCAGGGCTTGTATCAAAGCCACAGATTGCACAAGGCAACCCTGAAGTGTGGGAAAGTTAATGGTTTCAAAGGGGGTGGGAGTCTGTGAATAAAAACTCCAGCCTGGCATTTGTAGGAGGGACAATTTCAAGGCTTATTTCACACATCAGGGAGTGCTCCATTGGATCCTCAGCAGAGCTGAGCCCCAGTTGCCCGCTGAGGAGACCCTCAACAGCACACCGAATGAACTATTACAGATTATTGTTAACTAATTTTTCTTCCTTCCTTCTCTCTCTCTCCATGCATCCTCACTCTTACTACCTGGGATCATCTCCCTAGTCAATGCATGCACCCATGTTCTTATCTCAGGCTCCGCTTTGGGAGAAATCAAACAAGACACAAGTGACAATCCAATTTGGAATCAACAGATGTATGCATGAGCTAAATAAACTGGATTAACATTAGGATGTGAGGGTCATCAAACTGAAACATTTACCTCCTTGATGGTCAGGTGTAGCTAGTCATCTTCATGTATCCTCCTGAATTAAGCTATTTACTTATATGAAGGAAACTTCGTTATAATTCAAACAAGATTTAAGAAGTGTCTCATTCAAAGTGTCATTATAATTGTGCCACTCTACTTGGCCAACAGTATACAGAAATCTTGATGGGCATTAACTGCCAAGCTAAACGAATCTAGAGAAGGTATACATTTTGACATAATAATTCTACTTCCGTTTAAGTGCCCTGGTAAGTGCCATGGTAAGAATTTTAGAATCTTGAAGCTAGAAGCAATTTCAGAAAGAATCTCAGCATTCTTATTTAACATAGAGGAAACTGGGACATAGAAATACAGTTTCTGGTTTAAATTTCAACATTCAAAAAAAGATCACGGCATCCAGTCCTATCACTTCATGGCAGATAGATGGGGAAAATGCGGAAACAGTGTCACATTTCATTTTCTTGGACTCTAAAATCACTGCAGACAGTGACTGCAGCCGTGAAATTAAAAAGTCACTTGTTCCTTGGAACAATAGCTGTGACAAACCTAGACAGTGTATTAAAAAGCAGACACATCACTTTGACCACAAAGGTCCATCTAGTCAAAGCTATAGTGTTTCTAATAGTCATGTATGGGTATGAGAGCTGGACAGTAAAGAAGGCTGAGTGCTGAACAACTGATGCTTTCAAACTGTGCTGCTAGAGAAGACTCTTGAGAGTCCCTTGGACTGCAAGGAGATCAAACCAGTCAATCCTAAAGGAAATCAACCCTGAATATTCATTGGAAGGACTGTTGCAGAAGCTGAAGCTCCAATGCTTTGGCCATCTGATGCAAAGAGCCGAATCATTGGAAAGGACCTCGTTGCTGGGAAAGATTGAGAGCAAGAGGAGAAGGGGGTGACAGAGGATGAAATGGTTGGACGGCACCACTGACTCAACGGACATGAGTCTGAGCAAACTCTAGGAGATGATAGTGAAGGACAGGGAAGCCTGGCATGCTGCAGGTCATGGGGTCACAAAGAGTCGGACATGACTTAGTGACTGAACAACAACAGAATTAATTAATTTATTTATTTATTTGACTGTGCCATGCAGCATGCAGGATCTTAGATCCCAGACTAGGGATCAGATCCATGTCCCCTGCAGTGGAAGCATGGTGTCTTAACCATTGGACTTCCAGGGAAGTCCCTTTCATTATTTATTTTTATTGAACCCTTCAAAATTCTGAATTGCATAAAAGGAAATTACTCTGAAATTATAAATAAATCTTGGTGATCATTATTTAAATTTTGTACAGGTGGGCATTTTGATCCAGGACTACATTTAGATGAAAAGCATCATTTAAGGGGCTGAATATCTGAGGCATTCTTGTAGAGCTTTCAAAAGCAGAATGTGAACAAAAGCATTTCCCTTAGGAGTGTTAGCAGAATTCAGGAACTCTATAATTATCTCATACATAGAGCTCTATTAAAAACACTATACTTAACATCATGATTCAGATAGCCTAGGACTCTGGCTTTGACCATGATCTGGGAAATGCAGCCAAATACCTTAATATTCTCTTATCATCAGCATCTCAATGTAAGAGAAAAATCTCCATATCTTAGTTTCTTTTAATAACCTACTGTGACTCTCCTGACTGTGATTTTACTTTAGGTACTAGGGAATTTAAATTTTTTGGAATTATTATCCTTGGGTTTCTCTATATCACTTGATTATTATTTATAGAACATTTACTCTTTGAATGGATCCATGATTATATATCTTTAATCACACATAAAGATAGGAATACTAAATTTAATTTTATATTCAAGTTTTTTTAAAGAATGTGAAGAATTGCCGTTGAAAAATTTAAAACAGTAGAAGCAATATGAATAAAGCTTAAGGACTGCAGAGAAATTTATTTCTTATCTATTTTGTTAATCTTATGTATAGTCCTTTTAAAGACTTCTTAACCCTCTGCATTTAAGAAGAGTCTAAAAAGCCACTTAAAACTACACAGCGGGCATTTTTAGGAAATTAGGATCATCACAGGCTCCTGTGCACCCATCAGGTGACTTTGTTAGGCATCAATCATATATTTATAGCAGAACTTGTGTAACTGGGTTTAGCATTATCTATTGACTGTTCAGCTAACATATCTGGAGTCTCTATTATGGATAAGGCACTGCCTTTGGCCCTCTAAGGAGAACAAAGATAAATGAGGTATGGTTGGTGCCCTCAAAGAGCTTGTAGCCTGGTAGGGAGGATCATTGTGTTAGTTAATGGCAGGTCAATTGTGTTAAAATTGATGCAAATGTGAGATAGTTGCCATGGTGTAGGAAGGCAGGAGGATGAGATGAAGGGTTATGTTGAGGGATCTGGCATTCGTTCTTAATCGCTGGCTCCTGACTTGGCTTTAGTTGCAGGTTCCTAGATGCTTTTTACGTTTTAAAAGATAATTAATTAAATAACTGAGCGATGCAAGAAAAGACTAAATTTTTTTAAAAGTTAAGTATATTTTCTATTTAAATATTTGTTTAAAATCATATCATAGAAATCACCTGTTACGTTACTAATTGGAAATGAGCTCTAACAGGAAATTGTTTATAGAGTTTTGGTGTCACGGAGAAGAGACCAGTCTATCAGCTCTGCAATCGTGGACTTGTTATCCTCTCAGGCCCTGTAAATGTAATGCTACTGACTTCGCTGAAATTATTTTGAATTTTAAAATGAATAGTGTGGCACATAGAAGTCACTTATTATTTTATTATATTTATTAAAATATGTATTAATTTATTACATTTTGCTAAGTTAAATGCAAGTAACTTAGTATCCTTGTACCAGATCATTCTGTCTTGTGCAGAACATTTTCTTTCTTGCTTTCCTTCTTTTTAACCTTGGCTCATATAAACCATGTGGGCTTCCCAGGTGGCGCTAGTGGTAAAGAACCCACCTGCCAATGCAGGAGACATAAGAGACGTGGGTTCGGTTCCTGGGTTGGGAAGATCCCCTAGAGTAGGAAATGGCAACCCAGTCCGGTATTCTTTCATGCAGAATCCCATGGACAGAGGAGCCTGGCGAGCTGCAGTCCGTAGGGTTGCAAAGAGTCAGGCCTGACTGAGGTGACTTGGCATGCATGCCCATGCACCAGGCACTTGGTTGTTCAAACCGAAATATCACTGACACTGTCAGTGACTTTCATGTTGATTTGACTGAAAAAAGTGTGAGTGACCAACAGTACTTTTCTCAAGACTATTTTTCAGAGCAGTTTCAGGTTTATGACAAAATTGAGAGGAAAGGAGAGAGATTTCCCATGTTTCTCCTGCCCCCTTACATGCACCAAGAGGACTTTTCATAAAAATATTTCCTAACTTACAGGGGGAACAGTCTCAATAACAGCATAGGAATTTTGTGAATTTCTAACCTTAGGCATACAGAAACCCTGAGGGTAAGTGCATTCATAAGCCGAGAATGAATGTTTATTTATTGAGTCAATTACACACCTTCCAAGTGCCAAGTGCTGTGGGGATAATGCTCCTGTAGGTATTGGCTAACCTTTATAGAAACTGAGTAATGTTGGCTGTTCTCAAACATTCTTCAAGTATATTTTGAATCCATTTAAATAGCTCTTTATAACTATCATTTTAATGTGTGCCTTTTTATTTATTCTTGTCTTTCTCCCTTTCATAGCCATGTGAACAAGGACGCCGGATGAAGAGAATTCATGCCGTGGCAAACATTGGCACAGCATTGAAGTTCCTTGAAGGAAGGAAGGTAAGAGAAACGGAGACAAAAGAAGAAGGCGTGGCCATACTAATATTTTCAACGTTGGTTTGGGGGCTAGAAATACTGCTTGCAATCGATACGACATAAAAGTGCAGTATTATTGTAAAGTCATTTTAGACTTGCAGAAGTGGCAGAAAAGGCACAGAGATGTCATGTCTGTGCTTTGGTCAGCTTTCTCTAACGTGAAAAACTTATTTATATACATGGTACATATATATAGGGCTCCCCAGGTGGCACGTGGGTAAAGAATTGGCCTGCCAATGCAAGAGAATCAGGAGACTCAGGTTCAGTCCCTGGGTCAGGAAGATAGATCCCCTGGAGGAGGAAATGGCAACCCACTCCAGTATTCTTGCCTGGAAAAGTTCCATGGACAAGAAGAGCCTAGCAGGGACGTGAAGAGGCCATGGGGGTCTCAAAGAGTCAGACATGACTGAGCACACACACACAGGCAGTACATAGGAAACACTAGTGTCTTGGTCTCGTATGCATGGATATAATATGTATAACAAGTATATGGCACACGTGGCATATACGTAACAGGAGAGCTATCAAATAAGAAAATTAAAATTGATATGCTACTGTCGAGTAAAGCATAGAAACTAATCTCACGTCGTCATTTCTTCCTCCAGTGTCTTATTTCTATTCCAGGGCACAATCCAGGAACCCACCTTGCGTTCAGTTGTTGCTCCTTTGTCTTTTCCATTATACCACCTTGTCTTTCTGTGTCTCTCCTGGTCTTGATGGTAACTGCTAGGCAGTTGTTTTTCAGAATGTCTCTCAGTTTGGTTTGTATGACATTTTCTCATGATTAGATTGAGGTTATTCACTTTTGACAAGAATTCCAAGGAAATGATATATTCTTCTCAGTATATCATATTAGAAGGGACAGGATTCTATCATGGCTTATTGCTGGTGATGCTACCCTCAAATATTTGATAAAGTCACCGACTGAATTTTTTTATTAAAACTACTACTTTTCCCTTCATAACTGAGAAATAACTTAGGGAAGAAAACTGAGCTTATGCTAATATTCTACGTCTCCTTAAACTTTTGCTCACTAATTTTAGTATCAGCTGCCTTCAGTAATACTTCTGTGCTGTTCACCTGATGATGATTTTGTTTTTCCCTCATTTCTTTTATACTTATTAATTGGAATTGTTAGATAAGAAAAAGACAATCTTTCTTCTTCCCCATTTATTTATTCAATTGCTTATTTACTTCATTGTGGACTCATGTATATTTATTTTATTCTATAGTTTTAATCCAACATGAGTACTATTATTGTTGTTGTTATTATTATTTTGTTGCTCAAATTTTTCTACCTTTGGCCATTAAGAGTTCCTTCATGCTGACTCCTGTACTCTTTTGACATGGACCCATTCTTTTATAAGCATTTCCTTATTTTCTAGAATGAAAGCTTTTCAAAGTTTATCTTATATTTCCCCTACGCTAGTCCTGGAATCAACCACTTCTCTAATGAGGCTTTGTTTCTTTCATTAGCATTTAGAAATCAAGATTTAGGTGCTGTGTGTGCTCATTGCTACTGAGGTTTCATTGCCCCAGGCCCACATGCAGAATCTAGAAATGTGTATGTTTACTGATCTGGGTATACACAGATATCGATATTTCTCTCTCTCTGTTTAGTTTGTCCTGTTATAGATGTGTGTAAAGCATTACTTCAAACTGACACTTCTGATCTCAGTCCAACACCTCAAGATCCTTTTCATGCTGATTCTTTTCTGTTTTCTCTGACAATGAGAAAGCTGGCTCTCATCTACAATATATTCTTTTCTTTTTCATCCCTAATATATATACACAAAGTAGTTTCAGAACTACTTTTGTTAACCCAAATTGTATGAATAACAGATCTACTAACTGGAGAACAGTATTTATGTACAGTTCTTTCCGTCTTCGGCATTACAACATCCAGTCAAAAGACTGTTGTCCAAATTTCCTTAGATCACTTCTGTTCTCCACATCCCTTTCAGTGTAATTATGTTATTAATTTGTAATAGAATTATGTAATAGAGTTATGCTTCCCTGGTGTCTCGGCTGGTAAAGAATCCGCCTGCAGTGTGGGAGACCTGGGTTCGATTCCTGGATTGGGAAGACCCCCTGGAGAAGGGAACAGCAATCCACTCCAGTATCTGGCCTGGAGAATTCCATGAACTATATAGTCCACAGGTACATAAAGAGTCAGACATGACTGAGCAACTTTCACTTCACTAATAGAGTTATATCCCACTTTGGGTAACCACCACACACACACCATAGTTGACTTTTTTATTTTAGAGAATGAGACATTACTATGATTCAAGGTAAAAGTTCTATTTAGAGAAGTGGCATTTCCTCCTCATCCCTACTTCTCCATACCCACTCCCCTTCCTTTCACTTCTTTTCTCATCTCTTGTTCACCAATCTCTCTACTGATTTATCTTTTCTATATTTCTTTTGCAAGAATGAGCAGGTATATTTTCATATACCACTTTCTTCCTTACATGAGGGTAGCATTCTAGAGATAAACCAATTGTACTTTACCATTTTCATTTTTCATTATGCTCTGGAAATCACTCAAATCAATTCATAGAGATCTTCCTCATTCATTTTCACAGCTACATACTATTCCATTGTCTGGATATGGCAGAGTTCATTCAACCACTCTTTTATGAATGAGCATTTAGCTTGTTTCTAGCATTTTTCAAACAGAATCAATGATGCTGTTAATAACTGCATAAGTACTTTCATATTATTGAAAGTGCATCTTCTGGGTAAATTTTTAGAAGTATGATTGCTGGATCAAAACATAAGTGTATATTTTGTTTTGTTAGGTGTTGACATATTTCCTCCAAAAAGGCTGCACTACTCCTTTTAGATTTAGCCTTTTCTAACTTGTGGAAATTTAAGAAGTCTGTGTTTGGCAGTACCAAAATCAGCTTTATAAATGATATGCAGATACTTCTGGAAAAAAGAATAATTCAATTATTTACTTCTCTATCTTTATGCACTAAATTAATTCATTTACTCTACAAGTGCATATCTGAATACTTTTTGTAAAATAGGAATTCTGGAAAAATTAAAAAATTAAATAAAATATATTCTGGCTCTTAAATAATTTACATTTTGATGAGTTGATAGTGCAGTGAGTCAGGATAAAGCTCAGTCGAGTGTGCTAACTTCACACCAAACAGAGAGTCTAGGCACTGCGGTGTGTAAAAAGCAATCTTAGTTTCTTGTAGAAGACTGGACATTGTTTCCAGGTCACTCTAACATCATCCTAATGGAGTGTTTCTCTTCCTTCTCTTGCTCAACGAGTTTTTCATGGAAAGCTGAACAAAGCCTTATTTAACAGAATAGTTGAAAGTGGAAGTGAAAGTGAAGTCTCTCAGTCGTGTCCGACTCTTTGCCACCCCATGGACTATAGCCTACCAGACTCCTCCCTCCGTGGGATTTTCCAGGCAGGAGTACTGGAGTGGGTTGAATAGTTAGAGTTTTCCAAATCATTCTGACTTCTCTTTTACTGATATAACAATAGTGTCCTTCTTTGTTCTGGTTTGTATTCATTGACAGGGCAAACATGTCCACTCTTCTTGTTCTGATGTATATTCATTGACTAGAATGTGGAACAAAATTCTTTTTACTAATTAATGGCTTGGAGAAAAATGCAGTAGACCCTGGTTCGATTCTTGGGTCAGGGAAGATCCATTGGAGAAGGGATAGGCTACCCACTCCAGTATTCTTGGGCTTCCTTTGTGGCTCAGCAGGTTAAAGAATCTGCCTACAATGTGGGAGACCTGGGTTTGATCCCTGGGTTGGGAAGATCTCCTGGAGAAAGGAAAGGCTACCCACTCCAATATTCTGGCCTGGAGAACAACATGACTCAGCCACTTTCACTTTTGCTATGAAAAGCATCATTTATAAAGAAAACCAAAAAGTCTTATTTTCACAGAAAACTTCTTTGTACCATCTCCATTTTCACAGAACAAACCTAAATAAATTTTAGAAAGTAGAGAATTCAGACTTTGAATATTGTATTTGTTAAGGGCAAAAAGTAATACATTTGAGTCTTAGGACAAAAATCTCAAGTATTTTTTGTCTCCACAAATCTCAAAACCTGTTTTAATTTTTAAAAATCTACCTGAAATGCATGGTTCGGGCTTGTTTTTCTTGCATTTATTTACCCCATTGGCTCACAAAATAATTGACTATGGGATAGAAGGAATTTTTGAAAACTCTTTGGTTCCCTCCCTCTCACTGTTTATTTTTGTTCTTTATAATTTAAGAACTTATATCTCAAACATATTTTCAAGAATTTTTCTTTAAAGTTTATATTTGCTTTGTTCCCCATTTAGATTTTTTCCTTACATGATAGATTTGTTTAGTACTTGGGTTCTAGCTTGATTTACAGAATAACACTCTTCAAGTTTTACTGAAGAAAACCCTGTTTTCTGTTTATTTTCCACTAGTTTACATAAAAGGGATATGTTAGTATTTAATAAGACTTGTATGACTGATGAATAGATTCATCACTATTTTCCATGAGTTTTTCTCCATTGAGGGGTCCTTTCTGGTCTCCGAAATTCTTTAGTCTCTTTGGATGTCTCTCTGTTGCCTGTCTTACAATCTTAGATTATTAAGTTTATTGTACATTTCATAGGATTTTTCAAGGTAGAAGAGGTAAAACAAACATAAAACCTGTGTTCCTCAAACCCATTATGGAACAGTTTTTAAGAGAAAAAATAATTTTGAAAAACATTTTTTCTTCACAAGTTGAGCAAAAGATCTTTAGATTCTATAGTAAGCTGAACATGTAAACGTCATAGTATAATTGGAACTGGGTTGAGGTAGGAAATATAACATATATTCAATTGCATTTAAAAAAATGATATGTAAGGAAAGAGAAAAAAATTGTATTCTGTTAAATGCATTAATCTTGTGGTTATTAGCATATATTATAAATTTATGGCCTGCAGATACTAAAATGGATGTGGAGAAAATTCTGGAGAGGGTATAAAACAGAACAATTAAAATGAATATGAGATTGCAATAGGTTCTGCCATAAAAGATTAAAGAAATATGATTTATACTTTAATTTTTTATTATTATTAATATGATAAAAATATTACATATCTTATGTGCTAGGTTTTAAAGATATAAATACCTAAACTTGTAATCTATGGGAATTCTCCTTTTTTTTGTTTTCTTTCTGAACTTGATGAATGAACTTCACTAGTAAAGCAAAATCCCATGGGTATATCTCAAATTATTTACAGTGACTTTTGTGCTAGCCTTTACCTTACTCTTCTTATACCTAACTAATAACTTTTATTAGTCAAGAGTAAAGTATTTGTGGGATATTTTTCCTTCTGATAATTTAAAAAGGTAAACCATTTACAAACTTCTGAGTTTTATCTTTAATAGCACATTTTATTAAATCCTTATTGAACTGGAATCTAAGGAGTACTTTATTTTTTTCTAATTTGTTCATTGGTTGTGAAGAGGACGAGGAGCAGTTGTCAGTTCTATTCTGTAGACTGACTAAGCTGGGCGTACCATACGAGTCCATTTTCCTGAGACTTAGGAAGTCACATTTTTCAACAGTTGGGAAGTCGTTAAAATGAATAAGTGAGGACAGCTGTAGGCAGATTAATCCTAGATGCTTTTTGGTTGTCAGTGCCCCAAAGTAGGGAACTGAGCCCCACGATCACTTTCTGCTTTACTCTTGCTTGGCTTTCCTTTGTCTTTAAAATGTATTCTGCAAATTATGCTCTACCTTCACCACCTACATTTTTTACCCGCTTTGAACAAATAACATGGATTTTGAAAGACTATTTATGTATATGTATCATCTTCTTCCTTTGTTTTTCATGTCAGTCCATGTACAGAGGATCACCGGTTAGTACAAATTTTAGAATTTTTAACTCCTGACTTTTATAGGTAAAAGAGAACATAAGTTTCATGCTATTTGGTAACAAACTTCAAAGTAAGTGTATCTTCTTAAAATACCCCTCACAGTTTCTTTTACGTTCCAGTCAACCTCTGAATGTAAAGAATAACCCTTTTTGTTTCCTGTCTGGTATTTTGTTAGTAATTCCTTGCATGATGTCATATTTTTTTTCAAATTCAAACTCGTTTTTGGAATTCTTTCTGTAGTTGTGTTGATTGTGTGCACCTAATGAATGCCCCTGGAATTTCCACTGAAACCATGTGCTTGTTTGGTTCTTATGGCTCACCTTACTCACTCTTGTGTACCACTGCACAGGCATGACCAGATGTTATTGATGTCTAATAAAGTGCTCCTTGTTGCGTAATGAAATGGCCTGTAATCTTCTAGTACATTACTAGTACAGTTTTTCTTTTTGAACAGATTAAATTAGTCAACATTAACTCCACTGATATAGCTGATGGCCGACCCTCCATTGTTCTCGGATTGATGTGGACCATTATCCTGTATTTCCAGGTACTGCACTTCAGCTTCCTTTTCAGTTGATAGAATGTCATGGATGGAGACAGTGGTGGACATTTCCATAATGAAGAGACCCTCATTTTCCATACTTCTGTGGTTAATCCTCAAGTTAGCAGAAATGTGACCTTCACATGTATATTACTTTTTGTGTGTGAGCAGGAAAAGGTCCTTTATCCTCTGTTAAAGTGTTACATATGGAAGTCCCCAAAGAACTCTGGCCTAGATACCCAATCTGAAAAGTGGTCAGGACATGATGGAGATGAAATATTGTGTAGAAAGACTTCAGGAAATTTTACTTTGTCCTCTGGAAGGAAGAGGTTCTATACTCCTTCTAAATATTGAAGGGAAAAATTAACTTGCTAATCTGTCCAGGATAATTCTTTTAGCCAATAGGTTAGTTTTAAAAGAAAAATACTTTATTTTTTAGAGTAGTTTTAGGTTCACAGAAAAATTGAGCAAAGAGGACAGAGATTTCCCTTGTACCCCCTGCACCCACAACATGCATAGATAGCCTCCTCCTTAACAAGGACCCCTCTTCAGAGTGCTATAATACTTTGGTTACAATTAATGAACCTCTGTAGACACATCACTATCATTTCAAGGTTCATAGTTTACATGAGGGTTCATTCTTTTTTAAAAACTTGGAGTATAGCTGCTTTACAATGCTGTGTTAGTTTTGCGGCACAGTGAAGCGAATCAGCCATATGTAGACGTATGTCCCCTCCCTTTGGGGCTTTCCTCTCAGTTCCATATCCTGCCCATTCAGGTCTCAGAACATGGAACTGAGCTCCCTGCACTACACAGCAGCTTCCCGCTAGCTAGCTATTTTGCACTTAACATTGCATATGCTGCTGCTGCTGCTGCTGCTAAGTCGCTTAAGTCGTGTCTGACTCTGTGAGACCCCGTGGACAGCAGCCCACCAGGCTCCCGCGTCCCTGGGATTCTCCAGGCAAGAACACTGGAGTATGTTGCCACCTCCTTATCCAATGCATGAAAGTGAAAAGTGAAAGCGAAGTCGCTCAGTCGTGTCCGGCTCCTCCATCCATGGGATTTTCCAGGCAAGAGTACTGGAGTGGGATGCCATTGCCTTCTCCGAACATTGCATATACGTCAATCTAAAACAATAGGGTTCACTCTTGATGTGTACATTCTAAGAGTTTGGAAGACCATTAGGTTTTGTTTTTATTCATTCATGCATGTATTTGACAAGTGTTCATTACTGGGTTCAAGGTCCCATTTTAGATGTGGTAGGAAGTGGACATGGAGAAGGCAATGGCACCCCACTCCAGTACTCTTGCCTGGAAAATCCCATGGATGGAGGAGCCTGGTGGGCTACAGACCATGGGGTCCCTAAGAGTTGGACACAACTGATCGACTTCACTTTCACTTTTCACTTTCATGCATTGGAGAAGGAAATGGCAACCCACTCCAGTGTTCTTGCCTGGAGAATCCCAGGGACGGGGAGCCTGGTGAACTACCATGGGGTTGCACAGAGTCGGACACAACTGAAGCAACTTAGCAGCAGCAGCAGGAAGTGACGGAGGAGTAAGACATCAATCGTGTCTTTTAAGAGTCTACATGGTCAGGGGGTGTTAAGGATGTTAAGATCAATCAAGCTGGAAAAGTAAAACATCTGATGCAAGAACCGGGATAATGCTGATGTTTTTGCTGACTTGCACATGCAGATCGAGGAGCTGACCAGCAACCTGCCTCAGCTGCAGGCTCTGTCCAGCAGCACGTCCTCCGTGGACAGCATGGTCAGCTCTGAGACCGCCAGCCCCCCGAGCAAACGGAAGGTGGCCACCAAGATCCAAGGAAACGCTAAGAAGGCGCTACTGAAGTGGGTCCAGTACATAGTCACCAAGTAAGTTCCTAGCAGGAGTTTGCTTAAGAAACCCTTGAAAAATTGAAGTTAGTTTATGACTGAGCGCTCATTGCAGTGGTTGCAAAATTTGTGGAGACATATGAATGACTGGCTTTGCTTCAGGTCTCCTTTCACTCTCGTCTTGAGTTAAAATGTAGACAGAAAGCACCCCTGATACTCTAGAAAAATGCTCTAATAAAGCTAATTCCTTCTTCACTTATGTGATGGGACCCGATTAAGTTGTTTAATCCCTACACTCTGATTAGCATGAGGACTAATTCTATTTAGGTCATTGTTTGGATTTTCTGCTGCCATTAAATAATCTTTCCACAAATAAATTAGAGGTTTAAACGTGATTATCTCTTCATGAGACTACTACGTGCTATTCAGTAATATTATGAACTAAGGTCCACATTCTGAAATAATTATAATTTGTTTCTATATCCTGAAACTTTCCAGCAATTTTATTTTTCAGTGTTTCCTTTGATCTCATCTTTTGTCTGGAATGTAGACTATTTTGTCAACTCCAGCTTATGGACTGGGAATTTGCTTCTGGTTTTGTTTGCCTCAGAGCATAATAAATTCACGTGTGTGTGCATATATGTGATAATGTTGTTATTGTTTAGTCACTAAGTTGTGTCCAACTCTTTGGTGACCCCATGGACTGTAGCCCGCCAGCCTCCTCTGTCCATGGAATTTCACAGTCAAGAATACTGGCATGAGTAGCTATTTCCTTCTCCAGAGATCAAACCTGCATCTTCTGCATTGCAGGAAGATTCTTTTCCACTGAGCTTCTAGGAAGGCCACATGCATTAATACTGGATATAAATTTCCTACTCTCACAAAGTACCTTCTCTTAGCAATTTCAGTGGAGTTTTCAATTGATCATACCGACATTTTGCAGTCAGATGTGGTCAATAATAAGATCTATTCACATAGAAGTTGTGTTTTTGTAAATTTTCCTAATGAAACGTAAAGTTGACTCACTTTCTGTTTTGCTTTGCATGCCTAAATCTAATCTGAATTTAATGCTCTACTTCTGGAAGATAGTTGTAAACAAGTACTTATCATTATGAAACACTGAGGCACTAAACATAGGGAGTTCTATTTTTAAAGCGTTTGAAGAGCAAAAATAAGGAGGGAAAAAAATAAACATAGAGAAGATATAATTAGTGTTACTAATTTATATAGTTTTGTTTAACTTTTCAAGTGTGTTGGTTGTTTTCTAATTGGGGGTATATTTTGATGGTTCAAGTTGCAATCAAAAATATTTCTGACAGCAAAGCTTTGTGGCTCTTGGGACTCTAGTAGGGATGAAATGGAAAGCCTTTCCTACATTGCTGGCATGCTCTTTACATTCCACCCACAGTGGGCATCCCTGATCTATCTTAAGCTTAATGGAGTAGGGAGAAGAAACGTGCTGGGTAGGAGAGGATGTTGATCACATATATGCTGTGACATATATCACGATTCTATCATGATAAAACTTTGCAGTAATGTCAGTATGATAGTCTGTTGTCTGTTGATTCGCATGGCATTTAATTATGCAAGCTGAGTGTGTGCTGGTAAAACAAGATTTTAAGTGAACTTTAAAGTTTGCAGAGAAAAAAATTTAAGGGCATTTACCAACTTTTTATATTAATCAATGTAAGATATATGGTATTTTATAGTTTGTGGAAATTTTGAGAATATAGTAAATAACAAGGATTGAGTGGTATTATTTCTGCTTTATTTAGAAACAACTATAATGAGGCTAATTTTCTGAAAAGAAATTATGAGAATATTTATCTATTGAATGCTACCTAATTCACTGATCACCTTTAAAGGCTCTAGACTTAATCAAAAAATGTGTTCAAAGACATATTTGCAACACTTTTGAAATTGTCTTTATAGTTGATAAGTTACATGTAGAAAAAAAAATTATTCACTGTGAGCTTGCCTTGCTTCTGTTTTCAACAACAAAATATTATCACCAACTTGAATCTCTTCTTACTTTGAATTAAACCCACTATGAAAGAGCAAAGATCTGTCACTAGTGCTTTGCCCTCAAGGCAATTCTAAAAAGAAGAATTTAAAACACAATTTGATCAAATAGTTTGATTGGTAGGGTAAATTAATCTTGCTGGTACTTGTGTGGAGTATAGGCTTTTTTGTGACTAATTTAGAGAGATGACCACATCCCTCTGCATTTTGTTCATTC
Organism: Oryx dammah; assembly: GCF_014754425.2. Taxonomy (NCBI): domain Eukaryota; kingdom Metazoa; phylum Chordata; class Mammalia; order Artiodactyla; family Bovidae; genus Oryx; species Oryx dammah. Next base: position 76,192,380 of record NW_024070188.1, on the reverse strand, counting down.
TACCACATTTAATGTGGTTCAGCCACATTATATTTGTTTGATATGATATGTGCATATAAACACAGGTTGCTTGTCATTGTTATTAGAAACGTGTTAGAGGCTTCTTAAAAAAATACACAGAGGTGAATTATTATCAATTGAGGTGTTTTTAAAATGTTTCTTTTTTTACTTTGTTAGGTATTTTTCTCTCTCAGTTGAAAAATGTCCTTTACATTGAGGCTTTCAAACGCCTGAAAGCTCTGATCCAGAAAACTCTTTAAGTATGGAACCAGAATTTCTACTTCTTAACTTGTTTCCGGTGTGGCAGTCCATGGAGTTACAAAGAGTTGGACCCTATTTAGCGACTGAACACACACACATCTTGTTACCCGCTAAAAATTTTGATTATTTTTTCTCAAAACCAGTAAACTGATATAGAGCTATATCAGAAATCAGAAAACTCTTAAATATGGAACCAGAATTTCCCGCTAAAAATTTTGTTTTGCGTATTTTTCCTGAAGACCAGTTAACTGCTATAGCTGACCGTACATTACCCATTGTGGAGGAGGTTGGATTGAGTCTTTGAGAAGTGTGCATTACCTGTTTAGAAAGTGACATGATCATTTTTTTTTAAAGGCAGAGTGGAATAGAAGTAAAAGACTTCGGCCGGAGTTGGAGAAGTGGAGTGGCCTTTCATTCTGTCATCCACGCTATTCGGCCGGAACTAGTGGACCTGGAGAAGGTGAAAGGAAGGCCTAACCGAGAAAACCTGGAGGAGGCTTTCACCATTGCTGAAACGGAACTGGGGATCCCACGGCTCCTGGACCCTGAAGGCATGTAGAGTGATTCTGGCGCTTGTGTCCCTCAACTCAGGCAGGCTACATCCTAAACCCAGAAATTACAGACATGTCCGAGAGCTCAGAAAACTTTGGAAAGTGAAAAGGAACAGTATCTTTCTGCACAAATTTTCTTTTGGAGAAATATGTGCCGCTATGTTGTTGTGTCCAACTCTTTACAACCCCATGGACTATATAGCCCAACAGGCTCCTCTGTCCTTGGGATTTCCCGGGCATTCATACTGGAGTGGGTTGCCATTCCCTTCTCCAGGGATCTTCCTGACCCAGGGATCGAACTGAGGCCTCCTGCATTGGCAGGTGGATTGGTGGCTGTTTGACGAGATTTCAGAATGAATATTTCTAGCTCTCAAAACACTGTCTGCCTGCCTGGTTTCCATGTGATGATGGCCAGCATGGAGATCCCTTGCCATTTTAGTGACCTGTTTCCCCTCCTTGCCTGCTCCCTTACCCAATTTCACTAGGGTAGCCAAGGGCTTTCCACCTTGTTTCTGTACACACACACACACACACACACACACACGTGCACAAGCCACTAGTATCCAGGACACACCTCAGTTCAAGGGGAAAGACCACAAACATCCTAGCCCTCAGCTTCAGAGAATACATCAGAGCTGAACTTTTTCCTATAGTAGAATAGGAGAAGGATATAAATGGTTCTTTCAGATTCACTAGACCAGAGGATCTTAATATCTTCTTTGATGATCAGAAATTGAGTTTGCCCAAATGCAAGTCTAACCCAGATATAAAGTAATTATTTTCCTAATGAAAACTCCCCCTTCCCAAATTTTTAGCCAATTTGAATGGATAAACTTGTAGGAATACAGATTAAATAGACCAAATATCAATATCAATCAATAACGATTGTTTTATGATTTAGTCCTGTGTATACTAAAAGCAGGTACTGTAGTAAATCATGTATTAAATGTTGTTTTCTTTCCATTTTTACAATTTATGAAAGTTTTACTCTTCACATGCATTCTCCACATCAGCGATCTTATTATTTCTAAAATCCCCTTTGAGTCATCTCATGAATTCCAGAATACATTATCTTTGTTTATTTTTAAGTCTCTTGAGTTGTACCACTTCTTAAATGCTACACTGATAATCCCTATAAATTATATTTCAAATCACAAGAAACAATACAAAATATTAGGGAAGTTTTATATTTTGATTTTCATGGTTTCTGTTTGTTCAGTTTCTTTGGTTGTTGCTGGTCTATAAGTGTATATATCGTATTTGTAATCTCCGAATGTATCCAGTCTTACCCTGATTTTATAATTATTAAATTTGTATAAATATCCTTGTTTGATTTTTACTGATTTTTTAGATAAACATCTATATACTTAAAAATGACAGTGACTGAGATCTTTGCAGCTCTCAAATTAAGAACTTAAAGAGTACTTAACTGTTCAGCTTACAGTAGCTTAGACAGAAGGCTTCACAATGGAGAAGCTGTGTAAGGACTTGGACATAAGGCTTCTCCCTCTTTTCTGAAATAAATTAATATGTGACCATATATAGTATACAAACGATATAGTCCTTTATCATTCAGTGTGGTGCCTCTAAATTGTTTTACTACCCATTTAGTCTGATTCTGTAATGTACGTATTATAGGTATTTTAGTAACTGGACAAATGTATGAATAATTATATATATCTATCTCATATTTCTGATGAGTGTTGAAATTATTTAAATGAAACACATACTACTTTCCTAACAGCTCTTGGCTAAAATGTGTCAGCTTTCTGAGTCATAAAATTTCCACTGTATATTATCCAGACTAAACTGGTTTTCCCTCTCTCCATCTCTAAATAGTATTCTGTTTTTCTTCTGCATTTAGGACACTGTCTTTTGGTATATTAGCTAGATTTCAAAGTTTATATTATTAAAATCTTTTAAAATGCTTAATAATTTCTCATATTTGGGTTTGATTTTTTCAGATGTTGATGTGGATAAACCAGATGAGAAGTCTATTATGACCTATGTAGCCCAGTTTCTGAAGCAGTATCCTGATGTCCACAGTACAGGCTCTGATGGGCAAGAGATTGATGTAAGTATTTGTTTTTCTTTGAGCATTGATAACATACTAGATCGATATCACCCACACTTGGGAGGAAATCAGAGGGAAAAATTTCTCTGATGTGTTGGCTGAATCAGAGAAAGCATTGTTAATAATAACTGCTGGATGTATAATATGTATAATATGAATTGAAATCTAGGAAAGATAAGAGTGCTGAGAAACTTTATTTTAGCAATTTGACCATTAAATTATTTTTGTATCATCATATTATTTATGCATTTACATCCTGAGTTTCCTTCTCCTGTTCAATCTGATAAAACCCAATTTTGACTTTTAGATTTATTATGTAAATTGCTTGGAGAAGGGAATGGCAACCCACTCCAGTGTTCTTGCCTGGAGAGTTCCATGGGCAGAGGAGCCTGGTGGGCTACAGTCCATGGGATTGAAAAGAGTCGGACATGACTTAGTGACTAAAACACCACCACCATGTAAGTTGCTACTCATTGTAAACATATAGAAGTCAAGCAGACTTATGAAAGTTCTAATTATTCCCTGTGCTTAGATTTTTCAGCCACTCAGTAGTTTAAATAACATATTTTTCATACTACTCAAATGACATATGTTTGTTGTCATGAATAAAGAAAAACAAAAATTGGGGGGAAAAGGAAAAGAAAATTATTTGTACTTAATGGCACCCCACTCCAGTACTCTTGCCTGGAAAATCCCATGGGCAGAGGAGCCTGGTGGGCTGCAGTCCATGGGGTCACTAAGAGTCGGATACGACTGAGCGACTTCACTTTCACTTTTCACTTTCATGCATTGGAGAAGGAAATGGCAACCCATTCCAGTGTTCTTGCCTAGAGAATCTCAGGGACGGGGGAGCCTGGTGGGCTGCGGTCTATGGGATCGCACAGAGTCGGACACGACTGAAGCGACTTAGCAGCAGCAGCAGCAGCAATCTTCTGTAGAGAATCTATTCTTAAAAAAATCAGTACTTTGGTGTGAGCTCCCTGTATATGTAGACATATAATATATTTTAACAAAAATAGAATCATGGGGCTTTCCTGGTAGCTCAGTGATAAATAATCTGCCAGCCAATGCAAGGGACACAGGTTCAATCCCTGATCTGAGAAGATCCCACATGTGACTTCCACATGTTTACAACGAGTAGCAGCTTACATGGTGGTGGTAAGCCCAGGCCCCACAGCTATCGAGTCTGCACTGTAGAGTCTGGGAAACCAAAACTCCTGAGCCCCCATGCCACAACTACTGAAGCTGGGGTTCCCTAGAGCCTGTACTCTGCAGCAAGAGAAGTCACCACGATGAGAACCCCACACATCGCAACTAGAAGTAGTCCCTACTCTCCTCAACTAAAGAAAAGAAAAGCCCGCACACAGTGAAGACCCAGTACAGTCAAAAATAAGTAAATAAATACAATTTTAGAACATAGAATCATAGTATACATATAATCTTATTTTTTCAGTGATACAAAACCTTTCTCATGCCATTCTCTCTAGAACTTCATAAAGGTGGACAGTAATTTATCCAATATTGAAAATTTTCTGATTTTTTGCTATTATAAAAATACTTCCATGAACAATTTTGTAATAAGAACTGTTCTACAAAGAGGAATTCCTAGACTAAAGAGCATGCAGAGTTTTGTCAAATCCTCTCAGGAGGATGTCTCATTTTATACTCTAGCCAGCATACCAGAATGCCTATATTCTGTCCTTAACAACAGTGGATGTTACATTCTCCTATTTTTTAAAAGTACTCTATTAGGCTTTGGGGTTTTTTGTTTTTAGAGAGAGAGGTGGATTTACTACTGAATTTAAAATTATTTATTATTTAAATGACATCAGGGAAAGTAATAAATGAATTTTCAAGACACTTTAAAAACAATCTCTCTATCTTTACCATTCAGGTCTCAACTAGGATTTACTGTTCAAGTCTTAGCTAGGGTTTTCAGAGAGGTTTAAGATTATAATGAAGATAAACAAGAAAAACAAACAAATGAAAAAATGCACTGTGTTTCTTAGAAACAGATCTAAGGAAGGAAAAGATCAGAGAAACATAACCCAGCGTTTTCAAGTAGGAAAGGTTTTGCAGTAATAGAAATCTTTGTAAAAGAATTAAATGAAACAACAGTAACTGGTATTTCCTAGGTAACTTGGGTGAAGTTAATCTGGTATTTGATAGAACTATGTTAGTTATTTTAAAAAACTGTGGTTTCAAGAAACTGTTTTCTTTGTTCCTTGCCAAGCTTGGAAGGAACAAATATTGATCACCAGAGTAACTTATTCTACAATAGGCAAAATAATGTTCCTAAGAAGCACCACTGAACACAAAAGACTCTGCTTGCAAGCTCCAGTGTGGACCGAGTCGTGTGCGTGGTATTCATTTGGTGTTTGCTGGGTTTTGAGAATGTGATTGGGTACAGATGGTGCTCTGTAAATAAGAAACTGTACGGAGGTCTATTAGAACTCCCTCATAGGGCACAGAGAAAATCAGTTTTCAATCTGATTGTCATATCTAAAGTTCTTATGTTGGCCAGTTAGATTTATTTCTGACCTGATGTCAAGCTTGTACTGTTTTAATTTCTCTGACATTAATCATCTCTCCAGATCAGTAAACACGGTGGCTGGTAATGTCTGAGAAATAAAGCGAGATACTTATGTTAATGCTCATGAGCAAGGATTTAATGTAAAAATCCTCAGAGATTTGAAATATACTCCTGTTTTAAACTTTTTAATATGCTGGACTAAAGAGCTTTATTGTTAAGCAATTAATCTCATTCTCTAGAAGATAAATTCTGATTTTTCTTTTAAAAACTTCCATCTCTTTCCTAAAAGAAGGATGCTTCAGGAAAGTTTCAAAAAAATAATTTTGAAGAAAGCATGTTATAAGTGTTACCCTTTTTTAAATGATGGATAATGTAGAGTATGAACATCTAATATGAATATTTTAAATAGAAAAATGATTTTTTATTTTTTATGATGTATGATTAATTTTGTTTAATGCAACGTAGTGACCCTCTCATTCTGTCTAATGAACCTTGAAGATTTTATAGACTATACACATTAGGGTTGGTGTCATCCCCTTGAAGTCCTCATTACTTTTGTACTCAAGTTTTAGTAAATAGTTTTTTTAAATTCATTAAAAAAATACTGGCATCAACATATCTATCAGGCTTTCATTTTTCCTTCTTTTTGATTCTTATATCCCCTTTATAAATTTATTTAAATTAGTTATTTTATAGATTCTAAGTCTGATTTTCTGATTGGAAATAGATAGTACTTCAGTCAGTAAAATTGATAATTCCTTAAAAGTATTCCTTAGTTAATAAGTACTAAACTATTAATAAATGCAATAGACCCACTGGTTTATCGCTCTCATTTCTCAAACTTTCAGTTAACCACAGCTCAGTCTTAGTTGTGTAGAATACACAGATGTATATCAGGACAGTATAGAGAAAAATATGAATCCATATACCTTTTCTTTACATTATTGTCCCTTCAAAATATTTACTATTTTAAGACATATGTATAATATATATATAGTCACATATGAGTATTAAAAATTAAAGCAAAACCACCAAATGCCAGAATTCTACATTGCCTTATTTGATTCAAACAGTTTGATACTTTCAAAAGTTGTGAAAATATCTTAAAATAACTATACCCTTCAAATTGTTGCCTATTTATTTATAGACAGATGCCTCTTCATTTTTTGTGTTTCCTATATGATTTTTGTCCATGATTTATGTTATTTTTCTATATGTTATCTTTTCACATTGTTAGGAAATACTTCCAAGTTTCCCATCTTTTACAAATTCTATCCAAATTCTTAAGGTAAGATTTAAGTCATCTTGAATTAGTGACTTCTTTCAAACATTCTGCATTCTATAGCTTGTTAGCCATCCCTTTGCATGTATTTGTGTTTTTATATACATTTAATACCTAAATTCTGTTATTTTCTTTTCCTTTCTAATAGAAAAATAACATATGTGTTCTTAAATATTAGTTACAGTCTAAGCTACTCCCATGGACTTTCCCACTAATCTCTAATTATAAGATGGCATTAATTAATTTCTTTTTAATAATAATAGCACTAACAAAAGGAAAAATTAAAATAACTATTATTTATTTATGTGTGACATGGAAAATAAACATTAAGTTAAAGCTTTTTTTTTTCATTTTAAAGTATTAATAGGAAATAATTAATTGAACAAGGTAAGTGTTCAACTAGCTTGTAACCCTGAGTTTCATCACAACTTTTCTGCTCAATATTGAGTAACATGGTTTAGTAAAATTCATGAAACATGGTAAGTGCTCAAAAAATATTTGTGAAATTCATGATTAAGAATTCTTTCCCATATCCAAGTTACTTCCATTTTTCTACTTAGGCCTAAAGTTAAAGATTTATCAACACAATAGACTTTGTGCCAACAGTGGAATAAAAAACTAGAAGTAAAAATTTTTATTTCATGCTTCATGAAGCATGATTTTAAGTATATATAAGTACACTACAAAACATATAATGCATGTATTTGAGTGAGTGAGTGAGAGAGAAAGGAAGAAGTAGTGAGAATGCTAACAGTTTGGTTATTTGGCGCTTAGATGGTCTCTAGGCAAATAGACCTCCATGTCCTTGAATACATGTGGAAGTTACCAATTGAAGAAAAACCACTAAACTAAATGTGTTTTGAAATCTAAATCTAAATGTTTCATTTTCCTTTAAAAGGAGATGCTAAGTGTATACAGAGCTGCGTCCTTTTTAACCTTATTGCAATTTGCACTTCCACACCAGAAGAAAAAGTCATTTGTTGAACATACTCTAGTAAAGTTATTTTAAGAACATAATTGTTTTCTCTCAGATGATTTTGTGAAATAATTTCAATTGGTGAAGAAAAGCTTATGATGAGCCTGTCTTTGGAGAGTCAACGCCCCATGCTCACTTTGGTGAGCTCCACCAGTGGTCATATTGAGCTCAGGTTCCTTGAAGATAGAACAAGAGCTCTGTGTTCCTCTGAGCTCAGAAAATGTCATTAGTGCTGTTGTGGGCATGAAAGTCAACCAATAACAGAACATGCGCCTTGATACCATTCCCTTATTCGTTCAGAAGAGCCATCATGGGAAGTGCTGAGACTTTGGAGTCTTCCTATTCCGTTTTGTCCTCTAACTATGTTACCAATCAATCATTTATTCCACAGTTATCTATTGAGTGACACCAGGTGCCAGACTGCTATGTTAGTCTGGAGAAAAAAAGATACATATGTGGTTTGGAATGCTGAATGGAGGAGGGAGGAGAGACAATGAAATATAATGTATTTTGGGTGAATATTTGAGCTCAGGTTGTTGCAAGATCATAGAAAAATGTTCTCAACATGTGGTCCCTAAGCCAGCAGCATCAGGTTCACCTGGAAACTTGTACTAAATATACATTCTCAAGATACACTAAGCCAGAAAACCTGATGGCGTGCCCAGTCATCGCTTGCACAAGCTCTCCAGGTGAATCTAGTGTTCACTGAAGTTTGGGCACCACTGGCAAAAGAGAAACTCATAACTCAGATCTGTGGATCAGAAAAAAGCTTCTTAGAGAAGGGTGCACCTGAGCTGAGCTCCGAGGAAGTCATCACCCAGGGGAAATTGTTCCAGGCAGAAGAGGGTTGTCTTTGTAACACCAGGAATTGAAAGAGGACACAGATCATGATAGCACTTGTGGCAACCTCTGCTCTGGATGTGTTGACAAAGAATCTCTAATTCTCCTCCAAACCATGTAAAGGGGGTGCCATGACTACCCAGATGATGGTACAACAGAAGAGAGGATTTTAAAACATTGTATCTGAATTCACAGAGCTAATATACGTCAGGACCAGAGTTTAAAACCAGTTTCGCCTGCCTCCATAGCCAGCTCTCTTTCTCCTCTGCCCTTTCACCTGTCTGCAGGCAGCCATTTCAATCTGTCATAGGGCTGTGATCATCAGATGAGATGTTGTAATGGAAAGTTAAGTGCCAAAATGTCATGTTAAATGTGTCTGTGATTACTCTGGCATTCTTACCTGATAAGAAGTCTTAATGACAATTTAGGATATTTTCACTATATCAGTGCTAGAATAGCTCTTACTATTTGTGGAAACAAGTATGTAACTCTCCAGTTCTTCATTTTTGAGATGTGAGTGGTAGCTTGTATGCATTCATTCAGTAGATGATCTGGTAAATATCTTATAGGTTTCATGTTGCCAGAGTTTGGGAATGCCATATTGAGCAAGATAAATGTGCTTTCTGGCCTCATGGGGCTTATGTTATATTTTCGCATAATGTTTTTAAACATAATATACACAGGTAATCCAATGTTGCTCTGACTGTAGCTCCTTTAATTCAGTCAAAATTAATCTTATCTTGATCAGTCCTCTAGGTTATCAGTGGTATTGGGTTAAGACGAAACCACAGGCCTATTTGCATTCCCATTCCAGTCACTGCTTTTTCTGAGTATTTTTGTGCTTAGCACATTTCCTCAGGAGCATATTTTCTTAATTAAATTAATGTTTCTTGAGAAGAACAATGGAGGTAGATAATTTCAGTATTCAGTATGATAATTAAGATTTTTTATAGAATTAATTTTTGCTTCTTATTCTCCGGAAGAGGTGAGGGCAGGGAAGGAGAAAGTTTTTCAGAGACATTTGGAGCTTATTAAATATTCAGTGTATTCTAGGATCAGTCAGGCATTAATCAGCAATTAAGTAAATGCACAGTTACTAATAAAATTGTAATGTCTGCCGGTTTCTAGAGAGAAGACAGGCTAATTTTGAAGGAGATGAAAGTTTGGATAGAACAATTTGAAAGAGATTTGACAAGGGCACAGATGACAGACTCAAGTTTGCAGGATAAATACCAGGTAATGTATGGAAGAGATATTTCACTTTTCTTAGCCTTTCATGAGTAAGAGCCACATATGTCATTTAATCTATGTTTAATATTTCAAGTGATATTAATGAGAAATGTCTTTTAAAAATAATATACATTATCTTAAGTTTACATATAATTTAATCATATTTCTATGTAAATAGGTAGTTTTTAAATTTTAATGCATTTATATATTGTAATATGTTTGCCATTGTAACAATAATTAGCACCTCTATCATGTGACATTGTTATCATTTATTTTTAGTGGGTGAGATGTTTAAGTTCCAGTCTTTTAGCAATTTTGATGATCATAATACAACACTATTGTCCATATTCACTGTGCTGTGCATTTGGAATCTAGGACTTATATACCCTAAACCTTTCCAGTTTGGATACTTAAATATCCATCCTGTCCCCTCCACCCCCCACCCCGTGGTAACCATCATTTTGCTCTCTGTTTTTAGGAGTTTGACTTTTTAGATTCCATATATAAATGATATTATACAATCCTTGTTTTTCTCTACCTTATCTTGCTTAGTACAACATCTTTTTTTTTTTTTACTTCATTTTACTCTACAATACTGTATTGGTTTTGCCATACGTCAACATGAATCAAGTTTCACCCATGTTGTCACTTATGGCAGGCTGTCCGTTTTTCTCATGGCTGAACAATATGCCATTTTATATATACGCCGCATCTTCTTTGCCAGTTCTTCTGTTAATGGGCACTTAGATTGTTTCTATTGATTGATTGTAGTGACAGTGCTGCAATAAACAGCAGAGTGCATGTATATCTCTTTGATACTTTGTTTTCATTTGCTTTGGATATACACCCAGAGCTGGAGTTGGTAGTTTTAAATTGTATGTACCACGTTATAGAGAGTTCTGAGGCTTCATCACTTTCCCAGAACTCAGTCTTGTAGACGATCCAAAACACAAACCTAGCCATTGCTTTTATATAACACATGACCTTACAGATGTTACCTCGCAAGAAATTCCACCAAAATGCGACTTCAGTGGCAAATTGAAAATTTCTATAGGGTAAGCTGAATTAAATAAAAATTGCACCATGAAGAGTTGGAGTAGGTCCCTTGTAAGATCAGTTTCCCCTGCTACCTGCCTCACTCAACGCTGTTGCATTCAGGTGGAGTCCAGTGTTGCTGCTGTGTGGTTGCTCTTCCTCCCAGTTTCATCACACTATCATTAATCAGATTTCAGCTTCCAATTTCCACTTCTAAAATCTTTTAACAAGGTTTTTTTTTTTTTCCATTGAATTGTGACTTACTCTGTGTAGCACTGACATTTTCTCCTGCTTAAAATATCATTGCACTTCACTGGCAAAACTATGGTATATTCTAATTTACAATGTATTTTGACAATTTTTGCTACAAGAAAAGGGTGAATGATGTAAGAGATGCGAAATGGCAGATGATAAAAGATTTAGCTGTTGGAATTAGTGTGTGATTTTATATAATCATATCTATAAAGTGTGCCTGAATTTAGATGGATGCTTTCATCAGTATTATATTTGATGGACTTGGAAATGCAATAAATAAATTCTTATATGTGTGTTCTTTTTGCTGAAGCTCATTATAATTTTTTCCCCTAAAAGATAATTTTCTGGGAACATTAAAATGATTAAATCAGTAAATTGAGGCTATAAATGCAAGAACAGAATGAATGTCCTTATTTAGCCCATTAGTGAGTTTCAGTTTTAGCATAAATTATCAAAAAATAAATTCCAAGTTATAAAGTTACCATTGTACAGAAGTTAATTTGTAAGAGGAAATCTAAGTATCAGAAAAGTACAAAACAGGAGCATTCCTTTCAAATTAGTCTCTTAAATAGGGTTAGACCACATAGGGAATGTTTTCTTTCATTTGTATGTTTATTATGTAATCAGAATCTAATGTTTGTACTTATCAAATAATAGCGTATTTTCCAGTTTTTCTGTATGTAGAATTCTGTAGAATAAAATTTAAGACTGATTATATGTTTTGGTACTTTAAAATTACATTAAGTTATAGTGAATGGTAGGTAAAATTTGTGGTAAAATATTTATTCACCATCTCCCCCAAGTGTTCTTCATGTGAATTTACATGTTTGTGTACTTAGTGACTTAGAAGTTCTTTCAAGTATGCTATCTGTTTGATTCTATGGGGGCTATTCTCATGTTCCTTAATATTTTTAATATTAAAGACATTAAATGCACATTCAGTGACATTTTCAATTCATATGTAGACTTTGAAACATATTTTAGAGTGGGTTAATGTAATGTATGGAGAAAGCGATGGCACCCCACTCCAGTACTCTTGCCTGGAAAATCCCGTGGACGGAGGAGCCTGGTGGGCTGCAGTCCATGGGGTCTCAAACAGTTGGACACAACTGAGCGACTTCTCTTTCATGCATTGGAGAAGGAAATGGCAACCCACTCCAGTGTTCTTGCCTGGAGAATCCCAGGGACTTGGGAGCCTGGTGGGCTGCCGTCTATGGGGTCGCACAGAGTCGGACACGACTGAAGCGACTTAGCAGCAGCAGCAATGTAATGTAAAATGTAGGGCTTTCATTAAAATCACTAACCTTTCTTAGGTTATATTAATATTAGACTTACAGTTAAGTCTACATGTTACAAATTTATGTTAACCACACTGTGACAAAAGAAAGATATAATATTTAGTATTTTAATATCATAAAATTAAAGCAAGGGGTTATTACATAAAGTAAACCTTTTATACAAATTTACTTAAATACAAATTAGGATACCACTAATTCTGTATTTTTTTTGATGTATGCAATTTCTATTTGTAAACTGGTACTTTAAAGTAAAACAACAATTTTGATTATGAACATAGATTTATACTCTTGTTTATTATTTCTTCATGAGCAGGGACTGGCTTGTAGATTATTTACCTAGGAATGAGAAATCCTAGCCTTGAGTGCTGTCTCTACTACTTGTGTTTGCCAAGTCACCTCTGGGCTTACTGTGGTAGTAATAACGGGCTTGTCTACGTTGTAGCGTGATAGGAAGCCAGAGATGATAATGTGCAGAAGGCACCTAGCAGGGGGCAGGGTCATCATCAGGGCTAGATGAATGCTGGCTGTATCACGATTGTCATTATTATTATCAGCAACATTTATTGAACGTTATCCAAATATAAAGGATTGTTATTTAGGAAACATGGTTTCCTTTGCTTTTGCTTTTTTTGACTGGCTGCCATGTTCTTGCTGTTTTTTCTCTTTTAGTCATTTAAGCACTTCAGAGTTCAATATGAAATGAAGAGGAAACAGATTGAACACTTATTACAACCATTACATAGAGATGGTAAATTGTCACTTGACCAAGCATTGGTAAAACAGGCCTGGGATAGAGTGTCCTCCAGGGTAAGTCTTCTAATAATTCATTTCATTAGGACTTAAGTTAGTCAAGAATATTTTCTGTCATCTCTTTCTTCACAATGATGTTACATCCGGTCCTCACGCCTCTGTCTGAGGTTGGAAGTCTTACCAGTGGGATGGCCGTTGTCCTCTTGTCAAGTCTTCCTATAAGTTAGTGGAAGTGCCTGTTTCACAACTCTTTCCCTGTTTTGCCTGCCTTATTGTAATATCACCATCGACAAGACAACCCACTGAAATCCTGAAAGACCACCTGGGTTACTTCTCCTTTTATACAATTTAATCCTGGATTGTTTAGAAGTAACTCCCCATGAATGAGGCCTCAACTTCTCCAAGTTCTGTAACCAGATTTCATCAACAGTTAATTATCTTCCTGTATTCACATTTATTTTTGTATTCTTTGATTTAAGCTTATCTTCTTATCTGGCCTTGAACTTGAAGGAACATTGCTCTGTAGCTTTCATTTTAATATTTTGCAAACATTAAGTCCGAGATTTCAAAACCTCTGAAACTTCTATCCCTCATGGGAATATTTGCCTCGTACTTATTCCATTTTCATTTTTATAATCCAGCTTTTCCCATTAAGCTCTATTAAAGAATACGTTAGATCCAAATGCATCCCCCCATCATTCCAATAAGCTGTGAGGCAGTACCTGAGAATCAGATAAGTGGGAGAACTGATGAAATCATTACAGAATTACATTACTGTAGAAAGAACCCTGAATTCTCATTTTCCTCCTGAGATGTCTAGATGACTTGATTTTTCTGGACCTGTTCTCATTATGTGGGAGATTTTGAAGGAAAGTATCTGTGTTCTGAACTTTTCAAAATATTAGATTAGGACACAGATATTTTCTTACTTGGTATTTATTAAATTAATCCAAAATTAATGACTTACAGCATTTTTTAGATTTAAAATCATTTGGGGGAATTTTAGGAATTGTCTTTTGTGTTAAGACACTGTCTTTCTACTTTGTATTTCAGCTCTTCGATTGGCATATACAACTTGATAAGTCTCTTCCTGCTCCTCTGGGCACCATTGGGGCCTGGCTATACAGAGCAGAGGTGGCCCTAAGAGAGGAAATAACCATTCAGCAGGTTCATGAGGAAACAGCCAACACAATACAACGGAAACGTGAGCAACACAAGGTAAATACTCTGGCTGGAAAACCTTCCAGCGTAACGGTTCTAGTGTTACCAAATCAGGTTTGTTTGCCCATTACTCGGTGAGTCAAAGGTTGAGACACTAAGATTTGCAGCAGAGAAAGGGTTTATTCACAAGGCAGACAATTGAGATGAGAGAACAAATTTCATCTCCCTGAAGGTGAGGGGTCCTGAGTATTTATGGGACAAAGCTGAACGTGGGAAAGGTCACAGGAGATAAGAAACGGGTGAGGTGATACTCATTCTGTGCAGATGCAACTAAGCCACAGACCTCTTCATGGGCTCCATGTTCAGAAAATGTGGCATCAGTGTGATCAGAGGGTGGAGTTTGGGCCCTCTGACATCAAAAGGTCACCATGTGGACACCCACCCACGGTCATGGAGGGTCAGTGGACCTAACCAGTCTTAACCAGCTGGAGCTCAAACTGGACACAGCTGACTCCAAGTTCCTAAATTCAGCTTGGCCAACATCTTTTTGTTAAGGTTGTGTGAAACTTGGAGGACCTACAAATTTTATTAAAGCAAACCTAGATGTCCATCAGCAGATGAATGGATAAGAATGCTGTGGTACATATACACGATGGAGTATTACTCAGCCATTAAAAAGAATACATTTGAATCAGTTCTAATGAGGTGGATGAAACTGGAACCTATTGTACAGAGTGAAGTAAGCCAGAAAGAAAAACACCAATACAGTATACTAACGCATATATATGGAATTTAGAAAGATGGCAACCATAACCCTGTATGCGAGACAGCAAAAGAGACACAGATGTATAGAACATCTGGACTCTGTGGGAGAGGGCAAGGGTGGGATGATTTGGGAGAATGGCATTGAAACACATATAAATTTGAAACGAATCGCCAGTCCAGGTTCAATGCATGATACAGGATGCTCGGGGCAGGTGCACTGGGATGACCCAGAGGGATGGTATGGGGAGGGAGGTGGGGGGGCATTCAGGATGGGGAACATGTGTACACCTATGGTGGATTCATGTTGATGTATGGCAAAACTAATACAATATTGTAAAGTAATTAGCCTCCAATTAAAATAAATAAATTTATATTTAAGATAATAAAGCAAACCTGATCAGTGAAGGTAGGTTGTTGTTGTTCAGTTGCTAAGTTGTGTCTGACTCTTTGTGACTCCATGGTCTACAGCACACCAGGCTTTCCTGTTCTTCACCATCTCCTGGAGCTTGCTCAAACTCATGTCCATTGAATCAATGATGCCATCCGATCATCTTATCCTCTGTCACCCCCTTCTCTTACCCTCAATCTTTCCCAGTATCAGGGTCTTTTCCAGTGAATCGGCTCTTCGCATCAGGTGGTCAAGGTATTGGAGCTTCAGCAGGTTACAATTTATTGTTTATTAACAGCTAACTGATAATATTCTTGTTTCACTAGTATAGTCTGGAACTTGCACCGACTCAGGTCTCCCAGGCACCCATTCATTCTGGTTCAGAGATGTCCCATTTTCCTAGAAATTCTTTGATTTGCATTTCCCTCTTCTGTACTTGTTATGACAATCCCAGTAGATTCATTTCCCAAGGTTTTTTTCCAGTAGCTCTGTGTTATTTTTTCATCTGCATTTACTTTTGTTATTTCTCTTGCTATATTGTTGTCTTTGAAAATATAAGGCCATAGACAGTGTGTATTTACATAACAGTGGGATTGGCCATTGGCTCCAGACCTCTTTTCCTCCTCCATTCTCACAGGAAGGCAAACCAAGTCACCAAGTTCTTATGTTCTGGTGCTTAAGAAGTGAGGATCAGGGGAGGGGGAGGGGGAGTGGCCTTAGAAAGTGGTGGGATTAGGCCTTGATGATCTCTTAGCCATTTGCGACTATTTTCTCATTGCATGTTTTCTTGTGCTTTGCGTAAGTTCTAATACTCTTCCTCTGCGTCTTGTAATAGTACAGTCCTAACTTAAAATGCTATTTTTTTCACTAACATCTCATTAGTGCAACCCTACATTTTGTGCAGTTGAATTTGTGTATCTCATTTACTGAGTCATGGTGGGGGTTAACTGTATATGTGGAAAATAAACCAACAACCAGGTCTCACTTTGTTCTTCTCTCCTGGTTGTACAAGAAAAAGTGAAAGTGTTAGTTGCTCAGTCATGTCCAACTCTTTGCAACCCCATGGACTGTAGTCCATCAGGCTCCTCTGTCCATGGGAATTCTCCAGGTAAGACTATTGGAGTGGGTTGCCATTCCCTTCTCCAGGGGATTTCCTGAGCCAGGCATTGAACCCAGGTCTCCTGCATTGCAGGCAGATTCTTTACCATCTGAGCCACGAGGTGACTTTTTGGTTAAAGCCAGCTCTCAGCCTAGTTCCTGCCCACATTCATGCAGTTGACTGTGGTTGGAGATAAACACACCCCCAGGCACGCTGACTAACCCAAATGGGCCCTTAATGCTCACCGGCACTCCAAAGGCATTTTTGAACTCTCTTCCCTCTGCATTTCTGGGACAAATATTTTATACCTTTTCTCCTCAAACCTTCCACACCTCCTCCTTCATCCTTACTCTTAGCTGATGACACCACTTCCTATTTCTCTGAGAAAATAGAAGCAGTCAAAAAAGAATTTCCGCAAGCTCCCACGACCACATCAACCCACCTACATGCATCTGTGACCGAATACTCCATCTCCTCTCCTGTTACTATGGATGAACCATCTGTGCTCCAAGCTAAGGCCAGCCCCTCCACATGTACAGTGGATCCCATCCTCCCAGCTCTGTTCCAGAAGATAATTCCTGTAGTACTTTGCTTCTTTATTTTTTCTCTCTCTTTCTCTGCTGGATTTTTCCCACCCACACGAAATATAGTGTCATTATTCGTAATAGCCTCTTTCTTAATGTTACCCCTCCTTTCAGCTATTGTCCATTTTTAAAAAAATTTTTATTGGGGTATAGTTGCTTTACAATGTTGTGTTAGTTTCTGTACAGCAAAGTGAATCTGCTATATATATTCATGTATCCTCTCTTTTTTAGATTTCTTTCCCACTTGGGTCATCACAGGCCAATGGGTAGAGTTCCCTGTGCTATACAGTAGGTTCTCATTAGTTATCAATCTTATACATAGGCTCAATAGTGTATATATGTCAATCACAATCTCCCAATTCACCCCATTCCTTCCCTTCCCCCCTGGTTTTACATCTGTATCTCTATTTTCTGCTTTGTAGATAAGATCATCTATACCAATTTTTTTCAGATTCTACATATATGCATTAATATACGGTATTTGTTTTTCTCTTTTTGGCTTTCTTCACTCTGTATGACAGTCTTTAGGTCCCTCTACATCTCTAAATTGGCCCAGTTTTGTTCCTTTTCATGGCAGAGGCAGAGTAATATCCCATCGTATATATGCACTACATCTTTATTGATTCCTCTGTTGATGGACATTCAGGTTGCTTCCATATCCTGGATAATGTATATAGTGAGCTACTGTCCATTGTCTTCTTTCTTTTACAAATTTGAGGTTCTTTGAAAGTACTATCTGAAATCTCATTCTTTCTAGAACCCATTCCAATCATGTTTTCCCTTGCCCGTCTATCCATGGCAGGTTCATGAGGGTGCTTTTTGTTCCTCGCTCAGTGATCAGTTCTCAGTCCTCATTTTACCCTTACCTTTATTTTAGACTCTGAACTACTTTATCCATTTGGTTTCTTAATTTTTTTTTCTGTTCTTTCCAGTGTTTTCAGTTAGCCCACATTTGGTCCAAAACGTCCATGAGTGTATTTGGTTCATGGGACAAATAGTTTTGGACAGGGTCAAATATCAAGGACCTTTTGATGTGGACCAGATATCTCCATGGACATTTTGGATAGGACCAGATGTGACCAATTATCAAGGACCTTTTGGCATAGACCAGATATTTTATGGTAATTTTGAACAGGACAATATGGTCCTAAAATGGTCTTTCCTTCTCTTTCAACAAATATTTATTGAGCTCTATGTGCAAAGTAGTGTTCTAGGCATTTGTGATATACCCATAAGCAAAACAGACAAAACTTCTACCTTAATATAACTTGCCTTTTCATAGGAGGAGGCAGTTAAGAAATAATAAATATGATAAGTAAAGACATTTATATTAGAATAGAAGATAGAAGGACAAGGAAGATAAGATGGTGTTGCAATTTTAAGCAGGGGAGTCCACAGTGAAACCACACTGAAAAGAGAACCTCCAACATGCAAGCGTGTCCCTATGCGAAGGCCTTTGCCCTTGCCAACATTTCTGGAATGTTCTTGGCTCTTTGCCTGAAATATTTTCCAGGCATTCTTCCTCATCTCCTTGGGCCTTTACTGAAAGGTCACTTTTTAGTCAGTCCTTTCTTGGCCACCTCTTTGAAAGGACAACATCCTTTTCCCCTTCCCTATTCAGTTTTTCTCTTTAGCATTATCTTCATCTCAAATGCTAATTTAATTATTTATCTTATTTATTGCTTGATCTCTTACAGTGTAATCTCAACTCTGTAAGAGCAATGATTGATTATTGGTTGTTTTTCACTCTTGTTAAAACACACACACACACACACACACACACACACCTCTAAAAATGGTTTTAGAAACATTCAGGCTTTCAAAATTGTAGTTGGATCAATAATGCTAATCCTACTTTCTGAGAATTTGTTCCTTTGACTAAGTTTTCAAAATTATTGACATAAAATTATTCAAAATATTCTTGTGCCTGTAGTTAAGCCTCCATTTTCCCCCAGTTTTGTTTCTTTGCACTTTGTCACATTCCTTAAATGCACTTTCAGCATCCTTAATTTTCTCTGTTATATCTTAAAGATCTTTTCCCATCTACTTTCTTACCAGAGGAATGACAGAATCACTCTTTTAACAGCATCATTCTGGTGCTGTGTGAGGATATGGCTGGACTGGTCATAGAGGGGAGAAGTCAGAGAAACAATTTCAATGATCCAGGTAGAGTGGATTGAACAAAGGTCGTAGATATAGAGATGGTAAGAAATAGATTCTGAGTATATTTCAAGGGCAGAACAAAGAGAATTTTTAGCATTAGATATTGATTATGAAGGAAAGGGAGTCATAAATGACACTATGATTTTTCAACCAAGCAGTTGGAAAAATGGAGTTTCCATCGGTTGAGATGGAAAGGCAATGAAGCAGATTTGGGAGGGAAGACGGAGTTCCGTCTGGGGGAAGGTAAGTATGAGACTGTTTCAGGCCCCAGCAAATATACAGAATGGGTAGCGGGAGATAAGAGACAGGAGGGGGCCAAATATTCAGAGTCCTTGGTATATAAAAGGGATGTTAAAAGCTTGGAGACTTAGATTAAATAAATAAGCATAGACAGAAAATTAGTCAAGAGCTGAGCCCTGAGGGAACCCAGTATTAAGTAAGCTTCAGTGCTTATAGTTATTGTTGCTGTTGTTCAGTCACCAAGTCATGTCCGACTCTCAGTGACCACAGAAACTGCAGCACAGCAGGCTTCCCTGTCCTTCACTATCTCCCAGAGTTTGCTCAGACTTGTGTCCATTGAGTCACTGATGCCATCCAACCATCTTATCCTCTGTTGCCCCATCTCCTCTTGCCCTCTATCTTTCCTAGCATCAGGGTCTTTTAAAGTGGCCAAAGTATTGGTTCTTCACTTTCAGCATCAGTCCTTCCAATGAATATTCAGCATTGATATCCTTTAAGACTGACTAGTTTGATCTCCTTGCAGTCCAAGGGACGCTCAAGATTCTTATCCAGCAACACAGATGGAAAGCATCAGTTCTTTGGTTCTTGGCCTTCTTGATGGTTCAGCTCTCACATCCACACATGAGTACTGAAAAAACCCATAGATTTGACTGTATGGACCTTTGTCAGTAAAGTGATATCTCTGCTTTTTAATACAGTATTTAGGTTTGTCACAGCTTTTCTTCCAATGAGTCTTTTAATTTCATGGCTGCAGTCACCATCTGCAGTGATTTTGGAGCCCAAGAAAATAAAACCTGTCCAGTGTCCACTTTTCCCCATCTATTTGCTATGAAGTGATGGGATACTTAACAGTATCTAGATTAGCAATATAAAGAAGCATAATGGGGTGCTTTTCTGTGGGAATGATCCCTGTTCATTTCCAAGGCAAACCATTCAGTATCACAGTAATCCCAGTCTATGCCCTGACCAATAATGCTGAAGATACTGAAGTTGAATGATTCTGTGAAGACCTACAAGACCTTCTAGAACTAACACCGAAAAAAGATGTCCCTTTCATTATAGAGGACTGGAATGCAAAAGTAGGAAGTCAAGAAATACCTGGAGTAATGGGCAAATTTGGCCTTGGAGTACAGTATGAAGCAGGGCAAAGGCTAACAGAGTTTTGCCAAAAGAGTGCACTTGTCATAGCAAATACTCTCTTCCAACAACATAAGAGAAGACTCTACACATGGACATCACCAGATGGTCAACACCAAAATCAGATTGATTACATTCTTTGCAGCCAAAGATGGAGAAACTCTATACAGTCAGCAAAAACAAGACCAGGAGCTGACTGTGGCTCAGATCATGAACCCCTTATTGCCAAATTCAGACTTAAATGGAAGAAAGTAGGGAAAACCACTAGACCATTCAAGTATGATCTAAATCAAATCCATTACAACTATACAGTGGAAGGGACAAATAGATTCAAAGGATTAGATCTGATAGATGAGAGTGCCTGAAGATCTATGGATGAAGGTTCATGACATTGTACAGGAGGCAGTGATCAAGACCATCCCCATGAAACAGAAATGCAAAAAGGCAAAATGGTTGTCTGAGGAGACCTTACAAACAGCTATGAAAGAAGAAAGGGTTGGGGTTGGTTTAGTCACTAAGTCATGTCTGACTCTTGTGACCCCATGTACTGTAGCCCACCAGGTTCCCCTGTCCATGGAATTTTCCAGGCAAGAATACTGGAGTGGATTGCCATTTCCTCCTCCAGGGGATCTTCCCAACCCAGGAATCAAACCCGGGCCTCTTGCATTGCAGGCAGATTCTTTACCAACTGAGCTAAGAGGGAAGCCCATGAAAGAAGAAAAGTGAAAGGCAAAGGAGAAAAGGAAAGATACACCCATTTGAATGCAGAGTTCCAAAGACTAGCAAGGAGAGATAAGAAAGCCTTCCTCGATGATCATTGCAAAGAAATAGAGGAAAGCAATAGAATGGGAAAGACTAGAGATTTCTTCAAGAAAATTAGAGATACCAAGGGAACATTTCATGCAAAGATGGGCACCATAAAGGACAGAAATGGTATGGACCTAACAGAAGCAGAAGATATTAGGAACAGGTGGCAAGAATACACAGAAGAACCATGCAAAAAAGATCTTCACGACACAGATAATCACGATAGTGTGATGACTCACCTAGAGCCAGACATGCTGGAATGTGAAGTCAGGTGGGCCTTAGGAAGCATCACTACGAACAAAGCTAATGGAGATGATGGAATTCCAGTTGAGTTATTTCCAATCCTAAAAGATGATGCTGAAAGTGCTGCACTCAATATGCCAGCAAATTTGGAAAACTCAGCAGTTGGCCACAGGCCTGGAAAAGGTCACTTTTCATTCCAATCCCAAAGAAAGGCAATGCCAAAGAATCTTATAATACTGCACAATTGCACTCATCTCGCACAGTAGCAAAGACATGCTCAAAATTCTCCAAGCCAAGCTTCAACAGTACGTGAACCATGAACTTCCAGATGTTCAAGCTGCATTTAGAAAAGGCAGAGGAACCAGAGATCAAATAGCCAACATCCGTTGGATCATAGAAAAAGTGAAAGAGTTCCAGAAAAACATCTACTTCTGCTTACTGATTATGCCAAATCCTTTGACTGTGTGGATTGCAACAAACTGGAAAATTCTGAAAGAGGTGGGAATATCAGACCAGCTGACCTGCCTCCTGAGAAATCTGTATGCAGGTCAAGAAGCAACAGTTAGAACTGGACATGGAACAACAGACTGGTTCCAAATCAGGAGAGGAGTACGTCAAGGCTGTATATTGTCACCCTGCTTATTTAACTTATATGCAGAGTACATCATAAGAAACGCTGGGCTGGAAGAAGCACAAGCTGGAATGAAGATTGCCGGGAGAAAAATCAATAACCTCAGATATGCAGATGACACCACCCTTATGGCAGAAAGTGAAGAAGAACTAAAGAGTCTCTTGATGAAAGTGAAAGAGGAGAGTGAAAAGTTGACTTAAAACTCAACATTCAGAAAACAAAGATCATGGCATCTGGTCCCATCACTTCATGGCAAATAGCTGGGGGAACAATGGAAACAGTGACAGACTTTATTTTTTGGGCTCCAGAATCACTGCAGATAGTGACTACAGCCATGAAATTAAAGGATGTTTGCTCCTTGGAAGAAAAATTATGACCAACCTAGACAGCTTATTAAAAAGCAGAGACATTACTTTGCCAACAAATGTCCATCTGGTCAAAGCTATGGTTTTTCCAGTAGTCATGTATGGATGTGAGAGTTGGACTATTAAAAAGAGCTGAGCACTGAAGAATTGATGCTTTTGAACTGTGGTGTTTGAGAAGACACTTGAGAGTTCCTTGGATTGCAAGGAGATTCAACCAGTCCATCTTAAAGGAAATCAGTCCTGAATATTCCTTGGAAGGACTGATGTTGAAGCTGAAATTCCAATACTTTGGCCACCTGATGCGAAGAGCTGACTCACTTGAAAAGACCTGATGCTGGGAAAGGTTGAAGGCGGGAGGAGAAGGGGATGACAGAGGATGAGATGGTTGGATGGCATCACCGACTCAGTGGACAAGAATTTGAGTAAACTCTGGGAATTGGTAACAGACAGGGAGGCCTGGTGTGCTGCAGTCCATGGGGTTACAAAGAGTCAGACATGACTGAGCAACTGAACTGAACTGAACTGAGTGGGATGCTCAAATTTTCAATAGATTTATAAGAAGTCCAATTCCATTCAACAGATACTTGTTAGGATATACAATTAATTTTAGAACAAAATTCCAGGATATACAATTAATTTTAGAGCAAAATTGTTAGCTCTGCTTTTTAATATGCTGTCTAAATTTGTCATAGCTTTTCTTCCAAGTAGCAAGCATATGTTAATTTCATGGCTACAGTCACCATCCACAGTGATTTTGGAGCCCAAGAAAACAATAATTAATTAAGCAGTTAATAAGTTGTAAAGACTTCTGTTCTGGAGTATATTGTCTGATATTGATGTAAACATATGAGACTTCTTTTATTAGAATTTGCCTGGCTTGTTTTTTTTTTTTTTGTTTGTTTGTTTGTTTTTTTACTTTACAATACTGTATTGGTTTTGCCGTACATTGACATGAATCCACCACGGGTGTATATGAGTTCCCAATCCTGAACCCCCCTCCCACCACCCTCCCCATATCATCTCTCTGGGTCATCCCAGTGCACCAGCCCCAAGCATCGTGTATCCTATATCGAACTTAGACTGGTGATTCGTTTCTTACATGATAGTATACATGTTTCTATGCCATTCTCCCAAATCATCTCACCCTCTCCCACTCCCACAGAGTCCAAAAGTCTGTTCTATACATCTGTGTCTCTTTTGCTGTCTCGCATACAGGGTTATCATTACCATCTTTCTAAATTCCATATATATGTGTTAGTATACTGTATTGGTGTTTTTCTTTCTGGCTTACTTCACTCTGTATAATCAGCTCCAGTTTCATCCACCTCATTAGAACTGATTCATGACTGAGTAATACTTCATTGTGTATATGTGCCACAGCTTTCTTATCCATTCATCTGCTGATGGACATCCAGGTTGCTTCCATGTCCTGGCTATTATAAACAGTGCTGCAGTGAACATTAGGGTACACGTGTCTCTTTCAATTCTGGTTTCCTTGGTGTGTATGCCCAGCAGTGGGATTGCTGAGTCATAAGGCAGTTCTATTTCCAGTTTTTTAAGGAATCTCCACACTGTTCTCCATAGTGGCTGTACTAGTTTGCATTTCCACCAGCAGTGTAAGAGGGTTCCCTTTTCTCCACACCCTCTCCAGCATTTATTGCTTGTAGACTTTTGGATTGCAGCCATTCTGACTGGTGTGAAATGGTACCTTATTGTGGTCTTGATTTGCATTTCTCTGATAATGAGTGATGTTGAGCATCTTTTCATGTGTTTGTTAGCCATCTGTATGTCTTCTTTGGGGAAATGTCTGTTTAGTTCTTTGGCCCATTTTTTGATTGGGTCACTTATTTTTCTGGAATTGAGCTGCAGGAGTTGCTAGTATATTTTTGAGATTAGTTGTTTGTCAGTTGCTTCATTTGCTATTATTTTCTCCCATTCCGAAGGCTGTCTTTTCACCTTGCTTATAGTTTCCTTTGTTGTGCAGAAGCTTTTAATTTTATTTAGATCCCATTTGTTTATTTTGCTTTTATTTCCAGTATTCTGGGAGGTGGATCATAGAGGATCCTGCTGTGATTTATGCCGGAGAGTGTTTTGCCTATGTTCTCCTCTAGGAGTTTTATAGTTTCTGGTCTTACATTTAGATCTTTAATCCATTTTGAGTTTATTTTTGTGTATAGTGTTAGAAAGTGTTCTAGTTGCATTCTTTTACAAGTGGTTGACCAGTTTTCCCAGCACCACTTGTTAAAGAGATTGTCTTTAATCCATTGTATATTCTTGCCTCCTTTGTCAAAGATAAGGTGTCCATAGGTGTGTGGATTTACCTCTGGTCTTTCTATTTTGTTCCATTGATCTATATTTCTGTCTTTGTGCCAGTACCATACTGTCTTGATGACTGTGGCTTTGTAGTAGAGCCTGAAGTCAGGCAGGTTGATTCCTCCAGTTCCATTCTTCTTTCTCAAGATTGCTTTGGCTATTCGAGGTTTTTTTGTATTTGCATACAAATTGTGAAATTACTTGTTCTAGCTCTGTGAAAAATACTGCTGGTAGCTTGATAGGGATTGCATTGAATCTGTCGATTGCTTTGGGTAGTATACTCATTTTCACTATATTGATTCTTCTGATCCCTGAACATGGTGTATTTCTCCATCTATTAGTTTCCTCTTTGATTTCTTTCACCAGTGTTTTATAGTTTTCTATATATAGGCTGGCTTGTTGTTTTCTATTGTATTAATTTCAACCTATCCTTGTTCTTAATGTTTAGGAATATCTCCTTTAAAATGCAGATAGTTCTATTCTGTTTGTCTAATCTGACAATCTCTGCCTTTTGATAAGGAAATATATATTCCATTCATATTTATTTATAATTACTGATATATCTGAATTTGTTTCTACCATTTGTTTCTATTTGCCCTACTTTTTCTTTCTTTTTCCCCTGCATTCTTCCTGTTTATAAGTTGATTGAAGGAATTTTTTTTTAATTGGAGTAAAATTGCTTTAAAATGTTTGATTGAGGGGTTTTGTTGTCATTGTTCATTTGCTTGCCTATTTTTCTTATTCCATGTTTTCCCTCAAACTGTCTTCAAGTTATGAACTGTAGTTGTGTAATGTGATTGTCCTTGAAATTATACTATAGATACTTAATGAAATTGAAAAATCAATGTCTTGACCTCCTCTTAATCCATATAAGGAATTAAGAACACTTTAGCCAGGTCCTACTCTTCTAACTTGCAAACTGTTATTGTCAAGTATTAATTACTTACATGTGTCTAACACTGTGAATGTATTGTTTCTGCTGGTTCTCAGTCATGGTATCGTGTCTCCTGTCTTTGGCGATATTTGCATTCTTCCTTTTGTGTTTGCATTTGCTATCAACCAGGGACACATCAGCTCTCTTTGAGGGTTCCGGCTAAATGTTGAGTTCTCACTTTCAATATTTCTCACATTATTCAAGTTCCAAGACTTGCATGGTATTGATATTTGTCCGGGACAATCAGCTTTTTCAATGATTTTGTTCATAGGTCTGTGATTCAGTTTGGGGTCATGTTTTGCTGAAAATGGGAGACTTAAAGGTTTCAGTTACTTCCTGTGAGCCCACGAGTAAACTAAAGTCATACGCTGTGCTCAGCATCTGGTTGCTTTGTAGTGAGACAGCCTTTCAGAGGACCCAGCAGCATCACAGCATCTGTATTCTTTTGTCGCATTTAAAAATGTTTTTGTTTGTTTTGATTTCTTGTCACGATTTTTTTTTCAAGTCATTAGATAACTGAGTGACTTCACTTTGTCTTTTCACTTTCATGCATTGGAGAAGGAAATGGCAGCCCACTCCAGTATTCTTGCCTGGAGAATCCCAAGGACGGGCGAGCCTGGGCTGCCATCTATGGGGTCACACAGAGTCGGACATGACTGAAGTGACTTAGCAGATATAGGAAACTACAACAGGGAAAGCTTCTCGGAAGACAACTGGACATTTGGAAATTCCAATAGAGTCACAGACCCCCACCCATACATTAACATGTAGTCACACAGAACAGATAAGAGGTCGGAGTGGTGGTGGCACTAAGCTTGCCCTGAAGTCATTTGGGGGAGTTTCGGTCAAGATATAAGCTATAGAACTGTGTCTACAGGTTAAGAAGGAGGCAGACAAGTGATGGAAATACTCAAGGCAATAGCTACTCTAGGATGATCTGCTCTTCTCTGTGATCAGCTCTGAGATGCCTGTGGTGCCCTCCCACTGGGAACAGGGAACTTGTGAATATCTGTGCCATTACCTACAGACTCAAAGCACATCAGAAGGTGATAATAGCAAGTACATATCAAGATAGAAATAGTTTGGGGCTGGAATTTTTTTCTACAATGTAACAACATCCTCTGAACTAAAAGAAAATTAATCCTTTATGTTAACAAACACATATGACTTTAGCATCTTTATTTATATATGAAAGCCTTCATTTGTCCTATCTATCAAGTGTCTTATGTTTTAGGCTGTTTTCTTGCTTTTATTTTCCTTGATTAATCTACTAAATCTTAGTGTGAAACACTATTAGTTAATTTTAAAATATATATATATATATATATATATTTTTTTTTTTTTTTAATTTGGCACATCAGGTCTTAGTCGCAGCACGTAGGATCTTTGACCTCTGGTGTGATATGCAGGACCTTTCGTTGTAGCATGTGGGATCTAGTTCTCTGACCAGGGATTGAACCCAGGCCCCCTGCATTGGGTGTGTAGAGTCTTAGCCACTGGACCAGCAGGGAAGTTCCAAAAGAGTGTTGATTTTTCTAATTCATTCTGGTAGCTTAATGTATCTTATTTTTCAATGAGTGACAATCTGTTGGCTATTTACTCTGCTATTGAGAAACCACCTAAGCTCTAGAAAATACAGCATGAATCTGCTTTCACCTCTCTCCTTCTTTGCTTTTATGTGAGAAATTAGCTAGGAATTGTGAAGGGCATGTGAATCTTCATATAAATGTGTCTTCTGACAAAGAAAAACTCAGAAAACAAATCTAAATAAATTATTAAAAGTTTTTGGAGTTCTGTACAATCTAGACAGAATCTTTATAAACATCATATTTACTCTTTCCACTGTGATATCAATGGGACATTCCCTGTGCTTGTTTGAAATCTTCTAATCAGAAGAGTGTTTTCATAATATGTTGTAATGTAATTGATTTAGTTTAAGATCGCAAGCAAGCATGACTTTGGGGTAGCCTGCACACACTCAGAATAAAATAGAGAATTTAATATTTTGA